>NC_085936.1:18750000-19375000 GCF_963556715.1 Cydia fagiglandana | reverse complement strand
CAAGAAATAATCAGTACAATTTTTCGCTAGGATCAATATTCAAAGAGATTTCAACGCGGGAAATTTAATTATAATCACTTCTAAGGTCCCGTTTTTTAGGTTTTCGTAAATATCTCATAAACGGTGGCCAATATCAAAAAATGTTGTTAGACGTTAATAATCTACACAAAATTTTGAATAAAAAAGATTCAGTACACTTTTCGCAGGGATCAATATTTAAAAAGATAATAAAGAGGGAAAGTTAATTATAATAAATTCTAAGGTTCCTTGTTTTTATTTTTTCGTTAACAATTTGAAAAGTATGACTCATAGCAAAAAAAATCTTATACATAAATAATAAACGTAAAATTTCCTACAAGAAACATTTAGAAGACTTTTCGCTAGGATCAATATGTAAAAAGACAAAGCACCGGGTAAGTTCATTATAATCAATTTTAAAGTCCCTTTTTAGTTTTTTGTAAATAACTCGTAAACGGTGTCCCATAGCAAAATAGGTTTTTAAGAACAAATAATCTACATAAAATTTCCTCCAAAAACATCTAGAACACTTTTCTCTAGGATCAATATTTCAAGCGATATTAAAGGAAGAAAGTTAATTACAATCAGTTCACAGGTCACTTTTTTTTAGTTTTTCGTAAATAACTCGTAAACGGTGGCCCGTTGCAAAACAATATTCTACATAAATACTGAACATAAAATTGTCCACAAAAAAGGTTCTGTACACTTTTTCGCTACGATCAATATTTAAAGAGGTATTAAAGGGGGTAAGTTAATTATATTCAATTTCCAGGTCCCTATTTTTAGGTTTTCGTCTATATAGGTAAAGAACTATTTTATTTTATTTTATTTTAAAAATGTAGACCCAGTAGTTTCGGAGATAAAGGGGGGGTGGATGGTCGTTTTTTGTATTTTAATGTTTTATTTTGGGGGGAGGGGCTTTATCTCCGAAACTATTGGGACTAAAATTTTGAAAAAATATATAGTATAGAACCTTTAAAGATGACAGGAAAATCTATTAGAATTATGCAGTCAAGCGCGAGTCGGGCATTACTTAGTTTTTGAACCGATCCCGACAGGTTTTTTAAAGGCAATCACTCGCGTTTCACATATACAAAATACCTACATTGTTAAAAATTGGGTAATGTACGGAACCCTTGCAACGCGAGTCCGACTCGCGCTTGGCCGGTTTATTTTCATTTTGAGGTACGGAACCCTAAAAAGAGAAAAGTGTTCCATATGTTTTCGTAGAAAATTTTATATCGATTATTTATTTACAAGAACATTAAGAACTTATTTTGCTATGAGCCTTATTTTACGAGTCATTTACGAAAACCTCAAAATAGGGACCTGAAAATTGATTATAATTAACTTACCCCCTTTAATACCTCTTTAAATATTGATCGTAGCGAAAAAGTGTACAGAACCTTTTTTGTGGACAATTTTATGTTTAGTATTTATGTAGAATATTGTTTTGCAACGGGCCACCGTTTACAAGTTATTTATGAAAAACTAAAAAAAAGTGACCTGTGAACTGATTGTAATTAACTTTGTTCCTTTAATATCGCTTTAAATATTGATCCTAGAGAAAAGTGTTCTAGATATTTTTTGGAGGAAATTTTATGTAGATAATTTGTTCTTAAAAACCTATTTTGCTATGGGACACCGTTTACGAGTTATTTATAAAAAACTAAAAAGGGACTTTAAAATTGATTATAATTAACTTACCCGCTGCTTTGTCTTTTTAAATATTGATCCTAGCGAAAAGTGTTCTAAATATTTCATGTAGGAAATTTTACGTTTATTATTTATGTATAAGTTTTTTTTTGCTATGAGTCATACTTTTCAAATTATTAACGAAAAAATAAAAACAAAGAACCTTAGAATTTATTATAATTAACTTTCCCTCTTTATTATCTTTTTAAATATTGATCCCTGCGAAAAGTCTACTGAATCTTTTTTATTCAAAATTTTGTGTAGATTATTAACGTCTAACAACATTTTTTGATATTGGTCACCGTTTATGAGTTATTTACGAAAACCTAAAAAAGGGGACCTTAGAAGTGATTATAATTAAATTTCCCGCGTTGAAATCTCTTTGAATATTGATCCTAGCGAAAAATTGTACCGAATGTTTCTTGTAGGCAATTTTATGCAGATTACTTATGTAATAGAACATTTTTTGCTATGCGCCACCGTTTAAGAGTTATTTACGAAAAACGAAAAAAAGGGACCTTTAATGTCAAATATCTCACTTCCGGTCAAGAATTCGATCAAGCAACCGGCAAATTCGGATTCAGCGGGGTCTAATTAGGTTAAAAAACCCGGTTGCCAAAAAGTAATATGCTTTGCCAGTCGAAATCGTTTTTATGAAAAATATGACCAGTCTAAATTAATAATAACAAATAATTTACAAATGGTAGTATACAATTTTATTTCCGGCAGACAGTGACTTGCCCCCACAAGATGGGCCCCCATAAAAAGCGACACCTAGGATGACTCTAGGGCAACACCGGTGTGAGGGCTGAGGGTGGAGAGGTGTCACTGGACTTTACTTACTGCACTCATGTTTCCAGATGACCCTCGATAACAAAACTGGTTATTAACTGCGCAAAAACCTATGTTGACCACAATACGAACAAACATCGTAATTGAATTACTGCTGAGGGGCTGACCTAGTGATACGTGACCTTGCTGTAATCTCGGTGAATATACTCGCACTTGTCGGCTTTCCCCAAATTGGCGAATACGAATATACTAGGTAACGTGTTGATATTTGACGTCACGTTACGTCATACAGTCATGGTAATAAAAAATATTTATTTTGCAAGACGTGGTTCAGTTTGCCCTTTCTCCCCTAATAGTAAGTCCATCACGCTTAAAAATATTTCTTTTAAAACCCACTTCTACTTGTGATTTTTTTTCGTGTATTAGGTATATTAGCTTCAGGTATTTCGTGTATTATGTACATCGGTATTAGGTATTTCGAGCATTAGGTGTTTCAACTTTGGGTAAATCGACCAAAGGTATTCTGAGCTTAGATAAACCAATTGTATGTGAAACGTGCATTAGGTCATTCATTCATTATGAATAGCTTTTAGGTTAATTGATCATTAGGTATTTAAAAAAAATAGGTGAAACAAGCATAGGTGATTCAACATTAGGTAAATTGATTTTCGGTATTCTGATATGTAACCAGAAAAAATGTACTTACTTACACTCAATATAGCCTCCTTTGTAAAATTCAATTGAAAACTGAACACAGCTACTGTTACGCCTGCGGCCACGTTGCAATATTCCCGGGAAAATTGGGCGCAAACTCCAGGTACAGAATAACAAACCAGTGAGAGCATTGCAAACAACCCGTGTTTACATTGGACCGTCGCAGACAAGAACAGCTTGGTCATTTGATAATTCATGTTCATTTCTCAAGCTCTGAAAATGGGTTATTGCTTATGTGTGAAATGGAGAGAAAGTGATACGTTTTGGCTAAGTGGCATATTCCTCTGTGTAAATAATTTTACTAATCCCCGCATCCCTATTTTAACATAGTTCAATTTTCTATTGCATTGTATCATCATCGAGCTCATAGGCTGGAAACAAATAATGTACCTACAATTACATAATTATGTTTTTATAATAAATATTTGCGAGAAAAAACCTAAAAAGTTGCGTTAACCGGTTATAAGTTATGTAACTAAGTTGAATCATGCTCTAAAAGTAATCAACATCAAACAGTGTATTAATCGACTAAATAGTCATAAAATGGTGTTGCATTCAGTTTTATAACTGAGCTATTAAATCTAATCTAGTTTTAATCCGGTATCATACTCGTAAGTCACAGATGACTTTTCACGGTATTTTTGAGCGCACATTATTTTTTGCCGATGAATAATTAGTTGAACACTTCGATTACTTTTTGTGTAAGTAATTATAAGCATTAATGATGAGAGGTGTGATGTGTCCCACGCGAGAACTCGACACGACATAACAACAGCAAAATAATCAGATAGAGTTTTCTGTCACTTGTGTATGTTTTGGCGATGATAATAGTACAATTCGTTAGTATTTTAAACAAAATTTCATAAATTATCTGTAATATTTTACTATCACATGAACAAATGTTTACATTGAAAGGTATTTCTGTAGTCTCAGTAAGCTGTGCCCACGCAACGCGACGAACCTAGGACAAATTGCATTGTGCTGCGCCCAAATTTCGCTGATTACTGCTACTGTACAACCCCACTACACAAAACAATCATCGTTAAGTCCAGTTTGAATTTGAACTTTATCACAAGAGAATACGGTATAGAGTTGAATGCATTGGCCGATGGCTGTTAC
The DNA here is from genome assembly GCF_963556715.1 of Cydia fagiglandana. Taxonomy (NCBI): domain Eukaryota; kingdom Metazoa; phylum Arthropoda; class Insecta; order Lepidoptera; family Tortricidae; genus Cydia; species Cydia fagiglandana. Next base: position 19,370,662 of record NC_085936.1, on the reverse strand, counting down.
GACTGTTGTGTGGTAAGGCAGTACGGTTCGGATAGTAGTGTACTCTGTTGCGTGTAATTAAGGTCTAGTGACATCCCTAGTAGCATTTTCGTTGGGGCCCACGGTGCCAACGGTAGGGAAAACGTTGGGATGAGGTTCGTTCCGTAGCCAACATTAATTTTGTATTGGCCCACCATCGCATTTACCAACATTCGCTGTGGCACAGATGCCCAATAATGGGCCTTTGTGTATTTTGGTACCGTTGGCTAAACAACGATAATATTCGTTGGCCCAATGATGACATATATCGCATTTACCAACATTGGCAGTGGCAGTGATGCCCAACAATGGGCCTTTGTGTATTTTGCTACCGTTCGCTAAACAACGATAACATTCGTTGGCCCAATGGTGACGAATACCGCATTTACCAACATTGGCTGTGGCACGGATGCCCAACAATGGGCCTTTGTTTATTTTGGTAACGTTGTCTAATCAACGATAACATTCGTTGGCCCAATGGTGACCAATACCGCATTTACCAACATTTGCTGTGGCACGGATGCCCAACAATGGGCCTTTGTGTATTTTGGTAACGTTGGCTAGTCAAAGATATCATCCGATGGCCCAATGATGACAAATATCGCATTTACCAACATTGGCTGTGGCACTGATGCCCAACAATGGGCCTTTGTGTATTTTGGTAACGTTGGCTAATCAACGATATCATCCGATGGCCCAATGATGACAAATATCGCATTTACCAACATTGGCTGTGGCACTGATGCCCAACAATGGGCCTTTGTTTATTTTGGTAACGTTGGCTAATCAACGATATCATCCGATGGTCCAATGACGACAAATATCGCATTTACCAACATTGGCTGTAGCATTGATGCCCAACAACGGGCCTTTGTTTATTTTGGTAACGTTGGCTAATCAACGATATCATCCGATGGCCCAATGACGACAAATATCGCATTTACCAACATTGACTGTAGCATTGATGCCCAACAATGGGCCTTTGTGTATTTTGGTAACGTTGGCTAATCAACGATATCATCCGATGGCCCAGTGATGACAAATATCGCATTTACCAACATTGGCTGTGGCACTGATGCCCAACAATGGACCTTTGTTTATTTTGGTAACGTTGGCTAATCAACGATATCATCCGATGGCCAAATGACGACAAATATTGCATTTACCAACATTGGCTGTAGCATTGATGCCCAACAATGGGTCTTTGTGTATTTTGGTAACGTTGGCTAATCAACGATATCATCCGATGGTCCAATGATGACAAATATCGCATTTACCAACATTGGCTGTGGCACTGATGCCCAACAATGGGCCTTTGTTTATTTTGGTAACGTTGGCTAATCAACGATAACATTCGTTGGCCCAATGGTGACGAATACCGCATTTACCAACATTGGCTGTGGCACGGATGCCCAACAATGGGCCTTTGTGTATTTTGGTAACGTTGGCTAGTCAAAGATATCATCCGATGGCCCAATGATGACAAATATCGTATTTACCAACATTGGCGGTGGCACTGACGCCTAACAATGGGCCTTTGTGTATTTTGGTACCGGTGGCTAAACAACGATAACATTCGTTGGCCTAGTGAGCACAAATATTGCATTTACCAACATTGGCTGTGGTACTGATGCCCAACAATACCAGTTGAGTTTGCTTGTGGCGTCACTAGATGGCATTACTGTCTCCAAACATATAAGTTATAGTTATTTTCTCGATTATTCCGGATATAATCATAATATTTTTTAAAAGTAACTTATAAATCTAATAGCTATAACTGTTCTATAAAATTTATACATAAATTTAGAAAATTGTATTTTACCAACATTTTCTCAATTTAAATCTCAAAAAACATAAATCTCGCTTACGAAGTTTCGAAGTGCGGTTAGTATATATACAAATTAGAGTGTATAGTAAGTGTACTTGCTTCGACAGTACATATACTAAAATTGGAACGATACAGAGAAGATTAACAACAACTGTTGCCTAGGGCCTTCATGTGGATACAACCAATGCCTACCATAGTGTAATTGTAATATTTATCAGCAAAGGCCCAACGTCGTATTACACAACCACTTAACGTAGGGTAACTGTAGGACTCGTAAACAAAAGCCCATTACATAATTAGACTGTAGGCCCACTATAAATTACACAACTATTTACCGACGGTAGTATTGTAAGAATCCTACACAAGGCCCAACGTTAAAGTTACAATGTTGGCCCTTTGTGGGACAAGCTGTGTTGGGCCCTTCAACCTGGTGCACGACTACCTACCGACCTACCTGACTTGCCGTTGGGTAATTGTTAAATTTGCAAACAGAAGCACAACGAAAAAATTGGCCTTTTTTATTTTTTTGCAGTTGGCCCTACAGCAAGCCATACGGCCAAATGTAACAATTAACCAACCATCAAACAAATGTGTATAGGCCCAACCACGGCCCAACCAAAACCACCACCGTTGAATAATTGTATGATTTATTTAAATAGGCCCAACGAAAAAATTACTCTAATGGCCCTCTGTTGGGAATCTTCGGGAGGGCCTTTGTCGAGGGCCCTCCAGCAAATCGTACGGCCAAATGTAACAATTAACCAACCATCAAACAAATGTGTATAGGCCCAACTACGGCCCAACCAAAACCACCACCGTTGAATAATTGTATGATTTATTTAAATAGGCCCAACGAAAAAATTACTCTTATGGCCCTCTGTTGGGAATCTTCGGGAGGGCCTTTGTCGAGGGCCCTCCAGCAAATCGTACGGCCAAATATAACGGTTGCCCAACTAATACGTAAACAAAGGCCCAACAAAATCCCTACAAGAAAATGCTATTAGGGATTCCATTTCCAACTGCAGCTGCAATACTGTTCATTTTCTATGGAAATTGACAATGACAGCGACGCGTTTCCATAGTAAAATGAACAGTATTGCAGCTGCAGTTGGAAATGGAATGTCACTCTTAGGATGTTTGCTTGCGGTACTAACGCAGTTTAGTACAGTGTGAAATCCTATCAACTGACGTGCTTAGTTAATGCAATCCTACGTGCAATATGCTTAATCAAGCACATGCATTTGGTCGTAAATACTTGCATAATTGGTGCACCAATCACATTGATGTATACAACAGGAAAAACTTTACGAGTCTATCTGCCCGATTCGAATTTTAATATACATCAATTAATAGATCTAGAAACGATATGAATTAGATATGTCAGTGTCAAATGTGGCGTTTTTTGAAACAAAAACGGCACTCTTGATACTGACGCATCTAAGGCTTCCTCTACACGATGGGCCAACGCCGGTCACTCTAAGGGACGCATCTATGCGTTAGAGGGAGCAAGTGATATTGCTATCTCATTCTGCCGCATGGCTGCGTCCCTTGGAGTGGCCGGCGCTGGCCCATCGTGTAGAGGAGCCATTTACAAAGTTTGGGGGTATTCGTGCGCAATTCCTAGTCAATTCAGCGTGCAGCACGTGCCGGAACCGGAAGCTGGTCCCAGCGGGGCGCAGGATAAGCCCCGTCAATGCCGACGACTTAATATACATTCGACTTTTAAAACAAACGGAACTTAGTTTTCATTGGGTTGAAATGCTTAGCTAATTTCTAGGGGCTAGAGTTATTACCTTATTACCGAGCTTGGCAAACCTCCGTGCCGGGACAACGCTAGGAAATAGTAGCAGTTTGATAAAATAAATTATATACGGTCAATTTTTTTATTAGCATATGTGTGTGTCCCACTGCTGGGCAAAGGCCTCCCCTCTCCCTTTCCAATCCTCCGGTCAAATACATTTTAATAAAGTTACATAATTAATTTATATATCCCATTTTTCTTATTTGAGTCTTAAGTAGGTACTGAAAAAATATGTCCCGCCTGTAAGTTAAGATGCAGCGTAAAAATTAGCTTCGGATTCTCTTAACTTTGCAATGTCTACAGGAAGGACGCGATCGAGTTAATTTTACAATAAAATGTGTGTGAACTATTATATACGTAAGTTAAGTAACTAAGTCAATATTCTATTGACTTCAGTTATTGCGCATTATTACTAGTATTACAACCGTCAAGAATGTCAAGATACGCCTAATCAGCCATCGAAAATATGCGCAAAAGAAGAAAACGAATCTTCGTCAAGGCCAAATAACTGAGCACTAATGCCTATACTTAAATACTACCGCTTCGTCACTAGCTCACACCTTCTCTTTACAAAACGTCATAAGACTTGAGCATAAACAATGAAAATCCTATTCTGTAGCTACAATTTTAGAGTTGTATTTTCTGTAAAGTAGTGTTGGTGGTTAGGTTGGTAGTGATGGGAGAAAGAAGCCATATTGTAGTCGAATCTATGTGCGTTGAGAATCGATTGGTGTGCGGATGTCGACCAAGGGCGCTGTTCGCTTGCAGTTTCTAAGCACATGTGGAATGCAGGCGATGTGGGAGAAAAGTTGTCAAGATAAGAATTAGACACGGAAATAAAGTGATCATCAATGGTGACTTTATGATATTGTGTACAGGTGCTCGAGTATTCAATTTAAACGTAAGGTATTACAGGAAAAATGAAAATCTTTGACCAAAATCTGGCTTAGTGGGTAACATGACCCTGCCTAAGATGAAGCCGATCGTCCTGGATTCGAATCCCGCTAAGGGTAATTATTTGTGTGATGAGCACAAACAAATAGGTACATACTATTTATATAATCTTAAACTCTTGTAACTGACAGAGAGTAAATATTTTTTTTAATTTTCTACCGCTGTTAGGTGCGTAGGTATACCTATGTACATATTAACGCCTCTATTCATAAACACACTACATGCCTGCGTGATGGGCACCTTGCCTAGAGGCCAGGGTTTGTTATAGAATTTTTTAATTTTTTTATATGTACGAGTACGGTACGAGTATATGTACGAGTACGGTATCGGCCTGTCAGTTGTTCGGAGCTGTCAAAATTTTGTTCTAACTGACAGGCCGATACCGGCCCGCGGACTGTTAATCAGTGGGCCCCTTAAAGTTTAGTTTTTGTCGTTTATATTTTATAAGTAGTCATAATTTAGTTTCATACAATTAATGCAAGTATTTAAATAGTATAATTTCAATCTTTTCAATAAAGGTTTTTGGTGTAGAGTTTGCACACGTAGTCTTATCCAGTATTGTTAATGCTGAAAGTATTACTATTTTATTTGTTAAGTTAGTTTTACTCATTCTTAGAATTATTTTAGTTTATAATTTGTATATTTAATCAATTTGTTTATATATGTATAATCTTGATAATAAAATAAACTTCAGAAGAACTATTTTATTATCCATTATGTTATTAGTTTAGTTCTTAGATGCTTTTGCCCATAAAACGCCCATAACTATTGAGTAACATTCACTTTTACTCACCGTAGTGGTGTAGAGTCGGACCAAAAAAAGTCTGTAGCGGATTTGATAGCCCACGCAGTGCAAGTGTCATTTAACGTCATAATTTCATAGAAGATTGACCTTTAAAATAACACTTTCACTGCGTGGGCTATCAAATCCGCTGCAGACTATACTCGGTCTGACTCTACAATCAAATGTTCAATCTAATAAAGCACTTCCTCTTGGTGCCCAATTATTAAATTTGCAGGTGATTGACGCAGCGGTGCCGAAATGAAGACAGCCGGTCGATTTGGGTTGCGCAAGCGACGGTACTGCAAGTCACAAGCGGATGGCTGGAGATTTATACTTATGTCTCGTGGCCGAATCTTAGAATTGATCATATCATGATGTGGCAATCATTTCATGCAATGATCGGTTGACCACATCATGAAAAACTCAAACCTAACCCAACCATATTATGAAGTGATCAATTCTAAAATGGTATTATTTGAAATTGATCATTTCATATGATCTGACCACGACATAATTATAACCTCCACGAGCTGCTCCGTACTGGTATTTCAAAGCTAGTTGGTGCTTGCAGATAGTTTTAATCCATTCGATTTACTACCGTAATATTAATAAAATGAAGTCGGTAGTTAAACACACTGACGACTCATGCACAAACATGTTAATATTAATAAAAATATTGACTATACATAGGTCGTATGATTATTAAAACGATGTAGAAAATCATAGGTATGTGTGGATCAAAAACAGCGACGCACTTGACCACCGAATGTGACTATACTCTGTCAAACCTTTGTCAATAAAAAAGAACAAAAAACTATACTCATCCTTTTCTTTAGGGTGCTGGTACTATAGTGTAAGACAAAGATAGTATGATTCTCTCTGTTTATTTTTGAAATGAGACAGTCCTTTGACAAACTATATCTATCTTTTTGGCGTAGTCGCGTGAATAGGCGAGTCACTCAACGCTTAGACCTCACTCGACTGTTTAAGCAATACCTAATTGAAATTGCAGTTAAGATTTAAAAGCATGAGTAAATTCTTGCGTGCTTTAATCAGTAGCTAATCCATTTAACAATTGGAACTAACGACGAGAAAAGTGGTAATTTAATGGAGAATCTCGACCATTTAATTTGTAAAGGCGTATCGTCTGTCTAATTCGATCGATTCGTGGTTTGTTAGTGGCTCGTTGCTACGTCACTTTCGTTTGATATATTGAGGAAAGAGATGTAAATAGCCCGTAACAAAAGCCTGCCTGCCTACTGTAGGTATATAATATACCTTTTCAAACGCGTCCATTTTTTGTTAGAAAGAGCGAGTAAGCGTTTCGGATTACAGTACCTAAGTCAAAGACATATGTAACTTCGTATAAAATGAATAAAGTCTAAGGAAAAAACGTGCCTCGGAAATCAAGAAAAAGTCATTCTCGCATAGATGGATTATTTTGAGTTTTAGTCGTGTGTCGTGTGACGATAGATGGCAGTAAATTACAGTGACTACAGAATTTACTATGACAGGACCCCTCTATACTATCTATTCTCTTTGCCTAAGTTAATGACTACCAACATTCGCCGTCCAATCATCTGGAGACAAAATTAGGTAAAAATGGCAAAGATTGAAACAGGTACTTAATATGGAGACCTAGGACACCTACTAGGCTCTTCGGAACATGTCGCATGAGTGAAAATACGTGAGTTATACCATATTATATTTAATTTAATTTGAGAACAACCGTCCGCATAACATTTCTTTCCTTCGAAAACTCGTAAAGTCACGGAAAGAAAAATGTTTACGTATAAATGTTATAAATACGCGTTATGTATACATAAGAACGTCCGTGAATGGTGAAATGAGACAAACAGAGGTATAATCACGAAATAGTGCTTCGACCCCAAGTGGATAGGATCAAGAGCAAACGAACAACGATTATATAATCTTAATAGATACGAGTAGTATCTTTAGTGGTGTGTTCCGCATTGAGTAACAGAAACTAAAATCTTTTAATTTTAGCGTCTGTAGTAGTTTTAATCACAGCTTGATTCACTTTTTACATAATATTATCTTACAATGTAGTTCAAGAAATATTAACAAGAATAAATAGACAATTTTAGTTCATGTCAGTTGAGTGTTGGGGCAAGTACGCCTGTACGGATATGATGGTCGTTTTTGTCTACGTGACAGCGTGATAAAACGGTGTCCGTCACTTTCTATCCCACGGTGTTAAAAAGTGACAGTTATTTTATCACGTGGATAAAGAAAGATAAAGCTATCCATAATACGCTGGCTGCTCAAAAATAAAAATGTCTAAATGAAGAGAGAATTTTCAAAAGGGCTTATTTCTCTATGAACACCATACAAAAATAAGTCCTTTCGTAAAGACAATCCCCAAATATGGCGTAAGGGTTAGAGTCACCTTTCAGTGACTATAAATTAAATGATGACTCACGTTAGACCGGGCCGTGTCCGGGCCGGAGCTTACGGCGCATCGTTTTATATGGAAAGCATCACGAGATCGCCTGTCATTTCATAGAAAAGTAAGCGCCGAAAGCTCAGGCCCGGACATGGCCCGGTCTAACGTGAGTTATCCTTAACTCTTTAAGTTAATCTGTTAATTTTTATTCTTTGTAACCACGGTAAATAACGACATTTAACAATTTACACCCTTAGATTTCATGTCCTCAAATCTCGAAATCTATAAAGTATTGGGAACGTGCGAAGTCGGTGGCGCTGATCGTCACAAACACAGGTAATCTTATGGAATGTCCGACATTATTACTAGCGGCAGCCGCTTGAACTAATTTTTCTCCATAAGATTTAACGTAGAAATTCCGACAAAATGAGGGCAGTACCAGTCGTGCACATAGCGAATAGAAGTTGATGGAAAGTCGTCCTATATTTATTCAAGACATCTTTGTCTTAAAGTGCTATAACCAGAATGCCACTGCAGCACTAAGATTCACTTCCGAAATACATTAAATTTTACTTTCAGGAAAGCTTCTTGGCATTACATTCGTAGTATGCAGGAATACAGGGTGATTCAGGAGCCATGAGCAGGATTAACACTGCGCATATTTCGTAAATTATAAGCAACTGCTTCGATCAGTATTAGTGAGGTTAACGTGATATATATGTAGTCGCGTTGAAAAAAAAGTTATTAATTTATTTACGACATGCATGGTCACCCTAAACTTAGAATACTAAACTACCGATATGCTGTGTCAAATTAAATGTCATCACGGTATGGTTACTTTTGAAAAGTCGTATCTCACTCAAATTTGACAGTTTATTTTCTTCGTAATCAAAATGCTATCGTTACGGTTAAAGAGGTTTTATGTTTATTAATTAGGTCTTGTAGGGTGACTATGACTGTAGAGAATTAAATTTACCCTCATCAAAAAGTAAAAAAAATAGGAAAAAGTGTGGTTTTTTCACCTAAATACGACGGTGATCGATCAATTATCAGTTACTGGGTGTGCAGGATTAGTCCTGCTCACGTCTCATGAATCAGCCTGTATAATATATTGTCGTCTATCCTCCTAAGACCCAGAGTCATTTTTACAGTTTTGAATTTGGAACCTTCTTTTATTCCATTGTAATTCCAAATTCGATTTTAATTTGTTCTTTTTAAAGGAACTCTCGACGCTGGAGGCTAAAGCCGTAACGTCCTCAGCCGTGTCGTGATACAGCATGCGTCATATTGGTGATGCATAAAGTTGGTAAGTCACTCTGAGGATTTTGCTGTGACACCAGAGAGCCTTGTGGTGTGCCTAAAAACGGCATGAGATAGGTACATGAATTCATTATAATCCTATAAAAACTGGGCGTCTGTGAACGGGATTACCTACGGTTTTGACAAAGTAAAAATCATCGGTTAGAGGGCTATAACCGCGAAAATTTAAGTTAGCAAATTGCGGACAACATTCTCAGTCACTTAATTACGCCTTCATTGGAGTAAAAGAGAAAGATTCCCGCAATTTTTTCGCGGTAACCCCTCAGACGCCTAGAGCTCTCTCGCTGTCTCTCGACGGAGACGGACTGTCCGTGAACGTTTTATTAAACTTTACACCTATATACAATCAATAAATAATTACTTTGAAATAAGTTATATCAAAGACTAGAAAGTCGACCTAAAATCATACTTTTACGATTCAGGTAAGGACCCCCAAAACATTTTAATGTTGCATTGTTTTAAGTAATGAGCCATGAAATTCGCAAAAAGTTTCCAACAACGGAACAGTCATTCATTATGTTTAACGTTTAACTAACTGTCAAAATGTTGCGGTCATGCTCATGCCAGCTTTCAATTTGACGGACTATTCAAAAACTAATAGGACAGTTACAGCATGAGTCTAAGAGTGACAGTCCATTTCCAACTGCAGCTGCAATACTGTTCATTTTACTATGGAAATTGACAATGACAGCGACGCGTTTCCATAGTAAAATGAACAGTATTGCAGCTGCAGTTGGAAATGGAATGTCACTCTAATGGTAATTTTCCATTTTTGACCGCAGCTGCACTACTAGTACGAACGCGTCGGTGTTATTGTCACTTTTCATAGTAAAATTAATGATAGTGCTGCCGTCGTTGGAAATGGACTGTCACCTTTAAGGCGCCCACAGATTACCAGTTTGCCGGACGATATCAGCCTGTCAGTTGTTCGGAGCTGTCAAATTTTGCGTTTAACTGACAGGCTGATATCGTCCGGCGAACACAGTGGGCGTCGCTAGCTGGCGCGGGACGGGCGAGAGAATTTTTGGAAGTTGCGAATAATGTCAGGGTAAAAGTTCTGAAAGTTGGCAAAACATTTAATCACGTCAATTGAAATCTTCCGCGAAAAGATGGAATTATTTTTGGACAACTCGCATTTTGTTTGGGTTGACCTAAAATGCCGCTATTACAGAACTTTTACGGAGATGATGGTAGAATTGAAACCGTATTAAAACTTTGCAATTTGATCTTTATTCGGTGTAATATTGACGCAGTTGCGCTTATTCATCGAATCGACGAAAAATTATCGCTCATATTTGATCTGCTTATGAAGTTTATCTCTCTATCGCACGAATGGAAGAATGATAGAGAGGAAAATAACGAAAATTCGTAGCCTTATATACCTACCTATTGATGTAAGCAAAGGATGCACCTGAGTGAGATAAAAGTGGCCTAATTGAATTTAAAAAAATCCTTAAGTGCATCTAGCGCACTGCAATAAGCGCACTTCGATTCATGTCTAATTCACACATCAATATGAAATCCAATATTAGTGAGTGATACCGTTATCGTATAAACAATTTAAAATATGAAATCCAGTGAAGATTTTAAAATAAGGCTCCTTTTTAACCGACTTCAATTTCATAGAAGGAGGAAGTTCTGTATTCGGTTGTGGTTATGTTTTTTTGTTACCTCAAACGGATAGACTGGCTACTGATGTATTCGTTTGAGGTAACTTTTCCTCAGTACTCAGTAGGTATAGGTTTGTTAGAGAGAAAGGCGGGCAGTTACCTACTGTTTTGTAACGAAGCAACGTTGTGTAACATTTTGTTCTAATACCTTTCTAACCTAGTAATAATATATAATATAAGAGGAGAAGCTGAAGGATATATGTTTGGTGATTGATTGAACGTCTGATGTTACACAGATGAAATTAGACCTGTTTAAAAAAATATTGCGTATTCTGACATTTCTGACACCACTAACCTCTGACCTGATGATTCTGTCCATAATGGTAAGGTTAAATAAGACACGGCGATAAGTGGGTCATATTATTAAAAAAAAAAACAAATTGGGAAATTTTAGGTTATTAGATTATATTAGAAAAAAAACGTGCTTAAGAAGATTCTGAAGTGAAAAATATGAAATCAAGTTGCAGGGTCCAATGGCATTTTAAGCATCAAGGGGGTACTGGCTGTATGTGTAAGAGGTATTTCAAATAAAAGATTAGCTTGTTTTATGTTACATTCAATTTTAGAACAAAGGATAATTAAGTACCATACCTATTATTCAATGCCACATAATCATAAAATAACCATTTTTAACTGCATACGATTAGATTATGCATTTACTTGTCATGCCAGCCTACTTAATTTTGTGTATAGATTGTCTTCAGTTACCCCGACAGTTATTTATGAACCTACTCATGAAATATGAGCGTTTTCCAAAAAAAGTGCACATTTCCTTCATGTTTTCAAAATATTGACTTCTTGGGCTCATTTTACTCAGAATCATTTGTACATTCACGCCTCATACATGAAAAAATGTGTCCAAAGATTTCCTTTCCAGATCGTCACATTCGTGTATGATTTTTTTTTATTTGTATGAACGCGACGCACAGGGAAAAAATTTTTTCTTACAAAATTTTGGGACACATTTTTAATCAAATGATTCTGAGTAAAATGAGCCCAATAAGTCAATATTTTGAAGATATGAATGAAATGTACATTTTTTTGGAAAACGCTCATATATTTTTATGAGATTGTATCACTTCTTTATATGACATAATTATTTTTTCAAGCCCTTTTTAATGTATTTAAAACCAATTTTCAAAACGCCGCAATCATTTTATTTTTGTCTGATTCTTATCATGACTTTTACGAAGTTTCAAGTCCTTCTTCCTTCAAAACAATTTCGTTCCTGATACAAAATTTTACCCTCCCTTAAGACTGCATCGAGCAAAATCAGCGAAAAAGGCAGTCACCGTTTAGTCGCTAGCGTTCACATCTCTTGATAAAAAAAAATATAATAAATGTCATTAATATCCCAAAGAGTGTGTTTACAACGAATCACCCTTGAAAATCTGAAATGTTTTACAATATAATAAATACACTTATGCAAAGTTGTACCTAAAACGTGATGAACGAGTGTCAGCGTTTAGTAAAATTTGTATAAAAAAATCGATGCTCATGCTATAAAATCGAGTGATTTCGAAAGCCAGATAACTGGACTACAACGAATCAGGCTTTTCCTATTTTTCCTCTTAAAGGCTACAGTGAAATTCAATCGTAAATGTAAACTTTCGTATAATTTCCATACATCCGCCATATCTGTCAAATTCTCCTTCTCCTCAGATGCCCGCTGTGGGCCGTTGGAAGCGGACGCGTACTTCTTTTTTCCAAGTTGACAGTTCGATTTGGCATATATATTGACAGAAATTCATGTCCGTATACGAATGATGATACCAGTGAAAAACTGTGTTCAAAATTAATAGGGTAAATAAATAACGTCACACGGAGATCTAGAGTCATTAAAATTTCGATTTATTTTTATTCACGAGTCATAATACTTAAAAAATATGACAAATTATTTAATAAAATATATTAATACAACCAAATCAGTATAATTAGCTTCTTCCTAATTCACTTAAAATGAAAAAAGTTTGAAGATTTGTTATTTCTTATTGGAATAAATTTTCATTGTGCTGGTATTCATATTACGTCATTTTAAAAACATATATGACATAATGTCAATATACTAGATAAACAATTTATCAACAAAATTCTTCACATTTTAGCCTAAACAATATAAACTATTAAAATTTTACTTATGAAGACGAAGCAATGTTGTTCACATAATTTCAGCAATAAAATTCTTAGTTTCAACCAGTTTTGTTGCTATTCTAAGATCTATCATGTGCTTTGAAAGTTAATGCAATGATATATCATCAAGAAATTGAAATCAAGACTCGACCTGCAGTTTCAGCGGGTTTTTGTGGCTATATCATCAGTTGAAAGAACGATATTTAAAGCCAGTGGCATCGCAGTGGTCTGGTTTACGAGTACCTATATTGGTTTCATGTGACGATGTTTATATAAATGTATCTATCAAACAACAACGTGCTTTTATTTCATTGATATTCGGTGCAAAACGATAACTCAGTAACGAAATAAAATTATCAGAAATGAATTTGGGTTTTTTCAGTGAACGTTTATATTTATGAAGTCGTTTATGAGGTCTTATGTCTTATCGGCGTGGCTTTGGCCTTTGGACATTTTTGTAATGCTTTGTAATAAGGTAGGTGAGGTATCTAAATCCCTAATTGTAATAGCTTTTTTTGAATGAATTACAATTTAATTATTTAAATAAAAAAGTGGTCCACAAACATACACATCCGCTTGGTCCGCTAAAATAATTTAAGTGCCCTACATAATAGGTATATTTAAGATTAACAATCAGTAAACATCATTAATTACGCTCAAATGCTTATGTTTCAGTACAAATTGGGTGAAATATTTCCGACATAAAACCTAAAGGTAAAAGTACAATTTGCTAAGTAAACTGTCAATCTAGATTAATTATAATAGAAAGAGTCTTATAAGTTAGCTTACTGAAGATTTTGAACAACAAATAGGTACTAAATAAAATACAATTTGTTTTTCCATGACTCATGTAGGCCGTATTTTACTATAGACCATTTTAAATCTAAGATGAAATTAATTCATGATAAAAGCTAATAAGGCCCGGTAGTATTTTCTGTTATTCTTGAACTTGTACTATGACTAATTGTAAGAAGGCCCACTGTCAGTGCCAGTAACAAGGCCCGGTTCCGAACCAACATGGTATGTTTTTTTTATAAAATGGATTTTTCAAAAGCTGTATTAAGAAACATGAACTAACTAACTAACTATTTTGGCTCAGCGATCCAAAGAGAGTCTTGGCCTCCGAAACGAGAGCGTGCCACCTGTCCCGCTCCTGCGCAACTTCCTGCCAGTTACTGACGCGAAGCTGAAGTAGATCCGCCGCCACACTGTCTTCCCAGCGATACCTGGGCCGACCCACCGGACGGCTACCAGTCGGACGTCCCAAGAACGCCTTCTTGACAGCCCGATCCTCTCCCATTCAGAGTAGGTGACCGAACCAGCGAAGTCTGTGCGCTTTCGTTTCGCCGATGATATTGGGTTCGGCCACTAACTCCTCGATCTCGGCATTTTTCCAGATCCTCCAGGTGCCGTTATCTCTCTGAATAGGTCCCAGGATCTTGCGATAAACTTTTCTCTCTGCTACCAGGAGCTGACCTTCTTCTTTTAGTGTTAGGGACCAGGCCTCACAGCCATACATTAGGATAGGCCGTATAACGGTTTTATATATCCGTAACTTTGTATGTTTGCTGAGAAGCCCGGACACCAACACTTTGTGGAGGGCTGCACTGCACCGCAGGGCGTTTTGGATGCGTATTTTGATCTCCTCCTCTCTGGTGTTTGTGTCGGTAACAGTAACAGCAACAGTAGCAGTGTAAGAAACATGAACAAATGAGAAATATATATTGAATTGGTTTGGTCATAATATCCTGATTATTAATAAAACTATTTCAGTTAATATAAAGGTGGGCCTTATATGCCTCACCTGACCTTATTCGTTCACATTTAGATCCTATAACTATATTTGGTCACTTTGGCCGTCACTATCTATTTGATGCCGATTGTACTAACAATTAAAAGTACAGCTCATATGTACTTTTACCTGTACTGAAACTTAAGCATTTGAGCGTAATTAATAATGTTCACTGATTATTAACATTACGTGTTAAAGAACTGTGTCCCGATTTGGGCCATGGTGCGTCCATTAATGAATCGCATACTAACGGATAGAGGTTTACGAGTACATTCACAGAAAAATGATTATAGGCAACCCAATACTAGTGGCTTAGTTGCCGTTTAATGATTTCAGAATCTGAAGATTCTTCTTGGATACTGTCAAATCTTATAAAATATGTCACCCATTTCTGTTCATGGAGGTTTTATTAGTTGTGTTAGATGCCTTGCATACCGTTATTACCAAATAATGGGCTGATAAGGCCCGGTAGCAACGAGATCGTACCGTATACCAAAAATAAGGGAAGAGGGGAAATGGTCGGCTCCCCGGTCCAATCTATGCTATATTTCTTCATGCTCTTAGCAACTAGGGCAAGTTATATATCATTTTTGTATAATCTAGGGACGAGGAATTCAGTTTTTAAATAATCGTTATAGGTATGTATAACGATTCATACAAATAAACTGATTTTTGCACAATAAATGAATATTATATGTATTTTTTTACAATCACAGTGTGGTGATTTGTACTAAATAAAAAAATTGTTAAATTTTGCTCATTTATTCTCCATTCTAAAAAGTATCACTATAAAATAGGCACTCATATATTTTTTCTGAATAATAATTGTGGCACCGCACGTGGCAAGTCAAACATTAAATATTGAAATAAAATTAAATAAAATAATCATCTGGCATTTGAAAAGTGTGAATACAATGTTTTTATATTTTACAGATAAATTACAGGTGATAATTTTACAAATGAAATGAGTTTCTGCCACCAGTGCCACCCTATTATAAAGCCTTAGAGGATATAACCAACGGAGACGCCATGTCTAAAATTTTCGGTACAAAATAGTCTGCCGTTTTTTGCGGGGGAGGGGCACATCAAATGTATAGGTACGTCAAGTCAGCCAAACGTCAGTCCATACATATGGTTGACATGTGGTTGACCATTGGCCGCCTATTTTCGACAGAGGGGAACGCCTGTTAATGGCGGCTCCATTGTTAATTACTCCGAGTATAAAGCAGTAGACTTTTTTAATAATAAGGTATGCCCACCAAATACGCTCATAAGAACGATATATTCTATCGATATAGGCTATGAACTATCTAATGATATACAGGGTGTAATCGTTAAGTGTAGTCAGGCTATAATTCCGTAAATATAACAGATATCAGAAAATTTCGAATTGATATAGAGAGCGCGTAATCCAATGAGTAAAATACATCAATATTTTTATTCATAAAAGCAGAAATATCCCAAACATTAACTTTAAACCCTCCCTAACTCCTAAATATTTAGTACGATGACTCACCCCTCAAAGAACGTTGGTGTCGTAAGAGATAAAACTGCTTGAGATTATTATTTAATAAACGGTAGTTTTATTATTCTATTACAGTTTACTATCGCAAATAATGAATCTCAAGCAGTTTTGTCTCTTAGGACACCGACGTTCTTTGAGGGGTGAGTCGTCGTACTAAATGTATGGGAGGGTTTGAAGTTAATGTTTGAGATATTTCTACTTTTATTTAAAAAAAGTTATAAATGTAATTTTACTCATTGGGTAACGCACTTTTGATATCAATTTGAAGTTTTCTGATATCTGTTATATTTACGGAATTATAGCCTGGCTACACTTAACGATTACACACTGTATAAGTTACTTCAGGACGCGCCATGGACCAGAACCCATACTATCCGGGACACAGTTCTTTAATATTATGTAGGGCTAAAAAGGCCCTCTGTCAGTGCGGGTGACAAGGCCCGGTCCTGGGCCTTATTGAACGTATGAGATGAAATCATCATCATCATTTCGGCCTATATACGTCCCACTGCTGAGCACAGGCCTCGTCTCATGCGCGAGAGGGCTTGGGCTATAGTCCCCACGCTAGCCCAATGCGGATTGGGATGAAATGAGATGAAATAGTACATTTATATATTTTAATATAGGTAATTATGAGTTATTTGATTTCCCAATAAGTTTTAAGTAAGCATCACTTACTGACTTACAAAAGTATAAGTGTAGTACCTGAATTTTATTAGATGTTTTTAAAGCTTTATTATTAACAGAGCTTTAAAAATTAAGTTATAAGTGAAATTAAATAAGCGTCTTTAGTTGTAAAAAAATATGTTACAAGACCTATAAGTAATAAAGGGATAATTTTAGATATAGTCCACTTTTTTCGAGTAGATAGATGAGATGATTTCTTATATTTTTAATAATAAAACTCCTAGGTTTAATTCGGTCTGTCTACAAACCGCATACCTACCATTGCCCACCACCACACTGTTAACTGACAGTCCGTAAACCTTATTACAAAAGGCATAAGGTCCACCGATGGACAGTTAAGAGCGTCGCCGTTTTGAACCTATCTTAATACAAAAGTCAACAACGAAAATAATTAATTACCTAATACGTCACATACCTATGACATGACATGAACAAACAAGGAAAGCTATATATAAAAAAGTGTTTTTTCTCTGTCTTCTCACAAAGGAAAGCTGTGACAGTTTGAATTCCTCAAAGAAGGTTAGTAGTTAACACTAAACTCGAAGCAGCACCTTTAAAAAAACATTAGGGGTCACTGACCTGTCCCAGTAAATTGAGGTAGTGTGCGTGAGCTGCGTTTGTGTGTGAAATGGGGTAATTTGACAGAATCTGAAAATTTACCCTCCTCTACGCCCTCTTAAGCCCCTTAAGGGTTGTCACTTGTCAAGGTTGAAGAATCAAAAACGCCTTATTTATTGTCTTACTGTGCGAAACGTTTGGTGATAGGGAACAATACAATACAAATACTCTTTATTGCTGACCTCATTACAGAAAACAATACAAATAATACAGGAAGAAGAGGTTAAACAACAGGCGGTCTTATCGCTAAAAAGCGATCTCTTCCAGACAAGTAGTGGAAATTTAAATTATTATTATTATTGGGTATTGTATTGCCCAATGGAGCGGTCTTAGAATTATTGTGGCATTATGACATACTTAATGTAACTCTTACGATCATGTGCTGTAACGTTGTAATACTATCGTTTAATTACATCACTTGATGTTCTCTACTTTGTTCATCTTTTGAGATGACTGAGGATGCTTATACAAAATATGTCTCTATGTATAATTATTATAATTATCTGCCGGCCTAGCCAAGGTTACAATCGCTATCGCTTCGACAACGAAAAGCATTGTCTCTCTATCACTCTTCCATTTTAGTGCGACAGTGACAGTTGCGTTTCGATTGCTAAGGAGCGTAAGCGATTGGCATCTTGGCTAGCGGTCTGTTCTTAATTTTGTTGGCTGTCCTACAGTAAAGTATTTACTTATAATAAAAGCTCATAGTGAAAGGGTTCGGTAAAGACCAACCTCCTATATACAACTAACGTTCAAAAAACACCGTTTTGCCTTGAAACGAAGAAACTTTATTTGTCACTCAAAGATTTATCATCACTATCACTCTGACAAGAGTGCAGTGACTAAGTAGGATACAAAAACCCGTTTTAATTGCTAATATATGTAAAAAATGCACTCACCTGAGCAACAGCATCCATCGCCATCTTCTCAATATCCACGCTGTAGAAGTTGAGCTGCGGCACATGGCGTCGACGCGGCCGGATGTCGTCGTAATACGCGACGACGTCGTTCACCGACACTACGGGACAGTCGTCCGCCGTGCTGCACCCGCTCGACACCCCGTCCACCCCGCTGTCACTATCCCCCTCCCCCCCGAAACCCTCCTTCGAATCCCTCCTATCCCCGTAACTCTTCTCCGAACCCTCTTGATACCCTGACTCGTTCATGTCGTCCGGAGTCACGATTTCGGGGATTTTAAGAGAGTCGAACTCATAGCCGTCCTCGTCGGCCATGTCGGGTATGTCGGTCAAGTCGTTGTCGGTCATTATGTCGGTCATTTTCACTGATTTGTCGTGCACTGTCCACTACATACTGTTTTGCGACACTGTTTTGCACTATGGGCGCCCTGTGAACAAAAAAAGTGTGTTAGTTTGATTTGTAAACGTGCCGTTCTCGCGAAAAATATAACTTGTTGTCAGTTGTCAATAAGGTGTTCCTGGCATAAGAATGCAATAAAATGTAGGCCTTACCGACAAATGACAATATGGTGCGTTTTTGATTGAAAACGTTACGAATATAGGTCACATGTGCAAACATATTTGTTGCCACCGTAGACTACAGTCAGCTGTTCAACTTTGCTTTGCTTTGTTAGATCAGCTAATACCGACAGCGTTTATTTTATATAGCCGCGATATGTTCTGAATATAAAAACTGTACTGAGATATAAAATGGTATGTAATTAATGATGGTGAATATTTAGGCAGGGTGTTCAGGTGTTCCCTGGAACCAAGTAGTTACAATTATAGTTCCGTTTTATTTAGCATTAGAAATAAGGCAATCTTGATGTGTCTTTTAATTGAAAAACATTTTAAAAATAAATTACGGCAAATAGGTAACAATCACGAATGTAATACGATCATTTATATTCTTCTGCTTTCATAAGTACTTAATAGTTTTTGATTTTTAATAAGCATTTTTCAATTAAAAGACGCCGCCAGTGTCATGGGGTCCATGCCGCAGTCCGACCTGTTGGACGGGGTGTTCTTTTTATAGTTTGGTTTTTTGTAGGTAAGTATATTTTATAGTTTGTATTTTTGTTTTATTTCTAGTTTTAACTTTAGATTTAATATTTTATCCAATATAAGTATTTTCATTGTACTAGATTAAAAGACATGTCAAGATCCTTAGTACCTCCCAAGTACCTTCTTGCAAGTTCTTTCTAATGCTAAAAAAACGAACTATAGACGCGCGTAAAATTGGATGTACAATATGAGATGAGCTACGATATGTAGTAAATCTATGGCATCTAAAACATATCTGTGTATTCTATTAGGAGTCTAGGAGACAGTCATCCACCTTCGTAAGTCTGAAAAATTGCCGCCACGTTCAAACTTCTGTGATAAAGATTTTCGCCTGTACGGATATGCTCGTTCTTGTCTACGTGACAGCGTGATAAAACGGTGTCCGTCACTTTTTATCCCATGGTGTTAAAAAGTGACAGTTATTTTATCACGTGGATAAAGATGGATAAAGCCATCCATAATACGCCGACTGAAGTATGAATGGATATTTTATACAGGAGTTAGTAACGAATACTTCATAATATTACATGATTAGGTATACCCATAATAGTTATTGTCAAGAATAGTTAATTCAGTGTTTTTATTAATGTTGATTTTCGTAAATCTAATCAAAAACTTTTTTACCAAGGAGTGTAGTTCAATTAAATAATGATTCATTTCATACGCCTACATTTATGGTAAAAAGGTTTTAGTATTTCAACAAAAATAAAAATAAACGCTTCACTGATAAAACAAACAACGAACACCGAACCTAATCCCGAGGCGCCATTAAAAAAAACCGGGCAAGTGCGAGTCGGACTCGCGCACGAAGGGTTCCGTACCATAAAGCAAAAAAAAACGGAAAAAATGCAAAAAGAAAACGGTCAGCCATCCAAGTACTGACCACGCTCGACGTTGCTTAACTTTGGTCAAAAATCACGTTTGTTGTATGGGACCCTTATTTTATTCAGTTTTTAGTATTTGTTGTTATAGCGGCAACTATCACGGTTCGTGAGATACAGCCTGGTGACAGACAGACGGACGGACGAACAGCGAAGTCTTAGTAATAGGGTCCCGTTTTACCCTTTGGGTACGGAACCCTAAAAACAGGCTGTACGAGTACGTAACGCGATGGCCTAGCTTAAAATTGAGATTAAAAAAGTTGGAGCAGATGGCAATAGACACCGGGAGGCCATGTTTTTTCATTCGTGTTTCAATTAAATAGTCCACAGATTGAATATTATGTACCTAATATGCCTAAAAGGCTGACCGACGACGCTTAAACAAGTAAGGACCAGCAAAAAAATCTGTAGAGTAAAAGCGGCAAGTTAGAAATTTTAAATTTTTCGCCTTATTTTTTTCTAAAACGTACCTAATATATACATAGTTCAAGAAAATGACATAGGAGTATATGCTCATGGCGACTACATTTTGGTCGAAGATATCCAAAATTTAAATTTACTTATCTACGTACTCTATATTCGTACTCGATGATTGGGCGTTAAAAAAAATCCTACTGTTTAATTGTTTATGCATATGGAATATTTACATTTTTTTCATATTTAAAGTACTTTTACTAAAACATTTTCATATTTGTAAGTAGGTAGTGTATATCCGACAAGAAACCGTAGAAATAAATGAGGGCGCCATTTCCTATGCAACTGTCACTTTTTTGCCGTAAATGCTTATACATGGCAACAATTGGTATGGATTTTTTTTTAGTTTTATTTTATATAATTTCTACTACCTACTCGTATTTCATGTCGTATATTTAATGTTGTAATAAGAGTAATAGAATAAGATGCAAAAACTCGCTTATTCACGAAATTGCACTGTAGCTATAAATATGTCGCTATAAAAACCCCTCAGATCCCGTATCAAAGAAAACGCTCCAGCCTTGCCACAGATAAGAAACCATTCACTAACATGAGACACCCCCGGCGCAACAGGCGATGGCGCCGCTCGAAATGGGTCAGGGTCATGCCAAGCAACAAGTGCCAGATTTAATGCTGATGTATTATCGAACTTGGGATAGGGGGGCTGAGATTAAATTCCCTTATTGGGGCATTGCGGTAGGATTATTCGAGAGTATGGCCCGATAATGGGAAGTTCGCTGTTACGTGATATGTTATAAGCGTTGTGTTGTTAAAACGATGAAACTACATTGTTAGTATTGTCTGATAGTCCATCCATTCTATAGTGTTTTTGTAATGCTCTCTAATAAAATACTGAACATGATGTTATAAAATCCTAATAACAAAACTAGGTATTATCTATGTAAGTACATAGTAATAGTTATCATTTTTTTACATTTTTATAACATTTTAAATTTTATAGGTAATTATTTGTTTTATATGGGTGCTTGCCTGAAAGAAAATCAATTCATTTTATTTAGCCCAAGCCCACACCAACTGTAAAAGTATTTATTATTTAGCTTAAAATTGTACATTCAACATTCTCTATTAAATTTCGCCTACAAAAAATAATTCATGAATACATAGGAATTTACGTAGGTTCATAGAGATTGAAAGCCGTTTTGCACAAAATTTTGTGTAAAAGTAAATTAAACATTTTGGTGCACATATTTCGATTTTGTTGGTATACCTACCACTTATTTTACTTTGTATAGATAAATAAAAAGTACCAAGATTGTGTGGCTTGTCGTTGATTGGCTTAACAAAAGTAACAAATTATCACACTGACTTGAGACATGCGCCACCTCTCTCAATATCCCATTAACATCAAAAGGGCCGTAATGGCTCACATTTTCCCTGGCTGTATGCCAGCGAGTTCGTTGTCATTTCGACAACAATCGTCTAATTCTAGACCATGCCCGTAACGGCTGATTGACGAAGTAAGCGACTATCGCCCTTATGAACCTAGTGTTAGATCGGGGGAGTCATGTGCGCCGCATACCAAAATTGTTTGGCAGCATGCCACTTCTCGGTGCATTGCAGGTGACACAGCTCTTAAGATCAAAGTTTGATATATTAACTGTGTGATGATTATGAATTATGACTGTGTCGATAAACCCAAATTACAAAGTAGGGAAAGTTCGGTCGAAATTCGGTAGCAGGTAAATGCATACTTTCTAGATGACAACATAATATAGAAAATATTTTAGGAAAACTATAGACCCCGTACATGAACAACTATAGGGGGCAGCATAGGAGCCGTCAGATTTTTGGCGCGAGGTGTAAATGTGTCGTTTATGCTTCCGATGTAGCCCACAAGATGGTGGAACCTACTATGCACAAGGAAACGTACCGACCAGAATGGTAGATGGTAGCACTTGCTTTGGCAATGTACATGTGGATATATGTTTCCGATTCAGGCCAAAAGATGGCAGACCCTCCAACGCGCACGGTCCCCATAGTAACAGATCGCATGATTATCAGGTTTGTTCGCATATAACTCGTTGAATAGGTACCTATCGGAAAAACCGGCAATTAAGTTGACGAGTTATACAATCGATACAATTATTTTTTATATGCATCTGTTACTATTTCCAAGGAAATAATAACATACTGACCGTCATACATATTTGCAAAATCCCAATTACTTCTCATCATAAGCAGGTAATTTATTTTTATGTGATTACTTTTACGTAAAACAGAGAAGATTTAAATGTATCTAACAAGTTTGTTATTTTAAACCACAACAATTATCACACATTATTTAAACTACGTGATAATTATAACGGTGTGTATCGTATTATTATTAAACAACACAACAAAATTAATTATTTTTATGTAATAAACGCACTAACTAAAAATTGATAATTACGTGTAGATAGCAGAAACCGCGACAGCCCTGGCATTGGCGTGTCTAAAACGCGATGTTCAAGGTCGTCCGGAGTCACTTGTTGCATTCATTCATTTACTCCGTTCAATTCATTCATTCCGAGTTCATAATATATCGAATGCAGGGGTGTTTTTAGAGTTGTAACTTTTCGGTTCTTATTTTTAGAGCTGGCAATTAGCGGAACTATCCGGAGCGCATGACCGTGACGTGAAGTTATTTATTTTTTAAATACTTGGGAACTATTTGACAAATAAGGCTTTGAATTGAATATATTTAAATATTGATTTTGTCAAAACACCTAGGACACCGTATTTCTTGGCAAATTCACTGACAAAGGAGCTAAAACATCAGAAGATACTTTAAGTATGTACTTGTACATAACTTTTCTCAAACATACAATGAAATATTGATGTTATGTTCCTTATAATAGGCTGCGAAGTATGACGTTTCAGGTGCGACTAGGACAAAAGGTCGTTAACCCTTATCTTGGCATCGTAACACCCGTGATACATGGAACTTAAAAAAATCTAGCAGGTTCACTTTATTACCTAACAAAATAATTCTGCCATCAATATGTCGAGCTACCCTCCTTACTTATAGGAAAAAATAATGGACACGAGTGTCATTGTAAATTAATTAGTAATAATCAACATGGCGCCGCGGAAACAATAGATTTCTGTTTGTACTGGAAGTTTTGCATTTATTTCTTATGTTAGTATATATTTTTCTATAATCTACATTTTGATGTCTTTATTGTCTCTTAGTGCATACATATTTACAATGCCTTTGAATTTAAAAACATTTAATACACAGAACCTTACATGAAACTGTTATGTATTATATTTGGTACTATGCCAAGAACTAAGAAATGTACATATCGAAAGGATTGTATTACATTTAATACATTGCCAAGTTATCGTCAAAATAGTTTTACATGATTTTTTTATTTTTGTGGGGTTACAAAATATGCTTGAATTATTTAATATTAGTTGTCATATTATTTAGTTATTAAACTTTGATTTTTTTAAGAACTAGATGTTATTTCACTATATATTCGTACGCTGTAGCATTATTGCTACGCCGTAGCCCGTAGCACGGAAAAATATGTGTATGGCAAAAAATGACCCCAAAGTAAAAAAAAAATGTATTTTTTTTACTTTTAATTCTTTGTTTACTTTTCATATTTTGCTCAACTTTTTGCAGACGACTTTTTTGAAACTTTACGGGATGAAATTTTCCGCCCATGTGATCAGGTATTCGTAGATATAATTTATATTTACAGGTTTAATAGTCATCTGATGCTTTAGATTGCGTTTAATTAGCAGTAAATGCTAATTTCTGTTGCATTACATGGTTAATTTTTATTAAAATGTACATTTTTCTTCTAAAAAGTAGGTAACTATTTTGTCGAGTTATTGGCATTGTATCAAATATGATACATATGATTTTCCGAAATTGGAAAATCCTGGATTTTTTTCCTTATTTTTTAATAGTCTAGTATGCTCAATAGGTGACAAAACACTAAAAAAATGTTTATATTTAAGATATTTTGAGCCTTGCCAAGATAAGGGTTAATGGAATTTCATACACATCTTGCAGGCCTAGGCCGGCAAAGTCCTCTTTTTTAATTTTCATTTCACAGATATTTGTGTTCACAGCATCGTGGCATTCATCCATTAAAAAAAACTAGAGGCAGTATTTGCTTTATGGTTCGTAATGACACTCTGCCACTACGCCTATAAAAAAAAAAAACAAAAAACAATGTTTGCTATAATTTGCAGTTTTATTTGTATAAAATCAACATGAACTTAAATAATACTTTCTATAACTTTATAATTTTAAATTATAAATTTAACTACACAAATAAAAACATTTAAAATATTTCATCTAAACGTTAGCGGTAAAAAGGTCTACTCAAACACGCGTAGTTATATTTTTTAAATTGTTATGGAGGTAAAGTTGAAAAATATTCATTCTGTTTTATTGGATTTATGGTGCGTTGTTGATTTTTTGACTTTAATATGAGTTCCGACGAAATAATGAAATTAATATTAATTGTAATCGTAGGTGTTGGAATTGGCAGCGTAAGCAGAATTGATTTTAAATAACTTGCTGCCTCTGCCGCCAAGTCAAAGACGAAGTATGTATATGGTTGCTTATGGCAATTTTATTATTTGAGAAACTAAGAAAAATGGCTTACAGTTTATTAGAAACAGTTTTGTGGCATATTTTAAATGAATGTAACTACAAATTCGTCAACACTGTGGAAATTATACTTATTTACTCCATGCATAAAGCAACGATGTATGTGAAACATGATATCAACATGAAAGACTATGTAAACTTATGTGACGAAAACGACAGTCAGACGGATATAAGGCGAAAAAATCAAAGATACATGAAAATATACGGGTAGTAAAAATACACGACTCGTGTAAAACATACGCGTGATAATGATATAGGTACGTGTTGGTTATATTTTGGGTGTAGTTTACTTTTAGTTTTTTCTATAAATAAAACTTGGGTTTCGTGAATTTTTTATTTTATTTATTTCATTGCATGTTTGAGAAAAGCACTATACATACCTTGGCGGGAAATGGGGTTGCCCGCGCTCAGACCTATCCGGCCTCGCTTCGCTCGGCCGTCTATATGTCTTCGGCCGGCAACCCCTTTCGTCCCGGCCTCTGTAGTAATGTACTATTACTGTACATGTGTAACACTTTGTTCTGAATTTTTAGATATTGGATGGTAATGGAAATGGTAGACACTTTTCAGTTCTCACATTACATACCTACTAAGAACGTTTTGACTGCGTACTTAAGTAGGTACGCACTAACTACGCAGTCTTTTCACCTATTTTTCTGCAAATGTAAGCTAGTTTCGGTATACTTTACATAGGTACATATATAGGTAGGACCGCGTACATACGTTAACCTCCTAAGACCCAGAGTCATTTTTCGTTGGCTTAAGTCGAAGTCTAAGGCAAACACAAACTTGAAACAGTGACGTTTTTAGTGGTGTTGCCAGAAAAAAATGACAATAGAGCCGTACCGCGAAAACGAAAATTGATATTTCTTCATTTTCCTCTCTATCGCTCAAATAAGCAAGAGTGATAGAGACAGATAACGAAATTTCTATTTTCGTTCTTCGCAGTAGTATAGTATAGGCTCTCAGCATTAACTTAGAGTAACTTAGACGAACTGTATTAATTATTGTAACCTAATGATGTCTAACAAAGCATCTAAACCTACGAGTATATCCACTTTATGATATGAATCTATCCGCAATTAGTCCAAATGGCTGAATAGGGAGCTCGGCCGCTGATTGGCTGATTGTCGAAACAACAGCTAATTGGTTCGGACTTAGGTCAGAGGTCACGGGGGTTGAGAGGTTAGGCTGGAATCGTTTAGTGTGGTGTATGGATCAATAGGCGCCTAATATCATGTTAATAGACCGGTAAATATTACGTGGTAAGTAGCTACTAAAGGTATGTATTTAGGACATAATTTTTTCACGATTTTACATATAGATATATAATATACTTAGATTACATTAGTTGTTTTTAAAGTTAAGGTTACTGGTAATTTATTTCTCATTAGTTCTTAAGTACTTGTAATTTTAAAGATTGTGTTTGTGTTTGCAATTAAATAATCATTTTATTAGAAATTGCTTAAAGAATCCCTTTTAAAGCGCATCTCGGTACGTAATTGGTTTGAGAACCTCCCTCGTCCCTTGGCGAGCTTCGGAACGCTTACTTAATTCTTAAAGTCCTAAGCAACGCGTGTTCTCTGCTAAGATGAACCCTTTTGGTATTGTGTTCCGTAAGTGCTCAGTGGCTCTTTATTATGCAGATGTTAGACGAGTTAAAAGGTATCGATGATTGACGAGAAGCCTCTTAGGATGGGAATGTTACTTAAGGGATGTTTTCATTTGAATTTGTGCCTTTTTGTGTAAAATATATATTTGTGTCTATTTGTGTTATTGTGTAGTATTTGTGTTTTTATAAATATTAGTTTAAGCATGTTAAAAACGCCTTAGCTTTTAGCGTGTGATTGGCTTAAAGGACTCGCATCCAGGCCATAATTCTTAAAAAAGAAGTTGGGTGTGGCAGCATTGGTTTTCTCTCTCTTCGCTATCCAATGTCATACACAAGACAAGACTGTACACATGACATAACAACGTATAAATGTTAGAATTTTAGTTTAAATTAATTATACCTAGTAAAATTTAAAATATTTTAGTTTCCAAAGTATCTCTAATAACCAACAATACCTACACTATTTTTGTCAGTTGGCGGCATTGAAAAAAATAACGATTAGCGCCGTTAAAACGCCGTATTCTCAAAAAATTTACTCTTACGCATAACTAACACTATTTAGTACTTTTTTATTGTATATGAAGTAAACGAGCAGACGCCATGACACCCGTAACACTAGTGCGTTGCCAGCTTTTAAGATGGGAATACATACGCTCTTTTCTTGAAGGTAAGTAAAGTTAGGAAGTTTAGGTTGGAACGTATATAATATTCGCATGAATGAATGGATAAAATAAACATTTCCTTTCCTTTTGCCACTCTAATATTGATGTGCAATAAGCTCTCCCTTTCACGCCCTTACGGTCGATACGACTATTCTATCGGAATCTAATCGCGTTATCGCGGCCATCGCAGCGGTTATCGTGTTTACAAAATGGCGTTGATTAAAAATGGTGGTTAATATTCCAGTGATCACTACCACGTGTGTGGGATGAATCAAGTAATAGAGTATATTATGCACCTAGGGCAGTAAAGTAAGAAATGTCTCAGACCATCTCATACCTATCACATGTAGGGTGACTGCTATAGTTATTGGCCACTACTCTAGTAGTTGGCCGCTCCTAAGGGGTCATCCATTAATTACGTCACACCAATTTCTAGGTTTTTTGACCCCTCCCCCCCCCTTGTCACACTTGGTCACATTTGGCAAACCCCTCCCCCCCTAGTGTGACGTCACATTTTTTCTACGAAATCGCCAAATCGAATTAAGTAAGTACCTAAGTATTATTAATATTTTATCAAAATATTTTTGACGGTATAAATATTAGTAATTTTATAACCCAAAACTCCTTAGGAAAGAAAATTAAACGATTAAAAACTATTTTCGTTTTAAAAACTTGTTATTTAAATGTACAGCGAACTAAATAATTTAAATAAATTTTCGGTTACTGATTGACTGACTGGTTTTTTTTTTTTTTTTAATATTATGGGACATTCTTACACAGATTGACTAAGTCCCACAGTAAGCTCAAGAAGGCTTGTGTTGTGGGTACTCAGACAACGATATATATAATATACAAATACTTAAATACATAGAAAACACCCATGACTCAGGAACATATATCTGTATCATCATACAAATAAATGCCCTTACTGGGATTCGAACCCAGGACCATCGGCTTCGCAGGCAGGGTCACTACCCACTAGGCCAGACCGGTCGTCAAATTTAAAGTGTAAAAAAAAGTTAAAGTGACGTCACAAAGTTTGTGTCTCCCCCCTCCCCCATGTCACAATATGTCACATTTTCTTGATCACCTCCCTCCCCCTAAACGTGTGACGTAATTAATGGATGACCCCTAACTAATCAGAAAGAAACAAGCCAATTGAAGCCTTGTTGTTAAGAGTGGCCAATTACTATGTAGTGGCCAATATAGCAGTCAACCTGATTCTTACTTACTGACTGAGGTGTGTATTTCTGTTCGACGGAGCCGGAAAGCGGCAACTTCGTTTAACGCAGCGGCCCGAAAGTTGACGCTTAGAGAGACATTCCATTTCCAACTGCAGCTGCAATACTGTTCATTTTACTATGGAAATTGACAGTGACAGCGACGCGTTTCCATAGTAAAATGAACAGTATTGCAGCTGCAGTTGGAAATGGAATGTCACTTTTACCGGGCGAAGCTTTTTGGTCACTTTTATTGACGCTTAATATAGGTGAAATTCCAAACAAAGTGACGCATGGAATACCACTCGTACAAAAGCCAGTTTTGCTCTATGACTACGAAAATACACATTCTGATACACAGCCCTAATTATAAACCAGACTAAGCACAATTTTTAGGTAGTAGGAGCCTTGCCACGGATGTCTTAGCAGTGTCAATCTGACATATTCGCTAACGACTTCGTAACTTACTTTCTATCTACCCCCCAGCACCGGAGCTACAGCCGGGGACTTTTGATATGTTCACCTCCTAACTAGTCCAAACAAAGTTACGGAGTCAAAAATTGTGTTCCTAGCATTTCCCTCTACAACGTTTTTTGAGCATTCATTTCCTGACCTAAGTTTACGTACGAGCGAAAGTAAGTGCTCACGCTAGCTACTCAATGTGTCAGTGTCAAACTGGCGGTAACCGTGTCAGTACAGTCAAAGAATTTAATTTCTTACGGCTCCTCTACACGATGGGCCAGCGCCGGCCACTCCAAGGGACGCAGCCATGCGTTAGAGGGAGCAAGTGATATTGCTATCTCATTCCACCGCATGGCTGCGTCCCTTGGAGTGGCCGGCGCTGCTGGCCCATCGTGTAGAGCAGCGGTAGGCCACCAGCAGCCCGCCAGCCTCTCGCTTGCGGCCCGCGAGCCTCCCTGGATATTTTGTACGTCGCGGGCGAAGCCGCGAACGCGAGTGTGGCGTCTATTTTCGCAGACAGCGAAATCGACTCCACACTCGCGTTCGCGGCTTCGCCCGCGATTCACGCGCATAGTCTGGAGGGGGCTTAATATTGACGAACGACAATGTCTGCTAAAGTCACAAATACAGTGGAACCTGGATAATTGCAATCTCAAGGGACCGGCCAGTTTTTGTCAATTAACCAGGTTTTTCATTTAAGCAGGTCGTGTCAATTAACGAGGTTCAAAAAATCGTTGTGTCAATTATAGAGGTTTTCATTAATAGAGGTTGCGTTCTGACAAATTTCTTTTATGGAGGCGCAAATGACCATTTAAAGTATATTTACGCGCTTACGTTCTGGGTTTCTGGTCTATACCTATATTACTTCTGTCTATACTTGCACTTTTACACTACATTAATTACCACTATATTTTCTTATCATTTGAGTTTAAAAAAATCCCTTGAATTGTAGAAGAAAGTTTTTATAAAAAGCATACTTTGTTTTTTATTGATAAAAACTATTTCACCTACTACAGGCTGTGATAGATACGCAATAAATAAATTAAATTCTGGATGGAGATATAAATAAAATGATCATTGCTATTAAAATATTGTTTCTGCTGTCTACAACTACATTATTTCAATTACAGAGGTAATAAGTAAGACTCGTTTCAATAATAGAGGTAAAAACAAGAGCCAAAATAACTGTTTTTCTAGCACAGTGTCAATTATAGAGGTCTTAAGTTGCGATGTGGTCAATTACAGAGGCAAAATTACTAAAAGCACTAAAATCTAAATTGCAATTATAGAGGTTCCAAAATTTCAATTATAGAGGCCTTTTGGTCTCAAGGGACCGGGACCGGACTTTTGGTTGCAATTATTGAGGTTTTCCATTTATCCAGGTGCCAATTAACCAGGTTTCACTGTATTACCAAAGTGCGGCCCGCGTCATCTTCGTTAACTATTATGTGGCCCTTGGCTGCAAAAAGGTTGCCGACCGCTGGTGTAGAGGAGCCATTACCCATTTTGTACCTCTCACGCGCTTCGTCACAGTGACAATAGTATGAGGTGTCTAGCGACTTTCATATTGATTATCACAGTGACAAGGTACGAAATGGGTCGGAAACCACCTCAAGTCTGCAATCGTTTTAAACGTCAAATCGACTTAGATACTGAGGGCCTACCGCGAACCACGTTCGAAGTGTTGCCTCCCTGTCAACCTTACGGACAAATTTACAAGTGCGATAGAGAGGCAACACGTCGAACGTGGTCCGCGGTAAGCCCTCTGTAGTAGTGTAGTTACAAATACCTCTCTAGTTCACACGTGCTTGCGGTGTCTGTTCCAAGAATCATTCACAGCAAAATAAAGCGGTTATTCTAGGTATAGTCAGCAGAAATATAATTGCTTAGGTGAGCTGACTTGCCAAGCGTTTAGGTACCTATTTCTTGTGCTAAAAATTGAATTACCGAGTTGCTTCGTCAGTGATTCAGAGGGGCTACCGCGAAAACTGAAATTCGCAAATTGCGGGGATCTTTCTCTTTTACTCCAATGAAGGCGTAATTAGAGTGACAGAGAAAGATGCCCGCAATTTGCGAACTTCGATTTTAGAATGAAAAAATATTCAAATAAAACTTTAAAAAAACTACACATAATTAAAAATAAGTGTTCCGTAAACAAAGTTTTGCCACGGTGCCGTCATCTAGTGAAAAAGCCAATCGCGGAAACCGTCATTACCCAGTGGATAAAGTAAGCATTTTACAGTAAGTACACTAAACAGAAAAAAATACATACCCTTAGGGTTACCAGATGACAGGAATTTTCCTGACATGTTAGGAATTTTAGTCTTTTGTCAGGAATGGGGACGGAACACGAAAATGTCAGGAATTTTATGAATTGATAAAATTTCTTATAATGTAGGTACCTTTTATTTGCTTAAAGTAATACAAATAAAAAAAATAGTAAAACGCGGCTACCGGCTCAATCGGGTGCTCAATCAGGTCAAAAATATGAATGTCAGGAAACATATTCGGAAATCAGGAATTTTGTCAGGAAATTCTAAATTTGTATCTGGTAACAGTGGTAACCCTACATACACTTATAGAAAACTAGCTTAATATCTTTTTATATACAATGGATGCAATACTTACGAGTACGTATAGCAAATGGTAAGCACTGAGTTATCACAGATAATAAGCCATATTAGCTTGACGAGATAATACGCGAACGTCGCATTTTTACCTAACCGTCCCTACCGACTGGTCATTAATGCACGTTATTATTGTTCTTGTGATTGTGATGCGTCATGACACGTTTGAGTTTGAATAGAAACCATGATGCGACCATTGCACAGATGTATCTACAGATTTTTTAAACTCGCAGACTAAGCGAGGTGAATATGTCGGTAGTGAACATCTTTTTTGCTAGGGGAAAACCGTGAAGAGGTAGAAATATCGGCAAGTATCTTGGAGCAAGAAGCAGCAAAAGTGGGTCTCAGAATCAACCATGATAAATCGGAATACCTCCACATGAAGCGGTACAGGGACAGTCGCACCCAAAGACAGAACCTACTTGTGGGTGAAAACACTTACAAAGGAGTGTCTAAGTTTAAATACCTTGGGTGCACTGTCACTGACACACATACAAGGGAGGACGAAACCAACATCCGAACTCAAAACGCCTTACGCTGCAGTGCTGCGCTCCATAAGGTTTTGGTGTCCAAGCTTCTCAGTAGACATACTAAGCTACGGATCTACAAGACCGTGATCCGCCCCATTCTGATGTATGGGTGTGAGGCTTGGACACTAAAACTCAAGGGGGAGAACAGCCTTTTAGTTACAGAACGTAAGGTGTTGAGGAAGATTCTGGGACCAGTTAAAAGAGACGATGGCAGTTGGACGATCCGAAAGAATGCCGAGATAGAACATCTGATAGCCGAGCTGAACATAATAGGTGAGACCAAAGCGCATCGTCTCCGCTGGCTTGGCCATCTCGAAAGGATGGGTGAAGATCGGGCAGCCAAAAAGGCCTACTTGGGTCGACCAAATGGACGCCGTCCTGTTGGTCGTCCTAAATACCGTTGGGCATA
Organism: Cydia fagiglandana; assembly: GCF_963556715.1. Lineage (NCBI taxonomy): Eukaryota > Metazoa > Arthropoda > Insecta > Lepidoptera > Tortricidae > Cydia > Cydia fagiglandana. The sequence goes on along the minus strand of NC_085936.1, from coordinate 19,337,597 downwards.
TAGAGTGGAGGCAGATCTCCGTGAGCTCGGAGTCGGCGAAAGCTGGCGGGATACCGCTCCTGACCGATCAAATCGCGCCAACCAAGTAAGTAAGTAAGAACATCTTTTAAAAAATGTCTTGCATCAGGTGGCCATTTATGCGTTAGAGGGAGCGGGTGATATTGCTATCTCATTCTACCGCATGGCTGCGTCCCTTGGAGTGGCCGGCGTTGGCCCATCGTGTAGAGGAGCCATACTTATGATGATTTCTCCAACGTCAAAAGTAAAGCATGCTCTGTCTTGACGTCATGACGTTGTTCGGTTTGCTCAATAATAATCCGAGAAAAGTACTTTTTACACCTCCTCCTAATACTCTATCCGGGACGTTCTCAAGCAAAAGGTACCACACTGTCGCTTACCATAAGGACGCTCTGACAGCTTATTCGTGTAAAGATAAGAGCAAATGTCATCCTTATGGCAAAAAGAATAGATAGTATAGAGAGGTCCTGTCATTGTAAATTTTGTAGTCACAGTAAATTTACTGCCATCTATCAACACACGACTAAAACTCAAAATGAAAACGTATTAAATTATCAAAAAAATGTATATATATGGATATATGATTTTATTAGTTTTATTTCATTTTGATCCATGTTCATTCACTGATATATATATATGTGTTATAATTGTTAAATATGAAACGGTGTCATCACGCCATCTAGCCGAGTGTAGGCTAAAGGTGTGTGCGGCATCTATCCGAGAATGACTTTTTCTTGATTCCCGAGGCACGTTTTTTCCGTAGACTTTATTCATCTTATACGAAGTTACATACGTCATTGCTTATGGTAAGCGACAATGTGGTACCTTTTGCTTAAGAACGCTACATCTAAGCTTAAGAGCCAAAAGGAGTGGTCATTTCTCCATACAAACGTACTCCTCGTTTTCCTCCGTGGTTTTTGAAGCTAGAGCAATGATTTTTTCAACACAGATTAATATTGTCAATATCTGTGTTGGACCGTTTTGCTTTTTTTGATATTTTTGTTTTTTAAGGCGCTAGAGCCCTTCAAAAATGGCCAAAATGGCGTAATTGACTATGCCGCAATGAGAGGCGTGGCATTCAAAACTGATATCAATTAGCCAAAAAAGCAAAACGGTCCGACACAGATAATTTCATAATCATTTAGATTTCCAAATTTGTTTACGATTGGTTAAGTTTTGGAGGAGGAAACAGAGGAGTACGAAACCTCGATTTTTGGGATTTTTACGCAGGATTTTTCGCCTTGGCCTTATCGCACTACTTTTAGATGCCGCTTCCGTTAGCGAGACGGGTATATTTACCTAAAATATTTAAAACTCAGCTCCTGTTTCGTCTTAAGTTGAATTTGTTACGCAAATTGGGGAAACAAATTCGATAAGCCTGCCGTAACTTCTTAATTAACAAAGTGCAAGTATCTGTTACAAAGTAAGATTCTTGTAAACAAGATTGTGCAACATCGCATCACTTAGGATGTCAGGTTTTATAATATTTATAGTCCTAGAATGTTAGGTTTTATAACGCGACACACCCAGTTTCAAATATCAACTTCATAATAGACTACTCTGTATCTGTAGGTATTTAAATAAAAGTAAACAAAATCTACCCTCAAATGGCTCCTCTGTCCATAAATTACGTCATCGATTTTTGACCCCCCTCCCCCTCCTAATCATCCAAAAATCATGCTTTGAATAACCCGTTTCCTCCTACTTCATGCTACCATCATCCGATGTCCAGGCCCCCCTCCCTAATTTGAAATGACGTAATTTATGAAAGTTGAGGGTAGAAAACATTACATGATCTAATAATGTAGGTTAAAGTCAAGTCTTTCAGTGACAGATCCAGGCGGTTTGCTATTTGGTTGGTTAACCAATAAATGTTATAACCCGAAAAATTACAAATAGTTTGTTTACTTTTATTTAAATACCTGAAGATACAGAATTACAGACTATAGTAAGCCGTACTTATAATCATATAGTAAACAGTCCTATAATGGACGTGATATCAATAATGGGACCTAAACCACAAATCCTGCGAAATAAGTATTTAACATCAGTTTGTAAGCTCTGGCAACATTTTACCATAAAAAAGAGTCATGGAGCTGCTTACGTTTGTCGTTTTAATATATATTTTCCGTCTGTTTAAATAGTACATTACTACAGAGGCCGGGACAAAAGGGGTTGCCGGCCGAAGACATATAGACGGCCGAGCGAAGCGAGGCCGGATAGGTCTGAGCGCGGGCAACCCCATTTCCCGCCGAGGTATGTATAGTGCTTTTCTCAAACATGCAATGAAATAAAAAAATAAAAAATCCACGAAACCCAAGTTTTATTTATAGAAAAAACTAAAAGTAAACTACACCCAAAATATAACCAACACGTACGTTTACCATCATTATCACGCGTATGTTTTACACGAGTCGTGTATTTTTACTACCCGTATATTTTCATGTATCTTTGATTTTTTTCACCTTGTATCCGTCTGACTGTCGTTTTCGTCACATAAGTTTACATAGTCTTTCATGTTGATATCATGTTTCACATACATCGTTGCTTTATGCATGGAGAAAATAAGTATAATTTCCACAGTGTTGACGAATTTGTAGTTACATTCATTTAAAATATGCCACAAAACTGTTTCTAATAAACTGTAAGGCATTTTTCTTAGTTTCTCAAATAAGAAAATTGCCATAAGAAACCATATACATACTTCGTCTTTGACTTGGCGGCAGAGGCAGCAAGTTATTTAAAATCAATTCTGCTTACGCTGCCAATTCCAACACCTACGATTACAATTAATATTAATTTCATTATTTCGTCGGAACTCGTATTAAAGTAAAAAAATCAACAACGCACCATAAATCCAATAAAACAGAATGAAAATTTTTCAACTTTACCTCCATAACATTTTAAAAAAAATGACTACGCGTGTTTGAGTAGACCTTTTTACCGCTAACGTTTAGATGAAATATTTTAAATGTTTTAAATTATTTGTGAAGTTAAATTTATGATTTAAAATTATAGAATTTGTTTCATAATGTATTATTTATTAAGTTCATGTTGATTTTATACAAATAAAACTGCAAATTATAGCAAACCTTGTTTTTTGTTTTTTTTTTATAGGCGTAGTGGCAGAGTGTCATTACGAACCATAAAGCAAATACTGCCTCTAGTTTTTTTTAAATGGATGAATGCCACGAAGCTGTGTTACAAATATCTGTTGAAATGAAAATTAAAAAAGAGGACTTTGCCGGCCTAGGCCTGCAAGATTTGTATGAAATTCCATTAACGACCTTTTGTCCTAGCCGCACCTGAAACGTCATACTTCGCAGCCTATTATAAGGAACATAACAGCAATATTTCATTGCATGTTTGAGAAAAAAATGTTAAATGGCATTGAATCTTATGAATCAGAATCTGCATCCTGCTTAAATGCACTCATGGACAAATTTAGAGGAACGCAAAAAGTTTAATTACTATATAGTCAGACCGTAAAAAGTCTGCAGCGATTTTGATAGCCCACGCAGTACAAGTGTCATTTTAAACGTCAAACTTCTATGAAATTATGCCGTATACATAACACTTACACTGCGTGGGCTATTAAATCCGCTGCAGACTTTGTTTGGTGCAACTATAATTATGAAATTAATTTAGGTGCTGTAATCCAGTAATTAAACCTTCTTTGCTTCCTCTTTTGTCCATGAGTATACAAGTCTTGGTTGGCGGTCTAGAGATCTGCCGTAATCAAACAGTTTTATACGTAATCCCGTTCCAATCCTTGTTTATAAATTATAAGTTACAAGGTACCTTTCCACATTTTGTCTTTTTGTAAAGTATAGTCAGACCGTAAAAAGTCTGCAGTGGATTTGATGGCCCACGCAGTGCAAGTGTCATTTTAAACGTCAAACTTCTATGAAATTATGACGTATACATAACACTTACACTGCGTGGGCAAATCCGCTGCAGACTTTGTTTGGTGCGACTATATGTAGGTACATAGTGGCCACTTAAGAACCTTTCTTAACCAGTATTCATAGGTTAGGTAAGTACTTTATAAAATATTGGAATAAAATGAAAACATTTTTTCTGAGACATTTGATATTTCAAAATTGCTGCTTGCTGATACTTCAAAAAAATCATAATTTTAAGTACATAATATGTACTCAGATGAAAAAACACCTGTACGCTAAAATGCGTCGTCATCGTAAAAAAAAAACAACTGACTTGCGCGCTTCATCATCACACCTATTTTTTAAAACATTACATATCTACGCATGAAACATAAAATGCAAGTATCATAGTTGCAAGTCAACAATTTCAAACGTGCCCCGGCCCACCTATAAACAAAACTTTTTACCAACCTCACCTACATACCAAATCAATTTAAAACTAAACCGAACATATTAAAACACTACCAATAAATCAAACGTAGACAAAGTTAGACAAGGAAAGCTACTCCTATAAAAGGCAACCGAGTGTGGAGCGAAACAAAATATATCAGCACTGGAAAATCGTATTTGAACCTTAAATATTATATTATAAAGTATAAATTAGATTGACGCGGCAAATTCGAGCATACGATAGTGGCGTGAACACTAGTCAGCCTTGGAACACTCACTTTTGTATATAACCATTTATTTATTGTGAATGCCGATTTGTAGAACAAGCCAACACCTGCGTTCCACACCGCTCTTAACCTGTATACATAAGGGCGTGTTTAATTTGTCGCCACTGCATTTACTGTATGTGGAACATACCTACCTGATTGACATTTTAAATTCTTGTTAATTATAATGCAAGTCAACTCTTTTGTTTTACGGTATTAGGGGGGTTTTTAATGCTTTGATTTATGGTTTGTGTAAAAAATCTTAGCGTGTATTGATTTAAATAAAGTACTGGCCGCGTAGCCAAGACGCCAATCGCTTACGCTCCGTAGCGATCGAAACGCAACTGTCACTGTCACACTAATCCGGAAGAGTGATAGAGAGACATAATGCTTTTCGCTGTCGAAGCGATAGCGATTGTAACCTTGGCTAGGCCGGCTGGATCGATAAGGGTTTGATATGCGTTACTTTGTAAAGTTTGTAGAGCCGTTTATGGTCGATTTTCGTAAAACAAATGGCTAAATTCAATACAGTTTGGTTACTCTTTTTACAGTACTTTGAAAGCAACCTTGTACTTAACTGTTCCTAATTGTAAAATATTTTTATTACGTATTTCTTTTTGTTCAATAAAGAGTTTATTACAGTAAGTAGTAACTACTACTTTGGTTTAGTGTTCCATATTGATTATGTAATATTAATTATATTTTTATTATATATCGAAACATCGCAGGTAATTTTTAAGTTTCTTTTATAAGAGATTAAGCAGCGGTTTACTTTATAATAATGTTTAAAATCCTGAAAATTTACATGACCATCCGTCATTTCAATAAATCTTGTGTAACAAATTGACAGGTGTTAAAATTGACGGCGGCTAGCAACAAACTTATTAAATTAAAAAAAAAGAGTGAAATACCGGGGCCTTAACAACACTTAAGTTCTTACATTAAATTACAATTTACAACAAAACGCTTTACAAATCCAATTAAAAATAAAAACTTGTCAAACGTTGAAACTTTTCGAAATCTCAAACGCAGACTAACAACAGTGGAAAAACTTCGGGAATTTTCCGGCTGTCAATGTCAATCCACAGCGAAAATTGGTTTTCTTTTCAACTCACGATTTACAAACAAACTCATGTAAGTTATAAATAAATAACCCTAACAGAAAAGCATAGATTAGCACTCATATTAACAAGGAAACAATATTTTTTAGGAATATCTTTCTCACTAACTATAAGTGCAAGTCTTTTACAAAATGTAATTACAAACCAATTTTCGGTGGAAGTTTGTACATCATATATATTTTTTTAGTTTTATCATTCTCTTATTTTAGAAGTTACGGGGGGGGGGGGCACATTTTACCACTTTGGAAGTGTGTCTCGCGCAAACTATTCAGTTTAGAAAAAAGTGATATTAGAAACCTCAATATCATTTTTGAAGACCTATCCATAGATACCCCACACGTATGAGTTTGATGAAAAAAAAAAATTTAGTTTCAGTTCTAAGTATGGGGAACCCCCAAAATTTATCGTTTTTTTTTCTATTATTGTATAAAAAACTTAATGCGGCTCACAGAATACATCTACTTACCAAGTTTCAACAGTATACTTAGTTCTTATAGTTTCGGAAAAAAGTGGCTGTGACATACGCGGACAGACAGACGGATAGACATGACGAATCTATAAGGGTTCCGTTTTTTGCCATTTGGCTACGGAACCCTAAAAAAGCTTGTATTCAAGATTGCCAGACAAATAAATAATTGCCTTAAGGACACGCCCACGCCCTAACCTAAAAAGTCAAAGAAAGATAAGTAATCACAAGGTATTTATTTTCCTCCTTTTAGGAAATCCTCCATATTTTCCTTGTTTACTAAAAAGATATTGAGGACTATTTATACCGGAATGAAAATTGGTTAGCTCTCTTAGATTACAATCGCGTGGGGTATTTGGGACTGGGGAGTCAATATCATTAACTTTGAGCTTTGTGTTTTGAGAGCCTTATAACATTATTTTCTCTTAGCATTTTTTATCGTACTACGCCACGTTTACAATAATTTCAATTTTGATAAAGTTAGAATTCATCTAATAAATTAAATGTTACTTAAGAGTTCTGCCTACAATTATACAGGACATTTTTATAAAGTCTTACTAGGTAGGTATACTTAATTCCTGATTCAACAAAATTACGACCCTCAATTGTTGAATAAAATAATATACCCGGTGTGGCCTGTAATATGAGCAAAAAATTTAACTGTAGGCTGTACTCATCGTACTGACCAACATTTGTTCAGCGACTTTTAAAAATAACTTGTGTTTTGATTTTTAATACACTTTAAAGTTTATTCCAAGACGCAATGTATTGCGAATATTGTTATATTTAAGGCTTGACAAGCAACGTCAATCACAATGATATAGTGTGGCGATGGCGTCCATTGAAGATAATATTTATTTTGCATGAAAAATAGCGAGTCTAAATACTTCATAATTTTTAAAAGTTGTTGAACAAATGTGTCACCGTTTGAGGAGTATAATCCATGTTTTAATTATTTGCTCATGTTACAGGCCACACCCGGTATATATACTTTAGGTACAGTCGCCATCGGAGTCGGAGCGGCTAATAAGGCGCTCACAAATATCTAAACACGCCTCTCAAGGCGCTAGAGTGCGTGTTCAGATCTTTTGAGTACTTGGGCCGCTCCGATATATCTGATGGCGACTGTACAAGGAGTTCCAGAAGTTTGTGTAATCAGTCACTTTACATTTATTATAAGTTTACACTACTTCCGTATATGTATAAGAGTATTACTTGCCTCACTAAAAAAAACGCAAAACGCAACAGACCAAAGGCAACACTTCGGTACTAGTCGAAAACTTCACAGTACCTAGGTTTTAAAAGGCCTTAAAAATCGGCCAAGTGCGAGTCGGACTCACGCACGAATGCTTCCGTGCCGTTACGCAAAAAACGGCAAAAAACGGCAAAAAAATCACGTTTGTTGTATGGGAGCCCCACTTGAATATTTATTTTATTCTGTTTTTAGTATTAGTTATTATAACGGCAACATGAATACATCATTACAAAATTTCAACTGCCTAACAATCACGGTTCATGAGATACAGCCTGGTGACGGACAGACAGACGGACAGTGGAGTCTTAGTAATATGGTCCCGTTTTTACCCTTTGGGTAGGAGGAATAAAAGGGAGAGTACGTAAAACTTACGATTTAGTCGAATAATCGATTAAAATCGGTTAGTGTGTGGACGGCGCATCGATTGCGTCAGCACTCGGCAGTGAAAGTGTCTGTCTAGCGGACCTGTTGGCCCTTTGTGCCACTTGCTCGCTCTGGCGGACGAGAAAAAAGGGACCGTGATACTTGCTCAGAAAAACAAATGGACTGTTGTTCTGGTTTTGGTTTGTTTGTTTAGTAGTTTCCGTCTTTAGTGTGCACTCGGCGTCAATAGTAGCGGAAAAATGCGCCAAATGAAATAAAATAAACCAACTAACCACCGATTCCCTTCACGGTTATCCTATACAATTTTTATCTAGTACCTATACTGAACTCGAAAAATTTTCCTACTTGAAAAATAGACTTATTGTTATAACACCTCTACAGGGTGGCTAATAAATAACTGCATTCTCGTTGGTTTTGGGATTATTCTCAGCAACTTTTACGAAATCGCGAAGTTATGGCTGTATCATACATTTTGGCTCTATGAGAGGGTATATCTTTTTTTCGCGAATTCGGGGTTGGTCCTATAGTAAAAGTTGCTCAGTATAATCCCAAAAGCTCCCTGGCAACGGGAATACTTTTTATACTGATCATGATATTGCAAACAGATCGAATATAACTCGAATTGGCCTGTTTGGCGTTTTGCTTGAGATTGCACGAATATCGAGATTCAACTGTACTAAGGTAGGTACCATCGTCCACACTGTTAATTAACAATTTATAAACTTTATTACAAGGTCATTAAGATTCACTAATGATTAGAAATTTATAGCTGTTTGTACTCGTCACGTGGCTACTTATTGAAAAACTTTTAGTTCGTCGAATCGATTATCAATCGAATCAAATTGGAAATGCGTGCGTTAAAAATGTGTTTAAGACCCGATTAGCGCTTGTTTTCATTCAAATTCCAAATGAAACAAAACTAATATACCTACGTAATTAGCCTCGCAATTCGCAAACACGTTTTATCAGTAGGTAAATAAATAAAAAAACTATAGGTAATGCCATGGTAATCCATCTTTTTGGAGTTGCAACTATAGGTACTAGCATAAGAAAAAGACAGTATGCAGACTAGCATAAGAAAAAAAAAGTATGATTATCTCTGCCTAATGGCTATGCTCCAGCTCCACTAAACGACTCTTGCCAAACTTTACATGCTTATAAAATCAATCAATCAATCAATCAATCATTCTACCTTCACTTATACCAATTATGACTCATCATCATCTTCCTCTCGTTGCCGGCATTTTGCCACGGCTCATAGCCTGGGGTCCGCTTGGCAACTAACCCCAGGAATTAACGTAGGCACTAGTTTTTACGAAAGCGACTGCCATCGGACCTTCCAAGCCAGAGAGTAAACTAGGCATTATTGTGATTAGTCCGGTTTTTTCACGATGTTTTCCTTCACCAACCAACCAACCAACCAACCAATTAAGACTACATAACTATATTTTATGCAAAGTACATAGGTACTTAAGCACCTACGTTACGCTACGTCTTACGTAGGCGAACAACGCGCGAACGCGGCGCGGCGCGGCGCGGCGAAAGCGGCCGCCGCCGCGCCGCGCCGCGCCGCGCCGCCTGACATTCGCGTGCAAATCGCGCCGCACCGCGTTCGCAACGAGATCGCTTACGTAGGACACTTCTATGGGCATCAAAGGATTGATTTCGCCGCGCCGCGCCGCGCCGCGTTCGCGCGTTGTTCGCCTACGTAAGACGTAGCGTTAATGTTAGGTTCCTATAAAGATAATAAATAGTTAAACAAATAGCTAATGCAGTGGATTATGCGTAATATAAATGACCAGCCAAACATAGAGAGATAAGAGGTGGCATTTGCGCGGGGCTTTCGACCAATGCTATCAGTATGCGGAACATTGTGTGACAATACCGTGAGAGCGTTTCCGTGGCTCTTCAGGTGCAATTTAATATTACAGTGGCGATAAAGAAGGATTTTTAGTAGGAGTAACAGAGAAAGCGCTATTATGCCATATGACATTAAGTTTGCCTTATTTCTGTTCAATAATTTAAATTTTCAGATGTGTGTGGCGCTCAAAAAACGTCGTGGGTTGAAATGGGGTTGGCAACTGTCAAGGCTCCTCTTCACGTTGGGCCAACGCCAGCGCCAACGAGGGACGCAGCGATGCGGTAGAATGAGATAGCAATATCACTTGCTCCCTCTAACGCATAAATGCGTCCCTCGTTGGCGTTGGTGTTGCCCAACGTGAAGAGGAGCCTTCAAAGGTTTGCATAGATGGCGCCATAATAGCTTGCCCCTTTTTCTATGAGATTTGGCTTAAAGGGCTGGCATCAAGGGCATTATAAAAATTGAATTTTGCCACAATTCTAGGTATTAACAGGGCAAGCTATGCTGGCGCCATCTGCTAAATACTTCGACCGGCCAACCCCATTCAAACCTCGGTTGTGCAGTATACCGCAGAAAAAAACGTACTCAAAAAATATGCAAAATATAACTAAAACTCGGTCGAGATAGGATAAACCAAGATGTCAACTTTGCAGATGAGAAAATCTGTTTTCCTTGAAGAGCATTCTGACTCGAATTTTCTCAAGTTGATAGTAAATAGACACTTTACTTATGTGCAGTCATTCGTCATTGGAAAATGAGATTAAGGTCAAAAGCTCTCTTAATACACATTAAGGCCCACTTGCACCATTCCACTAACCTGGGGTTAACCGGTTAAACCTGGAGTTACCATGATTACCAGTACAATTTGACACTGGGTTAACGGTTTAACCGCTTAGCCGTGGGTTATTGAGATGGTGCAAGTGGGCCTAAGAGTCACACTACAAACCGGCTGCCCAAAGTCGCTCCCATTCAATCGAAACAATGCAAGTGCATCTCGCTCGCGCCATAATAATAAGTTCGCCCGAGATAAATAAATAAATAAACAGGTAAATGCAAAATATACTATGGGTACTAGGCGACAATATACATAAATACATATTTATATACATAGAAAACACCCATGACTTGAAGAAATATCTGTGCTCATCACACAAATAAATGCCATTACCGGGATTCGAACCCAGGACCATCAGCTTCACAGGCGGGGTCACTACCCACTAGACCAGAGCGGTCGTCAATGCACAGATAATTCTTTAAAACTGGAATGTGCCAGGCACTTGCATCGTGCCCAAGCAGTGGCGGATTTGCAGTCTTTGCCGCCCTAGGCCCCAGGCCCTGTAGCCGCCCCTTTCAAGGCACCCATAATATTGACTACATTTTGAGTTATTTCTTGTCAATCAGCGAATAGCGAAATATCAGCGAATTTTTTGTCCCAATCTGCCGCCCCTTCCTTCCGCCTTTTTACCACACAGGAAGATCAAATGCGCAGATGGCAGGAGCACTTCGCTGAAGTCTTCCATACCGCAGTCGACGGCGACATCGAGTTCGAAGCTGATGAGAACGAGACGGTTGCTCTGGACATAAGTGTCGAGACTCCAAGTAAAGCCGAGATATCGAAGGCAATAAGAGCGCTCAAAAGTGGTGAAGCACCAGGCAACGATGGCATCCCAGTAGAAGCTTTAAAAGCGAACTCGGAAGTTGTGGCCGATATAATGTATCCCTTGGTTTCTGCGATATGGGAAACTGAAAAAGTGCCTGAAGACTGGAAAGAAGGCCTACTAATAAAGTTGCCCAAAAAAGGGAACTTGTCCCAATGTTCCAACTGGAGAGGAATAAACCTGTTGCCGGTGTGCTCCAAAGTCTTATGCAAGATCCTGTTACACAGAATGGCGAGAGCTGTCGATAGCACGTTAAGAGACGAGCAGAGTGGATTTAGAGCAGGGCGGTCTTGCATTGACCCAATTAACATTCGACGTATGATTTTGGAGCAGTGCAATGAAATGCGCAGCGAACTTTTCACTCTGTTTGTGGACTTCGAGAAGGCGTTCGACAGAGTCAAGTGGGCAAGTATATGGCGCATACTGAGGAAAAGAGGTATACCAGACAAGATCATAAAAATTATACAAAATCTTTATATGGGTTCCTCTTGTAGAGTTATGCATAAAGGGCAGTTGTCAGACCGTATACCTGTCACGGCTGGGGTGAAACAGGGTTGCTTGCTGTCACCGTTGTTGTTCCTCATTGTCTTGGACGACGTGATGCGCAGAGTAACAAGCCAAGAGAGGAGGGGGCTCCCGTGGGTGAATGGAGGAAGCCTCGAAGACATAGACTTTGCCGACGATCTTTGTTTACTCGCGACGTCACGCGAACATCTCCAATCCAAGACCAATGACCTTGCGGGATTTGCTGCGAACGAAGGACTGCGCATAAATTGCTCGAAAACAAAGGACATGCGCCTTAATACCTTGGATGCAGCGACAGTATATGTCAACGGTGAAGCAGTTGAGCAAGTAGAGCGATTTACGTACCCGGGGAGCGTGGTCGACCCTTCAGGGGGAGCGGACAGCGATGTTGAATCGCGCATCAACAAGGCGCGAGCAGCATATGCGCAGCTGAAGCCTATATGGACGTCCACAGTGATAACTCGACGCACGAAAATCAGGATGTTCAACTCCAACGTCAAGTCGGTCCTGCTGTACGGTTGCGAGACATGGCTTGTGAGGAAAGATGTGACCAATCGTCTGCAGGTGTTCGTAAACAAATGCCTGCGACGCATTCTAGGGATCTACTGGCCACGAACCATCTCAAACGTCAGACTATGGCAGATGACGGAACAGAAGCCCATAGGAAGGGAAATCCTCGAAAGGAAATGGCGCTGGATCGGACACGTACTCCGTAGGCCGGACAGCCATCTGGCCAAGCAGGGTCTCCGCTGGCATGCGGCCGGCAGTAGGCGGTCGGGGAGGCCTTGTACTACATGGAGGCGATCAGTTGAGAAAGAGGCTGGCTCAACTGGACTCGGCTGGAAAGAGCTGGAAGAAGCCGCTCAAGATCGTGACAAATGGAGAATTCTTCTGCGAGCCCTATGTCCCTAATGAGGGATAACAGGAATGCATCATCATCATCATCAATCTGCCGCCCCTAAATATCTTGCCGCCCTAGGCCCGGGCCTACTGTGCCTTAGAGCAAATCCGCCACTGTGCCCAAGTGACATCGTTTCCTACCACAAGCCGCAATTGCTTAATTCCGATACAAGCGTTCGGTTTCACTCCCACGGCGCGCGACCTTAGAACTTCGGTACGAACTTGTTCAATTGGAGTTGGTAATTGTCAAAGATTTGCATAGATGGCGCCAGCATAGCTTGCCCCTTTTTCTATGAAATTTGGCTTAAAGGGCTGGCGTCCAGGGCATAAAATTCCAATAAAAAAAAATTCACAATTCTAGGGATTGACAGACCAAGCTATGCTGGCGCCATCTGCTAAAAACTTCGACCGGTCAACCCCTTTCACCTCTAATTTCAATAAACTTCTATACTAGTAACGCGTTTTTATTTACCAAACGTAAGTTTATGTTAAAAGTTTTTAAATTTCCAAGAATGCCTACCCAAAACAATAAATAGATTTAAAGTTGCCCAAAAACTTGAACAAAATGCATTCGGACATATCTAATAGAAAATTTGTCTGACGGTCTGTGTGTAGTCATAAATTCAAATCGTCAAATCTGTACGTACCTCTGCATATTATCATACGTAAGGGCGACCTAAAGGGTACATCCCTCCAAAAATTGCAATCTTACAAAAATTCGAAGAAGATTGGTTTTATTTAACAGTTCAAGATAAAATTTCATATTTTTTTCTCTTCACTGATTGCATACGAATATTCGAAGAAACGCATTCAACAATAGTTTTCAAGCACAAGACTTAATTTCGCGTAGCATTTTTTTTATAGTTTTCACACTACCTACTCCCGCACGTTGCTATAGTAGTCACAGTACCAAACGCGAATGAAGTTATAAATAATGCCATCCCTTTCAAAATTGCTGCATCTAAATAAACATGAAAGAGATAGCAATACGACTTCAGTCGCCAAATGTTATTGCGGATAGTATAGTAGTTGCACGGCGCTGTGCCAATCGATTGGCGACGGCCGTTATCGATTCGATCGATACTCGTGCATCGAGTTGGGTTAATTATTTTAGAGAATTCGTTTCGCGTTATTAAAGTGCCGTCATTTCATTTTACTAGCGAACTTGAACGCGTGAATTGAAAGAGTTAGACCAAGAAAAGTCTGCAGCGATTTAGATAGCCCACGCAGTGCAAGTATTATTTTAAATGTCAAATGTCAAACTTCTATGAAATTATGACGTATAAATAACACTTCCACTTCGTGGGCTATCAAAATCACTGCAGACTTTTCTTGGTCTAACTCTACGTGTTGATGACAATAAGAAGTTAAAATGTTATAAGAAGTTAAAAGCCAACACGCCGAACGTGGTTTGGCCTTCGAATAGATTTTAACGTAGAATAAAAGCTGGATCATTATTCCGTTTTCTTTACGATATTTTCCTTTAACAAGAGTCAAACTAAACGGCATTTCTTACATACCTATGTATGTACCTAAAAACCTACGACGCTTAGCTACGAGGCCAATTCAAGCTTACATTTTGATATCAACATGATGTAATTTTGTTTCATTGGGCCGCGCGTCTCGCTAAATTGCACGCAGTACCAATAAATTGCACGCGCGAATGATAACTCTAGATGTCATTTTACTCCTACTGTAGAGCTTCATAATTAAGTGAACAAAGTTTAAAATACGTTTAAACACTATTTTCAGCCAGTTACCAAACCGACATAATTCTCCGACTAAATGAGCTCTTTCTTAATTGCTGAACAATTAAAAGTCAATTAATTTCTGCCCGTATTCGGAGCGAAAAATTCGCGAATACTTCGCAATAGGGTCGTTAGCGGGAGATGCGATTTCAGCGACTTGACGGTAAGGTTGCGCAATTTATAAAGACGTTGGTAATAATAATCAATATTATTATTGTTTCTCCTTTTTGGACTTCACGGGCCTATAAATCCCGGTCTTTTGATAGGCTCGCGTGGGGGTATAGATCCAACACGTAGAGGCCCTTTGGAGAGTTTTAATGTCATGTAGAACGCCTGCTGGAACCCGTTCACAGGCGCAACAATAGACACCCGTGAACCGGTCGCAGCAGGCATTGGGACTATTGTAGAAGAAGTGAACAGTATACCGGTTTATGGATTGATGTTTGGGTGGACAATGAGACTGGGCTATTGTAAAAGAGGTCCGGACACCTGTCATAACAATGTAAACACCGTCATCGAGACAGGCGGTGACTCGCCGCTTACTAGATGGGCCCCTGAAACTGCCGTCGTAAAGACGACCAGGAGCAACATCGGTGTGAGCGGCTCAGGGGTGTCGAGAGGTGTGCGCCGCTTTCTACCCAGTGGCTGTTAACAGCCACTGTGCCAACTCGCGTCTTATGCATCTTTCACTTCCACCCCTGGAGCATATAGCTCTAACGACTCCTCTCTGGACGGCCAATTAAGGCAAGCCAGAGCTGAGAGTCCTGCGGGTCTCCTTGGGGTCCACTCCGACCGACGAAGACACGCCGGAGACGGAGACCCTGACCGACTCTCGGGAGTACTCGGGTCCGTGGGGTCGTTACTCCCCAACAGCTCGCCACAAGCTGCCCTGCCAAGTTAATAATCAATTATTATTAACTTACAAGGATTTTAATTTTCTTAATAACGTTGGAAAACAGCGTGCTTAGCCTTAAACTGACATGTTTTCACTGAATTTGTCCTATAAGTACATCCGGCGTCGAATTATGGGCCATACGACAGTTCACTTTTATATGGAGTAGTGCTATCTAAAAATATAATAAATACAAAAAACACAAATAAAATATTTGATGTTTCCTAGGTCATGTCTCGTCTACACGATGGTCACGATGGCCCAGCGCCGGCCACTCCAAGGGACGCAGCCATGCGGTAGAATGAGATAGCAATATCACTTGCTCCCTCTAACGCATAAATGCGTCCCTTGGAGTGGCCGGCGCTGGGCCATCGTGTAGAGGAGCCATCATATTTGTTTTTCTGCTCTACAAAGCCCTCTATGAAAATTTACCGGCAAAGTTACTTCTATGTATTTTCAATAAGCGTTTAACTTGCAGACTAGATCGTCACAGAGAAGCCGTGTAGCGTCCTTAACGGAAGCCCGTGAAGCTGGTCTAATGACCGACGTCTGTCCACCTAATTGTAATTACACGTTTTATTCCAGTACTTCATACAACTAACTAGAATAACTACCTATACTCTGACACGATCTCAAAAAAGAACCATCCTCCTAAAATATCCATTCCCATATTTACTTCAAAGTTCATTGTCATCGAGATATTTGCCATCAAAGTTGAACAATTTTAGGCCAAACCAAAAGCTGGTTTTCTGGCCATAACTAGACTAGACACATTTTTAGAGACTTCAAAGACGAACCTAAATTATAAATATGTAGATTTCGTATAGGTATGTAAAATCCTTCACAGCAATCTAGATCCGAAAAAATGTTTTTAGACAAAGACAATTTAAAAAAATCATAAAAAAATAAGTGTTCATTTCTTTAAAAATCCGATAGACAAGAATGGAGATAAAATACTGAAGAACTGATAGACGGTTGACTTGTAAATCTATCTGTAGTGCGAAAGTAGTAGACACGATTCAAAACTTATCAAAAATCGATGAAAACCGCCAGTAGCCCCAAAATTAAATAGCTAAAGGTAATAAAAAGCTCATGTATGGACTGACGTTTATCTGACATGGCTATGTTTACGTTAGGTGAGAAATCTCATTTTTCGTATCAAACTTAATGGTCATCTGATTTGATACTATAATGACCGTAACCTACTAAGAATCTGACCTACTCGGAAATTGAATTGAAAAAAAAGTGACTTAAACTTCATAAGTTTTTTTCCGAAACCGTCTCATTCAGAAACCGAACTATAGGTAATCTGAAGTAACCAGAATCTAAATTATAGAGATTTTGTCCAAAATCTCAACTGGTTTCTGTCGAAACTGACACCTACCGCCCAAATCCTTTTTTTATCTGTCGAAGTTATGTTGTCTAGTCTTAAGTTTTATTAACTCAATCTAAGAAAACGAGTTAGCTTGTCTGACCTTGTTTCACATATTTAGCATAATTGTAAGGTATTTAAATGTCCAGCTTTGTAGGTGACCGATAACGAGTCCATTTTGACATTATAACGTGTTTATGGTGAGGCTGGTGAGTTATAAAACTTATAAAATTGATCGTTAATGTGGCGGGTATAGAAAAACATGTTGTAGACAAAATTCGTTATTTAGATACAGGTTCAAACTTGTCCTTTTGATAGGTATGTGGCTTATCTTGAGTACGATCTACTCGTATAGGCTACATTCCTACTAGTCAAATCAGCTTTTTTTTTAGAACTGTCAAAACGATTTGCAAATATGGAATTTACATGAAAACGAATGTAGTGACGTCACGGTAAACTCACCTACTTTTTATATTTCAATCCGATTTATTAAATACAAATTGTGATTAAAAATAGCTGCTATCTATGTTTTTCTAATAATTATCTGGTACTTTATTTCGTGCACTGTTTGAAATAATTTATTTTAAGTACATGAAACATCCCTATTAGAACTAGGTAGAGTTAGAAACATTATGAACACGTCTACACAGACAGTAGTTTGGAAAATATTTGTCACCAAACCAGCTATTAAGTGCTCTCTTAATTGATCAAAACCTGATGGGAATGTTGCATTTTATCCACAAGAGTGGCAGATATGATACAAACGTTTAAGTGATAATTTAGACTAATAAATATTTAATAGAGTACATATAAATAGTTAAGTATTTCATTTCGCTCTGAGTCATAAGGCTTAAATGCACAACTGGGTACGTAACGATTATCTAGTGTTTTAAGATAATCTGTCGCTCTCGAGTTTTAAGCTATATTGGTATATTGCTCTTTCCATTTCATTTGACTTTCCAGCAACTGGATAATTGCGCTATAAACAAGTTTAACTTAAATCAAAACGCTTTAAACAAGTGACATTTTCTTAAAACATTATTTTTTGATTACAAAAATAAATAAAGCAACAAAGAACGACCTTGAATAATTAATTTCTTATCAATTTAGAAAGACATGCAACAAGTCATTTAATATTGGTTATTTAACCAATTATTTTTCTATGTTTATTCTACGTCTCATTATAATGTATGCATTGTAAATTGTACTTATACAATCGTCGTCAAGTCAATACAACGCCCATTTGACAACCCAACATGTCGTCAGTGTGTTTTTAAACGTACCGACATTATACTGAACAAATCTCTAACTGAATAAAATTAGCACTTTAATTATTACATTTAATGTCAAATTGTAACCTAATTATTAGGCTATTATCGACAAAAAAAAACATTTAGATGATACATTATAAAAACTGCGAACGTATCAAAAACTACAATTATGTTAAGTTGGCTAAACTGTATCTATTTAAGCATTGCACGAGTTCGGTTTTTAAATATAGAACGATATTTAAATATTACATCATAGTGCATTGTATCTGTGGTAACTAACTTTTTATGATGCTGGCAAGCGTGAATAGAATCGTAAAAAGGAAAACAATGATGGATTTGGTCTAGGGTTCTTTAACGACTGTTGTTGTTGTTGAGAATGTTGAGATTATAGGGTTGCTATTGCAATAAGTAATAGTAAATTTAGTCTTTTTTTTATTGCCCAAATGTATAAATAAACACTTTGTTCCTTAACTTACAACGAGAAATATAATGAGAGCAACTACAGTTACGAGCAGTTTTAATGA
The DNA here is from genome assembly GCF_963556715.1 of Cydia fagiglandana. Lineage (NCBI taxonomy): Eukaryota > Metazoa > Arthropoda > Insecta > Lepidoptera > Tortricidae > Cydia > Cydia fagiglandana. The sequence goes on along the minus strand of NC_085936.1, from coordinate 19,319,002 downwards.
TAAGTTATATTTTAACTATAATGTATATATGGTCCTTTTTTCTGTAGGCCAGTACACTAGAAGTCTAAAAATAAAGATTTTTCATTCATTCATAACGTTACTAAATATTATTTGTTTAAATGATTTAACTCAGTTATTTTATTAACACATAATTGCTTCGTTCGCCAATATTGTGGTTGTGACACGGATTTCGTCGCCTCCGGAATCAGTGCGTGCCCGGCTCGATTAGCTGATAATAGCTAATTACTAACATAGTTTCCTTAGGCGTGTTGCTGACCAAGAGCACGATTCTGATTAAATAACTTGTTACTGTTTTGATCTTGTTTTGATACGACCTGAAGTACGCTCACGCTTTGGTGCATGCGAAATGCAGTGAAAGTCGTGCTGCGTGTGATGCTCGCCAATTACCAAAACGTCGTCTAGGTCGTATCAAAACCATACATAACATGTTCAATAAGTATGTGTATAAAAAAATATTTTTGGTATGTTTTGTAGCCAGCAATATATACTTAATTTTGTTTGTTTACGTGAAATTTACCTAGGAATGTGGTGGCCTCGCTTTGTACCTACTTATGTGTCTAGAAAATATGCAAAACTAGCCTTTGTAACATTTAAATAAGAATTAAAAAAAAACGACCTTGGCATTTGCGATTGGCTGTTTTTATCGTTCATTCATTGCACTCAGAACTTGATGCATTCATAACGTAACATGCAGTAATAATACAATTTTATTTGCTTGCGTGTTACAGAGCACTAAAATTCCAATTAAATCGATGTTCAAACTTAAAATTGCTACTATACCATTCAGAATCCTAAATGGCTGACCATCCTAAAAACTTAATGAGGGTAGTGTGAGTGTGACTGCACTAACTACGAACTAATTTTAGGATACTAGTTAGGATGACAGTATAATAAGTAAGGTACTTATAGATGGTCAAGCAAATCTTGCCAGTAGAAAAAGGCACGGAACTCAAATTTTCTATGACACGATATCCCTTCGCGCCTACATTTTTCTAATTTTCTGCCTTTTTCTACTGGAAAATATAAATCAACTCAAGTGCTTAACCGGTAAAACTATAGTTTTTTTTTCTAGCGCCGATTTGTAGTCTGGCAAATTGGCAATCCAATTTTATCCGTAGAAAAAAGCGGCAGTGACAAACACTAAATAATAATCCATAAATAATGAATAAAACTAATTATCATTTCTAATATACATATTATATAGTTGTAAAACGTGAAACTCAAAAGAAATCCGTTTTCATAACAATGGAAAATTACGAATAACATCTTAGGTACTTACTTTATTCATCGATTTATCAATAAATCTAATCTCATTGTTATAAATTCACAGCCGTTCCGTGGTCGCCCACCGCCCCCGCCTCACGAAGGACCAGCAAATGAATATGTGACAATCAATCAAGCGATATATCGACACATTCTGGGAACGAAGCTAATACATATACATAGTGTATGTACTTATATGTGTTGTGGTTTTGGCTTCAAACGTTTAGGAGTAAATTAGCAATTATAAATCTGCCGTAAAGGTAAAGCAATGCTGCTAAAATAGTTGCTATTTAAATTAGGGCGCCGCAAGCCTTTAAGGGATTGCATGTACTCGAGAAATTTCAACCCATACCGCCTTGACTCGGAGGCTGAGTGGTTGAGGGATCTGCCGCGAATGCAGAGGACGCTCGTTCGATTTCAGCCCTGTCTTTTATACGACATCTAATTTCAGTTTATTTAGATAAAATTTCTTTTGAGAAGCATATTTAACGTAGCACGATCTGAACCGTCTATTAGGGCAGGCAGGATGCACAAACCGGAAACTGACTGTTTAGTCGTATCAGATGACCGATCAAAAGCAATACCCATGGACAGTTCGGCTGATAAGTTCGATCTAACCTGACATTAAACCGAGAGCGATACTAAAAAAAACCTAAATGACCTTACACTCCAAAATAGTACAAAGCTAATCCCTTTCTAATAATACACACGTTAGCCAAACAACCCCGCTTGTTCATCAATTCTCTATTACGTCCGCTGTCTCTCGAGTTTGTAATGGCAAAGGTTAGGTACCGAATGTCACGAAAGTTTTTATCTGTGGTCACCCCAAAACTAGCCATGACATGAACCTCATATTGTCGCCACTGTCGCCCGGAGGCTGTCACAGTGTATGAAGATACTTTAGTTCCATATTTCACCACCTGCCTTTGTAAGTTTGTTAAGCTATTGAAGCGTTCAATCATAGTGGCATTGTGGTGTGTTAATGATTTTCACAATAAATGGCGACCTGAAAATGGATTGAATTTTGGTGATTTTAATGTTGGGTTATTATTTGCTTTAATTTACTTCTTTCGGGGTTTATGCTTGTCAAGTTTATGAACAGAAAATACCTTTGTGATGAATCTGGTAAATATGTAATATTGAAATAAAAGAGGTTAAAGCTATAATTTTTTCAACAATCGATTTAGTTGCAAAACGAGTAATATTAAGAATTTTCATCTACTTTTGTTCCAAATCGACAATTCTAAGGATAATTCGTTGATATCTTGTTATAATACTATTAGGCGTTAATTTTACCTAAATCATGCACGATATCGGGGGGGCGGCAATTTTTAGAGATATTACCATCCAGGATATGTCAGGATTTTTAGGGTGATGTACGGACTTTCAAGATATTCAATTTTTTTCATATGGCAACCCAATCGTAACTGCAATTCGGTTAAATAGGGTATTTTCGTACTAGTCAAGTGAGTTACTTTTTAGAACTGTCAAAACGATTTGTTAATATGGAACTTATATGAAAAATTACATCGTGATGTCACGGTCAACTCACCTACTTTTTAACCGACTTCCAAATCCCAAAGGAGGAGGTTATCAATTCGGTTGTATGTTTTTTATTTTTATTTTTATTTTTTTTATTTTTTTTATTTTTTATGTTTGTTACTCCATATCTCCGTCATTATTGGACCGATTTTGAAAATTCTTTTTTTGATTGTATGTATATGCATACAGATTGGTCCCGTTTTTGTCAAAATCCAGTTCTGATGATGGGATCCATGAGGAATCGAGGGAACTCCTCAAATCTTAAAGGCATACATATAGTGATTTTTGTGTTTTTATCAACAAATCAAGCATATACATTCAAAAACGTGACATTTGATGAAGTGGAACTGCTGATGATGATCAGAACGGAACTCTTCAACGACGCATAGTTCACCTTTGGCGATTTGTCCTCTTCGTTATGTTTGTTAAGCAAGTTAAGTTTTTAAGCCACATTTTTGTCAAGCTTGAGTGCTCATGATAGGATCCACGAGAAATCGAGGGAACTCCTCAAATTTTAAAGGCATGCGTATAGAGATTTTTATATTTTCATCAGAAAATCAAGCATTTTCATTAAAAACTGTCGCATTTGATGAAGTGGAACTGCTGATGATGATCAGAACGGAACTCTTCAGCGACGCATAGTTCACGTTTGGCGATTTGTCCTCTTAGTTATGTTTGTTAAGCAAGTTTAGTTTTAAAGCCACATTTCTGACAAGCTCGAGTTCTGATGATGGAATCCATAAGGAATCGAGGGAACTCCTCAAATCTTAAAGACATACGTATAGAATTTTCTGTGTTTTCATCATAAAATCAAGCATTTACATTAAAAACTGTCGCATTTGATGAAGTGGAACTGCTGATGATGATCAGAACAGAACTCTTCAACGACGCATAGTACACGTTTGGTGATTTCGAATTTCGATTTTGACTTGGACTCGTACCCGGATCCGGTTCGGACCCGGACCTGGACCTGGACTCGGACTCGGACTCGGACCCGGACTCGGACCCGGACCCGGACTCGGACCCGGACTCGGACCCGGACCCGGACTCGGACCCAGACCCGGACTCGGACCGGGACTTGGACCCGGACTCGGACTCAGAGACCCGGACCTTGACCCGGAAAACCCCTATGATACCTAAACTAAATAAACCGCTATGATTACCTACCATAAAATGTAGGTATAAAGTATGATGATGCCAAACCCCTCCCGCTCAAACCTCCGTACACCGCACCGCATGCGCCGTTAAGTGGGTTAGGTTAGGTTTGAACTGCGATCCTCACAGAACCGAACAAAAGTGGGTTAGCTTTGGTTAGAACTGCGAGCCTTACAGAAACGAAATGCTACCTACTAGAAAAGTGGGTTTGATTAGGCTCGAACTGCGATCCTCACAGAACCGAACTGCTATCAGAGAAGTGGGTTAGGTTAGGCTAGAACTACGACCCTTACGGAAACGAAATGCTACTAGAAAGTACTGTTTTTACCTCCTTTTCTACATAGTGCACCATCTACCATAATCTTTCACCGGGCCCCATAGAAGTCGGTTTTTTTTCTTAAAAATTATTATATTCCTATCCGATTTATTAAATAGAACTTGTGTTTGAAAATAACTCCAATTTGTGTTTTTCTAATAATTAGGTCTAGATACCTATTTATTAGAAAAGTAATTTTTTGCTTTATTACATGCATAGTGTAAAAATAGTTATTTACGATACAAGTGCGAAAAAGTGGAAATTCGAAACGAGTGGCGATAAATTAAAACACGACCGAAGGAAGTGTTTTAAATCGTCACGAGTTGCGAATTACCTATTCGCACGTGTATCGTACAACGTTTTACAGTACATTATGGCCCTTTAAACTTTTGACATCGCACGAAAAGTGCTATTTTACGCACTAGTGCGGAAAAATAGGACCATATGTACTGTAAAAATATTTTAAATACAGTATAATACCCTATTGGTATTAGTATATAATTCATAAGAAACCTAGATCAATCTTATTAACAAGGTATACTGAAAGGTTTTCTCTATTTAAACTCAGTTGTAACTTATAACGCCGCTCCATAATTTCAACACATAATGGAAATCCATCTAACCTTTTAGCGTAGAGCAAAAAAATTCCACGACTTATTCTCGTATGAACATTTGATGTATCTAAATGATATCGAAAACCTTAATGGTAATAATGACGATCAACTGTATTCTAATGCCTAGTTATTTATGAACATCTGTCAAACTAATTTTAATGATAATATATACCGTTTTTGTGTTTGCTTAGACCTATTACTTTAATGGATGTATTTATAAAAAGAAACAATAGCCTATCAGAAACATGAAGGTTGTTAGTTGTCAATAAAATTGATATCAATTTTACACGCGATAAAATATATTTCCTTAGTTAAATTAAACGTATATTTTTAATGAACTGTCATATTAATTAGGTGATTAACCCAAATATTTTAATCACAATTATGTAACCCAATGGTTGACTTGTAGATAATGCAATGGGAATTATAACGTTTAGATAAATAAAACATTTCCATGAAGGTTGTTACATATCTATGGTAAATATGGTCACCTCACCTATGGACATGGTAGATATTATATTTATATTACATTTTCGTTTCTAAATACGCGCCCAGTACTTTCGTCACATTATAGATATTCTGGATTTCTGAGAGGATTCTGGAGCCTCATTTTCAAGATTACGAATCTCTTAAGGTACTTACTGAAGATGATGTTAATACATAGAAACATTCAGTTTGTGAAACGGCTGGACGTCGGTAACTTTGCCAAATATCTAAATTAAAAACGTCGACCATCTTTTCATAAATTTTAATTCGTAAACCTCTAAATAGTGAGTATCAGGCGTTACTTTGCGGAAATCCATATTAATCAAAACCAAAATATTACTTTGCTAATCCGCGTAAAAGATAACGTGCTAGTCAATCAGTGCTAACCTGTTATACTTACTTGCGTATTTTTCACATGCAGTTAAACCTCTCCATAAACCTCTTCATATTGCTTTTCTTAATACCAAAATCGTTTAATCTGACAGATGGATTTACCCGAGCTTGAAGTTAAGCGACTCTATTGGCAATCCACTATTCTAAATTGACGACTGACATTGTAACCTGCACTAACGATTGGTCAGAAGTGTCACATAGGGTTAGTTATAGTTATTAATATAAAGTTACAAACCGAGCGGGTATCGTAATAGACCGGTTCCACAACTATCCTAGTTGCCAGGTTGCCACCCGTCGGGTCGGTTGCTATTTTACTTTCGTAGCTTCGGGAACCTTCGGGCCCATTCGGGATCTTAGAAGCAGGAGAGAATTGTTTGTGCGTTTAGCTTCATATTTTGAGCATACAAGAGTTTTATCGTAGAGTAAGAGTAGTATTCGGAAATAAGTTTGCCCACTCCACCCCTACTTTCCCCTTTACGGTGACATTCGGATGTCAACTGCAGCTGTATTACTGTTGCGACATTACAGGTGACAGTCCATTTCCAACGACAGCAGCACTACCATTCATTTTACTATGGAAATTGACAATAACACCGACGCGTTCGTACTAGTAGTGCAGCTGCGGTCAGAAATGGAATGTTACCCTACTGCTACGGCGTTGATGTTGCCACTGTATCTGTCAAAATTTTACTACATAAAATGAGTGACAAAACCACGAGCAAGCTATACACAACAACTACAAATACACTCTTTTTGTTTGGGCAGTCGTGTAAAAAGCAAAAGCAAATGTCGTGTCTTACAGGGACTTAAAGAACATGGCTGAGGACCGCGAAAACTGGCGCATACTCCACCGACAAGAGCCATGCCCTTAAAATATGATGATAATAAGTGACGGATTGAACTGAAATCGCGACAGTAATATAGCGGCGAACGTCACTCATTTTATCAAGGAAATTGACAGTTAAAGCGGTGATATCAACGCCGCTACAGTAATATCACAACAGTAATGCAGCTGCATTTGATATCCGAATGTCACCTTTACCCTTTACATGGTGAAGGTGCTCGGAAATTCAATACGGCAATAAGTTCAAAAGCAATTGTCTACAAATTAAACAACTTAGCACAGAGGCAACGGCGCAAGCTGAATTTGATTGTGTTTAAACTGCCCAAGTTCTAACCGTGGTATTATTTCAACCGCTTACAGAACATAGGTAACTTGAGGTGATGGTAAATACTTATACTATTGTTTCACTTTAGTAGATAGCGACCTCCTGCTCTATAGCCGAATTGCTGAGAAAAATTGCCCAGCAAAAACAAAAGGCGAGTGATAAAAATTATGCCCACTTTTTATCACCGGCCAGTGCGTGCGATTGTGGCACCCCATTCCATGTTACAGCTCATTCAGGGCTCACTGTCATTTGTTAAGTTTTGTTTGTTTGTATGTTTGCTCGCACTCATGGCTAGTTGGCTACCCCCGTCGGCCCCGTCATGCAGTCTGTTTCTTTAAAGTTAGTCCATTGCAAGTTAAAATTCTCATGGATCTTAAGTTATTACTACACCGGTTTGCAATATACCTACCTCAATTTCCCGCGTTCGCTAAAGTTTGATAATACTTGGCCCCTTACTTATTACTTGATAATTTGCCGGCTACAAATTGAAATAGATAAGAGCCGAATAATTGGAAAACTTAGCGCTCATTTAGACAATGCGAGAACTCGCATGCGAGTTTCATTACATTGCGGTTTTTGATCGGTCGGTTGAATTGGACGTAACCAACAGTCAGCAATGTAACTAAAATCGCATGCGAGTACGCGCGCCGTCTAAATCAGAGGGCCTACCGCGAACCACGTTGCCGTGGGCCTGTCACACTTACGTACGAATTTACAAGTACCACAGAGAGGCAACACGTCGAACGTGGTTCGCGGTAGGCCCTCAGCCCTTAGCGCTATGGCGTATGCGACTGTTGTTACAGTGAGCTGATAACACAGTGTCTTTCTATGAGACAAACCGATTGTCGAAGTCGTAGGTTCCCAAAATATATACGTTATTCATAATAATCGTAATGTAGATTTTGACAGTAAAATAATAATCACCGGAATAAAAGGTACCTAAACTTAAAAATCAAAGGAAATAAATGAAGCAACAGATGAAGCATTCAACGCGCCGTATCATACAAAATGCTTTTTTTTTCCTAGTAGTAGTAGTAGTAGGAAAATTTTTTTCCGTAAAAGTTTTCGTAGTAGATATATTATATATAATTTTTTTCGGCATTGATAGCCGATCATTATTTTTCTGGGAACAGTTTTAACCATTTGTCACAGAAAATTCGCGTTTATTATTGTTAAATTATTTATTAATTGTTAACCGTGTATATAAGATGTTTTATACATGTTGTCATATACCCTACGTGTTGTTTTTTGTATTATTTCCAATTACAATTTGCACCTTACGGCTAGCGGTTATTGCAAAAGTGGCAAAAAAATTAATAAATTAACAATTTTAACGGGTTTGTGCTTGACAACGGACAAACGACTAGAAGAAGTGCTCCAGATTAAGATGTTTTTGTACCTATTAAATAAGCAAACGCATGCGACGTTTTCTGCCAAACTACGATCTATGCAATAAAAATAATCATAATATTTTTAATATTAGTGAACGCAGACATCGCAATCTAAAAACACTCATCTCACGCAAATATTGTTGTAGTGTCAAATGAAGGTTTACTCATTTGACATTTAGGATGTCTAACTAAATGTCAATGTCATTTATCTAATTGCTACTGGCAGGTTCATAGCGCAAGTCCCCGAATTTAAAAAGAAAACACATAAACGGTTGTCATTAATGGAATTTACATAATGTCCAACTTGAATGATGGTGGGCGTTAGCTCTCTGAATATCTCTAAAGAAACGGATAAGTGTAAGAGCGTTCTCACATTGTCCGATCCCATATCTGACGTCGAATGACCTTTAGAGAAAAAACAGCTGCTAGAAAATGACCTATAGCCTCTTGACCTTTTATTTTTACATTAAAGCGTTGTTTCGAATAACAAACCATAATTAAATGAGTAAAAAATTGTAAAAATATTATTTTTATTCTTTGTAGTTTGCAGACGTACCCCATCGGATCGGACACTGTAAAAAATGCTTTAAGTCGGATTTGCGCACGCACATTTCGTGCGAAAATCCGAATCACATTTTGCAACTTTATTGAAAGTTGAAACCGGCGCATGCTTGACCGGTTTTTATTAATTGTTTTCACACTTCGCATTTTATCCCCAAGAGTGGTAATATACCTAACTGATTTTGGGTTGTTTTCGCCTGTTTACTGGTATAATTGACTTATTAAGTCCACCATTTATACATTTTTGTTGTATATTTTGTGCAATAAAGTTAAAAACTCTGCGGCAAATCCATACGCAATTACTGCTGACGTAAAAGTCCACAGCGCTCGAGTGGCAAGAGCTGTTGTGGGGCGGAGGACGTTGTTGTGATAAAACATTGAGGTAAAGTCCCGCGGCCTAATTGTATACCTACCTATTACAATTTCTGACAGTCACTGTCAAATTAGAGGTACATCATTATACCAACTTGACAATTGACACCTGACACACACTTTCCTGTATATTTCTGGGCAAATGTTAGGAAACAAGTTGGAGGGACTGGTGTAAAATGGTTTATTACCTACGCGAGAAATCGTATTAGAGTTAGACCAAGAGTGACCAAGATCAGTCTGCACCGTGATAGCACACACAGTGCGAGTGTGTGCCGTGTCATTTTAAACGTGGAACTGTTGCCTGCGGTATTTCCAGACCGATACGACTTTCAAACCTTCAAGAAAAGAGCGTACTCCGATCTTAAAGGCCGGCAACGCGCTTGCAACCCTTCTGGTGTTGCGGGTGTCCATGGGCGGTGGTAATCGCTTACCATCAGGTGATCCGTCTGCTCGTTTGCCTCCTATTTCATAAAAAAAAAGTCAAACTTCTATATGCAATTGTGACGTACCTTTATATAACTCTTTCACTGAATATGCTATAAATTTTTCTTGGTCTAACTCAAAGCGGGTTCCGCTATAGGTACCTACCTGTTCCGTAAATAAAATTAAAAGGTAACATAAGACATAGATTAACACGTTTTTGATTTACAAGGACGTCGCTTTATGTTCCGCGATCAATTAAGCAGATCGTTAAGGTGATATTACACGTTCACAAGATCAGTAACACATCACGTTTTTGCGTATTTGATCTAAAGCGAATATGACAGGCTAAGGTCGGTCGGCGTTAACAAGTGTTTTCCTCGTGCGTTCTTGGAAAACTACGCGTTTCCATGTACCACTTTGTACGGGTTTGCATAATTATGCACTTGTGTGTTTCAAACCCTGTTCAAACCCCTATGTGCCTAGTAGGGGCGTCTGTAATTCGTATACCTAGCCCAGTGAAAATCGTTGGTAGAAAATGGCAATCGAAAGTGAAATTAATGTATGGAAATGATGGCGTGAATTTTCGTAAGAATTAAAATCGTTTACCCATGGTACATACCTTTAGCTACGTAGGGATTACAAGAAAACCTTACATCTATTTAGGTATTTAAGGAATAATTTAGGACTAGGGTATGTACATTTTTTTTTCTTTTTATCGGCTTTGTTAAGATTGTAGTCTTGGCTAGACCCTCTGTGCGTGTAAGTTGTGTGCAATTTTCATTAATTTTCCTGTCCTTAAGCCAACCCACGATAAGTAACTCTTTATTGCTCCCGTTATCCAATGGATACTTAGTGTTCTTGACTTTACACCTGTTGGGTTGTTGAATTTGCCTTTGCGCAAAGTTAGCAACTTATGATACTTAACTTGAAGGCTAAGTTTAGTTAAGTTAACGCACCTTTGAACAAACACATAAATAATAGATCCAGGTACGAATCAGCTGCCTATAGTCTGCAATAAATTTCATTAAGTTCAACTTATGGTTACCGTTTAAAATCTAAGATGTTGATATGTTCCTAGAGTTAGGTATCTCTAAAATACACATTGTTATTAGACCAGTCAACGGGTCAATCAATCAAGACTAAATCACATCCAAAACCTACGGCTGTTGATTGAAACGCTCATGCATTTATGGTTTTAATGCGATAGAATAAGATTGATAAGAAAATTATCAAATAGAAAGAATGTTAGTTTTTTAACTGCTGTTCGCAATGTTCTACAGTAAGTATGCGAGCTCGATCAAGCCGAGATCGAATGAAAACATCGCGGAGCCGCGCATGATAATGAACTCACGAGAGCGTTCCATTCGAAAGCCCAACCACGAAACAGTTTACTTTTAATTATTTCGTGAAATCTATGTACGTTACGTGGATCCTCGAGAGGGTATAGTTGCGCAAATTCGCTAAGGCTCCGCCGGATCGCCGGTCCCAATTACGGTTCGGGCCGCGCAACAAGTGCAACGGCGGTAAACAAAGCAAAGCAAAGCGGAATACTCAAGACGGAGGCAGCGATCGTGAAAACTGGGCCGAACATGTGTGCCGCGGCCGTGGCCGGCTTCCACTCACTTTTCAATTAATAAACAACCAAACTGCAGAACTGACACAGCACGGGGTCGTCGCTCTGGCAGCACTTAGCTGGTACACTTATTTCGATTCGAGCGACGAGCGGACCGCGCGGCTCTCGGCGCGAGACTGCCGCCTCTCCTCACCGCGGCGAACGGCAAATTCGCAACCACAGATACACAGATAGGCACGTAACGTAACTTAACTCCATATTTTATAGTTTCGTAACCGTGTTACTCGATTACTGTGCCCGTTCGAGTCTAATCGATGCGGTGGTGTCACGACTTAGGGAGCCTCGGAAAGCTTGACAGCTGCTGAGCCGGCCGTATCGCAGGTTATGAATATTCAGTTCTGGCGAAACGAAAAGTCGATACTTTGGTGCGGACCCTTGGTTTTGAAACACGTTATCACTTCGCCTATCACTTAGTTGTTAGGTAAGGTATTTAAGTGGGTTGATGGACGGCTCGACTTGCCGTAATGTTGGAAACTGCATCGGTACAGTCGGTGGACTATATCCCAGTATTCGCGGCTAACGTACCTACCTGCGTGAAGCATTGGAGTACAAACTGCTAAAAAAGTGCACACCTATCACTGGCGGACTTGCCCTAAGGCCAGGTAGGCCCGGGCCTAGGGCGGCAAGATATTAGGGGCGGCAAATTATGACAAAAAATTTGCTGATGATAACAAGAAATAACTCAAAATGTAGTAAATATGGTGGGTGCTGATAAAGGGGCGGCTACAGGGCCCCTGGGGCCTAGGGCGGCAAAGACTACAAATCCGCCACTGACACTACTTACATTTTGCGCCAAGTCTTTGGCCCTCCCTCTCGTCAATTTAATACGTACTTATCAATCGTTAGTCTGTCAGTGATAAAACAAAGGCGAGTAGGACTCCCGCGATTCCCTACCTACTAACGCACATTTTTATGGTTCACAATATGGTTCAATTTATTGCACACATCAAAACTAAAACAATAAATTTAAATGACACATGTAGCAATCTCTTCCAGTCAATCTTCGGATAGTGGAAAATGATAAAAGTTACATTAATTACATACTTACCTATACTTAGCCATCTACCGGCATCATCATCAGATATGATACAGTCAGTATCTTCCTCTCGTTATCCCGGCTTTTTGCCACGGCTCATGGGAGCCTGGGGTCCGCTTGGCAACTAATCCCGAGAATTGGCGTAGATTTTTACGAAAACAACTGCCATCAGACCTTCTAACTCAGAGGGGAAATTAAGCCTTGTTTAGGATTAGATATGATACAGTAATTTGCAAAATTTCAGCTCATTCAAACATTGTGCTAGTAACATAAGTAGTCCAAATACAAACGACTGAACAACCAAGCAGAGACAACAGGTGATAGTAAATAAAACGAACTGTACTACTATTACTAACTTACTAAGGTTAATTCGTACGAGGAAAACACGATTTGACAAACATGACATTCAGAAGGACATTTGCCACTTGATTTTGTAACGTAGGTAATCAGGCTCAGTTGTTGAACTTTGTTCTTACTTAAAATAGTTAAAATCTACCGTAACAATTTGCTGATGCCGCGGTTGCATTCTAAAAATGCCCGGCATTGCCGGCGATATCTTTAGGTAACCGAATCTCAAAAAAGAGGCCTTTAGTCTCGGGACACTTTAGTAAGAAAATTCTAGTACCTACTTGATCTAAAAATAAAATATTTACCTAAGTGATAAAAATACATTATATACATTGTCTAAAAAAATAAATTCGTTTGCTGACAAAAAACAATTTATCTTCTTCTTCTTCTTTCCATCCTGTTACCCCCTGCTGGGGTGTAGGGCTCGAATCTCGAATCGAATCCAAAAAACAATTTATAATGCTCCAATTATGATTAAAAGCAGTCGAATCGGCCCCTCAGCCTTTTAAAACAATAAGATATGTAAGCTACAGTCTCCTGGTTATTACTTTGCTTTTACATGTATTACCTAATCGTATTAAAGCAATTTACGTTGGGTAAATATTTCCTACGTAAAGTTATTTAGTATAAATTGTTTTCTAATTTGCTTTATATAAAACTTCAACGCGCTCAATGCCCCATTAAAACATTTAAAACACACAGTGAGTAATTTGTTTGAAAACCTTAACCGACTGAGATCTTTTTGTATAGAACCACATTCTCATTTTAAATACTTTAAAATATAATACAGTCACCCAGGCTACAATAAAGAATGGATTGAAAATAGACCCTCAAAATAGACCCCAGCAGCCAGCACGTGTATTGTCCCGCGAGCTCAACTGTAATGCGCGCAGCTTGACAACATTAATATTGTAATGCCACGCAAGATGTTTGATATATCTATTTATCTATCTTATACTTTTAAACAAGCAATTCTTGTTTATTTATAGGTATTATATATTTCGGGGATCTCGGAAACGGCACTAACGATTTCTATGAAATTTGCTATATGGGGTTTACGAGGGCCAAAAATCGATCTAGCTAGGTCTTATCTCTGGAAAAACTTTTGAGTTTTTATATGTTTTCGTAGGAAAGCTCGGTCTCCCAGATATTAGAATTTTATTTTAGCCAATCACAACTTTTTTTTCAAGCGGGAAAATTGTGTATTGGATATGTATAATATTCAACGGGCGGAACATACCGGGTGTAGCCTGTAATACGAGCAAAAAATTTAACTCTAGGCTACCTACTCTTCGATGACCAACATTTGTTCAGCGACTTTTATAACTTTTGTTTTGATTTATAATAAACTTTAAAGTTTAATTCTAAGACACAATGTATTGCGAATTTAGTTATGTTGTTACAATTAGCAACGTCAATCAGAAATCACAATGATAATGACGTACAGTCAGCTGCAGAGAGAGGTGTTACTTGGAATTTTCGTAGCTATTACAGATACTTACCTGAGGAACTACCGCGAATATCGAAAAACGATCTTCCTTTAAAATGTGCAAGATCAATAGAGACAGACAACGAAGTTTCGATTTTCGACGTTCAAGTTGGCCCTTCTGTAAAAGTCAACTTTTCCGCACGAAATGTTTTCAAGGCAAACTCTTTATTTTCCTCATTTAACGGAAGAAGTGTGACACGTGTAAAACTGTATTACGCACAACCGTCAATAACAAATATTATAAGTATTATAACTCACATAAGTATGGTCTACAAGACTTGGTTAACTTGTCTGTAAAGGTACGTTTTAGTTAAGTCCGTTTATTTTAAGTATGTTTTAGTGAGAGCGTTTAAGGAAGTAAGTGTTCATTTCAATAATATATGTACCTATCAATGTAACCTATTATCCTGTCGCCTACTTCTGTTGTTTCTCCAATAAAAAATAAAAATAAAAAAAACCCTATATTACATACCTATATCAGGAAACACATATAAATGTATACCTTATACTCATGCCATAAAGTACATTTTCGCACTAGTTTTCTAATTGAACCCGTAAAAGGAGAAAGATGTCAGTAATTACGCAATTGGACTCCACCATTTTTACTTACATTTTTAACAAACCATTCATAATCGTCTGTCCCTTTCGACGTTATAACATTTCTTTTTTGTTAGATAAAGACCAAATTTAACAGAGATTTGCAAGAGGTTGCTAAGATTTATGACTAATTTCTCTCTATCACTTTTCCATATTAGTGCAAGTTGCGTTTTGTTCACTAACGTTTTGTTCACAACGTTATTCACCCTGTAGAACCTGGAGGCATTTTTAGATTTAAAAATATGATTTTTAATTCTTCGTGATTTAATTTCGACTCTGATTGCATTTTGTGTGATTTTCAACTAGGGAATGCAAATCGGTTATTTTCGGTTATTTTTTGTATGGAAATAATCGGTTATTAACCGAAACCGCAGTTATTTCCATACAAAAAATAACCGATTTGCATTCCCTATTTTCAACGTCGTATCAAAACAAATTTAATACATTAACTAAAATTTTAGATCACAATCGGCCTCCTAAGTTGTTGCTTTTCGAATGTTTCATATATTTGCGTCATGTACGTATCGGTATCGTATATATCCTATCTGAATTAGCCCCCAAGGCACCACGTGTGTGTTTGCAACAGCAATCTTTGCCTAGCATAAGCGAGTGATTTTTCTATAGAAAGGCCGTTGTTGGGGCTATTGGGAACAACATGTAGGGCTATTTCAAACTAAAAGACTTTGAAGCCATTATAATATTAAATTAATACAACTATAAACACATTGCACATCGGTACCATTAACATTTCTTACCTTATCAAACGTCGGAAATAAATATGTACTTACCTACTTACCTAACTAAACAAAATAAGTCGTGATGTAGAATATGCTTAGTAAAAGTATTCCATAGCCATATGGGCGGCGCCACAGCCATCAAAGCGAATGGTAAACCTTGAAAAACCTATTTGTAAATGCTTATAATTCTTATCCTTATCACCACATTACCCATGTCCTTGGCCCTTGGCCTTTTATCGTTCAAGCCTCATGTCGTAAATAGCTATTAGGGTTCATGCATGTGTTGAATTAGTCTTTACGTTTAGGTTGCTATTTTTACTTTTGTATATTATGTTTTACTTTGTGCTCACATATTATGTCAAATGAATTGCGTGGAATGTTTTATATCTAGTTATAAGTCTAGGATTCATGCTCCTTTCATACGTGCTTAATATTGTATCTATTTATAAGTCTAGGATTCGTGCTCCTTTCATACGTGCTTATAATTAACGAGATTGGCAGAAATAAATAAAATTCACTCTGCATATAATACCCACTAGTTCAGAGATACAAATCGCCCGGCCATTCCTATATAAACCCGCGCCATTTGTAGCATATTCAGAGAAAATGAAAAAATGAAAAAAAATAGAAAAAATGATGATTCCCGCTCCGGACGCCGCGCCGAGCGCACGCGTGCATTGACGTAATTACCGAAAACCGCTCGCTTACCGCCGCGTCGAGCCTGGCTCCGCGTGCTGGTTCTCTTACGCCCTGCCACGTCGAGCATTGCTCCGTGTGCCTGTGTGTGTCATAAAGGATTGCAGTGCTATTATAAAAACCACCTGAGACAGTGACTCTTTCCAGTGCCAAGTGCCACCTTGCCGTGCGTGAGTGTAAATATTAGAGACAGAGACTCCTTTTAAAAATCTCTCAAAATGCCCTCTTTCGAAGATTTCATTAGCTTCTATTACCCTCACTTAATTGAACAGTGGAGGGACCATCAATCAAAAAACCAGGCGGCCGCTGGTGAGGACTCCTCCAAACCACCTGCCGCTATCGCGGAGCAGTCACCATCATCGAAACAACCTGAACAGGATAAGGCAGGTAAGACAGCACCCCTAAAAGACAATAACATCAATAGTGACGAAATAATTCGCATAAAAGCGCTTAGGCGGAATAAAACTAAAAGAATAACGGGCAACCCGGACATTCCTTCCGGCGACGGCGCGCGAGCGCTGTCCCCCTCTGACGCGCCTCGGCGCGCGAGCGTGTCATCCCGCTCGCACCCATATGCCCGCTCGCAAGAGCGCTCCCGCTCAAATACGAGCGCACGTAGCGCTCCAGCTCCGCGTTCACGATCACGTTCTCGCTCACCTCCTTCTGAGGTAGATACAGACCACACCCATGAAATAACCAATACACATGGTAATTACCCTAACACCCTATCCAATGACAATAATATATTTGTGTCCCCCGCCCCTCCAACCCCCTTCACGCCCCAGGTACTGTCAAATACTCAGTCCCAATCGCAATGTGACTTAACACAAATCTCTCAAACAAGCACCACACAAATAGACGCTTTTTCTGACAACACCAAATACTATTCTGACATGGATTACGAATCTCTTAACTCTGATGATGACTTCACCTTAGTTGAAGGTAAAAAAGTGAGACGTAAGCGTAAAGCAGGTCTAAATTCAAAGCCAGGTCCCGCTACGAGTATGACCCAAACAAACCACAGTAAACATATTAAGAACAGTAAATCAACTAGCCACAGTGTATACCTTAATAACAATATCACCAAAACACAGAACAGCTTTGAATCACTACCTCAAGACCAATTCCCTATTGCTAGCAAAGTCAACACCGACGGTAGTGACCCCCGCCAGCCCAACTCGGCTACCGAGACCCAACCAAAAGAAATTCCTACAAAAATCAAAAAACCGCCGCTCATAGGGGTTGAGGACCCCAGTAGATGGAAGAGACTCTCTCAAGAGGCTCAAAGACTTAAATTAGGTTACCTTTATGCCAACATAGGTATCGACAAAGACACAGAAGAAACCTTTCTTTTTATTCAAACACAAACCCCGGCTCAATACTGGTCCTGGAGACGTCTGCTTGTCGACGGTTTCTTCTCCTACCCGCCAGAGGAGGAGAAGAAGTTGCAAACTGTTATACTGGGTCTCCCCGTTTCTATGGAGCTCAATGACATCATGGAAGACCTGAGGAGTCAGGGCCTTCCAGTACTCGAAGTACATCGTATGCTAAAAGGCCCTAAGCGCGAGCCGTTTAACGCAGTCAGAGTAGTCTCAGAACGAACTGCAGAGGGTAGAAAAGCATTCAACGTAAAGGCAATTTGCGGACTCAGCGGGCTCAAGGTAGAACCCCCCCATAGAAGTCTCCGCCCTCCGCAATGTTATAATTGTCAAAGATGGGGCCACACTCATAAACACTGCTTGCTCTCCCCGAGGTGTGTCAAATGCGGAAAATCCCACTCTACCGATCAATGTGACCGCATTAGGGACCCAAATACAGGCCTCTATCCTACACATTGCTGTAATTGTAAACAAGATCACGTGGCTAGTTTTACACAATGCCCTAAAGCCCCTCCTCCCAAACAATCTAAATCCAGAAGGGAATTTACCTCCAACTCAAACCCTGTAGAAGTTGTAAACGCTTGGCAACGCCCTACTCCAAACACGCAATCAGTCATGAACTTCTCGCAAAGTCAACCACACCCACTCCCCCCCCAGCCCCTTCAAAACCTAAATCAAAAGGGTCACCAGCCTCTCTCCGATTCACGCATTAGCCCTCACCAAGCTCATTCGCAACCACATTTTCAACATGGATCTCTTCACCAATCCAATCGGCAATTCAACAACAACTACCCCCCCCTCAGAACTCCTAGATCAACCTTATCTGATCAAAAGCAGGGTAATCACACCGCTAATACCCCTAACTCAAACCAGGGAGCGACTCAGCCCCCTAACCTGCGTAATCCATCAAGAGCGAGAGGCTCATCCTCTCAGCATATGAATCCCTACCCCAACCAACCCCAAGTACCCATAAACCACAACCACCTTACCACAACCACGCCTTATCCAACAAACCCTCCCATGGGCGATCCCACTGCGGATCTTCAATTGGTTATGGATTTGGCCAACGCTTTGGATATTGACGAAGTCTGCCTATTAGCATCACGGCTGAGAAGCGCGGCCTCCCCCGGCCAACAACTTTTAATAATGGCGCAACATGCCAATATAATAAGGACTGTAAGGAAGTTATGCTCGCCTGTCACTCATAATGTATAATACACCAAACCAAAGATTGAAACCTAAATCGCTTAACCTAAGCTTCCTAAATATAAATGGCATTCTTGGTAAAAAAGATCAGATAGCCTGCCTTCTAAATGAATATAAATTAGACCTGCTACTAATACAAGAAACTTTCCTTAAACCCAGTCGTAGTACCCCCAAAATAGCTAACTACTCCTCCACCAGAGTTGACAGGGTAGGTTCTAGAGGTGGAGGCACCCTCATTTACTACCGGCGTGTTTTGCACTGCAGTCCAATTGACCTCCCATCCCTTACCAATTTAGAGGCTACAGCTTGCAGGGTTTCTCTAAATGGTCACACTCCTATATCAATTATCTCCGCTTACCTTCCTCCTGATAAAGCTATAGTAAAATCCGACCTTGAGGCGGTGTTTGGCATTGATGAGGCTGTCATACTGGCAGGCGACCTCAATGCCAAGCACAGCCAATGGGGCTGCAATTCTACCAATTCAAATGGCAGAAACTTACATAAATTCTTGCTTTCCACTCCTATCATAGATATGTTGGCCCCACTAGAGCCTACCCACTTCCCGCATAATCCTCAACACAGACCTGACGTCCTCGACGTGGCTTGCCTGAAGGGTATCGCCCTGAGGGTGAGTTCCATTCAAGTCATCCATGAAATGGACTCGGATCACCGTCCTGTTATCCTCCGCCTAGGGTCTCCTGCTAGTCATACACCGGTACTTAAAAAAGTCACAAACTGGGTCAACGTAGGGATTGAATTACACAAGGAAGACTGCCCTCTGAACGAAATTTCTCAGCTCCCATTAACCACTAAAAGTAACGTAGAGTCTGCTATTACTTCCCTCACTAACGGCATCCGTAAAATCATAGACAATTGCTCAAAGGAAATACCAGCTGAAGATGACCACAAATGGCGTCTCCCAGATGACATTAGGGATCTAATAAAAAACAAAAACTTTGCCACCAGGGAATACGACAGGTTTCCTTCGCCTGAAAATAAAAACACGCTCAACAGACTCCGAAGACAGGTGAAGGACAGGGTGAGGGAGTTTAGAGAAGATAGATGGAACGGTTTCCTTGAGGAGTTGTCTCCCAGCCACCAGGCGTACTGGAGGCTGGCGAGGTCCTTCAAGGCAGACTGTGTGGTGTCTATGCCACCATTGATCCGACCTGACCTCCCGACCCCAGCCTTCACTGACGATGAAAAAGCGGAAACATTAGCGTCCAGCTTAGAATCTCAATGCTCTCCAGGCAAGGAACCCACAGACCCTGACCATATTCCGCTGGTGGAAGAGATGGTAGACGATAGACTCTCAACTGCACCTAAAGATCCCCCCCCCAGATTAACTTCCTTTACAGAGGTCAAATTCCTAATAATGAAATTAAAACCGAAAAAAGCTCCGGGTGAAGACACCATCACAAACAGACTGCTACGTTTACTCCCGGACAACCTGATCAACATTCTAGTAGACATATTCAATGCTGCCCTGACTAACTGTCACTTCCCGGCAGCCTGGAAGGTGGCAGTAGTTATAGGAATACCAAAAATTGGAAAACCAAGTAATGAGCCAGCAAATTACAGACCTATCTCCCTCTTAAACACGTTAGGCAAACTGTATGAAAAAATTATTCATATACGGTTATTGGAGGAGGTGAACTCCAGAGATCTACTAATACAAGAACAATTCGGGTTCAGAGCCCAGCACTCGTGTATTCACCAAGTACATCGCCTAACAGAACATATTCTCTACTGGCTGACGAACTGGAAGGGGGTTCCAACAGGAGCCATATTCCTAGACGTAGCTAAAGCATTTGACAAAGTCTGGCACAGTGGCTTGCTCTACAAGCTGCTTGAGCTCCAAGTGCCAGACAGTCTCGTACACATCCTGCGAGACTTCTTGTCAGAACGATGCTTTAGCTACAGAGTCGAAGGAACCCTTTCGGTTCGTCACCCGGTAAGAGCGGGCGTCCCGCAGGGCTCGGTTTTGTCTCCCACTCTCTTTGCCCTCTATATTAACGACCTCCCCAAGATCCCAGGAGTTCACTATTCCCTTTTTGCCGACGACACCGCAATCTACGCCTCCTCCCACATCCCCTCAAGATTGACCTCGCTTCTCCAGCGGGCTATCGACTCCCTTGGGAGTTGGTTTGACCGATGGAGAATTGAGGTCAATCCAGATAAAAGCGCGGCTGTTCTCTTCTCCAGAAAGAAACAAAATTACAACAAACAACTGGAATTGCACCCACCCATCCAACTCTACGGCAGGCCCATAAACTGGACTGAAAAAACTAAATACTTAGGGGTCACCCTTGACAGGCAACTAAATTTCAAATCCCACATTAAGACCGTTCGTGACAGGGCCGCCTTCGTCATGGGTCGGCTCCATCCAATGATAAACCCTCGTAGCAAAATGGCCACTAGAAATAAGCTAACCATATTTAAAACATGTGTAAGACCTATCCTAACCTACGCTAGTGTTGTATTCGCACACACATCGAAGCATCGTCTCGAAAAGTTCCAGATCCTGCAGAATAGATTTCTGAGGAGTGCAGTCGGCGCTCCGATTTATATCAGAGTGGCCGACCTCCACCGAGATCTACGAATAACTTCTATAGCTCACTTCATGAACATGACATCGAGACGATACTTCGATAAAGCACCCCACAACCCCAATCCCCTCATCAGGGAGATGGTTAAATACACCCCACATCCAGTTTCCGCCTCAAAAGATAGACGCCCTAAGCATGTCCTCAAGGACCCCGAGGATAAGCTCACGATAGCCATAAACAAAGGTTCCTTCAATCCGCCTAGGCGCTTTCCCGTAGGCCCGTCAATTGACGTGACAAACGTGTCAGAAGAAGAATTTGACTCTTTATTGTCTCAACTTAAAGAAATGGGTGCTGTCTTGCGTGCTCCTTCATGCAGGTATCGCCCTAACATTACTAAAAGGAGAGTGGGTGAGAGCTCGGGACCCGTCAGTCGGTCATCCCCGGCTCCGCCCTACGATCCGGGTTGATATCCTTCGCTCCACTGTCCAATTTCATGTTACTAACTTATCTACAGACTACTGACATTCACTTCCCTAAGCAGTTTTTATTTCTGACTGACTCACCGACTCATTTAGACATCATCACAACAAAGACCTGAGTCCCTTCTGGACTCTGGCACCCTCTTTTTCCCCGGTGCGTCCCTCCGGGACGCCCCGGCGTCATTGCAATAGTGAAAGGAGAAACCTCCTAACTTAGTTGAACACCCAAAAAAAAAAAAAAAAGCATATTCAGAGAACTCAGAGAGCTTAACTCTATCACTTGCCTGAACACTCTCCAGTAAATAAACTCAGATATATGTGTTTTTATTTCACACAACACATATTCCGGTAAATGGAGGTATAGCGGACTTCGAGACAGCACGACGGCCAGCGCGTTCCAGCGGCGAGTTTCTACGCTTCACCCAACGAACCCCTCATCACGAAAAGTTACAGTCTACACTCCACAGTTTGGTCCTTTTGAAGCCGGATGAAGATAGAAAAACGTACGCGCTGAGTTTCAAGCGACATAGCTTAATTCAGAATCAAGAAAGAAACACGTACGCGCTGAGTTTCAAGCGACATTGCTTAACTCAGACGGCAAAAAAGAAACAAGTACGCGCTGAGTTTTAAGCGACATTGCTTGACTCAGACGGCAAGACTGAATAAAGAACGCGCTGGGCCTAGAGGTTCGCTTCGGCTCAGACCCAACCCCAATACCTTTCCGTACCCATTTACCGGCTTGCCGGTCGGACCGTGCAGCGTGTAGGTCGTCCTCCGCTCACGTGTCCTGGCAACTTTCGTTGCATGTGTCACATGGTTGATACCCACACACTGCTTTCGAACGTTCTAGGCATTGCACTTTGCCATTGCGGGAGATTCAGTGCCACGAGGGATCCACGCTACGCTTAGGGCCTGACGTTACGCTCGGTAACGGTCAGTCATAGATATAGGCAGGTCAAGTTAGGGACCCCCGCGTGTGTTAAGTGAAGTGAAGTGGTTCCAGCCAGAAAGATGTCCGAAAAGGAAGCAAGGAGCCTACGACCACGCACCAAGGGCCCGCCTGCGCCCGCAGCCAGCATGGACACCCCTACCCCCTCGTCCGGTAAGACTACGTCCGGCGAGACAAATACGTGGAGCAAGGGCACCAGTGGCAACCCGAATACTACCGGTGGAAACGAGTCGGTACACTCGGAAACGTTAGATGCCACGGTAGTAAATCGTAGTAGATTAGGTACGCTAGTGAATAAAGACATCAATGCGCCGCCATCGCCGTCGCGGGCGCCGTCTAATCGCGATTCACATAGGAGTCGCAAATCGGTTAGGGAACGCGATAATCAATTGGCCGTGTTAATGGCCGAGCTCGAGGTTCGTAAAGCCCGTCTAGCCGTTGCTAAGACAGAGTCCGACACTGCAAATGTACGGCTGCAGATTGCGCAATTGAAGGCGCAGTCTGTTGGCAGCAGTGACGCGACCGTCGAAGCTACTAAGACAAAGTCCGACACTGCAAATTTACGGCTGCAGGTTGCGCAACTGAAGGCGCAGTCTGTCGGCAGCAGTGACGCGACCGTCGAAGAACGGACTAGAAGTTGGGTAGAACGACAAGCTAGGTTACAGCACGAGATCGCAAAGGAAAACGTTAAAATCCCGCCGCCGAAAGAGACCGCGCAAACGCAACCGCCGCCGCGTGCAGCCGTCGATCGGGCTAGCAGACCACCCCCGCGCATTGTAGAGGTACCGCACGGTACCTACGCGCCAATGTACCATAAACCGCCGGAATTGCCTACATTCGGCGGAGATATCACCGAGTGGATATCATTTAGGGCAGAGTTCGAAGATACGTCGCCCATGTTTAGTGCCGTCAATAACGTCAGTCGGATTAGGCGCGCACTTAAGGGCGAAGCTCGGACGGCCGTAAAATCAATAATGTACACGGTTCAGGATCCGTACGAGATAATGGAAGCGCTGGAACGGCAGTTCGGCGACCCTGAGGAGATTGTTCTTACGGAAATTCATCACGTTAAACGCATGCCGCGTTTATCCGAAGACAATTCTAATATAACCTCATTCGCCGCGCATGTAGCGAATGCCGTCGCCACCATTAGATCCTTGCGTCAAGAGAAATACTTGCACGCGCCTGAGCTCGTGAATAAAATCGTGGATAAGTTGAATCTGATAGTGCGCTATGAATGGGCCAAATACAGGCAGTCTAACGTAGAATCACCCGGGTTAGTTGCGATTTCCGAGTTTCTTAACGAAATTAGCACTGCGGCCAAGCGCATAAACCGACATAAGCCGTCTAACAGGTCACGGAATGCAGTGAACGCGGTTTCCTCTGTGCGCGAACCGAGCAGATCGAGCCAAGCTCTCTCTGGGTCGCGCGCCCCCGCGTTCTACCGTGACACGTCTGACGAATCACGGAGTGCAGTGAGTGCGGTTTCCTCTGTGCGCGAACCTAGAAGATCGAGCCAAGCTCTCTCTGGGTCTCGCGCCCCCGCATTCTACCGTGATGCGTCTAGTAGATCGCGAAGGGAACGAAGCGCGGTTTCCTCTGTGCGCGAGCCCAGTCGATCGAGCAGCGCTCTCACTGGGTCCCGCGCCCCCGCGTCCTTTCGCGACTATAGTTCGGATTCGGAGTCAGATTCCCGCGAATCATACACACGTGATACGAGAAATAGATCGCGTTTTAATAAATCGACCGTAGCTCAAGTAAAGCACCGCGATGGTAATTTAAAGAAAAAGCCAGCGTCAACCAGAGCTCAGCCCAGGCAGCAGACATCGTCTGTCTCTGTCTCGCGCGATGCGTGCGCCATATGTAAGAACGGCAAAGAACACAAAGTTAGTGAGTGTTCGAAATTTCTAGCCGCGACTATATCTAAGCGATGGGACTTGGCAAAGGGTGCTAAATTGTGCTGTAGATGTTTAGGCGCGAGTCACCCTAAGCCTTATGGGTGCCAATATGTCGCGTGTGGCATGAATCAGTGCGAAGCCGGACATAATAAACTATTACACGGTCGAAACGCGGCCGCGTCCGCGAACGGTAATAGAGTCCCGGCAGCACCTGCAGTACTCAATGTTAGACTGCTACAGACGTGTCACAAAGTCATGCCTGTAGAGGTGTCGGAACCGTTAGGTACCGTCCAAACCCTCGCGCCACTTGACGAAGGCGCGACAATGACTTTGACGCTACACGAAACTGCGGACAGAATCGCGCCCGCGGTACAATTGGTTGGGCACGCAAAGCCTAATACCGCGGACGACGAGGCCTTACAACTTGTGAAACGGCATTTTGAGGTAGAATCATTAGGCGTTTCGCAAAAGTTGCCTCGGGTCGACCCCGACCAACGTGCGCTAGATTTACTAGAAGCCACCTGCGAAAAGATACCGGGGGAGCAAAGGTATCGCTCGGGCTTACTTTGGCGGTCAAATGACGAGAAACTCCCCAATAACCAAGCGCAAGCATTGCAACGGCCGTACAGTCTAGAACGAAAGCTAGACCACGATGCGAAACTTAAAGCCGAATATGCAAAGTGTATGTTGCTTGACAAAGGTTACGCGGAGAAAATAGACTCGCCACCGCCCCCCGAGGCACCCCGGACGTGGCCTCTGGCGCATTTCCCAACTTTTCACCCGCAACGCGGCAAAATGCGATTAGTTTGGGACACGGCCGCCACAGCTTGCGAACGTTCGCTTAACAGCGCGCTGTTGGCTGGCCCCGACCTGTTAAAGTCACTTTTTGGCGTATTAATGCGCTTCCGCGAAAGTAAAATCGCGGTGTTAGCCGACGTCAAACAGATGTTTTTACAGATCGAAATAACAGAGCAAGATCGCGATATGTTACGTTTCGTTTGGCGGACAGGGATCGATTGGGACAGGCCTATATCCGTCTCACTCGCACCCGCGTGGCGATCGTTCATTGATAATGTACGGTTAGTTCGCGCCACCGCTGGTAGTCTGGTTGCCGCCGAGGTTTTCAAAGCCGTATTGCTCGCTAAGAAAACGTAAAGAAACTGCATGAAGGTGACGTAGTAACGAGGAACGTGGCCCAGAGGCGTAATCGCCCAGCTATATCCTGGCCTGGATGGCCATTGTTCGCACACGCGCAGGTGACGTCCGCCGCCCAGTTTCTAGACTCATCCCCATTTACTCCGCGCATGAAGACGGTGTTAACACACGTGGGGGAGACTGTCGTAAATAGCTATTAGGGTTCATGCATGTGTTGAATTAGTCTTTACGTTTAGGTTGCTATTTTTACTTTTGTATATTATGTTTTACTTTGTGCTCACATATTATGTCAAATGAATTGCGTGGAATGTTTTATATCTAGTTATAAGTCTAGGATTCATGCTCCTTTCATACGTGCTTAATATTGTATCTATTTATAAGTCTAGGATTCGTGCTCCTTTCATACGTGCTTATAATTAACGAGATTGGCAGAAATAAATAAAATTCACTCTGCATATAATACCCACTAGTTCAGAGATACAAATCGCCCGGCCATTCCTATATAAACCCGCGCCATTTGTAGCATATTCAGAGAACTCAGAGAGCTTAACTCTATCACTTGCCTGAACACTCTCCAGTAAATAAACTCAGATATATGTGTTTTTATTTCACACAACACATATTCCGGTAAATGGAGGTATAGCGGACTTCGAGACAGCACGACGGCCAGCGCGTTCCAGCGGCGAGTTTCTACGCTTCACCCAACGAACCCCTCATCACGAAAAGTTACAGTCTACACTCCACACCTCATTTCCCATTTCACAGCCTGTATTACAGCCTGTAACTAAAGGGCTTACGGCTCATCGTAACGTCTATAAAACGGCGCCATTTTAGCACAGCAAGCCATGCTTGCAAAAGGGAATTTCCTCTAAACGTATTGCGGGAAAACTGGACTTTCGAGGTTTGAAAAAATACCTTATCACGTTGCATTAAGATTACTTTTTGGACGACATATAATCGTTTTCGTACAAAGTTATTTCTTTTATCAAAAGGGCTTACAACTCGTAGTGACCTCTATAAAAAAAAGGCATTTTAACTTAACAGACCAATCTATCCTATCGTAACGGCCATGTGGAAAATTCATCAATGTGAACCATATTCTTACGCAATAAAATTTAAATTCAAACTGTTCTTTTTAGTGCGGCAGTCTTGTTCGAAAAAGGTAATAAGTTCCGCATTTTTCCTCTAAACATAATGCCATTTTCTGCAAAACCGGACTTCACAGCTAGCGATAATATTAGAAAAAATACCTTATCGCAATGCGTTTCGGTTGCTTTTTGAACCGCATTGCTCGGTGCACTTAGACCGTTTTTGTACATAGTTACATACCTACGTTGTTTTATCTGTGGAATATAGGAAATACGTTCAGAGGTCGTTAACCTTGCCAGCGTTAACGTTAAGTGAATGAAACACATTACATGGCTTAAGGATTGTACTGAACTGGATAACTGATGTTACACAGTGCAACAAGTTAGACAGTATCTTAATCCTTACTATGGTCAATTTAATATCAGATGAACTCTTTCCACTCGTCAGCCCTAGCCGAAAAGTTCACCTGATAATTAGCTCTAGGCATTTACAATATTATAGTGCCCTTTGTCTAATGATACCCCTCCAGTCCCCGGTTAGCTCACTTGACTGTTTTGCTTGGCCATATATTTACCTTATTCTGAGAACGTAAAAAATATAATGGTGTACTCGGTGGCAGGTAAGTATAGTTAGACCAAGCTAGTTTTCATGCCAAATGGTACGTCAACTATGGAGGTCACTCACGCCCCGCCCAGAAAACGGGCCTGTATGACGGAATCCTAAATATTATAGGGTAGTTAGCAGTTTTAGTATTTTATATGATAATATAGCGGAATATAATTTCGACGGAGAAATTATGTCGTGTAGCGCAACAGGCTTCGGCCATATGCAAAATGGCTACCCGTTGCGATAAATACATCCCTATGATACTGATACATACTAGCAAAGAAGGGTAAGAAAATATTTGGAAAAAAATCGACGATATTAAAGAGGAAAACCTAATACTATGTACACTGTAAACTGTAACTGACTACCGACCGCCTTTATGAGTGCGGTGCGGTAGTCTATTATGGCTTTTACTTTTGAGAGAAAAAAAAGCTAACATAAATGGTAGGTAGGATGTTGCGTGTGTTGAAGAGGCGCACGTTTTTTAGATTAATTACTTACTCCGCGAACCGCTATCGACATCTAGTATGGTATGGAGTTAAATAATAACAATAACATCCGCAAATTCCGCGTTCACGGGCACGCCTCAGTGAGGTCCTACCGCAAAACACGTTCGACATGTTTCCTCCCTGTCACACTTACTTACGAATTTACAAGTGCGACCGAGAGGCAACACGTCGAACGCGGTTCGCGGTAGGCCCTCTGCGCTCGGCTGGTTCGCCGAAGGACTTACAAGGATGGAGGCTTACTTGTCTTAACTTTTTGGTAAGCTGTTAACATAAAATAAGTTTAAAATGAATTTTATTACTACCAACCTGCATTTTCTTGCAAATTATTTCCCCATAATAGAATAATTTTATCGTTTCTTATAATTTGTAATTATGAAAGTTTCGTAAATCGCAAAAGGAGCCGTCTTTAACTTGTGTTCGATAAAGAGCTACAGGCCAATTCGAACATACAAGCTGACATCATAATATCTGTGGGCCGACCGCGAACCACGTTCAACATGTTGCCTCCCTGTCACACTTACGTACGAATTTACAAATGCGACAGAGAGGCAACTCGTTAAACGGGGTTCGCGGTAGGCCCTCATTATTTAACGTTTAGTTATCGTGCGTGCTCGCGCAACTAGATGTACGGGCAGAGTAAGACAGAAATGCACGATATCAGTATGACATCATTTAGATGTCATTCTGATATCAGTGTACGAATGGGCCCGCTACTTGGGATCCATTAAATTCCATCACGATCACCAATAAACAGTGTAAACACAGCAAAAATGCCATAACGTATATTATTGACGAGTTAACTCTGAGAAACGACGTACGTACTCGTAACATAAATTGGCAATGTTTTGTCGTAATCTAAAAGGTAACGATCAGATTCAGACTGCACCAGCAGTCCAGCATTACTGCAGCATGTTTGCTGCATCCTGCAACACCGACGACGCTGCTGTATGTGTCCCGATTAGGTACACTACCTTACGAAGGTCGAGGAGATCGTGAAGTATGTACGAGCCAAGTCCGGATTCATCCTGAGGGTCGTGAAGTTGGAATCTCGACACAGTGTGAATTTTAAATCTTTTGTGCTGAGCGTTCCGACAGACCATCTAGCGACCTTCACCAAGGAGGAGTTTTGACCGAAGGGTGTCAAGTTCCGGCGGCTCCGCGGCCGGCTCCCTGACACTGCGGGGTTGCGAACTGCATCGCAGCCATAATTGTGTTTTTAGTTTTAAGATATATTTTGTAATCATATGTATGCTAGTTCTAAGGTATTTATCTATGGGACAATAGTTGCCTGAAAATAAATGTTTTTATTCATTCATTCATTACAGAACGACGTTATATACCTACTGCTGACTGCATTGATGCCACACATGACAAAAATCCGAGCAACAACGGTTTCGCAACGCATTACGTATCATAAGAGCTTGTTGCTAGGCCTACATGAATAAAGTATATTTTGATTTTGAATATAGTCAGCTATAGTTATATCTGAAGTTACTGATCTTAGGTATAAGTTAGGTATATAAGTATATAATAGACCGAATCGCCGAACCCTGCACTCGAATGTTAAGTTGCTCTTTGGAGTCTTTGGATTAGGAATCTCAAATATTTTTTGTAAATTTAAAATAAATAGTTTAGAAGTTATTTAAGAAAATAGCCTAAAAATAAACATACCCCCCTCGCCTTTTTTTTCTTTGTATGGACTTGAAGGCGGTGTTGCCCGTAGCCAACGTCAAGTAAAAGGCCCTTCGCCTTTTATCTTCGTAACTATACTAAGTAGGTCTAATTTTTTTTTTAATATACGGATTTTGGGATTAATTTCTTAGTTTTTGAATCGACCTCTACGGGTTCTTTAAAGGCAATTCACTCGCGTTTCACATATAAAAAAAAATCATCAAAAACAAAAATCAATCATCAAAAATAAAAAATTATCATTAAAAATTGGGTAATGTACGGAACTCTTGGAACACGAGTCCGACTCGCACTTGGCCGGTTCTATTGTACCTCACGCCTTGACAAATTGGTGGGCCAGACTATAACACCACGACCCAGACAGACATCATGAAACTATACTCTGCCAAACCCACTTTGTAAGTTTGGGCGTTTTCAGAAATAAATATTGAAAACCTGATTCTTTCACATCTGGACGTTCTTGGACTCATTCTACTCAGAATCGACAGCATTCTCCATCTCACCATTAAAAAAAGATGTCCCAAAATGTCCATTCCATTACGTCACGTTTTAGTATGAAAAAAATTTTCACTTGTATGTGCGTGACGTAGTGGAATGTACAATTTTCATACAAATTTTTGGGGCATTTTATTTTATCATCAGAATTGAATATTATGCTAGTGATTCTGAGTTGAAAGAACCCAAAAACACCGGGATCTGTGAGAATCGGGTTTTCGATATTTATTTCTGAAAAGTAGAAAAAGACGCGTTATTCAAATTCTTCGTGTCGACATTTTTTTTAATTTGCCGCCTTTTCTAAAAATGCATTGGAAATGGTTTGCTAAACTAAAGAGGTTGCTCAACTAAAGGCGTATCCAGATTAGTAAATTTTTCGCCAATCTGATTCAATTGACAGATCGTATCAGGAGGTGCGGACGCAAATACCAATTTGGTTCACCGATAATGACCGATATTACCGATAAAAAAAAATGAGGTTCGGACGCAAGAATACCAATTTGTGAAGCCAGTATTTTCATTCTGGAGCATTTTTTCAATTTAGAGGGCTCTAATATCATCATAAATCTAAAATTGGAGTTTGACGCCAATTTCATTTCTGATCAAAACGACCGATTTGATTAGTTCCGTCTGGATACCACTTAAACGTCAAAACTAATGACATGCATGACAGAAAAAACGCCAACGCCAACTGTCAACCATCTGCCAACGCAGGCCTTGGCTTAAAGGACTCGCATCCAGGCCATAACCGTTTAAAAAAAAATACAAATGCAATGTTTGTTTTATTTCGATATCCTATATAATTTTTAACATTTTTAACTCGTTTCTTCTTTATGATTTATCGAAAGCTAAGAAAATCACTATCGCCAATAAAATCACGGTAACATATATTAAAAATTGCATAACTCAAGTGAAAGATAAGGCTCAAATGCCCCACGGAGCGTATTGATAAGAAGAAAATAAACAATATCGTTCGTCACATCTTTATGTTTATCAGTGGCGTTTAACAATCAAAGCTTAATTAGAATTGCTGATAAGATGGGTTGCTTGAATAATTCCGAGTCAGTCGTAGTTAAGACGTCGACTTTTTACAGCCATGGCGAGTTTAGTGACGAAAAACTTCGTATTACTGACAAAATTTGCCAAAACTGTGTCCAATGGATCAAAAAGGCTATCCTCACATTTTATTTACTATCCTGACAATGAAAAACCAGTCGAAGGTAAGTTATTTGTTCTAACGAAGAATACATTTTTAGGTTATTCACTTGTTTACTTTAAATATTAACGTGTGCATGTAGGAATTATAGTAATTAATATTTTCTAAATAAAAACAAGGTGAGCATTCAAAGATCAACTAAATAAAATTTATGGTACCAGTAATCGAGTTTTTAACTTTTAAAGAAATAAGGGTCCAAATTTTATGGGTTTAGCAAAATGTTATACTATAATCAACATTTTGCTTTGCTATTGACCAATAAATATTTGTTGCTTCTCCGTAGGTGAAACGGCAAAAATGAACATGATGCAAGCCATAAACAACGCCATGGATATTACACTGAAGCAGGACTCCTCGGCCGTGCTGTTTGGTGAGGATGTGGGATTTGGTGGGGTCTTCCGCTGTGCACTGGGCTTACAGGTAATTTATAGGAACATCATTTAATCTTAACCATGTCAACAATATTATTACTTTTTTGTATGTCATTGGTCAAGGGTGGAAGTGTACTTAGTGCAGCTATACCAAGCCTTATTGAGCTTACTGTGGGACTAGGTTGATCTGTGTAAAATTGTCCTATAATATTTATTTATTTATTTATACCAATAGCTGCACTAAAATACATTTTAACATAGAAAATGTAAGTAATTAAATTACACAAAAGAAACAGATCAAACTGAGTGTCAATTAAAGCTACCATTCTCTAATTGCTAAGCTTGCTTTATATGTAAAACTTGAATTATATTATAGTCTCTGAGATATAAAAACAGCCTAACAATGTATTTTTTGTATATTTCAAGGAGAAATATGGCAAGGATCGGGTGTTCAACACACCACTGTGTGAGCAGGGTATCGCTGGATTTGCGATAGGGCTTGCCACAGCCGGGGCCACCGCCATAGCAGAGATACAGTTTGCTGACTACATCTTCCCCGCCTTTGATCAGGTAAACAATCCAATATCATACTTATTCTGGTAATATCTCAGGTAAATTTTACTAAAATTACGAATTAAATTGATTTTAGAATCTATTTAAAATTTTTCTTAAACATTTATTTTTATTCAATAGGTTAATTTGCTAAAATTAAGCGCTGAAGCGCTGGTGGCCTAGCGGTAAGAGCGTGCCTTGCAATCCGGAGGTCGCGGGTTCAAACCCCGGCTCGTACCAATGAGTTTTTCGGAACTTATGTACGAAATATTTACTAGTCGCTTTTCGGTGAAGGAAAACATCATGAGGAAACCGGACTAATCCCAATAAGGCTCAGTTTCTCCTCTGGGTTGAAAGGTCAGATGGCAGTCGCTTTCGTAAAAACTAGTGCCTACGTCAAATCATGGGATTAGTTGTCAAGCGGACTCCAGGCTCCCATGTGAGCCGTGGCAAAATGCCGGGATAACGCGAGGAAGAAGAAGAGGTTAATTTGCTAAAATTAGTCCTTGTAGTTTTTACCCTTATAGCATCTTTTTTATCACTGTTCCTTGAAATTATATGTCCTAGTTTTGATAGTGCTGTACTGGTAAATTTGTATAGATACAGATATTTTATTATAGAAATTTGTATAGAAGACTTCTTATCTCTTATTATAGATTTATTTCACTAAAAAATATGGTGAGTTTAAAAGTTCTTTCATTCCCGATCATAAATGGATTTCTCGAGCAAAGGGACTATAGTATGACGTTCTTGAAGACCTAAGTAGTTATAGGTTCATAAAGGGTCGGTAACGCGCACCTGACACCTCTGGAGTTGTTCACCATCAGAGTGGTCGGATGCTTATTTGCTATCAATGTCTAAATTTTTTTGATTTCACCTCTTTATAACGGGATTCGTCGACGTACATGTATCTTCATTTATCAGTTGGTGAACGAAGCAGCGAAGTATCGCTACCGCTCGGGCGGGCAGTTCTCGTGCGGCGCGCTCACGGTGCGCGCGCCGTGCGCGGCGGTGGGGCACGGGGGGCTGTACCACTCGCAGAGCCCGGAGGCGTTCTTCGCGCACGCCGCTGGACTCAGGGTCAGTCATTATTAGTACATTATTGTCGAGGCTCGGAAGTAGCTACTTGCAGGCTGAGGATTCGTTTTAAACGGACGACCTTGGGAGTCCGTTTAATTGAATCCGAAGCCAGCAAGTAGCCTTCCAGCCGAGTCATATATAGTGCTTTTCTCAAAAATGGTGCAAGAAATATACATATCATAGAAATATTTTACAAAAGCAACGTTCTTACATATATATTTTGACAGAAAAAAGCCCTTGCCGCCTTTTTATTTTTTTTAATACGAAAAATAGAAGTGTATTTTTCTGCCAAAAATACGCCAACCTATTTGAGACATCTAAATAGTCGCGGTACTAATCATCTGTTTGGCTGTTTAATGGGCCTGTGCCTTCATTTGATATGGTCATTTCAACTTTTAAAAAGTTTGGAACTCGACAAATAATGGAATTTGTATGCAACATTGCAGTCCCAAAATCGAGACTGCAATGTTTTTAACTTTTTAATTTTTGACTGACCATAAACTACGCGCTTCGCGACCTATTTTTTAGACGGCAAAGTCGACTTTGCCGTCCATTTTAGAGAAAAAGTATTTTTGTCAAAAATTACATGTCTATCGCCAGATCAGCTCAATTCAGTACCATAATAGTACAGTTAAAGAGTTTTTACTTTGTTGTGATCTAGTACAGCAGTATTTTTTGCCATCAAACATGAGTCGTGTGTATCTCTATCTCTTTCTCTAGCCTTTTTCTACCCTTTGGATGTAGGCCTCCTTCATTTTACGCCATTTGTCACAATCCTGTATAACCTGGAGCCGCTTCTTCCCCTCAGTCCTTTTGATGTCGTCGTTCCAACGCATCTGGGGTCTACTTTGAGGACGCTCTCTAGGGATTGCAATCCGGATTATTCGAACTTCGAAAATCCGGATTATCCGCCAATTTTTCAATCCGTTTCTAAATCCGGATTTTTAAACCCAAATCTGAATTTTCGGATTTTTTGTTAAACTATTATACAATTGCCTTTTGCACCGTTAAAATGTTCTGATTACTGCAAATACGCGTCAAGCGGGTAGAGGGGGGGTTGCCTGGCTCACTCACTGGCCTTGGGCCTTGCAAGCGGGTAGAGGGGGGGTTGCCTGGCTCACTCACTGGCCTTGGGCCTTGAACAGCCTCATGACAAGCGCGGTGTCTGTGTGACTTCACGTTAAACTGAGTGTTCGATGTTTGGCTCAGGCGTCTTTTTTTTTTTTATTATGAATGGGCTTACTCATGGCCACAGACTAGCCGAGGCGTAGACGTGGCCTACGATGGAGCGAGCTCGCCCAGAAGGTGCCTGTTCACTCTTGATTTGAAGGTTGCCGGGTTATAAGAACACGGAAATATAGACGCCGGCAGGGAATTCCATTCCTTGGCAGTGCGCATAAGGAAAGTAGAAGCAAAGCGCTTCGTGCGAATTGGTGGAATATCTACCATGTAAGGATGGAAACCGGCCGTGCGTCTAAAAGTCCGATGGCAGAATGGGGACGGTGGAATAAGCCCGTGTAGCTCTTGGGCACACTCCCCGAAGTGCAGCCTATAGAATACCAACAGGCTGGCGACTTTCCGCCGATGGGCCAAAGACTGAAGCTTAGCCGTTAGCTTCTTGTCGCCAATCATCCTCCTGGCTCTGCGCTCCACTGAGTCCAAAGCGGCGAGTTGGTATTTAGCTGAGCCATCCCACAGGTGGCTGCAATACTCCATACACGACCTTGAGCTTTGTAAAGTGTTAGAAGCTGTCCAGGTGTGAAGTATCGCTTCACCTTATTTAGGACGCCCAGCTTTCTGGCCGCAGTTTGTGCTTTAGACTCAATGAAGCTGCCGAAGCTGAGGACTGAACTCAGCTCCATGCCGAGGAGTTCCAGGCTGTCGGCAATAGGTACAGATGCACCCCGGAAAGAAGGAGTCAGGTCGAATGGACTCCGTTTTGCGGAAAATAGACACGTCTGCGTTTTGGAGGCATTAAACGTGACCAGATTGTCATCACCCCACTGGGAAACGAGACTAAGGGTCAAGTTCATTCGCTCAACCATGGCCTCTCTCTGTGAACGTATATCCTCCCTGCTGTCCCCTGCACTAGCCAAATATCTCTCAACAACCGTACTGTCATCTGCATAACCTACAATGCTGGGTTGCAGCATGTCGTTAATGTGGAGCAGGAAAAGGGTTGCGGAGAGAACAGACCCCTGAGGAACACCGGCGTCAATGGCCATGAGGTCCGAAGACCAGCCATCAATAACTACTCTGATCGACCGTTCACTCAAGAAATCAGATAGCCAGCTACAAAAGTCAGCAGGGATGCCGTATGCAGGAAGCTTGCTAAGGAGACTTGCGTGCCAAACCCTGTCAAAGGCCTTCGAGATGTCCAGTGAAACAGCAAGCGCTTCACCGTTCCTCTCGATGGCCTCGCCGCAGCAGTGCGTGACATACGCTAAAAGATCCCCAGTAGACCGACCTCGGCGAAAGCCATATTGACGGTCACTGAGCAGATCATTTGCTTCGAGGTATGCCTGCAGCTTCCCGTTAAGTACCCTTTCCATGACTTTACAGAGCATGGAGGTAATGGCGATTGGTCGGTAATTGCAGGGATCAGCACGACTACCCTTCTTGGGTACTGGCTGCACGTTTGCAAGCTTCCAGGATTTCGGCACCGTTCTTGTTTGGAGAAAGAGGCGGTACAGGCGTGTCAGTACAGGAGACAACTCAGGCGCACACTGCTTTAGTACACGTGCAGGTATACCGTCTGGTCCATTGGCCTTATTCACGTCAAGATTCTGCAGAGTTCGGCGTACCTCTTTTTGATGTATAGCAATTCTCTGCATAGAGGAACTGCATTGAGGTAGCGTAGGTGGAAGTTTTGAGCCTGCATCTAGACGTGAATTGCTCGCAAACAGAGAAGCAAA
The DNA here is from genome assembly GCF_963556715.1 of Cydia fagiglandana. Taxonomy (NCBI): domain Eukaryota; kingdom Metazoa; phylum Arthropoda; class Insecta; order Lepidoptera; family Tortricidae; genus Cydia; species Cydia fagiglandana. The sequence goes on along the minus strand of NC_085936.1, from coordinate 19,282,623 downwards.
CAAGTTAGCTTTCTCTGTCGCGGAGTGGGCCAGTGTCCCATCAGGTTTCTGCAGAGGTGGCGTCACCGTGGCTTGGCTTTTCCGCGCGCGGCAAGCTCGTGCAACAAAAGCCGGGTACTGACTGAGCGAGCAGCCCCGCGAGGCAGCCTCGGACGAATGCCGCGCGAGGCAGCCTGGGTCAGTAGGATTTGTTGCACGAGGCTGTCGCGCGCGGAAAAGCCCTCTAGTCCTCTATTAGTATAATCGGGATATTTCGCATCCCATGAACGTCTATATACACCATATAGTTGTATCAATTTAAGGCACTGTTCTTTATCCATGGCGTTGAGTGAGCGCGGCAAACTTACTGAGGTGCCTTTGAGAATGGACAAAAAACCGATAACGCTCGGCTCGGGCCGAGGCGCGCTCGGCCGAGGCCGGACATGCGTTTGCCTCGGCCGAGGCACGTCCTGACTGACCGAGGATTTGCCTCACGAAGCTGCCTCGCGGGGCTGCTCGTTCAGTCAGTACCCGGCTAAAAGGGCATCTACGTGTTGGCTTGTGCTCCGCGCACGCCTCCCAAAGGTCCGAGTCATCATTGTCCCGTGAAAGATATACAAATAATTTATGTTAAAAGAAATTAAAAACTTTTATTGCCAAGTGCAAGATGTGGAAGACATTCTGTAAAATCCCATATCTCAATGAATTTCAAATAGTCCAGAGTCACCCAATTAGAAACAGCGACATGGTTTCTCAATTACAGAAATAATCACATAATAAAAAAAACCTTTCTGAATAAAATACCCTACGAGGCGCCAACATATAATTGCTCCATACCAGGTGCCCACGAGGAACCCGGGAGATTTTAACCACGCATTTCCGAGGCCAAAAGAAGGAAAATATATTATAAGAGATTACGTCAATTTCGCGAAAAAAAAATCTTTTTTCGATTTATTTGTACGTATTTGTAGATAAAATATAAGCCCCCCGCCGCCCCCACCTAGCTACGCCACTGCATAAGACTATTACAGTAAATAAAAAGACTAATTTCTTATTAGAAAGTCGTTTTTTTTTTATTTATTCCTGGTATCAAGAAAACATTCCCTAAATCCGGATTTTATCCGAAGTTCGGATTTCGGCGTGAAAATTATCCGAAAATCCGGATTTTGTAAAATAGATTCGGATTTGCAATCCCTAACGCTCTCCCCCCATAGTCGCCACTCGAGTAGTCGTTTACTCCACGAATCGGTCTTTCGTGCTATATGATGGCTCCTCTACACGATGGGCCAACGCCGGCCACTCCAAGGGACGCAATTATGCGTTAGAGGGAGCAAGTGATATTGCTATGTCTACCGCATGGCTGCGTCCCTTGGAGTGGCCGACGTTGGCCCATCGTGTAGAGGAGCCATGAGAGTCGTGTATAACGAAGTTAAACGTATTTCCAGGTGGTAGTTCCCCGCGGCCCCATCGCCGCCAAGGGGCTCCTACTGTCCTGTCTGCGCTCCCAGGACCCCTGCGTATTCCTGGAGCCCAAGATCCTGTACCGCTCCGCTACCGAAGACGTACCGGTGGAGGACTATACTTTACCGCTAGGACAGGCACAACTGCTTAGGGAAGGTAGGCAAATAGACACATAGACAAATAAAGCGATTATCCCTATCAGGAATGTTGCGAATATTCGCACCCGCATTTGCATAAAATCGATGCGGAGCTTAATGCGGATATCGAACAAGTCGGCACAGGAACGTCTTAGCGGCGGTGTAAGTGCTAGGTAATTTCGTCATTACCAAGTCCTATAACGAAATCGTCTTGATCCAAAAAAGACGGCCAAGTTACTGTTTTTAAATGTAACGCACCGATATTCTTGCTTGAATACCAAACTTTTTTTTTTTATAAAATCATACTGAAATTTGCTAAAATGTAATATTTGACGTTTTTTAAGTACTGTTTATTTTTAAAAATAAAGGAATGTCTCCTTTAAGTTAAATGAGCCAGCTTAAGGATTTAAAGTAGTTACCCTCCAGGGCCTGACTTATCTTTCCACACTGTATATTACACATTAATTCAAATGCATGTCCGTATATTTCAGGCTCGGAAGTGACCCTGATAGGCTGGGGCACGCAGCTGCACGTGTTGCTGGAGGTGGCAGACTTGGCTCGCGACCAGCTCGGCGTCGGCTGTGACGTCATCGACCTGCAGTCCATCCTGCCCTGGGACCGGGACACCGTCTGCAACGTTAGTGCCATACTACCACAGAATAAATAATAGTACTAGGTACAGAAGTGACCCTGATAGGCTGAGGCACGCAGCTGCACGTGCTGCTGGAGGTGGCGGAGCTGGCTCGCGACCAGCTCGGCGTCGGCTGTGACGTCATCGACCTGCAGTCCATCCTGCCCTGGGACCGGGACACCGTCTGCAACGTTAGTGCCATACTACCACAGAATAAATAATAGTACTAGGTACAGAAGTGACCCTGATAGGCTGAGGCACGCAGCTGCACGTGTTGCTGGAGGTGGCAGACTTGGCTCGCGACCAGCTCGGCGTCGGCTGTGACGTCATCGACCTGCAGTCCATCCTGCCCTGGGACCGGGACACCGTCTGCAACGTTAGTGCCATACTACCACAGAATAAATAATAGTACTAGGTACAGAAGTGACCCTGATAGGCTGGGGCACGCAGCTGCACGTGCTGCTGGAGGTGGCGGAGCTGGCTCGCGACCAGCTCGGCGTCGGCTGTGACGTCATCGACCTGCAGTCCATCCTGCCCTGGGACCGGGACACCGTCTGCAACGTTAGTGCCATACTACCACAGAATAAATAATAGTACTAGGTACAGAAGTGAACCTGATATGCAGGGGCACGCAGCTGCACGTGCTGCTGGAGGTGGCAGACTTGGCTCGCGACCAGCTCGGCGTCGGCTGTGACGTCATCGACCTGCAGTCCATCCTGCCCTGGGACCGGGACACCGTCTGCAACGTTAGTGCCATACTACCACAGAATAAATAATAGTACTAGGTACAGAAGTGACCCTGATAGGCTGGGGCACGCAGCTGCACGTGCTGCTGGAGGTGGCGGAGCTGGCTCGCGACCAGCTCGGCGTCGGCTGTGACGTCATCGACCTGCAGTCCATCCTGCCCTGGGACCGGGACACCGTCTGCAACGTTAGTGCCATACTACCACAGAATAAATAATAGTACTAGGTACAGAAGTGGACCTGATATGCAGGGGCACGCAGCTGCACGTGCTGCTGGAGGTGGCAGACTTGGCTCGCGACCAGCTCGGCGTCGGCTGTGACGTCATCGACCTGCAGTCCATCCTGCCCTGGGACCGGGACACCGTCTGCAACGTTAGTGCCATACTACCACAGAATAAATAATAGTACTAGGTACAGAAGTGACCCTGATAGGCTGAGGCACGCAGCTGCACGTGCTGCTGGAGGTGGCAGACTTGGCTCGCGACCAGCTCGGCGTCGGCTGTGACGTCATCGACCTGCAGTCCATCCTGCCCTGGGACCGGGACACCGTCTGCAACGTTAGTGCCATACTACCACAGAATAAATAATAGTACTAGGTACAGAAGGGACCCTGATAGGCTGGGGCACGCAGCTGCACGAGCTGCTGGAGGTGGCGGAGCTGGCTCGCGACCAGCTCGGCGTCGGCTGTGACGTCATCGACCTGCAGTCCATCCTGCCCTGGGACCGGGACACCGTCTGCAACGTTAGTGCCATACTACCACAGAATAAATAATAGTACTAGGTACAGAAGTGACCCTGATAGGCTGAGGCACGCAGCTGCACGTGCTGCTGGAGGTGGCGGAGCTGGCTCGCGACCAGCTCGGCGTCGGCTGTGACGTCATCGACCTGCAGTCCATCCTGCCCTGGGACCGGGACACCGTCTGCAACGTTAGTGCCATACTACCACAGAATAAATAATAGTACTAGGTACAGAAGTGACCCTGATAGGCTGGGGCACGCAGCTGCACGTGCTGCTGGAGGTGGCGGAGCTGGCTCGCGACCAGCTCGGCGTCGGCTGTGACGTCATCGACCTGCAGTCCATCCTGCCCTGGGACCGGGACACCGTCTGCAACGTTAGTGCCATACTACCACAGAATAAATAATAGTACTAGGTACAGAAGTGACCCTGATAGGCTGGGGCACGCAGCTGCACGTGCTGCTGGAGGTGGCGGAGCTGGCTCGCGACCAGCTCGGCGTCGGCTGTGACGTCATCGACCTGCAGTCCATCCTGCCCTGGGACCGGGACACCGTCTGCAACGCTAGTACCATAGTACCTTGATTTAAGTGACAGTTTGTGAAGTATAAAGGCCAGAGCACACCGGCTGCGTGTGTGTAGACGCGCATGTGGGCGTGCGCTAAAATGTTAAAGCCACATACGTCACGTCACGCTATCGAATTAAATTTTTCATTTGTCTCTTGATAGTTTTACCTAAGTTGTTAATTGAAAGTACCCTAAAAATACTATAAAAATTTAAACTTAGTCATGTTTAAAAAAAACCCATGCATTTTACTTTCCTCGTATTCGAAATGAAAGGTAATAGAATGTTTAACTCGGGTGAAACGCATCATTTCAGCCTCGAACTATTGGCGCTCTCACTGCGTTCGAGCGCCAAACTCGGCAGAGATGAGTGCCTTTCATCTCTTGGTTAACAATCTACTATACACTAGGGGTAGGGGTACTGATTGCTGAAATGTAATATTTTCGTTTGCAGTCGGTGAAGAAGACTGGACGTTGCCTGATATCTCACGAGGCGCCTCTTACTTCAGGTTTCGGTGCCGAATTAGCTGCTACCATACAGGTAAATTAATGGTATAACCATAGTGATAGACATAAGCTTATTTATTATATCAAATCCAAAAATATATTCTGTAATGCACGAAGGCCTCGTGGGTTCTTTCACAAATCAATACAACATTTACAGTAGTGACATGAAAAATACATAGCAACATTTATTAATATAACAGCCAATCATCATTATATCAGCCAGAGGACATCCACTGCTGGACATAGGCCTCCCCCCAAAGAGTGCCACAATGACCGGTCTTGCGCCACCCGCATCCAGCGGACTCCCGCGGCCTTTACCAGGTCGTCAGTCCACCTTGTGGGGGTTACCACCCTGCGCCTTCCGGTTCACACAGCCAATACCTGGGTTCTGTTTTTTCATTCAGTATACTGACAGACAAATCTGCACGTATCTACGTATTGTTGGCTAGTGTACTTTTGCTTTCCTAAATAGGTACCTAGTTCACATGTGAAGTAAAACCTTTTTGTTTCCAGAACGAATGTTTCCTGCACCTGGAGGCGCCGGTGTCCCGCGTGGCGGGCTGGGACGCGCCCTTCCCGCACGTGTTCGAGCCGCTCTACCTGCCCGACAAGTGGCGGTGCTTCAGCGCCCTCAAACAATTACTACATTACTGACTCGCCTAACTATTTCACATTCATCATTCCCATCATGGTATAATAATATACTCCGCCTGGTACTCTCTTCCCGTCTTTTCTAGGTCACCTGACTGACACAAGCCTACGTCATCATGCGACAGCGCTATATGATAATATGCGATAGCGCTATATATAGCGGCCATGTTATTGTGACGTAGGCTTGTGTCACTCTGGGAAGAGAAGACCATGTTTTATTATTATTAGACTATGATTCCCATTTATTTAATTACACAAACGGGTCTACCGCGATATAATTTCATTGTTTTTACCTTTTTATTCCGACGTTTCAGCTGAGTTGCACCAAAACAATGAAATTATATCGCGGTAGACCCGTTTCTATAATTATCTATGTACAAAACGCGAGTTTAACTTAAGTGTCATTTCTGTCTGTCCCTGCCTTAGGTGGTCTAATGGTATTCCACCTGTCCAATGGCAGTGCGTCTCACTCCCTCATTAAAGCAAAATGTGAGACGCAACGCAATACACATTGGACGAATAAATTAAATCGGTGGAATACCGCCCTTAGGAGGGTACTATCCCATCTGTCCAATGTGTATTTTGTGTCACATTTTACTAACTAAAAAAGTGAGACGCAATGACATTGGACAGGTGGAATACCAACCACCCTATAGGACTAAACGTAAATGGAAATACACCAAAAATATAGTGTTTGAAGTTTGAATTGCGAAAGTTCCTTACATTCCAGTGTCTTGCCTTGGGAGAGGGTTGTTGAATATAAATTGAAAATAAGTAGTTTAATTTTGTAATGGTCATAGAGTTAGATCAAGATAAGTCTACAATGATTTTGATAGCTCAAGACTGTGCAAGGGTTATTTTAAACGTCAAACTTCCATGAAATTATGACGTGTAAATAACACGTGCAGTCTTGTGTGTGCTGTCAAAATCGTTGCCGATTTATCTTGGTCTAACTCGATCCTATGTACTTCAAATGAAAACTTAATTGTTAATAATATTAATGTTTTATAAAATATATGTATATTTGAACGTTTACGGATTTTTTTTAAATACTTGCATGGTATTTAATTAGGTATATACATACCTACTCGTAAGTAGTAGTTTTACGTAACATAACATGTAAAAAATACAAACAGTATATTTCCATTACTATAAATATATATTTAATATATCCTATTAAAAGAAAACAAGTCTTTGTACTTAAATTATTTATTAAAAAATAAAAATCAATCCATAAAATAACGCTAGAAATTAAAACAGCAGTTAGTATCCAAATAAAAATGTCAAACTTATTATTAAATGTAACACATATTATGTTGTGCTGTGAGTGACTGAACTGAAAATAATGAAAATGTAATCTGAATACTTAACTTATCCTACTTACAATTACTTTTGTAACAATTTTATTCCAAAACAGTAAATTCAGTAACAAAACAAGTCAACGACTTGCGCCCATCGTGTCGAAAGAGACTTGTGATGCCGTTTATTTACAGACAATAAGCTAGAGTGAGCGACATATAATTATATTACTTACCTACTCATTGGCGCACTTATATATTATATAGAAAATCTGTCCTAATACACGGTCCAGTAAATAGGAACGCATTGTGCGCGCACCTCACGTAAAATTTAGCTACATTTCTATTGCTGTACCTATATTATATATATGTAGCTAAATGGATGGTAATACCCTAATTAAAAGTGTGTAATAATATTAGGTGCAGTTTCGTGTGAGATATTAGGGACCGACTGTACTCAATACATAAAAAAACCCTAACGAACATAACTACGCCAATGCTTAAACTTATATCATATATGAAAAGAAACATGAAGCGAAAGGAAAGCTACATAAGGCATAGTGTTCCGACCAGCACCTAGTAAATATTCAGATCAGGACCGAACGATTTTAGCCAGCTCGGCTCAACAAACGTATGAAATGACTGATATGTTATCTATTATAATTGACAGCTTTCGAAATACATAACATCGCGTAATTTAATCGAAAGTAATAATTCTATTAATATTATTATGAGGATCAATAATGTAATGAAGATATTCTTTTATCAATCTAATGTCAGGTAATTTAAATTTTAAATTATCAATAAAAGAACCAAAATGAATTTAATTAGCATTCAAATTAACCAATAGGCGCGTCTTCACACAGAACGAGCATTTTGGTCGGTGGAGACGTGCCTCGCCCGGGGCAATGCGGCCGAGGCAAGTCTCTGCCGACCGAGCTGCTTCACGCGGCAACTTCCTCGCGAGGCGGCTCGTTCTATGTGGACCCGACTAATAACAATGTCCAGTGAACTACATAGAGCTTATATTAAGCGATTGCTTATAAATAATTAAAATGAAAGAGAAAGAATCGATTCCCGCGTCCACAATTAGACTTCATCAGCAAATAAATTACAAAGGCAGTGCATCCGAGAATCAATCCTTGCAACGAATAGCTTAAGATACAATTTGTAAGTTTACATTCATTAAACATGAGTACAACTAACACAAACTTTAATAGATTAGTTTGAAGCCGATTCTTCCATCTTCAGAGTTTTAATATTGGCTTAGGTGAAGTGGGAAAAATCTGCCGTGGTACAATCAACTTGTTATAATTATAATCAGGCCGTATGAGAATACGCTATGCGGCAACTAAAGTGCTCTATGTTGAAGCCGCAAAGTTGGTCCGTTATGGCTGGTAGTTACTCATCCCAGGTGCGGCGTGGACGGGACATTTTAAGGTAGGGCCCAACGGAGGGAGAGTTAGGGAAGCGTTGCATGTAGCGCTCCAGGCGGAGGTACTTGACGGTGATGAGACGGCCCTCGTACCACCAGCCGTGCAGCGAGCGGTATACCACTCCCGCGTCGCTTGTGCTCGCACACTTCACATAGACGCAGCATGAAGCCCGGTCGACATCAATATGCAAAACATTGCAGCGCTCGCCACACTTCTCTAGAATCGCATCCTGCACCACCATCCTCAAGTTATCATTTGTATCATTTTTGTCAAACATGTGGCGGATCTTTAGGCAAGGTGTAGGTGATACCGTCAAGTTGTTTACAGAGCCTTCTTGGGTCTCGAATGCCTGTCCCTGCCAGGCCGCGCTGCGTTTTGGGCTGCTGTGAGCGGAACACCAGCGCCACACCCTGCAGTCTTCCCCATCAACGGATTGAACCTCCATTCGCACGCGGCTCTCATTCCTCTGAATAAATTTCACAGCAGCATCCCAGACTGAGGCCATTTTTTCTCTATTTTGGGGTGGAATGAGAGTATCTCTCACATGGTCCACAGATATGTAAGGTTCTCCAGTATCTTCAGTCTCCTGAGATATCACATCTATGATTTGCTCCACCATTGAGTAGATCTCATCACTCTTCCTTTTGCGATATGCAACATAGTATTTGTAGCCCCTTTGGGAACCCAGAGCCAGTAATGTGAGTAGTCCAATCACTACAAGAGATGATCCAGTGGAGTACAGGGTGTTGATGAAGAGACAAGAGAGGGGTGTGGATGGGTCAGCTAAGGTTAGAGCTACACTTCCCTTGCTGCGCTGTTGCACCACTGTATCAGTGGATGTTATCGGAGTGAACTCTGCATCTTTTGAATACAAATTTTTAAGCTGAACTACACTGAGACCCCAGCGAGGGTTGTTCACAAGCAATACCTCTAGATTATTTAGATCCATGCGGCACTGACTGATGTCAGAGGTGTCGGCTCTTGTAGCAGCTATATCTAGGACTTCTCTTTCTGTTAAATAAGGGAGAACACCAGGCTTCCCACATTGAAAATCAGCGACTCTCTTAGTTAATTCTGGATGTATGACTTTCAACAAGTCTTTAGCATAACTGATTTGTTCCCGAGGTACACAGTTTATGCCGGGCCGGTTTCCTGGGATATTCAATTGACAAATGGGCAGAACACTGCTCTGATCGTCGACCACTGAAGTGATATCATTTCTCTTAACTATATACATGAAAAATAAGCAAAAAAAAAAAACAACTACTAGAACCACCAGAGCGAGGGACACAAGGTTGTTTTTCAAGAATTTTTTGTCATTGGCAGACTTGTAGTCTACCACATCAGGTCTTGCCACTCCCGATATGTAGGACCTGCGAGGCAAAAGTGTGCTGCTTCCATTGTTGATATCTCGGTCAGCATATGTGGGTTTCGAAGGTTCCGCTTTTAAGGCAGACAGGCGTTTTGTGAAATTACTTAAATATGGAGATTCTACCTCATCTATTGTAGAAGTTGAGGGCTGGTAAGTATTTGTAGTGTAATTGGAAGTGTAGTTGCTTACGGAGGGGCGGTCGCCTAATGTGGATGTCAGGCCTAGCCGAGACCGGATTGAATTTAAATGGTCTGATGAGAGTGAGGATGAGTAGCTTGGTAGACTTGTCCGAGAAAACAGTGATGATTTGGGCGGGCTGGTAGAGGTGTCGTTAGTGGGCAGGGTACTAGAGATATGATCACTAGAACGCGAGTGGCTTCGGAAGGGCGAGGCGGTCTTGCGATCCGCGTCCACGTCGCTGTCGGAGCCGGTCTCGTAGTCGTCGTCCTTGGCAGCGTACGTGCGCGTCACACGCCGCGTCGTCACCGTCTCTACCTCTTCATGAGTACGTACGGGCGATTTCTCCTCATCAGACTCGGAACCTTTGTCGGAATCTTGCTTGACCGGCGAATCCTTCTTAGGCGTCGCGCGCCGGGTCTTGCTGCTGGCGGGCGGCAACATGGCGCCGCCGGTAGTAGCGCGGCGACCTGCACGTTTCTCGCGAGCATTGTTGGTGTCCAAATCAGACTCTTCTCCGCTCGAATACCGCGCGAGTGAGCGTCTGCTCTCGGCTTTGTTGTCACCGCCTCCGCGAGGCTTGGACTTGTTATCGAGCACTAGTTTCAACTTCTTGACCAGCAATTTCCTTGTTGACGCCGTTATTGGCATAACAGGGAACCCATGCTCCGCGAGTTTTGTCCGGAGCTCCGCATCTGACATTGAATCCACTTGATCGGCCATTGTGAAATCTGCAAGTAAAATGCAGGTTATGTACACATTCACTGATAAACGCACTTGTAAATATCGTCTGACAAATGTTTTTCACCTTATTTGTGGTAAATGTGAATAAAAATTACGTCAATTTATGTAAAAATTCACCGGCGCGTCATGTCGCACGCACTCGAAAGAACGTCGTTAAATCCAGTGTTGCCAGTTTTGACAAGATATTTTTGTTTTTGTGTTTTTGATTGGCATGACACAGATTATAAAACGAAGATAAGAATCGGAGAGAATCAGAATCATACAGAGAGTTTTCGTTTCGTTTTCGTTTACACACAATAAATTAATTTCTATAAAGAAATGGATTACTGGGATATTACTCATAAAATTGAATAATAAGAGGAATTTGCTGAAATATACTTCTTTAATTTTAGTGTTTTATGTTTTTTCTGCTGTGTTAAAAAAAAAACACAATATTATGTTACGTTGGCCACCTTGATTTCTTACAGCATTTTATTTGATAAGTTTATGGTAAGATTTCAAACATAGAGGTACAATAATATAGAGAAGACATGGGGGAGGGGCCAAATGACCGAACGAGATAGACTTATAGAACTTTCAGTAGGAGTAGCAGAGAAAGCGGTACTATTGCTTGTCCTTGTCATAGTCTCACTTTTTGTTTGTTCCCCACCTTTTTGTTAGTATCGGCAATGGTGGGCAACAAATAACCCGACCGAATTACGTAGATTGTTTTTGGTATATTGTCAGGAATGTTAAAACGTGTTTTTAATATTGTCGCATTGCGTATGTTTTGTCCCTCACGGAGGCACGCGCACACCACTTCTATAGGATGCTACTTCTATGATTTCAAAGCATATTTCAGTCTGTCGAGCCATTTCCATTAGTAGAAAAAAGCGGCAAATTAAAAAAAATGGCGCTAAGGGTTATCGTCCAACACAAAATTTGCATTTCGCAGCTTTTCTGCTGACAAACTTGCTTGACCGGCATATAGGTACTGAAACACACCCCGCTTGTCTGTAGAAAACGCGCGAAATTAGAATTTTAATCAAACGGAGTTTTAACTCTTCGCGCCTACATTTTTTGAATTTGCCGCCTTTTCTATCGACAGTCGCTGTGCAAGAGTTGGTATAGTTTTCTTGTTACCACTGCGGTCTGAACGCCTCCTGTGTGCGTTATACCTGATTTTTAGATTATAGTTTAGATCTACCTACATTACAAAAATCGTAGAACTCTGATCGCAGAATCCAGAGTCCAAACTGTGTGCGCAAACTGCGCGGGTCTAAAGCCTCCTCCACACTCGTGCGCGAATCGCGGCGCGAAGCCGCGAACGTGAGTGTGGCGTCGATTTTCGCAGACAGCGAAATCGACTCCACACTCGCGTTCGCGGCTTCGCCCGCGATTCACGCGCATAGTCTGGAGGGGGCTTCAGAGCCTAGGAATGGATTGCAATTTGCAACAGAAAAGTAAAAGCACTAATAATTCATATATATTTATTCAGTATAGCAAAATTACATTTTAAAGAGAGTGTATACAAAAAATAAGGTCTACATAATGTCATCGTGTAGATGAAATATTTTCCAAAACCTTCACACATCAGTATATTTTCGTCACAGCACATTTAGTCAAAAAGTAAACCGTACAGTAGGTATAAGAAAATAAATTTACACAAGAGGTATTTCAATAAATTAAAATCACCATTACAATATACTTACATCTTAAATTGAATTTGATATCTTAAATTGCATATAAAAGACAAGATACACTGGCGGGATATGGTTATACTATTAGTTCTTTGCATCGAAGTCTTGCAGTAATCCTATAGGACATTATAGGACATTTTACACAAATTGACTAAGCCCCAAGGTAAGCTCAAGGAAGCTTGTGTATCCCACAGGATAATATCATTTGAATTGAATTTTTTTTTTTGAAGTCAATCGAATCATTAGCAAATTATCTGTGCCAAGCACAGGTGTCATTTGTAGGTAATACAATTTAATTAGTTCACAAATGATTTGTCATAGACATGGTAGATAAAACTGCACAGATTAATCGCTACGATCTATAGTTAACGTGTGTAGCCGGGATAAGCTATAGTTCACTTGTAAAAAATAAAATACTTGGAGTAAAGTGGTCCGCCAGTGTGTAGCGTCCTTTATCAACAGTTGGAATATACTTGAACGCTAACACAATTGATAATTATTACTTATATAATAGATAAATTCACATAAAATTGTACTGATATTTCTTACAAGTAGGATACATAAATCCATGAAAGCGAAAAATAAGGAAATTATTTGCATATAACATTGTGTAAACATTCAAGTAGGCATATAAACGTAATAAAAAATTGCGTCATTAGTTTCTTAATTCTTATTCCTACATTTGCGTAAGAAAAGTTTTATTACCATAGTTACAAGGTCCATTTTCCCTCGATCTATTTACGCTTATTAACTAAGTAATAACTATACATAACACCAATTTTATTGGTCTAACTAATTACACATAGCTAAAGTAGTATTCTAAATTAGAAAGAGTAGAAAAAATATTTGACGATTCAGGATTTCTCCGGGAAAATATTTATGAGAACACCCATGAAAATATAACTAACTCATTACAGGATTTAAAATTACATTGGCGCTAACATAAAATTACTCTTTTTAATTTTGAATATCAGTAGCACAGTAGGTACCTATAGCTAACTTTGTAGCATTGAGGTAATAATAAATTAATTATAATGATTCCTCACTCTGCGGCCCTGACCACCGGCAGCTTGGGCCCTGCCCCGCTGCCGGCGGCACCCTAGGTTAGGTTTTTTATAATGTGTTTATAATTTTTTTTATTGTTTTGTAAGTGTTTTTATATTTTACTTTTATATTCATATTATAATTAACCTAACTTAAGAAGAAAAATAAATAAAAATAACTAATTATATTACACCTTGCATGAAATAAAGCACCAGATGATTAACAGAGAAACGTAGACAGCAGTTATTTTTAGACACTTCTAAATGCATGAAACATGCTAGTGTTTCATACAAATTCCATAGGGGCAAAATCGTTTTGACAGTTCGAAAATGAAACTGATTTGACTCTAGTAGACAAATACCCTACTTAAAAGGTTGTGTCCGCTGCCCTTAACACAAAAATGCTACATCAATGTCACAAGACTAGCTATGTGTACGCTCAATAACACAAGTAGCTACACGGACAGTGTTCAATACGATCTGCACACGCTCATATTTTGTGCAGATTGTTTCGGGTGCTTCATTCGCTGGCCTACTTCTGTTGCTGACTGTACCCGTAATAAAAATCGTAGTATAAAATAGAAATGATTAAAACCTACCTAGGAGTCGACTGCAGAAGTCACTGTATGAGCCACATTGTTCATTTGTCACTGAATTCTTATCATACAATACATCATTGGTATATCTACATTCGAGTAAGGGTCTCCCCTGATATATCGACGCGCATTCGGCAAAAGCCGATAGGAAAAAGCTTTATGTCCACGCAATAAGAGCGAAACAGCCGTCGACGCGTCGGCAGGCGCCGGCCGATGCGAGCCGAGCCGAACGACGACTTTTTCGCTCTTATTGCGTGGACATAAAGCTTTTTCCTATCGGCTTTTGCCGAATGCGCGTCGATATATCAGGGGAGACCCTTATTCCCACTCGTTACCACACCATAGGGACTTTTTCCCCCGCCTTTTACCACTGGTAACTTCTGGGAAAAAAATCCAGGCCGCGTAGCCAAGATGCCGATCGCTTACGCTCCGTAGCGATCGAAACGCAACTGTCACTGTTAGCGCGATATGTTGCACTAATATGGAAGTGTGATAAAGAGACATAATGGTTTTCGTTGTCGAAGCGATAGCGATTGTAACCTTGGCTAGGCCGGCAGTAGTTACCACTAGTAACAAGTTGGGAATAACCCCACCATTCTTAACCTTTTAACTGCCTTAGACTGATATATAAGACAAAGAAAATCGGGCTCATTTCGCCGCGGTCTGATAAATAAGACAAAACTTCGTACTCCCCAGCGACACGAGCACGCTCGATGACAAATTCTATGGCGGTTAAAAGGTTAATATCACATGTAAAATGTTTATTTTTGCATAAAAAAAGTATTTCGTGAAATTGCCAGTGACTTTTGTGGCCGACAGCAATATGTTAGGTACAAAACCACGCCATACCTGTGGCCCTCGCGTATGCTACTTCACTGCATAAAGTATCAAGTATTTTATAAAGTGTCACGTTTGCACTCTTGGCACAGAATAAATAATAGTACTAGGTACAGAAGATTCACTCTCTGACAAAACGCGTTTATTACGAGACATACAATCGCAACCACAAGCAGGCATCCGTTCCATAGCGGTGCGCGGCAACTACTACTGCTAGACACCAAGACTGGTGTGGCCGCATGCAGTGGCGTAGCTAGGGGAGGGGGGGGGGGGGGAGGGGGCGGTCCGCCCCGAGTGTCATCCATTTAGGGGTGACACCCGACCGTGAACATCAGTAGTGCCACCTATAAAAATTCGTAAAATGAAAGCGATGGAGTAAATCCTGAGCTATTTAACAAAAATTACAATTAGTCTTTTTAAATATATTTTACAATTTTGATTGAATTTTGGGGTGACACCCACAATTTCCGCACCGGGTGCCACCCATGCTAGCTAGGCCACTGGCCGCATGTACTTGTAGCGACGCGATGAAATCGCGGAGTGAATCACGCCTGCATTTGGGAACCTCTTTAGATCTAGAAAACATGAAAGTGATTGACGCAAACTTTATAAAAATCCTTGTACAATCAGTGTACAAACTAAGTAAATACATAAATGAAGTTGAACCCTCAATTAATAGTTGTTTTTGTGATTGCTATATAATAAAGCTGCTTACTGAATAAACAGAAAATATATTACGAATGCCTATGTTCTAAAAAAAAGTACTATCAATACTGACTGCATTACGAACAAAATTAAAATAAATAGTAACATACTGGACAGTACTGAATAATGAACAAGAACATAAAAACGGTACACTATGATAACTCCCAAGTCAAGTGACCCGTTTTCCATTGCTCTTGAAACTCATAACAACTATTTGACAATATTGACATAAGTTACATAAACAATATTTTTTAACAGTCAACATTTTACGCCGCCTAATATATTTTGTCAAAAGGCGTGTATATAAAAAACTAAACTAAAGCCCTTCTTTTACAAGTAAATTAAGAAAATAAATTGAGATCTTATTATTTTCTTAGGTAAGAACAGTAATTTATCTTGTCGAATTATAATAAGTAATAGGGACCGTGCGCGTTGCAGGATCTGCCATCTTGTGGCCTGAATCGGAAACATATGTACACATGTACATTGCCAAAGCAAGTGCTACCATCTACCGTTCTCGTCGGTAGGTTTCCTTGTGCATTAATAGGTTCTGCCATCTTGTGCGCTACATCGGAAGCATAAACGACGCATTTACGCCTCGCGCCAAAAATCTGACGGCTCATATGCTGCTTTCCTAAAGTTCATACACGGGGCCTATAGGCGTAGCGTCCATAAGGTTATCATGAAGATTTTAAACTGAATAGTTGTCAATGCTAATTTATATGCGTTTTTTGTAATACATCACATGTAAGAGGGGCTTTAGCTACGTTTTTTTCTTAATAATAAAATTAAGGTTTATCACGTGGTAAATGCTAGATTTGATAAGTATAGCCTGACAAACCATTTTTGTCAGTAGAATGACGCCAAAGAAAATGTAGCCTTCTATCTCTCATGCAACATTTGAATTTCGCGCCTTTTTCTCCTCACAAATTGGTTTGTCGGGCTATAATAATGATGTATCTTGTAGTTATTCCTTTATTTCCTCGTAGTTGTATTCGCTTTGCCTGCCACCTTGGCCTAGTGTCGAGGATGCCTCCATCCCCCGAAGCCGATCTCCAGTTGTTTAGCGACCGCGATGCACAACCGGTCTTGATTCGGTCCTGCGATCACCTGGAACATAGCGTATATTTAATTATTTACTTGGTTAGAATGATAGATGGAAGGACGGAACCATAAATACATCAGGGACCAGACAACACTTTCCTCGATAAAAGCCTTTCTATGGGCATCCCTTTAAGACGGCTAACCAAATAATTACCAGTTCGAACTGCTGGCCCATTCATTTGACTATCCCTCACCGAAAAACTTACCAAACAATAAAGCTAGCCCTTTGCAATTGCTTACTGATATCCCATATGCTTTACAATCCCTTTATAAGATAAGATAAGATAATAGTTTATTGTATAACTGTGTACAAAGGCTACCCTAACAATTTAGCGCTTTTTATAAAACTTTTCTTTATTGTTTATTAGTTCTAAATACAAGTTTTGTAGCCAGTATTGATTGGCATTTTTACCTTTTACAATCTCTAGTAAAATAGACACTGTCAATTCTGACCGCATCATATATTAAACGATAGCTCGGTATCGGATGCGAAGTAACGTATGTATTATAAACAAGGTAGACGATTGAAATTAACACGCACATATGCTAAAAGGGATACTTTTTATAAGGCTAACCGTTATATATTGCATATTGCTTATATGCAAGTATTGGTGAGCGGGTGACAAGGGTTTTGTAAAGATATTGGGATACCGATTAATCATACGGGCTACCGCTTAGATTTATATTACGACTTTAAAAGCAAAATGAAAGGTACTCGTATTCGTCGGGCAAAGGGTATTGGGGAGTTAAGCCTTATGCAAAACCCACACAAAACCCTTTTGAAGGGATAGCTGGCCGGTCCCTGAAATAGATGATCGGATGGTTGATGAATAGTTGAATGGCTATATGGATGGATGTAGATATTACCTGTATGGCGAGTGGCAGGTCCCCGCACAGCCCCACAGGCACGGCGGTGGCGGGCAGCCCCAGCACGTTGAACAGCATGGTGTAGAGCACCCCCGACGCCCTGGAGAACACCTCGTGGTGGCGGTGAGCAGGGCCAGTGAAGACTGGGTACAGGAATACCCCGTCCGTGCCCAGGGTCCGCTGAAATTAAAAAAAAAACTCAATAACGAGTATAAGGGCTTGGGGCTTACGTTTTTACAAAAACGTACCACTTTGCCGCTAGCCATTAAGATGGCCATTAAGTTTCGTATGAAGATACAAGCAAATTTCGTTCTTATGGTAAGCGAGTAAGTGGTATCTTTTGCTTGAAAACGACACATATGAAGTCAACAAATAACAAAATAAATGCATATTCATTAGATTTAGGTCTTTTTCTTATCATAATAACGACAAAACCCTTAAGGGCCCCCCCACATCTGGCGTCTTTCGAGCGTCGGCGGCGTCGGTCCAGCGCTATGGAAAATGACGTCGCTGCGCAGTTGCGTCGACGCTGCGTCGACGTTGCGTCGACGTCGGCCATAGAATTGTAGACGCCGACGCTCGAAAGACGCCAGACGTGGGGGGGCCCTAACTGATGATTAGTGCTGGGCCTTATACAGGGTGCACAGTACTTAATGGATAACCTTCAAACCACCGATGCACCTTAGGCTGGTCCAGAAAATGCACTTATAGGTCTAGTAAAAGTTTCGTGGGTTTCGAGATAATCGCAGTTCTATCTAAGAAATTAAACTTTCGTGAGACATATTTTTAAAAACATTTAGATCACAACGGTTACACTTATTTATATTTTTAGTCGCTATTGGCGTCATGCACGGAGCACGGAGTGCAGCCGCCGCGAGCACTCGAGCCGGAAGAAGGACCCTCGACGGGCCCGAAACATGTCGCCAATAGCGACTAAAATTAAAAACATTTCTAATGCAAATATTTTTTAAATAATAGATAGGCATAACGATCACAATTTACCGTTATGTGTTCTTTAAGCTTGTCCGCCCTCTCGCAGTAATGGCTCCGCCTATGTTGAGGTATAAATAAGTTGGTTTTGTCTATGAGAGTGAATCCCAGTGCTTGTAGCGAGCGTGTCGCGCCACCGACTATGTGTTTTAGTAGTTCTACTAGGAGGCTGCGTTGACGCTGAAATTGAGAAAAAAAAGGCTATTTTATTTGTCAATAGGTACCGACGGAATCCCCTTTCTAATAAATAAGTATACCAACAAAAACATAAATGTGAAATGCGAGCCAAGTTAAGGATATGTGTCGTTGTTGACTCGCCGACAAAAGAATTGAGATCTATGTGTGTGCCAAGTGTAGAAAATCCTGAAATTATAAAGGATTTGACTTGGCTAATTTTTTAGAAAAGTAACATAGACAATAGCCTAAAAAAAATTTGGTTCTTTCATACATTTTGGCTGGTCCATTTTCTATGGGGGGTAATTTTTTTTAGCGATTTCGCTGTTGGTTCTACAGTAAAAGTTGCTCAGTACAATCCCAAAACCTCTCCCTGGAAACGGGAATGCAGTTATAGCCACCGTGTGTCTATAATTAATATAAATTATACGAACCTTCGGATTAGTCGGATCTTGCAGCATGTTCGGTATATCTTTCATAGAAAAGAATACTGATATTGATAATTCCACCGAGTTTTCCAGCTCTTCAAACTTTTCCTGTAAAAAATGGGGTATTTTAAATAGATGCCACAAATGGGCAAAGGACAGTTAGGTAACTCACACGTATTTCAACACAAACATATTTTTTCCATTTATTTTGGTTTTTAGGGTTCCGTACCCAAAGAGTTAAAACGGGACCTTATTGGCTATTACTAAGACTCTGCTGTCCGTCTGTCTGTTACCAGGCTGTATCTGATGAAGATGAACCGTGATAGCTAGACAGTTGAAATTTTGATAGATGATGTATTTCTGTTGTCGCTAGTTATAACAACAAATACTAAAAACAAAATAAAATTAATATTTAAGTGGAGCTCCCATACAACAAACGTGATTTTTAGTCGTTTTTTGCGTAATGGCACGGAATCCTTCGTGCGCTAGCCCGATTCGCACTTGGCCTGTTTTTCTTGTAATCTTTACTAACCGACGTGCCCGCGATATGCCCTCTGGAGTGCTATGTTTGCTCATTATTGTTTGGCGGAAAGTGCATAAACCCGTCCTCACCTGGCTGACGGTGGCGCCGCACTCCCCTAAGTACCTGGCGACGGCGCGGACGGCCTGCTTGATGCCGCCGTGCACCGGCATCAGCGGTATGGCGTCTGCCGTTTCTGTCATGTGTAACACCTGAAAGTGCATAAAGCCGTCCTCACCTGGCTGACGGCGGCGCCGCACTCCCCTAAGTACCTGGCGACGGCGCGGACGGCCTGCTTGATGCCGCCGTGCACCGGCATCAGCGGTATGGCGTCTGCCGTTTCTGTCATGTGTAACACCTGAAAGTGCATAAAGCCGTCCTCACCTGGCTGACGGCGGCGCCGCACTCCCCTAAGTACCTGGCGACGGCGCGGACGGCCTGCTTGATGCCGCCGTGCACCGGCATCAGCGGTATGGCGTCTGCCGTTTCTGTCATGTGTAACACCTGAAAGTGCATAAAGCCGTCCTCACCTGGCTGACGGCGGCGCCGCACTCCCCTAAGTACCTGGCGACGGCGCGGACGGCCTGCTTGATGCCGCCGTGCACCGGCATCAGCGGTATGGCGTCTGCCGTTTCTGTCATGTGTAACACCTGAAAGTGCATAAAGCCGTCCTCACCTGGCTGACGGCGGCGCCGCACTCCCCTAAGTACCGGGCGGCGGCGCGCACGGCCTGCTTGATGCCGCCGTGCACCGGCATCAGCGGTATGGCGTCTGCCGTTTCTGTCATGTGTAACACCTGAAAGTGCATAAAGCCGTCCTCACCTGGCTGACGGCGGCGCCGCACTCCCCTAAGTACCTGGCGACGGCGCGGACGGCCTGCTTGATGCCGCCGTGCACCGGCATCAGCGGTATGGCGTCTGCCGTTTCTGTCATGTGTAACACCTGAAAGTGCATAAAGCCGTCCTCACCTGGCTGACGGCGGCGCCGCACTCCCCTAAGTACCGGGCGGCGGCGCGCACGGCCTGCTTGATGCCGCCGTGCACCGGCATCAGCGGTATGGCGTCTGCCGTTTCTGTCATGTGTAACACCTGAAAGTGCATAAAGCCGTCCTCACCTGGCTGACGGCGGCGCCGCACTCCCCTAAGTACCTGGCGACGGCGCGGACGGCCTGCTTGATGCCGCCGTGCACCGGCATCAGCGGTATGGCGTCTGCCGTTTCTGTCATGTGTAACACCTGAAAGTGCATAAAGCCGTCCTCACCTGGCTGACGGCGGCGCCGCACTCCCCTAAGTACCTGGCGACGGCGCGGACGGCCTGCTTGATGCCGCCGTGCACCGGCATCAGCGGTATGGCGTCTGCCGTTTCTGTCATGTGTAACACCTGAAAGTGCATAAAGCCGTCCTCACCTGGCTGACGGCGGCGCCGCACTCCCCTAAGTACCTGGCGACGGCGCGGACGGCCTGCTTGATGCCGCCGTGCACCGGCATCAGCGGTATGGCGTCTGCCGTTTCTGTCATGTGTAACACCTGAAAGTGCATAAAGCCGTCCTCACCTGGCTGACGGCGGCGCCGCACTCCCCTAAGTACCGGGCGGCGGCGCGCACGGCCTGCTTGATGCCGCCGTGCACCGGCATCAGCGGTATGGCGTCTGCCGTTTCTGTCATGTGTAACACCTGAAAGTGCATAAAGCCGTCCTCACCTGGCTGACGGCGGCGCCGCACTCCCCTAAGTACCTGGCGACGGCGCGGACGGCCTGCTTGATGCCGCCGTGCACCGGCATCAGCGGTATGGCGTCTGCCGTTTCTGTCATGTGTAACACCTGAAAGTGCATAAAGCCGTCCTCACCTGGCTGACGGCGGCGCCGCACTCCCCTAAGTACCTGGCGACGGCGCGGACGGCCTGCTTGATGCCGCCGTGCACCGGCATCAGCGGTATGGCGTCTGCCGTTTCTGTCATGTGTAACACCTGAAAGTGCATAAAGCCGTCCTCACCTGGCTGACGGCGGCGCCGCACTCCCCTAAGTACCGGGCGGCGGCGCGCACGGCCTGCTTGATGCCGCCGTGCACCGGCATCAGCGGTATGGCGTCTGCCGTTTCTGTCATGTGTAACACCTGAAAGTGCATAAAGCCGTCCTCACCTGGCTGACGGCGGCGCCGCACTCCCCTAAGTACCGGGCGGCGGCGCGCACGGCCTGCTTGATGCCGCCGTGCACCGGCATCAGCGGTATGGCGTCTGCCGTTTCTGTCATGTGTAACACCTGAAAGTGCATAAAGCCGTCCTCACCTGGCTGACGGCGGCGCCGCACTCCCCTAAGTACCGGGCGGCGGCGCGCACGGCCTGCTTGATGCCGCCGTGCACCGGCATCAGCGGTATGGCGTCTGCCGTTTCTGTCATGTGTAACACCTGAAAGTGCATAAAGCCGTCCTCACCTGGCTGACGGCGGCGCCGCACTCCCCTAAGTACCGGGCGGCGGCGCGCACGGCCTGCTTGATGCCGCCGTGCACCGGCAGCAGCGGCATGGCGTCTGTCGCTTCCGTCATGTATAACACCTGAAACCAATAACACGTGTTATAGGCGAAATATGTAAGCCAATTTTCGCTTTTAGAGTGATTCGCTAGTAACTGGCCACTCCAAACTAAAAATGAATTCTATACACCTATAAACAATTCACTTTAGTATAAGGTTTCAATAACTGGCCACCTTATACTATACTAGCAACCGAAACACTAATTTGATGTATTCAAAAGGTACTTAAATACTCTAAAGGCGTAAACCGAGAGAATTGAAAATGGTAATTGGGTACCTTCCAATACTTAAAATAAATTATTTCACACCATGCACGAAATAAAGCACCAGATAATTATTAGAAAAACATAGATAGCGGTTATTTTTAAACATAACTTATATTTAATAAATCGGATGGAAGTATAAAAAGTGGGTGAGTTAACTGTAACGTCACTACACAGTTTTCATATAAATTCCATATTAGCAAATTTTTGACAAAGTTTTGACAGGTCCAAAAAAGAATCTGATTTGACTAATATGAAAGTAGCCAAGTGGTATAGTTCGTAGGTTCGTAACTGAGCCCGAGCTAATCCTATTGTCTATTGTTAAGTAAAACCGCTCGTGCCACGTGCCACCACCACCTGCATAAAAACCTGCGTACTTCGGTTACTGAGTGCCGGCGAGTCGAACTCTACAGAACCAGTCTAAAATGTGTCATCGAGATGCGTAACAAAGGCGCGTTATCGGAGAGCGCAACTACACTGGTTTTTTGAGCGTTGGACTAGCCTGCGCTCAGGTGCCAAATAGAATAAGGATGACCCATTTTTGCAGGTAAGTAGCACGTGCGGTTTTACTTAACAATAGACAATAGGATTAGCCGCCGGGCTCAGTTACGAATCTACGAACTATACCCCACCTTAAGCTTATTAATATCCACTGGCTCGTCCAATCTGAACTTGCTTCTGTTTTCTCCAGCCATTATGTTGAGGAGGAGGGGTAAATCTTCTGCTTTTCTCGTCATGGGCCCGACTGTCAGGAATTTGGGGTAGTTCTCGTCATTCAGGGTGGGGATGTGGCCTTCTATTGGGATGATGCCTGTAACAATGAAGGTTGATAGATAGGTAAGCACCGTATTTGAAAAAATTAGGGTGACTGTTATAGTTATAGGTTTTTTTTTTTTATTATGCATGGGTTTACTCATGGCCACAGACTAGCCGAGGCGTAGACGTGGCCTACGATGGAGCGAGCTCGCCCAGAAGGTGCCTGTTCACTCTTGATTTGAAGGTTGCCGGGTTATAAGAGCACGGAAATAAAGACGCCGGCAAGGAATTCCATTCCTTGGCAGTGCGCATAAGGAAAGTAGAAGTAAGGTCTTTTGTAATTGGCCTTTCCAAACAAATCAGAAAGAAACAAGCGAAAAGAAGTCTCATTGGTAGGAGTGGCCAATTACAGTGTCCCAATAAATATAGCTGTCATCCTGCCATATTAATACCATACTCTTCGAAATCCTTGAACGGGGGCAGTGTAATGAAAACTGGCCAAGCCAAATCTAACCTACTTTAAGATCTGACATTTTTTTTAAAAATAACAGCAATTGTTATAGGTATCCAATAAAGCAAAGAAATAGAGTTTAATACTTGTTTATAATGTTATTTTGGTCCTATAAATACATATTTGGATTTTGCATAGAACTTGGCACTCATTTAGATCTCCATTCTTTTTGCGGCGAACCCCACAGCCAAGCATAATTTTTGTATTGAACTTGGCTCTCCTTTTTTACATTTATGTTTTTGGTGGGATAGTATTATCTGAGGGACATACTTTTTATAAAACCTTTCAGCTGTTTTGCTTGATGGGTTGATGAAGGAACAAAGATAAAAGCATACAAACTTCCACAATAACATTAGTATAACCTCTAGCCGCCCATACGTCAAACCTTGCCAAGCAAAAAGAAATACTATTTTGTCAACACAAAGTTCAAATTAGAATGGAACAGGAGATCTTTTTATAGGGCTCTGGGCGGCTAGAGGATAAAATTACCTGGTGTAGGCTTATGTCCAAAAACGCCACAGAACGCAGCCGGCAGCCGAATGGAGCCAGCGATATCTGAAGCCACGCTGAATACCGATGCACCGCACGCCAGCAGAGCGCCCTGAAATGAGGTTAATATCAGAGGTATCGCAGATTATAAGAGGTTCCAACTGTCAGAATAAATAAATAAATATTATTATAGGACAATTTTACATACATCAATCTAGTCCCACGGTAAGCTCAATAAGGCAGAAAACCCAAGAAAGTCTCTAGTGTGGTTTGATTCTTGGGATTTGGCAGATCTAATGCCAAGTTTTTATAACGATTGTAGCGCGACATTTGCGTTAAGCTTTGCGAGTTTATCCTCGTCATAATAGGATAAAAAATTAATTCATTTAACAAAAATATTCCTAGTACTAATCCTTGTAAGTATATGGATATATATAACCCTGTTATTAAAATGACATTTCGATTGGTTAATTTACTCGTACTAACAGAAATATCAGATCAGGCGGACAAATTTGGGAAATCAGACTGTTATTTTCAATATTTTTCATACGCTAAACATGTAGGTACATATATTGAAGTCTATGATGTTGTTATGCGACACTGATGTCTAACTATATAGGTACATAGGTATATTGAAGTTACACTTAGGTAATGTTTGCGCCCATGTTTGACCTTTGCTTTGGTCAGGTGTTTGCACTAACCGTGTCTACTTAGGAACGGAGTGAGCGCAGTAAAAGAAGTTTGTCGTATAAAGTATCTGTCTATTAAATTAGCACGTAGCGCGTGGAAAAAATACCTACTGTAGGTACTAGCGTCTTTGTTTGTTAGATAATTTTATTACAATATAATAGTCTACCTCGGTAATGTAATAGTCTATGCTTGGAGTTTCTCTACGTGATCGAATCAGAAATGAGGAGATCCGTAGACGAACTAAAGTCACCGACATAGCCCACCGGATTAGCAAGCTGAAGTGGCAATGGGCAGGCCACATTGCACGCAGAGAAGATGGCCGATGGGGTCGAAAAGTGCTCGAGTGGAGACCACGGACTAGCAAGCGCAGCGTAGGACGTCCACCCACAAGATGGACAGACGACCTTGTTAAGGTCGCCGGAAGACGCTGGATGCGGGTCGCTTCCAACCGGCACGTATGGGGGTCCAAGGGGGAGGCCTATGTTCTGCAGTGGACGTTTTATGGCTGAGATGATGATGATGAATAGTCTACCTATTGAATTGAGTAGTGTACTTACTAAACAGTCAAATCAGTAAACTTAATTAATTTTGTATCAGGCAGAAACGACTGCGAACGATTATATTAAATAAATAAATATTGGGGACATCTTACACAGAGCTACCAAGACCTTACCCAGACAATACAGCAAATATTTCCAACATATGAGCCTTTTTGTTTCGAAGCTTTTTTTTTTTTATAAAGCCTATAAGGTGTCCCACTGCTGGGCAAAGGCCTCACCCCTACCCAGCAGTTTCGAAGCTTAAATCAGTAAAAGTTTATAAAATGTCGGAACTTCGATGAATTCGATTTAACGACATCTGTGCTGCGAAACAATTTATAAGACTACGACAGTACGAGTACAGGCGAGTTCATAAATATGTATACATTTTTTATCTTATTCCAATGGCTTAAAGTGAAGAAACGTAAACATGTATTTATGAACGCGACTGTACCCAAGAGTACGAGTATACGAAGTATAACAATATAAAAAAAAAAACAAAAGAAAAAACACAATGACAGAAAAAACACCCCCAACAGAAAGCTTCAAGAAAAATAAACAGCCACGTAACCAAGCGAGGTCGTTTTTCGTAGGTAAGTTATAAGTGAACAAACAGGCCATTTAGCGTCCGGGCCACACAATGGGCATTCAAACAGGCGTTTAGGCGGCCTCCTGGCAGCTTTGCGGACGTGACATTTCCTTATGCATTGATGGCTTCATGTTATATAATGGAAATTGGTTGTAAACGGGCAGATTGCAAGACCTAGACCTTGTTCGTAGCAGTCTTGGAAGAATTTTTAGTGGTAAGTATCTAAACTAATCTTTAGTTAGTTAAGGCATTTGTTTGACACTTCTTTGTTTGACCAGACTGTCTATTTGCATTCCGCTTTCGTCGATTTTACCCTTCCACCAAACATTATTACCTAAAAGCCTCTAAAATCAGTATACAAGTCGCCATTTTCTTGCCCAGGTGAACATGTAACACTGGTTACTGTCAAACCTAGCAACACTATCGCTTTTTAAAATCACTGTAGGGAGCGTGCGCGTTCGTAATTACATCTTGGGGCCTAAAACTTTACGTTGAGAATTCACGTCAATGAGAACGTACTGCCCGCAGTCCACGCGCGCTCCTTTACGCTTTGAAAGATCTGCCATTTTATGTCCTAAAATTAAAACTTGATATTCACACTTCGCCCCAATAGAAAGGGGCCCTGACATACACTTGTTTACCTCTCCACCTGATGGCGTATGGCTAACACAACATTATTATTAGTCGTCCCGTTGAGCAGATTAGTCATCGCCCATGCAAGAGAGAGTTATGGAGTATTGAATACTAGAAGCGGTACAGCACCGCCTTCCTTCATTATTCTGATAGCATGTCGATCATAATCACTCTCACCTCTCCACCCGAAGATCCGCCCGGCGTATGGCTAACACAATAAGGATTATTCGTCGTCCCGTTGCGCAGGTTACTCGTCTCCCATCCAAGGCAGAGTTCTGGAGTATTGGATACTAGTAGCTTATGGCTTCGCTGTTCCAACTAACTATCCGCCTGCTATGTCCCACTCTAACTAATGTCTTCAATAATGTGTGTACTCACCTCACCACCCGACGATCCGCCCGGCGTATGGCTAATACAATAAGGATTATTCGTCGTCCCGTTGAGCAGGTTAGTCGTCTCCCACCCAAGGCAGAGTTCTGGAGTATTAGACACTAGTAGCGGTATGGCACCAGCTTCTTTGACCAGTCTGACGGCCGCGCCGTCCGTCGTGGCACGGCTCCCGGCGTTCTCCAGGCAGCCAACAGAGTTTGACATACCTGGTAAAGTATAATGATTAATTAGCTTTTTTTACTACGGACTCTAGGCTTCAATGACAAACTGGAACAGTCGAGATGAGGTTAGGGAGATTCAAAGTCTAATCTTGTTTTGCCATCCCAATGCTAAGAGCAAATGCAAGTAACTAAAAGCATGAATTAATTTTGTTACCTCATGCTCTTTTGCTTTGGGTTGTAGTTGAGAAAATTTTGGATTCCTAACTAAAGTTCTGTCCCGTCTTCCATCTAATCCATCTGGCGAAATCACTTGTCGCCTACAACGATAATGATTATATTCACTTTATCATTCAACTAACCAGCAAGAGAGCAGCTCTCTTTAACCGTAAAAGGAACGCCCAGCAGCGGTTTCTTCTGGAAGATCTCTTGAGACTTCCCATTTCTTCTCGCCTCTTCTATCTGTCGGTCCACCTCCTTTGCTTCCGCGAGAGCTGATGCATACCTCTCGCCGACTACGGCGTTGAGGATCGGATTCACCTCTTTGACACGCTCGATGAAAGCTGTCACTAGTTCTTGACTTGTCATCTGAAAATTGAGTTGGTATGAATGGTAATGGTTTGCTAGAAGGAAGCCTAATCATAACAACCAGACCCATGTTCTACGTATATGAATTGTGAACTTTAGTTAGATTAAATATAAATAAAACTCTTATTCACCACAGTGTAATGGTAATGGCCCATTATATATAAACGGCCGTAAGTACCTTTTTTTTTAAGTTAACTTAGAAGTTTGATTTTTTCACAGCTTCAAGGGACCATAAACTCGAGTATATAGTTTAAATTTCAACTCGATACTTCCACGCGTTTCCGATATAAAGGGTCTTGACAGACAGACGGACGGATAGACAGACGGACGGACGCGGACAACAAAGTGATCCTATAAGGGTTCCGTTTTTTTTCTTTTGAGGTTCTCTGATGGCTGCCTATTTTGTACTTTTTAGGGTCGGAACCCTAGAGAAGAATGGCGGCAGGTTGTGAAGCTGTCACAGATAGCTGAAATTGTAACCACACCTACTGTACACCTATTGTTTTTATCGTCAGACAATAAGTATGAATTATGAATGTTCTGGGACATTCTATCTATATATGAGCTGTCCTGTCCCATACAAAAATGCATTTTGTTTCGAATATTAGGTACTTACATTATAATTATTTTACGGAGCATTTATTACATCCACCGTGACAGAAAAAAAACTCCTATAACTGCAAATCTTCAGAAAATTCAAGTTTGTACGAGACAACGGTAGACAATTTCGTGGAATGCTCCAGTTGTTTATTTATTTATCTACCATAGCTAGCCTAGGTCGGCAGCTCTACGAAGTTGTTTGTGCTTTGGGACGAAAAGAACATAATTCTTATGTTTGAGACACAGCTAAAGAAGAAAGTAAATCACACAAAAGAGGCTTTATGTTGAAGATTGGACGGTCAACAGCTATATAATGGTAACATTCCATTTCTAACCGCAGCTGCACTACCGGTACTGAACGCGTCGCTGTCATTGTCAATTTCTATAGTAAAATTGACAGTAGTGCAGCTGTCGTTGGAAATGGAATGTTACCCTAAGTCGTAGTAAGTCGTCGTAGTCGTAGCTTGCAGAAAACTTGTATTTTGAATATTTGCCTTTACCTCTCCATCTCTGACGGCTCGGGCTAGGTCGGCGGCGCTTCGAAGGTGCAAGGGTTTCGGTGGAGGCACCCGCAGCTTCGGGCCACGGGCGGACGCCAGCCAGAACAGAGGGTGCAGAAGGAAGTTTATCAGACGAAGGATCACGCCCACTATCCGCACGCCTACTTCCATCCTGCGAAACAAATTAACATTGTCAAAACTGAGTGGACGCTCAGACAGAGAGACAAGCTGGCCGTGTGCGCTGCATCACTCAAACTGGATGCAGTTTAAACACTCTGCTAAAAATCCTTGGAAGCTCGACGCTGCACACGCGGCCAGTACGGATATGATGGTAGTTCTTGTCTACGTAACAGCGTGATAAAACGGTGTCCGTCACTTTCTATGCCACGGTGTTAAACAGTGACAGTTATTACACGTGAATAAAGATGGATAAAGCCATCCATAATACTCCGGCAGATGGGCCCAGCATGTAGCCGCATACTTAAATACAAATACAAATACAAATTCTTTATTTGCCAGAATACAGTGAATATGTAGATGGTGACTTAAAATTAGTAGTACAGTGTACTCTACTCACAATTGAGCATGCAAAACTTATAATAGGTACATAATGTCATGCGATCAAATTAAATAATTGAAATAGCAGAAACCACAATAAAATAAATTACAAATCATTAAGTCAATCAAGCTGGATAAATTATTCTGAGACATTTAAAATTACATACAATTAGTCAACATCATACTCGTATTCGTCATTATTCATATTCAAGAATTCACTTATGGAGTAAAAGCATTTATTTAATAGCCATTTAGATAGTAATTTTTTAAACTGGTTAGGCGTGCAATTTCTTAAATCGCTCGGTAACTTATTATAGACTTGAATACCCATACAGTACGCATTATGCCTATATATTTGGGTCTTAGCAAGAGGTAAGTGCAGCCGTGTTCTATGTCGTGTTGACCTTGGGAAGACCTGGGCATGGGTAGGGAAGATATTAGGATGCTTATGAACAAACAGTGCCATCTCTTTGATGTACATGCATGGTAAAGGCAGGATTCTAGTTGATTGAAATAAGGGTCTGCATGGCTCCAAGTAGTGGGTGTTGCATACTGCTCTTAGACACTTCTTTTGAATTATAAAAGCCTTTTGCATATCTACGGAGTTGCCCCAGATTATTAATCCGTAACTCAACATGGAAGATACATAGCCGTGATAAGCTGTCAACGCGATTTGCTTTGAGCACGTAGTACTGAGTCTTCGCAGAGCATATACATATTTTTGAAGTTTCGCACAAATGTCCGAAACGTGAACTTTCCAATTACAAAATTGGTCAATAGTGACACCAAGGAACTTAGTGCTAAATACTTCTTCCACATGTTCGTTGCCATGTTGAATATTTAAACATATACTACTGCTTTTTGGGGTCTTAAATTGCATTACATGGGTCTTATTAACATTAATTTTCAATTTATTATTATTTAACCAACTAACTACATTTGCAAGAGCATCATTTATGTCATCATTAAAATTTAAAATGTCATTAGCCTTAATTATTAAAGTAGTGTCATCCGCAAACATAATGCAACTATGGCCAACATGGTCAGGTAAATCGTTTATATACAATAAAAAGAGTAATGGGCCAAGTATGCTTCCTTGTGGTACACCATTTCGGTTATACATAAACTCTGAGCGTGTCACTATTTGCTCCATGTTTTTGAGATCAATGTGGGTTAATTCAGTGCACTGCTGTCTATCCGATAAATAGCTTCTTAACCAGCTATGTGCATTTCCTCTGACACCGTAACTCTGTAGCTTATGCAGTAAAATGGAGTGGTTTACAAAATCAAATGCCTTACTTAAGTCTAAAAATATGGCTGCCACTGGAACCTTTTCGTTTAACGATTCAGTTATAAGTTTTATAAGGTTGAAGCATGCCAATGTGGTCGAGCTGCCCTTTCGGAATCCATATTGGTTATTGTTTAAAATGTTATTCGAGTTTAGAAAAGACATTAACCGAATATGCATAGCTTTTTCAAGAACCTTCGAAATTATGGGTATGAGTGCGATAGGTCTATAGTTATTTAAACACTCTTTATCGCCTTTTTTAAAAAAAGGTTTAACAATAGACATTTTTAATCTTTCGGGAAAACAACCTTCTACGAACGACAAATTTATAATGTGTGTTAATGGTCTTACAATGTGCTTAGCACACAACTTTATCACTCTAGTGCTAACGTTGTCTATGCCAGTCGCATTGCTTGCATTTAATGATAAAATAATTTTATGTGTATCATCAAAGCTAAGCGGACTAAGATATATTGTCTTTTGAGAATGTATATTTAAGCGGGGATAGTTAATGTCAATATTATTTACTGGATTATTATTATTATTAATGAAAAATTTATTGAAGTGATTTGCTATGTCAAGTTGATTAAAATATTTTATTTGGTCTTTTTCTATGCACTCTATACTTTTTACTTGAGAAGATGAAGTTTCGTTAATAATTTGCCAAATTGCTTTCGATTTACATTTTGCTGTCATGAGACATTTCTTATTATACAACTGCTGCGATTTATTGATGCACCTTCTCAGTATTTTAGTATATTGATTATACTCCGATTTATTTGTAGACTTGTGTGATTTTTCTTGTATGTACCTTAGATATAGCCTCTTTTTATTGGCACATGCACGTCGCAAGCCTTTCGTCAGCCATCTGTTGTTTGACCGTTTATTTTTTACTTTAACTCTTACGTAAGGGAAACATAATTCATTGAACATACAGAGCATATCGTAAAATTCATCGAAGGCTTCGTTGGTGTCATATTTATAGAGAACTTCGGAGAAGGAGAGTGATGCCATGCAGTCTGCAAATTTTTGCAGATTATCCGGACTGTAATCTCTTTTCGTAATGTAACGTAATGTTTTCGCATGTACGTTTTTTACACTAAATGAAATAAACTGAGCTGTCTCATGATCTGAAAGTGCTAGTGGAAGAATATAGGAATTAACTTTTTTTATGTTACTAGCAATTTGATCCAGGCAAGATTCGCCTCGCGTAGGTACATTTATGTGAGTTTCAAAATTGTAGTTTTTAAGAAGGTTCTGAAAATCCCGGATATTTTTGTCCTCTTTTAAAATATTGAGATTCCAATCTCCGCTTAAGATAACTTTATGGTTCCTGTATTTTTTATTTAAATGATATACAAGTGCCTCCAGCTGTAGTAAGAACTGCTTTACGTATACGTATTTGGGCACACGGTAAATATTTACAACTATGAGTTTGTGATCAACTAACTCAATACCGGTGCATTCAAAGATGCTGGGTACACTCAGATCTTTGCATACTTGGAGCGCTTTAACACATATATCTTTAGCTACTAATATAGATGACCCACCCCTTTTCTGTTTTTGACGGCAAAAAGAAGAGGCTAACTTGTAATTTTTAAGTTTCAGATTTTCTTCAGTCCCTTTTTGCATAAATGTTTCGCTCAAGCATATTACATCTATACGTCTATTACTCCGCATTAGGTTGTCTAGGGTGATCTCTATAAAATCTAGCTTATTTAAAACGCCCTGAATATTTTGATGCATTATGGTAAAGTTTTCCAAGTTCTCGAAAAAACTTATCGTGAGATGGTAGATCCTGATAAGAACTGTGCGTATTATCCGGATCAACTGTATAATTTTCAATTGTCTTCATGAGGTTGCATACATCCCGAAATATTGTAGTGAGTCCACGTGCATTGACGTTACCAGATTCTTTTGAAAACATAGTATGGTCCAAATTCCTGTTCGAGTCTAGAATATATGCATACTCATGTGATAAATTATCCATATATAACAGTTTATTAAAATGTTGTACTCTTGAATTGAAAAGCGTTGCGTTTTGACTTGACTTAAAAGTAGGTAGGCATATGATGACATTTGTATCTTTAAAGGATCTTAGAACTCCACACTATCGCCTTTTTAGCGTTATTAGCGTGTACTCAGCGCTATGGAAAATGGTGTCGCGGGGCAGTTGCACCAACGTTACGACGAGGAGCATCGTGACTTCGATTTCGGTAAAGACTGGGACAAAAAGTCAAAACTTGATTGGGAGTTGGGACCTATGCACTACACGTTATATACTCGTAGTTGTGCCGTTCTCGAGAATGTTCTCCGTTTTGTATGGAAATGGAACGTTCCCCGTACAAAACGGAAAACTTTCTCGAGAACGGCACAACTATCTTACGTGTTGATCGTCGGTCGTCAGGACTAGGAGGAATTCGCATACATCTATCGTGAGGAGATTGCATAAATCTGCAAAAACCTTCAAAACATTGACACGTATGAGGGCGTCGCCATTAGTAGAGTTCGTTCAGCTGATATGTTGATAATAAAGGGATATAACTGAACTATAATGAGCCCAGAACTTATACCAACCGTCAGCCAAAATTAGGATTACAATATGTAAGTAAGTGTAAGATGTCCCCAATATTTATTATTATTTATTATTATTTTCTCTGATCCGAGTCTATAAAATTTTGCTGTCATATATTGAAATGCTGGTTCAAATGCTCCAGTTACCAAGTTAGGTTAGTGAGCCAAACCAAATATTATGTCAGAATTATTTAACCACATTAGCCGCTGGCTGCGGCGGGTAAACCAATTATTTGGCTCTTAACCGAATTGGGTTGTGCCGCGGGATTGAAAGGTAAACTGCAAAACTATCAGTGAATTAATAATGAATAAGGTCTGGAAATTTTGGATTAAATTTCAAACATTTCCCAGCATCTTGCCACACTAGGGACTAAAAATATACACGAAAAAGGCTCAGATTAAATTCTAGGTAAAGTTATAGGTACTTAAAATGATTACCTGTCTTTGGGCTTTTCCTCAGGGTAAAAAGAAATCAGTACCTACAGACCAGATCTTACCGAAGTAAAACCCAGATAGTCACAAGATTAAACGTCATAACCGTTAGCGTGAAAAACCTTAAAATCCTAGTATTATCCAAACCATGTGGCCATCATCATTAGAACGACAGAGTCTAAGATTTTGATTGTCACGCAATATGAAAAATTGTAATCGAATATGCACCCTAATTTAGGTTGATAATGCGGTTAAACTATCCTGAATTTCGTGACTAAATTTAAAATGGTGTACCCAACTAGGACTTTGCAACTATAGTATCCTACAGCAGACTTAAGATCCTACAACAGGAGTGGTCATTTCTCCATACAAACGTACTCGACTGTTTCCTCCGTGGGTTTTGATGCTAGAGTAATGATTTTTTCAACACAGATTAATATTGTCAATATCTGTGTCGGACCGTTTAGCTTTTTTTAATATTTTTGTTTTTTAAGGCGCTAGAACCCTTCAAAAATGGCCAAAATGGCCTCATTGACTATGCCGCAATGAGAGACGTAATATTCAAAACTGATATCAATTAGCCAAAAAAGCTAAACGGTCCGACACAGACAATTTCATAATCATTTAGATTTCCAAATTTGGTTACAATTGGTTAAGTTTTGGAGGAGGAAACAGTCGAGTACGAAACCTCGATTTTTGAGATTTTTACGCAGGATTTTTCGCCTTGTCCTTATCGCAATAGTTTTAGGAGCCGCTTCCGTTAGCGAGACGGGTATATTCACCTAAAATATTTAAAACTCGGCTCCTGTTTCGTCTTTCCCCTTACTTAATGCATGTGATAGTAAATATTTGTTTTAGTTCGAACTTTAAAAGCTGTCAATTGCGGTTGAATATCATATCCGCCATATATATGGCACCGTAAGCAGTAAGGGGTTAAACTAGCAGGAAAACTTCGATGAAAAGTCAAGTACTATTTAAATATGAATTCTTTACTAAATACCTACTTTTGAATGAGTTATTGACCACTTCAACCTTGGTAAATTCATAATTCAATGGTCTTACTTTATTGCGCAAATAGGAGAGTAAACATCATGACACGATCGTAATTTGTATTTACTTACAAACTCAGAAAAGCCTAGACACGTTAATCTTTATTTATACCATGGAATTAAGGTTTAGTTTAGCTTGGCCTTGTCATTCTTTAGCACTCTTCGACTATCGCGAAAATGTGTGATCTTTGATTAGCTTAGTGACATATTATATGTACAGATATGTCGGACAGTACAGATATGTCCGTCAGATAATTCTGGTGGACAAATCAATGTATGAAGAAGGATGGGCGAGCTAATAAGACATGGCCGTCGTCTTTAGGTCAAAAAGTTTGGAGACATTTGCTCTTAACCAATTAAATTGGAGAGCTGTACTCTCCATACAAAGTGACACAAACACCAAACAAGTGCGAGTCGGACTCGCCCGCCGAGGGGTCCGTATTTTTTAGTATTTGTTGTAACAGAAATACTTCATCTGTGAAAATTTCAACTGTCTATTAGCTATAACGGTTACTGAGATACAGCCTGGTGACAGACGGACGGACAGACAGACGGACGGACGGACAGACGGACGGACAGACAGACAGTGGAGTCTTAGTAATAGGGTCCCGTTTTTACCCTTTGGATACGGAACCCTAAAAAGAAGCTAAAGCACCACTAGAGACTTTAGAAGTCAATTGTACTTCTATTTACCAGTCAATGCGTGTGCTGCGCCGAATAGTACAAATATAGCGTTCACCAAATTTAGTATTCCAAGGCTAACTATTAAAAAGTCGTATGTCAACCACTTATTCCCTGACAAACTTAACTCTATTCCAATATGCTAAAGATTCAGTTTCCATTGTATAGCGAACGTCGCGATATAGGCTCGTGAAAGTTATCCTTAGAGGATTTGCCAAGCAAGTTACTGATGTTGCATTGTGATGCTCTTTGGGATTGGGATGGTTACTAGTTTATCATACCGGACGTGCATAGGTTCTTACGTAAGATGGCCCAGTGAATAAGGGATTAGAAATAAGTGCAGTATCTGAATAAGTAATATTAGTAATCATTTAGTATTTAAGACGAAAATGGACGACCGCGCGAAATCGCCTTTCCATACAAATGTAGTCGTCATTTTCCCCTCTGGATATTATTACGAAATACATTATTACAAAGTATTTTGACACAATTTGATAACAATGGGATCTAACGAAGGAGTCGTTTGTTTTAATTTTAAATACCTTTTTGTAGCAAAGTTCCAACGGAGGTCGATCCAATGCGTGCGTGCGCTCAGTAATGGTGGAATTACCCTAGATACGTTGGATATACCTGCCCCGTATATTCCGTAATATATCAGCGCCCCGATATGTGTACTAATGGCATGTCTACATCGGGTCGGATAAAAACGGTATCGAGTATAGTATGAAATAAATAGGGGTGTGCTAACGCTTAACCCCTTTCATATAGCTATAGTTATGTATAGTTAAGTAATAATACTAATAGTATAGGTATGACGATAGGTACATGTATGTATAAAAAAATTTAGGTATGTAAATAGATAGAACATGAGCATATATTACAATAAATAATATAACGATTGTTTCACAGATTTTATGATCTTTTAAGCATAAAATTGATATATTGTTACCCGTGCTATACAGGGTATTACTAAGACAGATATTTCCATTTGCAGAACAATGGCACATTTGATAGGTTCAACGTATAACTATGGCCGACACGAGCAAATTGCGACTCTTTGTTGCGGTCTATTTCTCGTTTGCCGCGCAGAAGGATTCCAATCGTTTGCAGAGCACAGGGGGGTTAGCCAAAATGACAATCGTTGATAGAAAACGCCAATCGAAACTTGAATAATGTATGAAAATATTCACGAGACTTTTTTATGTATTAGGAAGCAAATGAGCAGACGAGCCACCTGATGGGAAGCAGTCATCGCCGCTCATGGACATAAGCAACATCAGAAGTGCCAATTATGCGTTGCCAACCTTTGAGAACCCTAAATATGTACCTGATTACTGAAGAACCGCAGTTTCCCTTGTGCTAATATGACAAGGGAAACACCTCAGAAGGTAGCTCATTCCATAACTTGCACGTTTTGGGCAGAAATGAGCAACTTTTGTCGCATCCTCGCATCTGTCATCCCGATCCCGATACATTTTTAGGGTTCCGTACCCAAAGGGTAAAACGGGACCCTATTACTAAGACTTCGCTGTCCGTCCGTCCGTCCGTCCGTCCGTCTGTCACCAGGCTGTATCTCACGAACCGTGATAGCTAGACAGTTGAAATTTTCACAGATGATGTATTTCTGTTGCCGCTATAACAACAAATACTAAAAACAGAATAAAATAAAGATTTAAATGGGGCTCCCATACAACAAACGTGATTTTTGACCAAAGTTAAGCAACGTCGGGAGGGGTCAGTACTTGGATGGGTGAACTTTTTTTTTTGTTTTTTTTTTTGCATTATGGTACGGAACCCTTCGTGCGCGAGTCCGACTCGCACTTGCCCGGTTTTATATTTGTTTAACGTTTACGATCGTAAACCCCACTGCCAGCGGGCTTTTTCGTAAACGATCTTCAGAACTCGATACGCCCAAGCTCTTAACCATTGCGAATACAGACTAGGCCGGTACAGGAAAACCAATTCAGGAGTCAAATGAGTTCGTGACAATGATTGTGTGTAACAATTCGTCATAAAACATTGTTTATCTGCTAAAATGCTCGTTCTCGAGAATCGCAATCAAGTGCAATAAGTCTTGTAGTAAAATTAAAATGTATTACCTAAGCGTAAGAAAAGTGCAAAGTGTAGAAAAAGACTTCTTATGACTCTAAAGAACTTCGTTGGTAGAGGAATAATAACAGGACTTCGTATAAGAATCGGTTAGACCTGAAAGTTTCAAGGGTTTCAAAGTACTGACTACCAACTAAACAATTTCACCACGTGGTGGCCACTGACGAGCCTTCCAACAGTCCAAATAGCGTGGCTGCAATCCAAAATCGGTCAGTGAATGTCTAAAACGTACAATGTTTAATATTAGGATGCCGTCCATTTGGATGAATCCATTGTAACGGCATCCATTTGGAAGGCTCGTCAGTGGCCTGCTTTACGTCCGCTGACGTGAGACTTGCGCCGGTCTCGGAACCTGCATGATGGTTTTAAGTTTTTAACAGCGACGGAATGTGGACGAAATCACGAACTAATAGGGCTGGAATCACATTGTGTATTTTATTTATCAGGCAAAATCGGCAAAGCATGTTTTGTGAATAAAATTGCAAGGAAGGCTGTTTTCTTATTTATCCGATATTCGAATAGTGAACAGAAACAGCACGTTTCGCACGTCTTGTCGCGACTATTGGCGGGACTACAGTCACCATCAGATATATCGGAGCGGCCAAGGTGTTCACAATATCTGAACAAGCACTCTAACGCCTTGACAATAGAGACGTGCTCAAATATGCAACTGTACCTGTATTATGTCAAGTTGCGTGACTTGTGACATGATATGTAAGACGTGCAGGGGTGACTGGAGAAGTCGAGAGCTCTGGAAGAATATCTTAAAAAGATCTCAACATTCTAAACTTGATTTGACATCCTAACATATATCCTACATAGAACCTAAATGGTAGTGCGCTGTATGGTTTCAGATGAATTTCCTTCTTCGAACGCTCCAGCTGTATGTACTCCCAGTTCAGGTTTAGCGAGGGTCTATATCAGAATGGAGACATCGAGTTCCCCAAAAAAGTAGTGCACAATATCTAGAGGGTGAACAAAGCGCATTAGTATACTAAAAATATCGAAACAGATCAGCCTGTACGAGTACCTGTATTGAGATGCTGTACGACTGATATCAAATTAATATTAAATCAGGATCAAATATAAAGTTTGAATGTTTGAGCGCCAAAGAGTCCAAAGACGCTCACGGCTACCGTTGAATAATAACCTTGTTACATTCCAATAAGGTTTACTATTGGTTGTTACATGACTTACATAAAATAGACGTAGCGTTCAAAGAGTACACGAACGGGAATAACTTCAATAACTGCCCTAGCCTAGGGCAGGGGTCGGCAAACCGCGGCTCGCCAGCCACATACGGCTCTTTGAAGTTACAATTGCGGCTCTTTAAGCCACACTTGTTCTTAGATCACTGAAAACAACACTTGAGGCTCTCTGCGAACTACATATTATAGCTGATTTTTGCTTTATTTGGCGCTTCTCAAAAGTTTGCCGACCCCTGCCCTAGGCCAATGATACCAGTAGGTTGAAGGGCCTCGGTACAGACGCGATCGATTGAGGTCTGCGGGTCGTCATCCTTGCACTACAGTCCAAACTATAGTAGCCGCAATACCAACTGGCGACTGAGGTCCTAATGCCATCTCTTTCATCCTTGTTTGGTCTTAAAAGGGTAAAGGAGATAGCATTATGACCTCAGTCGCAAATTGGTATTGCGGTGAGTATAAAACAAACGCCTCAGCTGATGAAACTTTGTGTGGAAAACCTGATATAATAGTTTTTGCTCCTGTCTTATTTACCTTGTCTGGCCTGGCCGCCACTTGCCTTTCATGATACTTTGCTTTCTCTCTCTATCTATATCTCTGAAAATATATGTCTCAAACCCTGAGTAGAGGGGACAAAATAGGGAAAATATTGTCAGTTACACGTACGAATTATTACCTAATTATAATGTACCTACAGTATAACGTGCAATAATGTTACTCTTCGAAGGCCGCAACATTATGTGACACGCTGTTATGGCTCCAAAAATATATCGTGTCAGATATTTTTGCGGTCTTCTTTGAGTAACATACTCGTATTATTGCAGGGTGACGACTGTACTTGGGACATCAGTCAGCGGCAAATGCAGCTAAACTGTTGAGGTGATGAAAATGAGCTCTACGCATGATTGTTGCTAAGAAAATGCATTTAGGACATCTGACCTGCTAAGCCACTTCTGATGCTGATTGTACTAAATCTGACTGATTTCTGACGTATGATCTGTACAGTTGCCTCCAGAAGCTCACGAACTAAATTGACATGCGTTTGACAAATAAAATGATACCAGGAATAGCAAATAAAAAAAAGTCAGGGGTATATGTCGATAAAATGATATCGACACAAACGATTCGATACAAATCGTTGTATGAATGTGACGAGAAAAGTGGTTGATTCGATTGTAAGATTGTGACGTTACCAATCAAATCAGGAGGTGCGGATGTGAAACTGACAAATTTCAATGTTAAGACGAAACAGGAGTTGAGTTTTAAATATTTTAGGTAAATATACCCATCTCGCTAACGGAAGCGGCTCCTAAAACTAGTGCGATGAGGACAAGGTGAAAAATCCTGCGTAAAAACCTCAAAAATCGAGGTTTCGTACTCGACTGTTTGCTCCTCCAAAACTTAACCAATCGTAACCAAATTTGGAAATCGAAATGAGTATGAAATTATCTGTGCCGGACCGTTTTGCTTTTTTGGCTAATTGATTTCAGTTTTCAATACTACGCCTCTCATTGCGGCATAGTCAATGAGGCCATTTTGGCCATTTTTGAAAGGCTCTAGCGCCTTAAAAAACAAAAATATCAAAAAAAGCAAAACGGTCCGACACAGATATTGACAATATTAATCTGTGTTGAAAAAACCATTGCTCTAGCATCAAAACCCACGGAGGAAACAGTCGAGTACGTTTGTATGGAGATATGACCACCCCTGTTGGCTTTTAATATGCAGGTTTGGGGGCAAGTTGTTTCAAGAGCTGCGGTTGTCGCCATAAATCTAAAATTGATTATTTAATTTTTATACAATTGACCGGTAGATGAGATTGATCGATAATTAAAGTTAGACCAAGAAAATTCTGCAGCGAATTTGATAGCCCACGCAATGCAACTGTTATTTAATACGTCATAATTTCATAGAATTTTGACGTTTAAAATAATACTTGCACTGCGTGGGCTATTAAAATCGCTGCAGACTTTTTTTGGTCTAACTGTATTTAAATTCTGACCTAATTGTCAACTTGAATGTCCAGTTTAGGGACTGGTCTTCTTTACAATCGAAGCAATAGGGATCACCGAGATGATTTAATTTTTACGTCCACACCACACAAAATCTTATCTTATTTCCCCGTCTGGATCGGCCTTATTTGTATTTTGAGCCAAAATCACTGTTTCTATATTATCACCTATAACTTGTTACTCTAGCTGTGAGTTTTCCTAACAAATAAAATAAAATAAATATAATAAAATATTTATTTAAATATCTACAATATGTTTATCCAATATCCTTGTATCTATTACTATAAAATTGCACAATTTTCAAAATACCAAGTAAAATTTGTAAAATAATTTAAATTAAGTACTTAAAAATACATTTTAACTGAACGCGCAACAGAAGCGCCGCTAGCGGTGAATTCTCGCGATATTCTCTAATTCAAACTTTTTTGAAAATATCGATATGAACAGCACTGGCCAAACTGTGGTATCATTTGTGCACATTGACCTGTCAATTTAGTTCGCGAGATTCTGGAGGCAACCTTAGGTAGATAATGCAAATAACGAAGTAAGCATTAAAATTAAAAACAAACTAAGGTGTTTTGTAGTTTTTTGTTTGATAATAATGCTTACTTCCTCCAATAGGTAACCTGTCTCTTGCGACAATATTATTAGGTAAGGCATTTTAATTAATAACTGTCATTAAGTACAAGTGCAATATTAATTATAGTTTCAATTACCCAAACTAAAGACACGAAGTTAATGCAAACAAACAATACCAGTTTACTTACTTGTTCCAATATTCCAAATTTAAACTTGCACAGCGACAAAAATACTGGCCGCAAAGACAAACACAAAAGCGCGCGAAAAAGGAAAAAGGCGGGAAACGAAACGCGGGACCGAAGCGGACGGTTCGGTGTCGGGGCAAAGACTAACGCGCCATACAGCCATTCGCCACTCGCAATATGTACTGATCTCGTGAATACTAAAATCTACAAACTTCATTACCTACGTCTACCTATTACCGAAACGGAACCAATACCGATAATACGATAAATAAATAAAAATATCGTCATTGTAGCAAGTCACGCTTTTCGATCAATTGAAGATTTTATTTGCCAATTGCTGAACAGAGATAGGATCAGAGTCCCTCCAGGAAAGGAACAATTAAAGTATTGTTCTATTTGTTCTCATATACCTACTCGTATATGTAACACATAATTCAAAGCCCAAATTTTAAATTGTAAAAAAAATGTCGTACCGCGAAAGACGTCTAATAAATTTGAGTGTGGTCTAAGAACCTGTGTCCTTTGTCCATGGAATATTCTTTACATACCGTGTCCAAAAAATGTGTCCCTGTGGTCCCTGTGACTTTCAGTTTTTCAAGGATTATTAGCCTGTAAAATGTTAGTTTTCATAGATTTAATCACTTACATAAAATTTATAACCGCGACTTCGCGACTAAATGCCGAAAAAACACAAAGGGCCAACATAACCATTTCCACAGCATTGTCTATGATCTGTATTATCATATTTTCATAATTTATATACGAATATTTAAGCGAGTTAGCGCTTGTTTTATTCAAATTGGAAACATTTATTCAGCGAGTGAGACACAAAGGACTTGGCAATAAGATCGCGAGCTGATTGGTTTGAGCAAGCTTGTCGAGCGGCAATGTTTTGGCTTTGTTCAACTAATAAAATACGTAAACGTATGATAAGTACCTATTCCTTTTCCTTTTTAGGGTTCCGTAGCCAAATGGCAAAAAACGGAACCCTTATAGATTCGTTATGTCTGTCTGTCTGTCCGTCCGTATGTCACAGCCACTTTTTTCCGAAACTATAAGCACTATACTGTTGAAACTTGGTAAGTAGATGTACTCTGTTCACAGAGTATGCAGAGTGTATCTTTTTATGCGGTTCACCGCATTAAGATTTTCACACAAAAATAGAAAAATAACAATAACTTTTGGGGGTTCCCCATACTTAGAACTGAAACTCAATTTTTTTTTTTTCATTAAACCCATACGTGTGGGGTTATCTATGGATAGGTCTTCAAAAATGATATTGAGATTTCTAATATCATTTTTTTCTAAACTGAATAGTTTGCGCGAGAGACACTGCCAAAGTGGTAAAATGTGTCCCCCCCCCCCCCCCTATAACTTCTAAAATGAGAAATGATAAAACTAAAAAAATATATGATGTACATTACCATGCAAACTTCCATCGAAAATTGGTTTGAACGCGATATAGTAAGTAAGTAGTTTTTTTTAATACGTCATAAATCGTAAACCGCAATTTTATTATTGCTGCTACGGAACCCTTCATGGGCGAGTCCGACTCGTTTAGTACTCTCTTTGACAGCGGAGTTTAGACCGTGACCAGCGAGCCGTCTAACCACAAAAAAGTCGGTATTTTTAGGGTTCCTTACCTCAAAAGGAAAAAACGGAACCCTTATTTATAGGATCACTTTGTTGTCCGTCCGTCTGTCGGTCAAGACCCTTTATCTCGGGAACGTGTGGAGGTTTAGACAGGCGAGGTCGCTTTGCTACAGGTAGCTAAAAGTACATCCGTTCGGCCCCAATTTTGGGGTTTGCCATAAGCCGCGCGTGGCGCTGTCGCCACCTAACGGCCATATCTGTGCTGATCGTAACAGACGCGTTTTGTTAGGGAGTGAATCTTCTGTACTATTACTTATTCTGTGGTTTAGAGTTGAAATTTAAACCAAATACTTAGTTCTAACGTCGCTTGAAGTAGAAAAACTTGAACCTCTAAGTTAACGTAAAAAAAACCGGACAAGTGCGAGTCGGACTCTCCTACCGAGGATTCCGTACTTTTTAGTATTTGTTGTTATAGCGGTAACAGAAATACATGATCTGTGAAATTTTAAACTGTCTAGCTATCACGGTCCATGAGATACGGCCTGGGGGTCTACCGCGAAAACAGA
The DNA here is from genome assembly GCF_963556715.1 of Cydia fagiglandana. Lineage (NCBI taxonomy): Eukaryota > Metazoa > Arthropoda > Insecta > Lepidoptera > Tortricidae > Cydia > Cydia fagiglandana. The sequence goes on along the minus strand of NC_085936.1, from coordinate 19,239,184 downwards.
AATACTCAAATTGCGGGGATATTTCTCTTTTACTCTCATTAAGACGTAATTAGAGTGACGGAGACCAAATACCCGCAATTGACGAACTTCGATTTTCGCGGTTATACTTAGCCCTGGTGACAGACGGACAGTGGAGTCTTAGTACTAGGGTCCCATTTTTACCCTTTGCGGGTACAGAACCCTAAAAAGACACTTACGACCGTTTATATATATTATACCGCAAAAAACGTATATTTCGGCACACTCAAGAGAATCAAAATTTACTTCCCGTTGGCCTAGAACTATGAAATTTGACAAGTAAATCGTCTAAAGGGGCCCACAGATTACCAGCTCGCCGGACGCTAGGTACCTATCAGTCTGTCAGTTGTTCGGAGCTATCAAATTTTTCTTGCTGACAAGCCGATATAGTCCGGCGGACTGTTTATCAGTGGGCCCCTTTACACTACAAATACATACAGGGAAAATTATGAAAACTGTAAATTTGTAGATAATAAAATAAAAATTACTTAAATTTGTACGGAATCCTCGGTAGGCGAGTCCGACTCGCACCTGGCCGGTTTTTTACTTTTACGCATTCACTAAAAACAGTCCTTTGACATGCTCGTTACCAAAGCATTCTGCAATAAACCTATTGAATTTATAGACCGCTATATCAGCAGATTCAGGGCTATAACCGCGAAAATCGAAGTTCGCAAATTGCGGGGATCTTTCTCTTTTACTCCAATGACGGCGTAATTAGAGTGACAGAGAAAAATCCCCGCAATTTGCGAATTTCGGTTTTCGCGGTAGCCGCTCTGATTCAAAGGAGCACAGGCAAAGAGCTTTCCTTTAATGCTATTGCAGACGGCCAGACCGACACACATTTTATGGTTCCTCTATACGATGGGCCAGCGCCGGCCACTCCAAGGGACGCATTTATGCGTTAGAGGGAGCAAGTGATATTGCTATCTCATTCTACCGCATGGCTGCGTCCCTTGGAGTGGCCGGCGCTGGCCCATTGTGTAGAGGACCCATTATACTAGCTATTCCCAGCCCGCTACTCGTCTCTCGTCTGTGGGGAATTGGTCGAATTAGTTGGGTGGCTTATTTTTTATCCAATCTACTTTTAATTGATTCTCCATACAAACTTCTTTATTTGAGAGACAACTATAACGCCTAGATAAAGTGTAATGGCAGTCATGCAATTTCAGCATAGGCCTACATTATCAGGTGATGAATCAATTATCTCACTTCCATCTCGCTTTACACCCCCTTACGTATGATTTCTTGAATAAAAACATTATAAACTATCCTATGTCCTTCCTCGGGACTCAAACTATCTCGATACTAAATTCTAAAGATGCGCGATTTTATGTTTGATCGGACTCAATAATTACTTTTTTTTTGTTAAAATAATGCTATTTATTTTAATAACAATGATAACCGCGATTTCGTGCACGCTCGGCTGTCCGCTCAGTGCTTAGCGAGCTCGGCGCCTTAACCTGGTTTCACTCTGGCTGGAAACAAAAGTAAAATAATAGCCCAGTCTTTGCGCGATGGTTAATTAATTAACTCTCCACAATTGCACATGCTCCATGTGCTTCAATATAACCCCTAAAACAATGTAATGCATTCGCTGCAGAACCTATTCAATAGAACTTTATGAATCTGATACTATCGCGTGTGACTGTGACTTAGTCTTAATTTTTAAAATGGTTTTGATATAACAATTCTCGGGCCCTCTTTATTGTGTAGATTCTCCTTAGCCCTCCCTGTAGGAAGTACCAACTGTTACACTTCCAAGTCCAAAAAATAGGGCAGTCTAAAAGCGGTTTAACAGAAGATAAGAAAATTGAGGGATGTCATAAGCTCTCTCTGCTCTCTCTCTGTCATAAGCGCCTCTCTCTTCCATCTCCTGAGGATGCCTCCTGAGGAGGCGAAACACGTGTCGAGTATTGTTTTTTTGGTGGTGGTTTGTTATATTTCTTTGCGTATTTATTTTTGCGGTGGGAAGGTTGGATACATTAAATGCATGTCAAAATACGCAAGTAAGTATAACGGGTTAGCACTGATTGACTAGCACTTTATCTTTTAACAGATTAACAAAGTAATATTTTGGTTTTAATTAAATGTATTTCCGCAAAGTATCTAACGACCTGGATCTATTCACTACGTGAAATTTATTAAAAGTAAATAAAGACCACATATTTATTATGCCACTCTCCATTAGCCCCTCTCTGTCATAGTAAATATTTAGAAAAATGATTTGTATGTGGTAACAAAAAATAAAATAAACTTACAAAGAAATGCCCCATTCTTTCTAAAGTAGTAAAATCCATGGCCACCAAATAAAATTCACTGTAAACAAAAACAAAACGAAAAATCACTAACAAATAAATATAAAATTAATGAAACTTTAAAAAAACATTAATTTAATTGGAAAGATACAAAGGGTAAGGGTCCAAGTAAATAAAAAATCAAGCAGTGATAAAAACTCACGTATAATACTTATTAATATTCAAATATGTCGATACTTACGTATGAATTTTAATCCGCAGGCACCTTGTAGTTCCAGAAACAAAGCACTTTCCTTTCTGTCTCTAGAAACTGTTAGCAAAATACATGGTGAAGCTGGAGCGTGAGCTCAAGCTTAATCGGCTCAATATTTATACTCATTTTATCATATAAACCGCAATATTTTTGAACCATGTAAACCAAATTCATTCGCAAACAGAGAAACAACAAATCAATCAAGATATGCGTTCCGATTTACGTTTTAAACCGTCATTTACCATGTTATATTTTAAATATCCCTTGAAATAAGTTTATGGATCAAGTGTGTATTTTAAAGTATTGTTTATGCAAAAATGCTACTTTAAAATATGTTATAAATTAGTAATAAATTTTAAAATTAATATTTTCGAAAAATCTTGGGCTCCTTGGTCTCGTTGATTTGCGTATAATGAATCGAAGCGACGATGACAGTTTGCGAACGTTTAGAAATTGGAGAACTATAAATTCCAAGGGCCCAACCTTTTCTGTTCTCTTTCACGACGCAGCAACTAGTACCATTTCTCTCACCTCGCTCTTTTAAAATGCCGTTTGTCAAAAAAGGACAACCATACTGTTGACAAGGCGGACTTCAAATCAAGTGTTGCCTTTCTTGATGCGCCCACCCTGTGTATGTGTGCGTAAAAGCGTATATGTGTGCTCTTTTAGGGATGTGAAAAGTCGATTTTAATCATGTTATATATCGATAAACGCTACACAGCGGAACGAAATAGCGATTAATTGAAGCTTCAATATCTTCGTTAAACATAAACATTATTGAAATGCTAATGGATAATGAATATATTATAATATAATAATATAATTCAATTATTGCGGAACACCTATTTTAGGAGGTATTTATGTATTTTAATTAAATATCTGAACTTTCCCTTGGTTCCCTGCTGGGGCGTGACTATAAAATTGTGATCTGATAACCACAATAAAGAATAAAAGCGTTTTTGGTCATTTTAGGTATCGTTAAGCCTTTGAAGTAAAATTAAAATTGCAAGAAATGTCGATAGTTTATCGATATGACTTTATCGACATGGCTACAGCAACGTGGGCCTCATTGTTAATCGTACACTAAACAAAAGTGGCAACAGTGACAGCTCGCTGAGACTACGTCTATATATATATTATGTCTATGATAAATTCTACCTTTTTACCTTGCTGACAACCAAAATTTACTCTACTTTTTTCTTCTTTTCTATCCTCTATCCCTCTTCAATCTTCAATATCTTCATCGCATCAATAACAGTAACACATAAATCACATATTTAGGTAATAAAAGAATTTACTAATAAATTTTGATAATCGATTTGCAATTTTTTTTAACAGCAAGTCGATTCTGAGGGCCTACCGCAAACCACGTTGGACGTGCTGCCTCCCTGTCACACATACGTACGAATTTACACGCGCGACAGAGGGGCAACACGTCGAACGTGGTTCGCGGTAGGCCCTCTGACTTATCGAATTGATAACAAATCATGCTGCCCTCCTCCCTGCCCTCCCTAGTGATAACATTTTCTGGTGAGGCGAGTGCAAGGCCCCTACGTTTATTGTTCTATTTGACGCCGCAGCAACTAGTATCATTTCTCTCTCCTCGCTCTTATCACACATACGTACGAATTTACACGCGCGACAGAGGGGCAACACGTCGAACGTGGTTCGCGGTAGGCCCTCTGACTTATCGAATTGATAACAAATCATGCTGCCCTCCTCCCTGCCCTCCCTAGTGATAACATTTTCTGGTGAGGCGAGTGCAAGGCCCCTACGTTTATTGTTCTATTTGACGCCGCAGCAACTAGTATCATTTTTCTCTCCTCGCTCTTATAAAATGCCATTTGTCAAAAAAGGACAACTATACTGTTGACAAGATGGACTTCAAATCCAAGTGGCCCCTTTTTAGGCGACCCAGGTTGTGCATGTGTGCGTAAAAACGTATATGTGTGCTCTTTTAGGGATGTGAAAAGTCGATTTCATGTTATATATCGATAAACGCTACACAGCGGAACGAAATAGCGATTAATTGAAGCTTCAATATCTTCGTTAAACATAAACATAATTGAAATGCTAATGGATAATGAATATATTAGAATGTAATAAAATAATTCAATTATTGCGGACCACCTATTCTAGTAGGTATTTATGTATTTTAATTAAATATCTGAACTTTCCCTTGGTTCTTTCCTGGGGCGTGACTATAAAATTGTGATCTGATAACCACAATAAAGAAAAAAGGCGTTTTTGTTCATTTTAGGTATAGTTAAACCTTTGAAGTAAAATTAAAATTGCAAGAAATGTCGGTAGTTTATCGATATGACTTTATCGACATGGCTACAGCAAAGTGGGTCGCTTTGTTAATCGTACACTAAACAAAAAGTGGTCCCACTGACAGCTCGCTTGGAAGGCATCTGTATATATTCTTATATCTATGGGCGAGTGTGTAGGTGTTGTGCGAATAGCCTAGGCTAGCTGTCTGTAGCGGTAGCGGCCAAAGAGTAAAGTAAGTATAATAGGTAAAGAGAGCCCTCTTGAAGCATTTTATGGAAACTCATTTGAAAGCGCCATCTCTGATTCTCCCCCGAAACTAAGTATGTATGTGTGCGTGTACAACTACATATGCATCCATACGTGTACTTTCGTCCCACATAATATTAGGTCTACTTGGTCGGTTTAAAAGTCCATTTTTTGATTGGTTTCTTGTAACAAATAACTGTAATTGTTTACAAGGAGTCAAACAAAAAATGTACTTGTAAACCGCCCAAGTAGACCTAACATTATGTGGAAAACGTTAATTAATGTTATCAATAATGGAATTATAAAAAAAACAGAATATTAAAGTAAATATGTTTATTGCTTTCATTTTGTTGATAGCGTAATACAATAAGTGTAGGGAAAATAGTAACAGAGACAATAGACTCGTAAAGAAGCAAACTTGTTGTTTACCTCTCGTGCTTATATCGAGATCAAAACATGCGAAATATTCCAAAATTACTAGTGTATAGAGAGATTTAAAAAGTGGAATCTTGATCGTTGCAGAGTCACGAGAAGCGAGCAAACTTTACTGCCGAGAGTAATTCATGTTTTACTCCACATGATCCCTAGGAAAGTACAATTTTTGGTAAATAATAGAAAAGAAGGCGTGTGGTGAAAAAGCATTCACACACAAGAAGATACATGTTAATAAGAAAATTTACTACGCCATAAGAATAAGAAGAGCCTAAAAATATGCGTTATACCAGTGCAAACTCCATTTAACATATTTTATTTTTGTAATGTTTATGTCTGTTGTAATATGATTGTGCTGCACGTTTAGTTTCGTCGTCATCATCATTATAATTTATTTTACCACGTAATATGCGATTAACTGATCTGCACCAACTGTACAGTAAAACATTTATTGTAGTGTTTGTGAAATACTGGGTCAGTTTATCTTTATGTATAAAACATTTAAAAGGATAATCAACCAACACATCAGTTATTGCGGTAATGTCTTTTTTCAAGTTATTCTTCGGCACATTTTTTTTTAAAAACGACATTGTAATATTTTGTATGTCATGAAAACAATTGACAAAATCCTCGCTTGGGTAGCAAAGCCATCGCCTCGTGCTATATTCTTTTGCTTTAATGAATGCATTTTTTTTGTCTGCGTCTTGTCCATCAACTAGACTTTCTCTGCAGGTCTCACACCTTTTGACAACATTTTTAAGACATTTAGTCAGTACCCATCCACACACATAATTCCGCTGACCCGCATCGGATTCTTGTAAATTGTCACATGAGAAAACCTCAGCATTACATTCTACATCCTTTTCAGGTGGAACGTCTGCGTCTGCATGTTTTTCTTTCAGAAAGAAATCTAGTGTTTGTAGACATTTATTTGAGTCATCTTCGCAGTTCGCATTTTTGGAATGGAGCGAGTTATAATTGTTTAATAAAAGCGCTTTAAAGGCCGCTTCAAACGCCGTAGTATTAGGCGCGTTGTTTCTTGCCCCATAGCTGCGAATGTTCCCGAAAAAGTTTTCTAAGGGATCCTGATTTAAGTGTCGGGTTAATAAAATGTCAAAACCGAACTTTTCCGACAAAACTGTCCATATTCTTTCTACACCTTCTATAGTTTTAATAAAATTAATAACAGATGGGACGGTCTGTTCGATTTTTCGCATTTTATTCCCACTCATTTCTTGTTTTTTTATAAATGTTACTGTCTTTAAAATTGTTTTACAGTCTTGCCATAGTTTATGATGTGGCGAATTCCGCTTCACGCATCCTTTGTATTTTTTTCCGTTAGGAATGCTTATGGTATTTCCATTCAGGCTGTCGAATAGGTCGTCGAGCATCAAAGTAATGTCAATTAATTGACGACACTCCTGAGGCAGATCGCCACTGGCCGATAGGTGTTCAGCGGCTACAGCTACGCTATGGCTAAATAATTGGGTCGCTAATTTGACTCGCATTTTTTTTATTTTTTGTCGATTTACATGCTCTTCGGTCAACTTGTCCACTAGCCGTAGTTCTCCATATGTTCGGTCGGCGGCATATAACATTTCATAATGTTGCCACATCACTATTTTCTCTTGCCCGTTTGTGACATAGCGCATGTCCTTGGAAAGTAAATTATTCCTGAGTCCCTTCATTAAATGGGGAGTGTCATAAATATGGATAATGTTTTTGCCATTTATTTTAAAATGTTCATATGGTAACTCCTTCTGTAGCTGTTTATTTTCTTTTTTGGTGTCATTTACTAGTTCCTTGATGGCTCCAACATTTACTTGGCTCTGATCACAAACAGTATTCACGATTATGAGACCAGATTTTTGTGCGTGTTTGATAACATCCACAATAATGTTTTTTAATTCCGTTTTCTGCAAACATGTCGTAAAATAGTAGGCAATCGGTTGCTTAAAATTAAAGTTTGATTCCTTTTACCATAAATACTAAGGCGTGGTCCGCAAACGCCTTGTCACGGTTGCAAGCAAAGCCTTCCATTCTATCCTTCTGCGCATTATAAGAAACCTGCGGCGGTTTTAATGACATCTCGTCGAACATGAGGCTGCATAATCTGTCAGATAGGTTTTGCTTCGCAACAGTTTCCTTAATTTTTTTGAAAATTATAGGGTTTATCCCCGGTCTAAGTTTTATCTGGCCCAGTAAGCGCTTCATAACTTTTGTAGATGGTAAGGTAAAATATTTATGAAGTAATGCATAGCATTTCGGACTTTTTTTGTATACAGATAATGACAACACCTTTTCTTCAACAGTGAAGCGTCGTCCTTTTGGTGTTTTTTTCGCTTGCTGCTGCATCTGCATAAATAAATAGTCGCGCTGGTTTTGTCATGTTATTTACAATATCCTGGAATGCAGGATTGGTTGTGAGGTCTTCGGCATTTGCCAGCCTCGCTGCAAATGACTTGGATTTTTTCTGTAACCTTATTATCTCAGTACGTAGCCGCTTGATTTTTGTACGCAGTGAGATTGATTCTGCTAAGCTGGTGCTAGATGATTTTGTTTTCAGCCCATCTAAAAAACAAAACTGAATGTGTGAATTTGGAAGCATGGTTAAAAATAATAAACCGCACTGTTACAATAGAGACTATTACTGCCATGTTCTGCCGCCAGAGGGCAACATTAATTTGTTTGGTAAACCACAATGCAGTGGTTCCTAACCTTTTCAGTCCGGTCACCCCTATGACTAACTAGGTAACCTGATCTTAAACTGATTTTTATGAAATTTGGTACCAATAGAGATAGTTTTCTGAGTTGGTACCGAGGAAGGACAAAGGATAGCTTTTATAAGATAAGATAAAAAAGGAAGCTCCGTGGAAGTATGTGTGGGTAATCTATGTATAATAAGCAAATAGTCTGTTCGAGATCCTGAAAACGGTGAAAAATAGAGATACTACTCTTAAAAATACGTGTAGTATCTCTATTTTTCACCGTTTTCAGGATACCTCATTAGTTTCGTCATGATGCCTAGAAAAATGTATTCGAAGAGAGTATTAGCACACAAAAAATATCAAAAGTTATAAACAAAAAAAGGGGAGATTAAATAGTTGTTTTTTATTTCCCCAATATCGCAATAAGTATCTGTCCTTCCTTTTCCCGAAGCGATTTTGTGCTGGCTAAAGCTATTAGAACCCTTAATTTTCAGTGATATATGTATAAGGCTTAACATGCTTTACTTTTAATATTTTTTGTGTACATTACACGCTTCGAATACATTTTTCTAGGCATCATGACGAATGAGATATCACACGTATTTTTAGGAGTAGTATTTCTATTTTTCACTGTTTTCAAGATCTCGAACAGGCTAAAAAGGTGGATAAAAAGTAAGCTACTTAAATCATAAATTCCACGTAGAATAAGTCGTGGGCAAAAGTTAGTAGGTATACAGTGTGTAACTGGCTTGCGGGCATTTATTAAAACTGATAATAATATGATCCATTAGCAGTTGTTTTCGTGTATTAGCAAATCATATTAATGTGAATTAACAGCTTAATTAAATTTCGTATTTGCGTAATTGTCGTTACTCATATCGCTAACGCACGTGGTACAAGGCATATCATGGTACGGGGATAAAAAACTGAGACAACTCTATAGCCCGCTCCACACTCGTGCGCGAATCGCGGCGCGAAGCCGCGAACGCGAGTCTGGAGTCGATTTCGCATATCAGCGAACTAGACTCCACACTCGCGTTCGCGGCTTCGCCCGCGATTCACGCGCATAGTCTGGAGGGGGCTTATCACAAAATTACTGTCGTCCTTATCATTGCGTTCATATATGGAGGTTTTAAGTGTTTTTTGTAAACTTTGACATGATAATTTCAAAAGTCGTCAACACGTCGGGTTGTCAAAACACACCAAAAAATATGCAAAAGTGGTATTAGATTTTCTTTAAAATGGGTTACGATGCTCAAGATCTGTTAATACACGTGGAACTGCAGCTCAAGGCTTAAGGCTTTATCGGAAACACTTCCCTAATTGACGACATCCACACAATGCTCGATTGATAACAGCGGCTTCTCAGCGAGTTCGTGAGATCCAGCCAATCGCCCCTGGTCAGCTTGAAAGCGCAATGCACGGGACCGTGCCAGTGCAAGTTGGGGAATGGATTCTCGAGCACTTCAGACAGGTAGCAAACCAACGACAAGTACCTTACCTACTCGTATTATGTGGCGTTAATGTATTATATTGTAATGTATAAAAATTAGGGGTTTGAATTTAAGTTTAATTTAGTTGGTAATAAAGTGTTTATCAATGAAACTAGTGCCTTTAATTTGGTGTAGCTATCTTAAGTGTTGTTGGTATACTTGGTATCGCTAACTCTTAAAATTAAACGTCGTAATAATAATAAACAAAGTATGAAGAGCTGTCATTAGCACTTACTTGTCAATTTACTGTGCTGACCATTGCTGGCAATTAAAATTTCGTTAGAAAGTTAATAAAGGCTGAATTTTAGTTTTTTAAGTAAATTAAGATCATGGTTAAGTTAAAGAACTATGTTACTTTACCCTGTTTCAATAAAAGCCCACTTGTCGGTAACAGACTGTATACCTATTGTATAAATGTAAATATACCTTGACCGCCCAAAGCACCTCCCGCCCATTTAGATTTGCTTATCACGCTGTAATTATGCTCCATGATTACACCGGCGCGAGCTTGAGCAGCACTCGTATCTTGAGTTATAGCTGAAAAAGTATTAAGATTCTTATTATCTATCCATTATACATACCTACTAAATAGGCAGAAATTTATGTCATGAATTTCTATCGCTTTATTGTACAGTGTTGAGTGAGGTACGGCTAAACCGGAAATAACTGAATCGAATTTGATGAAATCCGCTCGTACTCTGAAGCTATGGCTGTGGCTAAATGTCTCTGTCGCATAGAGCTGGGTGCGCCTCATGCTGCCCTCCAGTCGCTATTATGTGTTCCCTTGTTTGGGATGAGGTTGTTATTGTTACTCATGAAACCATGACATTAAGTAAAATTTCTGTGAGAATGAAATAGAGGGCAACTGCTAGAATACTCTCCTTCACATTCCATATTTTAATTGCTTAATTTTACAAAAAAACATGTACCTTTACAAGTAATTAAACAATATCAGTTAGTTGTACATTGTTGTTCAATACAATTTTCGTTGGTCGCCACTTGAGAGACATCTAGTATCGAGTAGCGGTACTGATAATTCCGCTACTCGATGCTAGATGTCGACTATGAAAATACTAATATTTTTGGTACCAAAACTGATGCATGGAGTGAGCACTCTTGTCTTACTATATTTCTCTATGGTATTATTTAAGCAAAAACCTACCTGCGGAATTGCTTTGTGTTGGTGTACTGAGACTCTGAAACTGCGGAAAGAAGGCGGCTTGAGGCATTTCAAAAACATCTGAAAATATCATTTTTATATATAAATAACGTTAGAAAAAGAGAAAATGTGGCGAGTAACAAAAAACCCGTGGTAGCCTGTTCGGTAAGGGAAATTATCGCTTACAAACAACAAACACAAACAAACAAACTTTTATCCCTTTTTAACCCCCTTAGGGGTTGAATTTCCAAAATCGCTTCTTACCTCTTGTACACTTTATATATAAATCTAACCTGGTGTGCAAATTTCAAATTTCTATCTTTTGTAGTTTCGGCTCTGCGTTGATGAATCAGTCAGTTGATGTGTCGGTCAGGACACTTGCATTGCATTTATATATAAAAATATAATATAAAATATATAGATTACCCGTATTGGTTGGTAATGCAGCCTGCTGTGGTGCTTCAATAGAAACTTGTTGTAAGTTTGAGGTAGAGGCTTGTTCATTAATGTTTGGCTGAGTAGCATGCGAAATTTCCAAGATGTCAACATGCCTTTGTTCTGTAAAAAGGTACAGAGATTGGTTGTTGCGCATGCAAATTTGAACCCCATACAAACTTTCATCCCTTTTGAACCCCTTAGGGGTTGAATTTCTCAAAATCGCTTCTTATCTCTTGTACACTTTATATATAAATCTAACCTGGTGTGCAAATTTCAAATTTCTATCTTTTGTAGTTTCGGCTCTGCGTTGATGAATCTGTCCGTCGGTCAGGACACTTGCATTTATATATAAAAAATATATAGATTACCCGTATTGATTGGTAATGCAGCCTGCTGTGGTGCTTCAATAGAAACTTGTTGTAAGTTTGAGGTAGAGGCTTGTTCATTAATGTTTGGCTGAGTAGCATGCGAAATTTCCAAGTTGTCAACATGCCTTTGTTCTGTAAAAAGGTACAGAGGTTGGTTGATGCTCTAATGGACGGAATAGTTCATATGACGGAATTAGCTACGTTAACCATATTTCTGTCAGCGGTACATTGCATGTAATGGCTTCTTTTCTCTAAATATCACTATAAAAATTATGCATACTGCTTTTTAAAACACGTAACAATAGTAACCTAATCAATCAGTACAGTCAGCAGCAGAAGTTGCTAAGCGGGCGAGTGGTTTAAAATGATCTGGACGCGACTTTATAGTTAAGACAATAAGAGCATGTCAAGGTAATTTCGAATACCTCGCCCGCTTAGCAACTTCTGCTGTTGACTGTACTACAAGTACCATTGCGGCTACGTGCCAGATACAGCCTAGTCGCATTTTTTGTTTTAAGTCCGACTCACGCTTGAAGCTAAAGGTACTCCTCTTTGGGACACTTCGGGAATTCGGCCACAAAACTTTATTTTTTAACTTCCTCATTTACCGCCCAAAAGTGGCCCTTATGCCTAAAATTCATTTCTTTACGTTACACGTCCATCCGTGTTTGGGTCACTAATTTACATAATTATGTGTACCAAATTTCAACTTAATTGGTCCAGTAGTTTCCGAGAAAATAGGCTCTGACAGACGGATAGACAGACAGACGCACGAGTGATCCTATAAGTGTTCCGTTTTTTCCTTTTGAGGAACGGAACCCTAAAAACATCCTTATAAAGAGTTAGACTGGTTTTTCCGACTTACGTATAACTAATTCTGAAAGATAATCTTATAGATTCATACCAGGTAAATGCAGTGAAGGCACTGCTAATCTATTTAACCGGTGATTACGGTTTTTGTCTGCATTCTTGAAATGTTTATCACAAATGATCCTCTTCTTATGGTACTCATAATCCGAAGATTTTTCCAACTTGCCACCAACAAGTGTGACCCAAGATTTGAATTGTTCTGGATACTTGTCAGGATTTGGAAAGCGATGGGTTATTGTTCCTGAAAAAATAAATTTACTCTCCTTGTATTATGTCTGCCTGATACATGTAATGTAAGATAATGTTAAAATAAGTATGTATAACACATATTTTTATACCATGTCTGGAGTATCTAGATATGGGATTTTGAACTATACATATGCATAGATATGACAAGATTCTTATAGCTATATTTTATTGTTAATTAATAATATTTAAATGATAAGTTTTAAGAGGTATTCTAATAAGCCTACAATTTTTCATTTTTATTTGTATTAGGTATAGGTTATTTTAAGTAATTGCTATGCCCTTGCAGGGTTCATGTTTGAAACAACTTATTTGTTATTTACTACCTATATGTACAACATGAATGCAAATAAAGAACTTGAACTTGAACTTGAATGTATTAGGTACCACAATTCGTGAAAATGAACTTACCAGTGTTTTTACATCCAAAAGCACATAGTCTAGGCATTTTAGCAGATTTATCGATAGTGGCCTGCCTTATCAAAAGTTACTAGTACTTAGGTACTAGTACTTAGGTACCTACCACGAAATAAATTTACTGTAAAATAGCGTCCATATCGCACAAAATAACACAGCACACAGCGAATGCTCAACGACAAGGCGGAGCAACACAGAGATAACTCAACGCACTTTCGGGGTTTTCATAACAGGGTATGTGTTTTAATTCGGGCTATAATCTAATTTCTTCAGAACCGTAACGAAGAAAATGGCTGAACCATCACTGAAATATTTCAAATTTACCCTCTTCCAGTGACAGCAAAAAAAATTGCTTGTCTATGCTTGACATGGTCTTGGCGGATATGCAAGTGTTGCCAGCATAAAAAAACAGTATAATTAAATCAAATTTATAAAAAAATTCTTATTTTTTCACAAAATTGATTGAAAATTATAATAATTACAAATATGAATTCGTACTTATTTTAATTTAAATATTAATGCCACTGAAATTATATACATTTTATAGTGACATCTGGTGAAGTAGTTTGTGTAATCGGAAGTCAACTAATTTTGTGAGAAGCAAGATATAGAAGTCGCCTGCATCTTTACTGACGTTAACTACATTTGTAGTGTCCCCCCCCTGTGGCCTATTTTATAAAGCTACAAGTTACAATTTACAAGCGGAAGTCTCTTTCTAACCCTATGTTTTAGAACGAGACTTCCGCTTGTAAATTGTAACTTGTAGCTTTATAAAATGGGCCACTGGTAGCGGCTATCGCAAATCGCAAGTATCGCACAATCAATCAGTCAGTTGCTACGTTTATACACTAGCAGGTTGACGTCCAGTGTTTTCTTATTATTTACACACTTGTATTAAATTAAATCAAGTTTCTGTGCGATAACTTTACAATGGCAGAGAGGCAACTGAAAAACAGAGTTTGCATAATCGGTTCAGGCAACTGGTGAGTTTCAGTGTCTCTGATAATTAGTAATATCTTTGTTTGTTTTTACGGTGAAACTAATTGGCCGTGTAAGATGATTTTATAACCTTACGCTACAGTTTTGTGCGATGACATAACAAGGATCGTTTATAGTTCTATCTATTTAGCCATGCGGATATGCAGTTTATTTTTGACCTTCAATATCATTCCGCGCTCTTGCACCTTCACATAACTTCTGCATGTAGTTAACCTTGTCAATTCAAATATTATTGCCAACTAAGTAAAGTAATATTTTTCATTGAACAGGGGATCAGCAATTGCTAAAATTGTTGGCAAAAATGCGGCCCGGCTACCTAACTTTGAAGACACAGTTACAATGTGGGTGTATGAAGAAATGATAGAAGGGAAGAAACTAACAGAAATCATTAATGAAACACATGAGAATGTTAAATATTTGCCCGGACACAAGTTACCTGAAAATGTTGTAAGTATTCTTTATGTATAAACCTTACTTGACACATATATTATTTTAAAGTAGGTACGCATGTGGCTCTTTACGGCACTAATGCAATAATTAGTACATTATGTGACTATGCCGAAAATTTTCAGGGCCATTTATGTACTGTAAATCCTTGTATGATACATGTGCGAATGCAAATATGGTAATTAACTACTCATTTTAATATATCACCACTAATTACGAATTTCCTATTATAAATGTGGCATTATTGAATTAAGATGTTAATGTAGGGAAACCTGTTCACTCTGTTTACTAGAACTTTAGTTAATTCGTTTTAAAGTATTTGATTGTTGTATCTTGTCAATTAAACATTATACATAATGTTTTATTGCTGTTCAATTTATCATTATTTTCTCTGATATTTTTTCGAAGCATTTTACTGTACTGATTCAAAAGCTTATTTTCATAATAAATGTGCCGCTCAGATTCATGTTACTAAAGTGTTAGGTTAACACAGTAAATTTTTGCAACACACAATAATTATTATGATCTTTCGCTTATTAAAGTAAGCAAAAGATCAGCAGTAAATAACAATCAACATGTATTATGTTGTTAGAAGTGAATGGGTAAAGTCCAAGTTTAATGACCTCTAATGAGATTCTAATTAGAATCATAACTAACTTGGTTCTTTGTTATCTGGGGCCCATTTCTCGAATGGCATTAGACTAACATTATTACTATTATTAGTCCACGAACTGTGTTACCATGGCAACAGACCAATATGGTTAGAAAATATTTGACTAATATGGTTTGAGAAGTGAGCCACTGTTGATGCATATTTATAGATGGTCATGCAAATCTTGTCAGTAGAAAAAGGCGCGAAATTCAAATTTTCTATGTGACGATATCCCTTCGCGCCTGCATTTTTCAAATTTGCCGCCTTTTTCTATTGACAAGATCTGCTTGACCAACTATATAAAGAAGATATATGCTTCAGCTGGCACATTTTTTACGGTTGTTGGAATTATAATTTTCTGTCAATGATAAATTTCAAATAGACGTGCTATAACAACAAATACTAATAACAGATTAAGGCGCTCTTATATTTGAGTTTTACGTTTCCGAGGGGGTGAAGCAGACGAGTGGTAGAACAGGCGGGCGGGCGCCCCGCGCGGCGCACCGCACCATTCCCGCGCAGCACGTCTACATCCTTATTCTGGCGCCATCGGTATTCTGAATATTCTGATTTGTCAGTTCCGGGATTTTTTCCGGCAATTAATATCGAATAAGGTTTATTAGCAAATTCGTATTTTAATGAGTACTTAATGAAATTATATACAATATGAGAGTATACCCCGACAAACTAAGAACCTAATCAAATACACAATTATTATGAGACAGAAATTAGTACTTCCTTACCTTAAAAATATAATAGAGTTAGACCAAGAAAATTCTGCAACGATTTTGATTGCACACGCAGTGCAAGTGTTATTTTGAACGACAAACCTTTATGAAATTATGATTAACACTTGCACTGCGTGTGCAATCAAAATCATCGTAGACTTGGTCTAATTCTAGAAGTCAATTTCGGGCAAGTAGGTATTGAAAATAAGGAAGAATACTGTAGTTCGTTTTTTTAGCATTAGAAAGTACTTGTAGCTAGTTTGACAGTGCACAACATTGTATGGGGACCTTGCACTTTGAGACTATGCGCTGAAACTTGGCACAGTTGATTGTTAGCTGGTCTTGAGCAGATACAGACCGGTAGACATCGAGAACCACGTCTCATTTAGTAGGGGGGAGGGGGAGAAGTTCGACGCCACCGCGCTTCACTTGGAGCAACATTTCTCTAAAACTATACCTATTAGGGCATGTGATATATCATTTTCGGATAAATTAAGGATAAGAAATCTAATTTTGGAACTAGAACAATGCACTTTCTAACAAAAAAAAGCGTAAAGTAGAAAAAACTAAAAAACGTATTTGTGATTTTTTCATAATTACCATTTTTTTTTTAAGTGTAGCAGAAATCTGAAAACATTAAATACAGTTGTAAAGCCACACTTATTACGTTTAAGAAAATATATAGTGTATTATACAAAACTTTTGATAAATGGGAGATAAAATAATATTAAGCGTGGGTCAGAGTGATCTCAATACAAAATACTATGAATGTGGGAAAGTTACTTATAATTTGTTCTACAATCGTTTATTTTTTTTAGTTTTTCGTAAATAACTCGTAAACGGTAGCCCACAGCAAAAAATAATCTTTTACGTAAATAATCTGTTTCAGATTTCTTATAAAATAAGTGCTACTGTTTTTCGCTACAATCAATATAAAAAAAAAATTCGAACGGTCGAACTTCCCCCCTCCCCCCCACTAAATAAGACGTGGCTCTCGACGGCTCCCGGTCTGTATCTGCTCAAGACCAGCTAACAATCAACTGTGCCAAGTTTTAGCGCATAGTCTCAAAGTGCAAGGTGTCGTGCAGTAATAAACTAGCTATTGAAAGAAGGTAAGCGATCTTTATATGTCTTTTAATTGAAAAGCGCTTTTTAAAAGTCAGTAACTATTACTTATGAAAGCTTATTTTATATATTAGGACTTTTATTTTATATAAAACCAATCAACATTTGGCATGATGTGTCACATCCCCGTAGCTGCAGGCGTCCATAGGCTATGGTGAATGCGGGTCGTATGCTTGCTTGCCACCAGTGTGGTATATAAAAACAGCATTTTTTGGAATTAAGTCCCATATAGCACGGTACGGACTTGGCGGAAATAAGGTAGAAGTACTAGTGCTCAACGCTGCACTAGTATTCGACACGGCCACTTTATGTCAAAGTGACAAGAATTTAATTTGAATACAGAAAGATCGTCGCCGTTCAAATTTAACCTATATTACTTTGACATAAAGTATAGTGTGTAGCTTTCAAATAGAGCTCAACGGCTAATCCTATTGTCTATTATTACGTAAAACCGCACGTGCTACTTACCTCCAAAAAAGGGTCTTAATAATTTTATTTGGCACCTGAGCGCGGGCTAGGCCAACGCTCAAAAAACCAGTGTAGATGCGCTCTCCGATAACGCGCCTTTGTTACGCATCTCGATGACACATTTTAGACTGGTTCTGTAGCGTTCGACTCGAAGAACCGAAGTACGTATTTTTTATCCCATCAAAAACATAAATGTAAAAAAGGAGAGCCAAGTTCAATACAAAAATTATGCTTGGCTGTGGGGTTCGCCGCAAAAAGAATGGAGATTTAAATGAGTGCCAAGTTTTATGCAAAATAAAAATATGTATTTATAGGAACAAAATAACATTATAAACAAGTATTAAACTCTATTTCTTTGCTTTATTGGATAACTATAACAATTGCTGTTATTTAAAAAAAATGTGAGATCTTAAAGTAGGTTAGATTTGACTTGGCCAATACTTTTTGTAAAGAAAACTAGGCAGGTATTGAGATTTAATGTTTTTTCTTGTGTTTCCGCTGCATGTTTTTTACTTCTGTTCTTTGTATTAATTATGTGGTGCCGCGCGCCGCCAACGACACACCGTTGGCCGGTTGTTTAGCGCGTATTACAGGTTTTTTGTATGGGGACCCCCCCTATTTTTTAACTTTTTTTATTTTTAGATTTTTTCCTACGCTTACACACAATTACCGAGCTGGATTCCAAATTTCATCCTTCTAGGTCATCTGGAAGTAGGTTAGGTTTAGGTACTATATGTCAGTCACAATAAAAAAGAAATTTGTATGGGAACCCCCCCTATTTATTAACTTTTTTTTGTTTTTAGATTTTTTCCTACGCTTACACACAATAACCGAGCTGGATTCCAAATTTCATCCTTCTAGGTCATCTGAAAGTAGGTTAGGTTTAGGTACTTATATGTCAGTCACAATAAAAAATGGTTTTTTTTTTATGGGGACCCCCCCTATTTTATAACTTTTTTTAATTTTTAGATTTTTTCCTACGCTTTCACACAATAACTGAGCTGGATTCCAAATTTCATCCTTCTAGGTCATCTGGAAGTAGGTTAGGTTTAGGTACTTATATGTCAGTCACAATAAAAAATGTTTTTTTTGTATGGGGACCCCCCCTATTTTATAACTTTTTTTAATTTTTAGATTTTTTCCTACGCTTTCACACAATAACTGAGCTGGATTCCAAATTTCATCCTTCTAGGTCATCTGGAAGTAGGTTAGGTTTAGGTACTATAGGTATGTCAGTCAGTCTTAAAATTTACGACTTTTTGACCTTCATATCTTTATAACCGTTTGAGCTAGCTTCATGAAATTTGGGCTTCTAGATGTCCTTATGGATATAATTAAACACACGTAGTTTTATGTGTTTACGTTAAAGATGTTTTGAGTTATAGAAGGGTCAAAAGTGGCACCAAGTGGTTCGTGTAATATTACACTTGGCGCTGGCTAGCCAGTTCCTTTGCTTGAACTTGGCTTGACACGCTGCCGCGTGTCTAGATGCAGGTGGTTGTGGCACGTGGCACGAGCAGTTTTACTTAACAATAGACAACAGGATTAGCCGTCGAGCTCTATTTGAAAGCTACACACTATACCCATGTCGAATACTAGTGCAGCGTCGAGCACTAGTACTTCTAACTTACCTAATATTAAACACAAAACGATTTTAGGCATTTTTCGACCACTTCCCTTAAAACGCATGTAGGTAACTCGGAAACTAAAAGCGGTGAAATGGTTACCACCATACACTAAACACTCCCACATAGGTATTTGAAATCCGTAGGTACACATATGTTTAAAAATGATTCAATTTGATTAATTTAATAGCCTTTAATAAAATATGTTTACACAATTTATCAATCGTGACTGAATTCCGGATTGGTTAGGTGGGTGTGTGCCTTTGCTTCCCAACTTGTTATACAGTGAAACCTGGTTAAGTGGGACCTGGATAAGTGAGAAACCTCTATAGCTGGGACTCATGGTGCGGTCCCGACACTTTAGCACTGAATTACCTGTGTTACTGAGAAAAAACGAACCTCTATAACTGGGATTCGTTATTGTGATTTTATAGTCACATTTACCTCTATAACTGAGACAGAGAGTGTATTTTACCTCTTTTACTGAGACTATATTTATAAGATTACATTTTCCTAATTGTTTTTTGGAATTTTATAGGGAATTGACTTCTGTATCTGACATAACGTCAATCTATGACCTCTCTAACTTGGACTTCATTGAACAATTGCCGTAATCTTACTAACTCTTAGTCAATCCACAAATTCCGCATTTGCTTAATTGTGTCTAAACAACTTCAAGTTTGATTTAGTTAATTTATGTAAGTAGTTAAAACTATCAAAACGAAAGCTGAAATTTTGATAAGCAACACGAAAAAATAAATTTTCATTTATTAAATTTCTAATACGCATTGAAGTCCATATTAAATTTAATTTAATTTTGAAATATCTATCCTTTGGAGAATCATTCAAAATTAATTCAAAGAAATATTTAAACAGACTAAAAAAATATTTAGGGACAAGGATTATTTTACCTTATTTATTTTTAAAGATAATTACTAAATACCCTATTAACCACCTCTATAACTGAAATATACTCTATTCTCACCTCTATTAATGGAACCCTCTGTAAATGAGACAGAAATTTATTTTTACCTGGCTAACTGGGAGCCTGGGTAAGTGGAAAACCTCTTTAAGTGAGACAAATTTGCTCGCCCCTTGAGATCTCACTTATCCAGGTTTCACTGTAAAATGACAATATGACGGGCGAATGTCTGAAATGTCACAGTAATTAAAAATGATTTTGCTTTTCCTCGTAAGTATGTTGAAAAACATTGTGTGTATAACATATTTGCATATTTATACAGTGGTTACCCATTTTATGAAACGTCCACTAAACTAGCACAGGTCCGACGCTGGCAGTGGCCACGGGCGTACTGGCGCGGGGAATGGGCGCAAGGTATTGCCGCGTAGGGTGAAATTTAGTAGGCAAAAGTTGAATTCATAAAATTATGAATGAAAAGATTAACGTATCAATAAAAGGACCAGCAATAACGAAGATTTACTTAAAACCTATCGAATGAGGTAAGTTTCATATCCATTTTCGTCGTAGTACTTCTAAAATATGGATCAAAAGACAGCTTTAAGCATGTTTTCAACTTAAGATTCTATCGAGAAAATAATGAACCGTTGTGTTTCTAACAAGCAATAACGTAGTTCAAGGACTAAAGTTATACATACTAGAAAATAATGCATGAAATCCTTGTAAAAGTCTGTAAATATGGTTACAAAAAAGCGCATTTTACTACATACCGCGCCTTAAAATAAATATTTAAGTGAGGCTCCCATACAACAAATGTGATATTTTGCCGTTTTTTGCGTAATGCTACGGAACCCTTCGTGCGCGAGTCCGACTCGCACTTGGCCGGTTTAATTTTTTACTAGGTACAAATATTTTTTTCCAAATTATTTCATTGCAATTGCACCTGGAAAATTACACATTTGTTCATACAAAACTAAAAAGACCCATTCCTATTTGCGTTATTAACACCCATTTAACGTTAAATTTAACTCGCGTTAACCCATCGAGTTCCGTGGACGCGATATGGGGTCCGATTGTCAATAAAAATTCTAAATTATAAACCGCAAGGTCGTTTATGGCTGGCAAATTTAGATCCCTGGGACTTGGTTAATAGCGCCTTATTTGACTAACAATCAAAAAGTTACCATTCATCAGAAACAACACTAAGAGCTGTTTCCCACTGACGTCCTATTTCTTGCGGGTACGGTTTTTTTGCAGGATCCAGTTTTCGGTAGTATGCATGCACAGGATCCCGCAAACAGAATCCTCGTGTGAAAGTTACTATATTAGCACCTATACTACTAAAACGGTATCCTGCAAAAAACCGTACCCGCAAAAAACTGGCCGTCAGTGGGAAACAGCTCTAAAGTCCCAGGTTAACGTTCTAATTTCAAACGTAGTCCGTTGGCACTGTATGCGTTCCGCGTGCGACATCTATTTCGGGCCTACTACCTTACGCGTTCACTGCCAATGTCACTCAATACTCAATGTCGTTATGTAACTGCCGGCTACGTGACTTATCTATTTTGTATACAGAAGAGCGATAAATATGAAGACCGCTAAAAGGTAAAATGGAGCCGGGACATTTCAACTTAATTTCGCGAAAACAAAAAATATTTTTTTTAAATGTTTTTTTTTACACTCTCTCTACATTTATCGAAATATCGAATTAGGTACTGAAATCGCGAACTCGCGAATAGTGATATTCTTAGAACTACATGACGTCATTTTTTATTAAAATAAATCTCAACCTTGATGTGGTTATTAACGCATTCACTGCCAGGGGGTGTGGCCTAGGAACAAACTTGTATGACGGTGAACTCGCATGTGCGTCGGGGGCAGTGAATGTGTTAACAAAGATTTTAATTTCATAAAATATTATGTATAATGCCTGGAACCATATTTTGCCTTGATGAGTTTATCTAATTACTTACATAGGTAATATTACCTAACTATGTATTATATTAATTATATCTGCAGTGATTATAGATTACCTTATGATAGTTATGATAATATTAATCATCATCATCATCATCATCATCATCTCAGCCTATATACGTCCCACTGCTGGGCACAGGCCTCCTCTCGAGCGCGAGAGGGCTTGGGCTATAGTCCCCACGCTAGCCCAATGCGGATTGGGGACTTCACATACACCTTTGAATTTCTTCGCAGATGTATGCAGGTTTCCTCACGATGTTTTCCTTCACCGAAAAGCGACTGGTAAATATCAAATGATATTTCGTACATAAGTTCCGAAAAAGTCATTGGTACGAGCCGGGGTTTGAACCCGCGACCTCCGGATTGCAAGTCGCACGCTCTTACCGCTAGGCCACCAGCGATAATATTAATAACACACGTCAATCGTAATTTCATCAACGTCATGATTATAATAATTATATTTTGGACAATATATTTATGTTCCGATGTTGGCATGGCTCGGAACCGGTTTTATCTTCATACAAAAAATACCAGTATTGGTTTATTAACTACCTACCTAAATACAGTGAAACCTGGTTAAGTGGGACCTGGATAAGTGAGAAACCTCTATAGCTGGGACTCATGGTGCGGTCCCGACACTTTAGCACTGAATTACCTGCTGTTACTGAGAAAAAACGAACCTCTATAACTGGGATTCGTTGTTGTCATTTTATAGTCACATTTACCTCTATAATTGAGACAGAGAGTGTATTTTACCTCTTTTACTGAGACTTTATTTATAAGATTACATTTTCCTAATTGTTTTTTAGAATTTTATAGGGCTTTGACTTCTGTATCTGAGATAACGTCAATCTATGACCTCTCTAACTTGGACTTCATTAAACAATTTTCGTATTCTTACTAACTACACACCACAAATCCACAAATTCTTAGTCTATCCACAAATTCCGCATTTGCCTAATTGTGTCTAAACAACTTCAAGTTTGATTTAGTTAATTTATGTTAGTAGTTAAAACTATCGAAGCGAAAGCTGAAATTTTGATAAGTAAAATGGAAAAATAAATTTTCATTTATTAAATTTCTAATACGCAATGAAGTCCGTATCAAATTTAATTTAATTTTGAAATATCTATCCTTGGAGAATTATTCAAAATAAATACAAAGAAATATTTCAACAGACTTAAAAATATTTAGGGACAAGGATTATTTTACCTTATTTATTTTTAAAGATAATTACTAAATACCTTATTAACCACCTCTATAACTGAAATATACTCTATTCTCACCTCTATTAATGGAACCCTCTGTAAATGAGACGGAAATTTATTTGTACCTGGCTAACTGGGAGCCTGGGTAAGTGGAAAACCTCTTTAAGTGAGACAAATTTGCTCGTCCCTTGAGATCCCACTTATCCAGGTTTCACTGTACATGATTCAGTCTTACGTAAAAAGCATAAGATAATTAATAGCCCACATTATTTAATGTGGGCTATTTCGGAGTAAACAAAAAACTGGTTCCGGGGCCTGGATGTTGGACATAGGTAGGCCCCATTTAAGTATTTAAGGGGGCTTTCATTTTAGTGATTGGACCCCGCAACTCCCAGAATTACAAAATGTTTTGCAAATGTCAAACTCCTACTTAGGCATCTTTGAATATGCATAGATGCATTTCCTCATCAGCCCTCTCGCGCATGAGAGGAGGCCTGTACTCAGCAGTGGGACGTATATAGGCTGAAATGATGATGATGATGATGATTTCCTCATCAGAAATAATGTGTGCGGTACTTTCGGTGAGAGGCAGAGGTAACTTTTCGGTTGGCACGATATTGTGACGGAGTTGACGGGTTAATATTAATCGTACCATCGCCCACACTGTTAACTACATTGGTGGATCTTATGCCTCTTGTAATAAGGCCCACCAATGTACACTTAGGTGTGTTGCTGTTTGTACTTTCACATTGAATTTACAGCCTGGCAAAAAAGAGTAGAAATCAAAAAGTGGCAACACTATAGTGTCGTCCCTTTCTAATCAATATATACAAGAGAACGGGACGACACTACAATGTTGCCACTTTTTAATTTCTACTCTTTTTTGCCAGGCTGTACATGTCAAATATATATAAGCGCCTATTTAATGGAAAGAGTCGAGTACAAAGTACTTTTCTCAAAAATGGACGGCAAAGTCGACTTTGCCGTCTAAAAAATCGGTCGCGAAGCGCGTAGTTTATGGTTAGTCAAAAATTAAAAAGTTAAAAACATTGCAGTCTCGATTTTGGGACTGCAATGTTGCATACAAATTCCATTATTTGTCGAGTTCCAAACTTTTTAAAAGTTGAAATGGCCATATCAAATGAAGGCACAGGCCCAATAAACAGCCAAACAGATGATTAGTACCGCGACTATTTAGATGTCTCAAATAGGTTGGCGTATATTTGGCAGAAAAATACACTTCTATTTTTTTTATTAAAAAAATAAAAAGGCGGCAAGGGCTTTTTCTGTCAAAATATACATGCAAGAACGTTGCTTTTGTAAAATATTTCTATGATATTTATATTTCTTGCACCATTTTTGAGAAAAGCACTATATATGACTCGGCTGGAAGGCTACTTGCTGGCTTCGGATTCAATTAAACGGACTCCCAAGGTCGTCCGTTTAAAACGAATCCTCAGCCTGCAAGTAACTACTTCCGAGCCTCGACAATAATGTACTATTTTGGCCAAGATAAATTATCTGCGAACCTTAATACATCCGTTTGCAAATCCATATAATCCCAGTATTGACAAATTTTGTGTAGGCGTATTGGATAACAAACTCGATTGTTATGAATTGATAAGCATACATATTAGGTCTTGGTTGTTTTCTGAGGGCCCTACCGCGAACACCGATGTTCGCAAATTGCGGGTGTCTTTCTTTTTACTCCAAGTAAGGCGTCATTAGAGGGACAGAGAAAGATGCCCGCTAAGATAGCGACGGCTAATCTTTCTTGTGCTTGGTGAATTTGATTATATCCTGAAGTTTTTTTATCTATAGTTAAATTAAACTTAAACGGTATTGTGCTAAACCGGATTTTGATTTTCAAAACAGGACCTTATAAAAATCTAAGTAATGTCTCAATTCAAACCCCATATGTGAGTATTTAACAAACAGGCCATGTGCTCAACCAATTATTTAAAAAAAAATTCCCACGTAAGTTCACAGTTTTACCAACTTCGGATATAACCAAAAAGGAACTAGATTTAGATACTACAGTGACATCGTACAATTTAATTATCTACACTCTCGTTTCCGTCAGGTTGCCATTCCAAACGTAGAGGATGCGGCGAAAGACGCGGATATCCTCATCTTCGTGGTGCCCCATCAGTTCGTGAGGACGATTTGCTCCACCCTCCTCGGCAAGATCAAGCCTACGGCAGCGGCGCTGTCTCTCATAAAGGTAAGGTAGGAGAGACGCGGACATCCTCTCCGTTGTGCCCCAGTTCGTGAGGACGATTTGCTCAACCCTCCTCGGCAAGATCAAGCCTACGGCAGCGGCGCTGTCTCTCATAAAGGTAAGGTAGGAGAGACGCGGACATCATCTCCGTTGTGCCCCAGTTCGTGAGGACGATTTGCTCAACCCTCCTCGGCAAGATCAAGCCTACGGCAGCGGCGCTGTCTCTCATAAAGGTAAGGTAGGAGAGACGCGGACATCATCTCCGTGGTGCCCCAGTTCGTGAGGACGATTTGCTCCACCCTCCTCGGCAAGATCAAGTCTACGGCAGCGGCGCTGTCTCTCATAAAGGTAAGGTAGGAGAGACGCGGACATCATCTCCGTGGTGCCCCAGTTCGTGAGGACGATTTGCTCAATCCTCCTCGGCAAGATCAAGCCTACGGCAGCGGCGCTGTCTCTCATAAAGGCAAGGTAGGAGAGACGCGGACATCATCTCCGTGGTGCCCCAGTTCGTGAGGACGATTTGCTCAACCCTCCTCGGCAAGATCAAGCCTACGGCAGCGGCGCTATCTCTCATAAAGGTAAGGTAGGAGAGACGCGGACATCCTCTCCGTGGTGCCCCATCAGTTCGTGAGGACGATTTGCTCCATCCTCCTCGGCAAGATCAAGCCTATGGCAGCGGCGCTGTCTCTCATAAAGGTAAGGTAGGAGAGACGCGGACATCCTCTCCGTGGTGCCCCAGTTCGTGAGGACGATTTGCTCCACCCTCCTCGGCAAGATCAAGCCTACGGCAGCGGCGCTGTCTCTCATAAAGGTAAGGTAGGAGAAACGCGGACATCCTCTCTATGGTGCCCCAGTTCGTGAGGACGATTTGCACCACCCTCCTCATCAAGATCAAGCCTACGATCAAACAAAGGTTGCCAAAAATACTAATACACCTATCTGAAATCACTCCTTATACGGCCCCGACATCATTAGTAATGACATGAAATTTCATGACGCTCCAGCGTTTGATCCAGTCAGGTCATGACATTCTTAAATCTCCCCACACACTTATCAAGTTGCCATGAAATTTTGTGGCTGGGTATGAACGTGTATTCTGTTATAGCCTTTACATTGTTCTTACAACTGGATTGCTATCATTGAAACCTTAGGAAGTAATGTGATTTGGCAGGGCTTCGACATAGCGGAAGGCGGTGGCATTGACCTGATCTCGCACATCATCACGAGATGCCTGAAGATCCCTTGCGCGGTGCTGATGGGTGCCAACATCGCTTCCGAGGTGAGTCTTAGTTATATAAAGCGAGGGCTTGTAGTGTGTGTATTTTTCATATATCCGCAAAGTTGCGAGACGTATGTTTTAGTGCTGGCTCTCAATTGTTTCCCATAAACTTTTAAGTCATAATGTATTGTTTGTCCGCATTTTCGTTAGTTATAATTTATTTGATTCAGAAACGCGTGACTTTTTTAGGATTGCCATAAAAGGTACCCATTATGACTTAAAACTTTATGGGAAAGAAAGGGAGCCCTTTAGTACTACGAAACGATTCTAAAATATTTTTTTAGTTTAATTTTAACAACCACATTATACATTGTGATCACTAGTGATAGTTGTGACGTCGTGTCAGTACATGCGATGTTTTCAGTAAAGTCAAACAAAGTATTGATATAAGTACATCGTTTGCCGAATTATTTTATAAGGGCAAATAAAA
This sequence comes from Cydia fagiglandana, assembly GCF_963556715.1. NCBI lineage: Eukaryota > Metazoa > Arthropoda > Insecta > Lepidoptera > Tortricidae > Cydia > Cydia fagiglandana. The sequence goes on along the minus strand of NC_085936.1, from coordinate 19,211,926 downwards.
CTTTTTTTTACATTATAAACTACGAGTAAAGTACCCTAAGTCCTAAAGGTGCACCCACATTAGCTGTATAAAATGTTATATGTATAACATTGTATCACAGGGACAACATAATAAAACACTAAGGTTATCACGTTGAACCTACCTTTCCTTTCTTTAAAATTTGTTTTAAGTTCAACTTCCAAAGTGTTTATAGCTTATTGATTGATAAGCATTCTGAACCGAATGCTTATCGTATCGTCATTACGTAATATTCTGTCATTATATGGAATTGTTTTTGTAAAATATTACACAAGAGTTATTTTTAGTGTTCCGAGATAACTTTGTGTCTTCAGTTTGTTTGTTCATTTCGTTATTGAATTATGCAATGCACTGTATTACTAATCTGGAGTTGATAAATAAAGTTCAAGGGTTATTAAATAACAAAACCCACATTGTTCTTTACTTCATTTACTCATGCGGACTTTGGTCTTTATTCAATGATTGTCTTTAGTAAGAAATACCCTCTTTTTGTAAAAGACCTTTTAAATTTGCTCACGAAACACAAGCTCGAAGCATGCACGCTCAACGTTCGTGCTGACTGCCATATTTTGGTGAAAACATATGCGTGCGTTTTGTGGCCCTCAGAGGGCCTACCGCGAATCACGTTCGACGTTGCCTCTCTGTCGCACTTGTAAATTCGTACGTAAGTGTGACAGGGAGGCAACACATCGAACGTGGTTCGCGGTAGGCTCTCAGGTTACAGGATCTGCCATCGGCTTTCTTAGCCATAATCAGATTGTATGAATCTATACATTTCTTTTTCAAGGTGGTGGTCCATTAACCATCATTCCTTTTACGTGAAGAGAGAGGGTGTATTATTCTCTCTGGTTACAGGATCGATAATTAATATTGATGTATAACAACAGGTAGCCGATGAGAAATTCTGCGAGACGACGATAGGCTGCCGGGACGTGATGCTCGCGCCGACCATGCGCGACATCATCCAGACCGACTACTTCCGCGTTGTCGTCGTCGACGACGAGGATGCCGTCGAAATTTGCGGCGCGCTCAAGGTACGACACTGCGACTTACTTTACTGCTTGGGGCTTGTGCACAAAGAAAGAAAATTAGCAAAAACCTCACCAAATATCACCAGTGCTCCAAAAAGTAGCCGAAAACACCTCACGTGATTTGTGCACAACCCCTTACTTTACATCACAGTATTCACAGTAGACAACTGCGACTTACTTTACATCACTCTCGTTCGTCAATGAAAAGCGCACACAGGGATGCGTAAAATGTCAGGGTAACCTAATCGGAGATTAAGGGGCCCACAGATTACAAGTTCGCCGGACGATATCAGCCTGTCAGTTGATCGGAACTGTCACAGGCCGATATCGTCCGGCGAACTGGTAATCAGTGGGCTCCTTTACATGTGCCACTCCGACGCTCTATAGTGACATGGCGCAATCTCCGGCACGGCTATCCTGACATTCCACGCGGCCCAGGGTGCACTTTCCAACTGCGGTAAATCCGCTCAAGTTATCTTAGTCTACTCTTTTTTCGAAGATTGTATTAGTACTCTAATTACAAAAAATGCGTATAGCCGGTCAAGCAAGATTGTCAGTAGAAAAAGGTGCGAAATTCAAATTTTCTATGGCACGATATTCCCTTCGCGCCTAATTTTTTTAAATTCGCCGCTCTTTTCTACTGTCGGAAATGGCTTAACAGAGTATATTTAAGTGGCAGCGCAACTAAGTCACCTCTGGCTAGACTGCCATATCCTGACATTCTACGCGGGCCTGTGTGCATATTTGTTTGGAAAATTTCAACCTACCTAATAATTATTAGGAAACCTCTTAAGAAATTCTAATAGTTTATTACCCGCAGATAATAATTATATGGCGGGATCTTGCTCAGCACAGGGAGGATTGGAAAGGGAGAGGGGAGGCCTTTGCCCAGCAGTGGGACACACACACAGGCTAATAAAAAATAAAAAAACTCCTAGAATTTCTTTGCTATGTTGCAAGTCAGCAAACTTATTTTTATACGCGTACAAACTGCTTCACTTGTTTATGTAAATAAGTAAATGCTCTGATAAATAGTGATAAATTCTGTTAGGTGCACAACAGAATTTAGCTGCTAGTAAATATTGTAGAGAAACAAACGGCAAAGTTTGCACTGCATATGTTTTCGTACTCATGTTTACTTTGGTATGAAAGTGGCTACCGTGAAAATTGCTACGTAGCAATTTCAAACCTTCCCCGTTGACTTAGAGTTCAAAATTGCGAAATCAGCTTCGAGATAATTCTAAAAGGAGAAATAATTCTGAAAATATATGTTGACATTGATTGTCAGAGCATTCTTATTTAACTAACCTACAGTGAACCTTATTGTCTTGGAGTAAGGTTTACGAATGATTACTTAAATAGTGATGATAGGTTAATATGTTTTAGTCATGTTGAAGATGAAGGTCGGATGACGTCATTATGCAGTTTGTATAGTTGGCTGCATCTCATTGCAAATTATACAACCTACAATATCATAAATAACGTCAAACAAAGCGTTTCGTATCATATTGTTTATTATTAAATGAGTAAATCGTTTAGTGAACTCGAAACTGAAATAAACTGACAAATCATGAATTTTACAAGAAGTAGTCTTTTGGATCCTTTTTTAATTCGCCAATTTTGGTTCAAAAAATGGTTTTAAATATGAATTTACTTAGTGAAATTGTGACCTTAACTATACATGTTTTAGATATTTCTATTTATTCGATTTACCTTTTTGGGGACTTAAGAAGAATTGCAAAAATTAAATCTGCAATTTCAAGGAGGGTTTTTAAGGACTTCTGACACTGACACATCTCAATTATTGTGGTTGCAATATTTTGCGCTTTGGATGTCAGTAAAACTAATATTAAATACATAAACTAAACACACATTAAGTTTAATATCTGGTAGTTTTACTCTGATGTCGCTACCTGACATGCTCGTACGCAAACTTCGCGATGTAAATTTTGCGCAAAGCGGTTGTAACTAGTAGAAACAATTTATTCCAATTACCTAATAAATTGCGTACGATGTACTGTTTCCTTTCAGGAATGTCTGACAATCTGTCTGTTGTAAACTGCAAGACGTAAGACCAAAAAAAGTAAGACAATGTTGCCACTGCAATAATTTGTTTGTAAAATTATAAATTCCTTTTGATAAATCTACATTCTGAACATTTATTTAACATCTTGTAATTTACCTATGTTGAACAAATAAATCTTTGAATCTTTGAATAATTTATTCATTAATAATTTTACTCCTACTACTTAAAAAAGTATTTTTATTTACTTATTTGTACTTGCAAGACGCGATAGTAAAAAAGTGGCAACATTTCTTACTTTTTTTGGTCTTGAATTACGTTTTGCAGTTTAGGTATTCTTACTTCTTCCGCAGTCTAGAGATCATTAAAGGCTTAACTCGGTTTAATAGCTTCTATAACAGTCTATAATAGCTTAAGGCGACTAGTATTTACAATGACCTTGGTAATACCTTGATATGAGATTGTGTTCGGAGTACTTTAACTAAAATACTTAGGTATTCATTGTAGAAGAGGTGTTGTTCTAGTTTAAAAGAAGAGGTGAAATCTTGACAGCTTCCTATTACTATACGGGGCCATATGTTTGTGGTAACTGAATTAACAAACCCCTCAGCATTTGGCAACGAGAGTTATCGTATAATTTATCTAAGACTTTATACCTCTTCTAGTATTAATATTTATTTGCTTTACCTTAGGTAAAAATAGGTTAAGGGGGTTACCCTAACGAGGCAAAAAATCTTGTATTGATGATGCTAGTATAGGAATTTCAATCATTTGTCCTTTTAATGAGTTTCTACCAATACACCTTGTACGCTAAAAATAGAGTTACCTATCATATTTCATTGTACCTAATGCAAGATAGCAAGATAGATAAGGTGTTTCTTTCGACCTTTGACTACGGCTTAGTATGGAAAGTTCAGTTTTGAGAAATAGAGCATTCCGCGTACTTTAAACAATAGATAATTCAGAGTCTAAACAACATCATTTGCGATTCAAAGTACAATACTCGATAACGCGACGGTGTCTATTAGATTATTATGACGAAGCAGATGATAAAGTCAGTCTTAGCTAACTTTGTACCGACATTATAAACGTTATATTCATAGTAATTTGTCAATGCAAAGTCCATGCAGAGCTAGCTTGGTCCGATCTCCGATCCTAAGGGGTTGTGCACAAATCACGCGAGGTGTTTTCGGCTACTTTTGGACCCCTTCCCCCTTGGTGATAGATATTTCGTGAGGTTTTTTGGTAACCCCCGTCCCCCAGGTAATCTCACGTGTATTTTATTGAAATTTTATACATATCCCGGTCTACCTCACATTGACCTAATTAAAACCAAGGCTCGGAACCGGAACCATTTTATTCATACAAACAATACCCGTATTATTTCGTTCTTTTTCGTTCTTTGGTTTATTATTTCATTATTAATGGGAAAAATCTAATAATATTAAGTTGTTACCTAAATACATGATACAGTCCTACGTAAAGAGCATAAAATAATTAAAAATATTGGCCAATTTCGGGTTTTACAAAAAAAACCGGTTGAGAGCCTTAATTAAAACATGTTTCAACTTGTCCAGAACATCGTAGCGGTGGGCGCTGGCTTCGTGGACGGCCTGGGCTTCGGCGACAACACGAAGGCCGCCGTCATCCGACTCGGCCTCATGGAGATGATCAAATTCGTGGACGTCTTCTATCCCGGGTCCAAGCTCAGCACATTCTTCGAGTCCTGCGGGGTTGCTGACCTTATCACCACTTGTTATGGTAAGTTATTATACCATTCTATTTATCTTTATCAGGAGGATGTGAGGAGAAGCGCTGGTGGCCTTGCGGTAAGAGCGTGCGACTTGCAATCCGGAGGTCGCGGGTTCAATTCCGGCTCGTACCAATGAATTTTTCGGAACTTATGTACGAAATATCATTTGATATTTACCAGTCGCTTTTCGATGAAGGCAAACATCGTGAAGAAATCGGACTTATTCCAATAAGGCCTAGCTTACCCTGTGGGTTGGAAGGTCAGATGGCAGTCGCTTTCGTAAAAACTAGTGCCTACGCCAATTCTTGGGATTAGTTGCCAAACGGAATTTGCGAACTCCATTCAGAACTGTCGCCTTAGCGAAGGTAGGATTTGCACAGGTTGAAACGGAACCATCGACCGAAACACGTAAACGACACCCTTCGACCAGAAATGACGGCTCGAAAAACTTAGGCGTCCGCTACTATCCTCCTAAGCCCCAAGGTGCTAGTGGTCCTAACTATAATACTTAATAATTTTGATTAAATTTAAACCATATTAAAATAAGAATAGAGTTGCAATTGTTTTGTTTTGTTCAATTTTCAAACAAAACAGACTCAATTCTATTCCCTGAATTAAAGGTTCAAATTTCAGTGGCAAATTTAGGATTTTATTTTGTATGGCTCGGCCTTAGGAGAGGCTATTGGAATTAGGTAGCTTGATTGCGTGCGTCTTGGGCATTTGTCAAATTTTCATTGATTTTTAATATAATGATAATAGCTCACGCAAATAAATTACAGAAGACCAAGTAATTTGCAAACTAAGTCAAAGTTGGTCAAAGTGAAAGTCAAATATTTTATTGCATATCATGTGTAGGTATGATGTGTACATTTGATGCTTATTTATAGCTTAAATCTACATAAGTACACTTAAATTTAAGTACCTACCAGTTTCAACATGAACCCTGCAAGGGTATAGCAACATTAAATAATTTAAATATGAATAAACAATAGAACTAATTATAATATTTGAAATGCTTTTCTGTTCGCATCCAAATGTATTTATGTAGTATGTTTAAGTCATTACTAATCAATAAACGAACAACAGGCAACTATACTAATGAATCTAATGATATGTTTGTAATTCGTTACCGTTATCTCTTCTACACAAGAGCAATTAAAACGGGTTACCTTGTCTGGTAATTCCTCTACAAATTACTCGTTTTCATTGATATTGAGTACAGTTCTTTATCGCTACCGGGGCATAGGCTAGCGTGCGGTATCTCGTTACCTTAGATGGGCATTTTATACGTTAGACCAAGCTAACTCTGCACCAATATTGGCAGTACACTACAAACATCAAATTCGTATGAAAATGTAACGGTGCAGAATTAGCTTAGACGGACACACAGCAACACTTATTTGAACATTGGTAAAACTTTATCTCCGTGCCATAACGGCTATGAATTGTCCGAAACTGTGTAGAAGATGACATGTTTAAGTGTATGATAGCATAAATATTGCCAGATGTTACTTGTTACTTTCTGAAAAAAAAAACTATACTACGGCGAACACAACAAGTATTATCCACGTTTGAAAAACTGTAACTCGACAATGGACTTCATTCGTCTGTCTGTAACATTATTTTTGTAGAATATAGTAAAAAAAATTGTAAACTAACTAACTAATTAATCTTATTAGGTACGGCTATCAGAACTAGTACAAAATGAAATGAAATATTTTCGTCGGAAACTTGGGAAGTCGATTCTGTAACCACCCAGTCTTTAAACATGACGTTTTACTAGTTTTTCCATTCATCTTTATCGTATAGCCATGTATGCAGTATATGAGTAGCACTCGTATCTCGAAGGCGAAGTAAAAATAGCCATCTAGGTCATTAGTGGTGCGCTTTTGTCATTTCCGAGCGTATGTCTTGTTGATACTGTATTTAATGATGAAACGTCATAAGTATAATATTTAAAACTTTCGCGTTTTGAACACATATTAACTACATGTATCTGATATTAAACCTGATACACTCCGTTTGGAAGGAGCGGTACCTCCTAACACAAGTATTGCTATACTTAACAGGAGGTATCCACCACAAATTATTGTATAAATCCACCTAGATACCAAATAAATAATTTTGATTTGATTTTGATTGATTTGATTTGATTAACTCACATTTATAGACGGGTCTATCGCGAATTTATTTCATTAGTTTCATTGCCTTTATTTACCGACGTTTCGACACAGGTTTCACAGGTTGTGGTCGCGGCTAACTGATGTCCCAGCAAAATGTCAAAACGGAGATAAAATAAATTCGCGATAGACCCGTCTATAAATGTGAATTAATACGTCATAAGTAATTTATATGTTGTTATTTTGATTACTTCCAGGAGTGTTTTTTTTAGGGTTCCGTACCCAAAGGGTAAAACGGGACCCTATTACTAAGACTCTGCTGTCCGTCCGTCTGTCACCAGGCTGTATCTCACGAACCGTAATAGCTAGACAGTTGAAATTTTCACAGATGATGTATTTCTGTTGCCGCTATAACAACAAATACGAAAAACAGAATAAAATAAAGATTTAAGTGGGGCTCCCATACAACAAACGTGATTTTTGACCGAAGTTAAGCAACGTCGGGCGGGGTCAGTACTTGGATGGGTGACCGTTTTTTTTTTCCTTTTTTTGCATTATGGTACGGAACCCTTCGTGCGCAAGTCCGACTCGCACTTGCCCGGTTTTTTTATTGATAGTTATTTAAATGCCTGTTGGGTATTTGATGGTATCCGTGTAATGTAGTTATACTGTCAACTCGTACTATGCAAAAATTACCTAAGTGTACTCTATAACGACATGATCAGAAAGTGACCACCCTCGAAAGTCACGTCTTCGAAAAGTAACTTTCCAGGAATAATTAAATATTTCAATAATTATTAGCAATTAACTACATACCTATCTGGCACCATTATTACCCAGACATTACGCTAAACTTTGAATCCTATCACTTTGAAATAAAGTTCGAAATCATCGTGGGAATTATTATTAGTGCAGCTTAAGCCTGAGGATCGTCTACTGCGAAAGTCGAAATTATATGTCGAAAATATATATCTATCACTATTGCATATTCAAGCGATAGAGAGGCGGGCAGATAACGAAAATTCAATTTTGGGTTTTTGCGTAGGCCTTCTGATAACTAAATAAAACAGGGTAATAAATATTACCTATAACAAGGCATTAACTATAAATAAATAACTTAAACAATGAAATGTTTCATGTAATTGGTTTTCGTCATTTTCGTCGTTTTCTTTCAAAAGGTAATGTACCATCACACTCTGCGATCGTTGCGCCATTTAGGGTCCAAGCTAAATTGATTGTTCATTACAATCATTACGTACTCTATAGAATTTCCAATTTAGAAAAATCCTAAATGGCATAAACAATCCCGTGTGGTGACTGAACTTACTAGTAGTACAAGGTACGTTACGTTTATGGACTATTACATAAACCAATGTGAAAACTTTCCCACAAATGTCACGGTTATCTAATCACAGATAAGTTTGCAAATAGAATGCGAAATGTTTTCTGCAACATTCCGAAGATATAAGATATATCTTCGGAACGTTGATATAGATAACTGTCTCAATCCATTATAAGTAGCTTAGCCGATATTGCTGGTGTCGAACGTGACTGTTATATCTCCGCGCTATTCCAATAGCATATCAAGCACTTGGTAGAACTATTCTCAATGTGATCTCTGGATACCTACATATGTTTTAACGACCACTTTTGGCACGTTGCTAATTACTTTGACCACAAAACTCGTCCTTGATAGAATTCCGGAATAAGGCATTTATTAGTTATTATTGTGATTATCGCGTATTTTATTAGGTATATTTTTATTGATTTATGTATCTGCTAATAACTCCTATGTAATTGTGTAGAATTGTAGATGTATTATCCGTTGGTGATCCTTAAATAAATAAAAATATAAAAATAAAACTCGTCCTCTACGACACAACACAATCCTTATTGAGCCTACTTTTCTGGTTCAATTTGTGTGATATTGTGCCAAATACCTATGGCATAATATTTACTCATTTCGAGGTCACGTATCTCCTATTTTGCATGCGCTGAGAGCGCGCTAAGTGATAATAATAGTCTTATTGATAAACATCAATCGATGCCGAATAATATAATATCTAAATCTGGCTGTCAATAAGCTTTGTTATTTCAATATTGTTTACAACTTAGTAGATTAGTAATAATATTACAGTCGTAAATGTATGTAATTAAGAGTTTAGATTTTTTTATTACACATTTTATGAGGCAAAATAATATAGCACTAAACTCAAGAATTAAAAATTCAAAAAACTGTTTTGTTAGAGCGAATATTGAACCCGCGACTAAAGGCACGTGCGCGTTGGAGGGTCTGCCATCTTGTGGCCTGAATCGGAAACGTGAACTTTACATTGACATCAAAAATAATAATATACAGTTTTACGACCGGTCTGGCCTAGTGGGTAGTGACCCTGCCTATGAAGCCGATGATCCCGGGTTCGAATCCTGGTAAGGGCATTTATTTGTATGATGATACAGATATTTGTTCCTGAGTCATGGTTGTTTTCTATGTATTTAAGTATTTATATATATCGTTGTCTGAGTACCCACAACACAAGCCTTCTTGAGCTTACCGTGGGGCTTAGTCAATTTTACAGTTTGTATTTATTTTTTAATCATAATTTTTCACACACAGGCGGCAGGAACAGGCGAGTGGCAGAAGCGTTCGTGAAGACCGGACGCTCCATAAAGGAGTTGGAAGATGAGATGCTCAACGGACAGAAGCTGCAGGGACCCATCACCGCTGAAGAGGTCAACCACATGCTCGCCAACAAGAACATGGAAGCCAAGTTAGTATCTCGAGTAGTTAGGTCTTGGGAATGGGACAGCGCTATGCGAGTATAACGATATCCCAGTCCCACCCCGGTGTGGCATTAGTGCAACCGCTATAGTACCACTCGCTGTACCATCAACACTGTTAACCGATCGTAAGCCTTATTGCAACTAGATAAGGTTCATTATTAGTCAAGAGGGTATCTATTAGCACGTCGGTAAGTACAGGCGAGTGGCAGAAGCGTTCGTGAAGACCGGACGCTCCATCAAGGAGTTGGAAGATGAGATGCTCAATGGGCAGAAGCTGCAGGGACCCATCACCGCTGAAGAGGTCAACCACATGCTCGCCAACAAGAACATGGAGGCCAAGTTAGTATTTATATGTCTTGGGAATGGGACAGCGCTATGCGCGTATAACGATATCCCAGTCACACCCCGGAGTGGCTTTAGTGCAACCGCTATAGTACCACTCGCTGTACCATCAACACTGTTAACCGATCGTAAGCCGTATTGCAACTATATAAGGTTCATTATTAGTCAAGAGCAAGTCGGTAAGTACAGGCGAGTGGCAGAAGCGTTCGTGAAGACCGGACGCTCCATAAAGGAGTTGGAAGATGAGATGCTCAACGAACAGAAGCTGCAGGGACCCATCACCGCTGAAGAGGTCAACCACATGCTCGCCAACAAGAACATGGAGGCCAAGTTAGTATCTATAGGTCTTGGGAATGGGACAGCGCTATGCGAGTATAACGATATCCCAGTCACACCCCGGTGTGGCATTAGTGCAACCGCTATAGTACCACTCGCTGTACCATCAACACTGTTAACCGATCGTAAGCCTTATTGCAACTAGATAAGGTTCATTATTAGTCAAGAGGGTATCTATTAGCACGTCGGTAAGTACAGGCGAGTGGCAGAAGCGTTCGTGAAGACCGGACGCTCCATCAAGGAGTTGGAAGATGAGATGCTCAACGGACAGAAGCTGCAGGGACCCATCACCGCTGAAGAGGTCAACCACATGCTCGCCAACAAGAACATGGAGGCCAAGTTAGTATCTATAGGTCTTGAGAATGGGACAGCGCTATGCGAGTATAACGATATCCCAGTCACACCCCGGTGTGGCTTTAGTGCAACCGCAAAAGTACCACTCGCTGTACCATTAACACTGTTAACCGATCGTAAGCCGTATTGCAACTATATAAGGTTCATTATTAGTCAAGAGGGTATCTATTAGCACGTCGGTAAGTACAGGCGAGTGGCAGAAGCGTTCGTGAAGACCGGACGCTCCATAAAGGAGTTGGAAGATGAGATGCTCAATGGGCAGAAGCTGCAGGGACCCATCACCGCTGAAGAGGTCAACCACATGCTCGCCAACAAGAACATGGAGGCCAAGTTAGTATCTATAGGTCTTGGGAATGGGACAGCGCTATGCGAGTATAACGATATCCCAGTCACACCCCGGAGTGGCTTTAGTGCAACCGCTATAGTACCACTCGCTGTACCATCAACACTGTTAACCGATCGTAAGCCTTATTGCAACTAGATAAGGTTCATTATTAGTCAAGAGGGTATCTATTAGCACGTCGGTAAGTACAGGCGAGTGGCAGAAGCGTTCGTGAAGACCGGACGCTCCATCAAGGAGTTGGAAGATGAGATGCTCAATGGGCAGAAGCTGCAGGGACCCATCACCGCTGAAGAGGTCAACCACATGCTCGCCAACAAGAACATGGAGGCCAAGTTAGTATCTACAGGTCTTGGGAATGGGACAGCGCTATGCGCGTATAACGATATCCCAGTCACACCCCGGAGTGGCTTTAGTGCAACCGCTATAGGACCACTCGCTGTACCAAAAATCAAATCAATATACGACGTAATCTGCAATCTGCCTTATCTACTACCCAATCTGCCCAATCCAATTGCAATTTTAGCACAAAACCTTGTATCGTGTTAGAATTTTGAACACCTATTAGAACGGTGCGTTTGCTTCAGCCGGGGTGCATCTTTAAAGACCGTTCTAGTTCGCGCGGCATGAGGTAAAATAAAAATACCCACAGATTATAAATAGTTCCTCTGAGTCTGTAATCTGTGGTTTGTTTCGTTGATTTTTTTAAACGTTAGCAGAGCCATCTGCGTTAAGCTTTGCGCGTTTATTGTCATTTCCTCCCGTTCAAAGGGCCTACCTTCGAACTTCGCAAATTGCTGGCATCATTGTCTGTCACTCTAATAACGCCTTAAATGGAGTAAAAGAGAAAGATGCCCGCAATTTGCGAACTTGCGATAGACCCTGTGTATGGAGCCGCCTATACCGAACAAACCCCATTTTTACCCGACTACGGGAACGCAAAAGGAGGGTTATGATTTTGACCCGTATGTATGTGGGTATGTATGTATATAGATTCATTTGTTCCCTCATAATTACAAACATAAACAATACACAAACATACAAAATATTCGTATCTATTAGTTGCATTGCATTACCTCCATTATTACAGTACCGAAATAGTTGATCTTGGCGTGTGTCCATGTGATGTAAGCGGAGGTCATTCGCCGTCGGCAGGAGATTTAATTTGACTGCATGTGTAATACTTTACATGATAATAATGAGCTTGTTTATCAGATTCCTTGGTCGAAGTATGGGATGTACAGGAGAATTTGAGTAATATGAAAAGACAACAATTATTTCCATTTTATGTGAATACCAGCGTCTGCCCGCGACGTTATCTATGTACCTGGTATTGGAAAAAAAAACATCTCCATTGTCACCTCCCAAGGTGTCGAAAAAAAACCCTTGCTTAAGGGAGCTATACACAAGGTCCTCCCATCAACGTTTTAGCCTTTTGATTGTCTATCAGCTTAGAGGATATAACCAACGGAGACGCCATGTCTATAATTTTCGGTACAAAATAGTCTGCCGTTTTTTGCGGGGGAGGGGCACATCAAATGTATGCGTAACGTCAACATAGCCATGTCAGATAAACGTCAGTCCATACATGTGTTTGACATGTGTGAAAATGATAAAGGCGCACTGGTTCAAGATAGTACTTTATTTCATGAATCCTAAGAGAAGACTGAACAAAAATATGGTGTCAAAAAGAACATAAAATTATAAGAACAAAGGAATTCAAAAATACAATAAAATTATAAAAAGTAAACGTATAAAAAGGTGCGTCGTCAACAATGTGGTTGACCATTGGCCGCCTTTTTTCGACAGAGGGGAACGCCTGTTAATGACCACTCCGTTGGTTATATTCTCTAAGTCTATCAGTGACTATATTTATAAATACATAAAATAATAGTAAGTGAGTATATTTATAGATACTGAGAAAAAGCTCTCGCAGCAAATACTAACTTTGCTAACCCCCAATACGAAGTCTTTACCTGTTAACAATGAATATTCCTGAAACTATAGGTTGCGATGGTCACTTACCTCTACTCGTATACTTTCCTGCCTTTCTTAAACTTGTGTCCCTGATTACAGATTCCCCCTGTTCACCTCCGTGTTCCGCATCTGCCGCGGCGAGCTGAAACCCAGCGATTTCATCGACTGCATCAAGAGCCACCCTGAGCACATGTAAGCTAAGCTTATAAGCTACTTGTACAATTCATACTGCTCTTACTAGAGCCAAAGGGATTTGAACTTTATATGCAGTAGTTAAGCTTCAAATTAAAATGACAGCATCACGGCGTGCGCTCACGAGTCTCACAACTGCTCGCGATCATTTTTGGAATGGTACAATTGCGACTATGCGTTTTACGTAGTAGTAGTAGTAGTAGACGCAAGCTGCCGACCGGGGTCATATCTATATCTTTCTCACCCTACCTTCGATCACGTGTGCGTGAATGAGAAGTTCTACGACCTGGGTCGTCAGCTTGGTTTGCGTTTAAAGTGAAAATTGTTTTAACCTTAATTATAGTAGTTAAGTTGCCATTTAAATATGGACGTTAACAGCTTTCTAATAAGGCTCAAATTGCTTACATTATATATTTAAGTAACAGCGACGAGCTGTGCTATCCGAACTAAGAGTGAAAGAGACCTTACGGTCTCTTTGATGGAATCATATTACTGATTCCATCAAACCATCATCAGTTTGGTTTGTGGTTACTAGCACTTGTTTCTTAAGCTCTCGACTATTTGCGCTGCTAGTTAAATATGAGATGTAACTGCTATGTATACGGTTCAAATTCCATTGATTTTAGCAAGACCCTACATGTGTGAAGTATACATAAGCCATAGTCTACAGTAGAATAGCTTAACCGGCATGCACACGTTACTACATTACATGTATTTAGGTGTTGGGGAGTAGAAACGGTGAGTTATTTATTGTAAAAAAGGTATAAAGTCTAAGAAAAAATGGTATCCCGAAATTGGACAGCCGAAATAGAGGGCTTTCAACTGCATCATATGTTTTGTGGTAACCGAAATGTCAAACGACAACTTTTGATAGGTAACCAAAGTTACCGTGTAAAGTGCGGGGCCATACAGCGCCATATAAATCAGCTGTCAAATTCAAAGCACGATTTTTTTCTAAAACTTCATCTCTTCTACTATTAATAACTATTTGACTGTATCTACTCTCCGACGTAGGTATCATTTACAGGGTGATAGTACTTAGATTTGTTGGTTATACGTACTTTAGAGGCCTGTGTACACCGGGTGCGTGTGCGTAGACGTGCACATGCGCGTTGTAATATACAGATTCTTATGAGATGCGACACACTGCTTGCGTGACGTGTGCCGCAGCCGCACGCAGCCGGTGTGGCCTGGCCTTACGTCGGGATGACTGGGCTAGGTGCCGTGGTTATTGATTTGTGCTGAAGCCTCTGATATGATAGTGGTGGTGGTATATGTATACCTTACGCGTATGATGATCCCTATAACAGTTCCTTCAAGTCGCTGTAGGCTGACTTCAAAAAATAAATGCAGAAATATGTTTTTACTATATTTGTATTACTTAAATGTTATATTTCAATATTTTACAAGCCTAAATAGGACAACATTTTTCAAAAGAGCTCTCGTCATTCGTCTAGCGCAGCGGTCGGCAATAGGCGGCCCGCGGGCCTCCATGGATATTTCTGACAATGTCTGATAAAGTCATACATATTAAAATTGTGCGGCCTGCGTCAACTTCGTTTACTACTATGTGGCCCTTGGCTGCTAAAAGGTTGCCGACCGCTGGTCTAGCGCGTCACTCATATCAATGTAGGTTTAGAGAGTCATGTAAAACTGTAAGGTAGTAGGGCTTAGGTCTAGAGGGAGTATCTCGACCATTGTAGATCTAAATTTCGTTTCATGCCTCTTGCGCCCAAATATGCTAGAGCACAAAGGCAGATAAAGAAATTTCTATTTTCGATGTCCGCGGTAGCAGTGTTGGCCGTAATCGTTGGTGCTAACTAAAAATTGATCAATTACATTGAACAATAACTCCGTAACTAATCAATTGCATTAAGGATCAATTTCATTTTATTTAATAAGAATAGATTTTGTGATTATTTTAATTTACACTAATCGACAATGTACGAGTAAATTAAAACTAGTGCCTACGTCAAATCATGGGATTAGTTGTCAAGCGGACCCCAGGCTCCCATGAGCCGTGGCAAAATGCCGGGATAACGCGAGGAAGAAGACTAAGTATACTCCTTGGCTGATCGAATCTGTTAAAATAGTGAAATAATAATGGTGTATTCCCATTTGTCCCCGCTGGGCATACATGGGTACCGATGCATTTATACGAACCACATTGATATACACTAAAAACTGATTTCAATATTTTAATGGTTCGAGAAACACTAAACATTAAATATTTTCAATAATTAGCTATTCAAAAGAAATTAATATTAATGCAAATCAGAATGTTCAATGTAATTGAAAATTAATTTTCCTTCAATCTTGAGTCGTTAATTTGAACTAATCTTTCCAATCTGTAATTTTTAGTGATCGCCGCTAACGGCCAACACTGCGCAATAAGCTGACGGCTGAGGATCAGGGGGCATATCGCGAAAACCGAAATTCGTTTTTACTTTTACTCCAATGAAGGAGTAATAAGAGTGATAGAGAAAGATGCCCGCAATTTGCGAACTTCGATTTTCGCGGTAGCCCAACTGATCTGAATCTGATCATCTGCTGAAGCTACTTTTTAGCGCTATAGATTTCGCACGTCTATTTTCTTGTCTGACTATACTAATATTCGCTTTGCGCTTTGAAATACGCAGACTTTCAGAATGTATGAATGAGTTTGTATGAGACGGTGATAACCATAGCTCCAGTCATACGATTCGCTGTTTGTTATATAAAGCATGTTGTATTATTTAATAATTGTTACAAGTTACTGACATCTGTTGTTTTATAATATATGTATATGTCGTTCGCTATGTCGAGTAGGTAATATACGCCGTGAGCCTACATAAACCGACTAAATCTAACCACGTATTCCTGGCTGTATAGAGTTAATAATGTTTTATTAACATAGCGCCAGTCTTGCCATTTTAAATTAAATCATTATTAATATCAATAAAATAATGTGCGTTTTAAACTTTTTGTTCTGAATGTGCCATATTGTTAGTTCTCAAGTTCGTCGCAATAACAACTCATTGACAAGCTTTTGCTTGAAAACGGCAACTATAATAAAATTAAACTATATGTTCTAGTTGCTGTGCAAAAATGCCTTAGATGAAGTTATAATAACTGATAACGAGTAGCATAGTTATTTTGTCAATCTATAAATTAGGATATACATGTCAATTTAGGAAATGAGAAATATATTTTATTTTATTTTTGAGTCTATATAATGACTCCTACTGTAAACCGTGTACGTAATATAAAATACGCCAATTCGATTTTTTTTACTTTGCTTAACACTCTGTCACCAAGTATAACGTGTCTAGATAATATTTCGATTACATATCGTGCCATTTAAGTTATATTCCAATTACGCTTGGGGGTCTATGGTTAAATATAGTCGGTTTATCAGGGCCCACGGTGTAGTAGGTAGTCTAATCAGTTACGATATATTATCTGGCGTATATGCTAACACCAACCGCTATCTAGTTTCGGCGAGTAGTTGCAATAAATCAACAAGCTCTCGAGTGCTTGTTCGTTCAGATAACATTTTATTGATGTTGTGAGTTCAAAGTAGGCGATAAGTACAATATTAGTAAATATTATTTAATATTATGTACAGAGAATCGATTATTATATCTTTACTACCCACTTTAACTATACTATGCACGTCTCGCTTTATAAAAGACAAATGTTTTATCCATTCTTAATGGTAGCCACGTACTATGTGGAATAAAATATATTTTCGAGTAAACTATTTTTCATTATCCTATTATTCCATTCTAGTCCTTATATGTTCCATCCTGTATATTTTGTAGATCTAACAGATTTCCATCCATTAGAACTAAAAAAACTTTTGCTCTAAAGTAATAATTTCTTTCTTCGTATATTTCATTAGAAGTTGATCGGTTCAGTTTTTAATTAAACCTATTCAAACGATTTCTATTGGCTATGATCTCGCCACCATGGGACACATTCATCAGTTAACATTAGACGTTAAAATGTTTCCCTGAAACGTTTGCCACTATATAAGCACAGTGATAAATTTAAAAGTAAAAGCACAGTCGAATGAAACAATAATTATGGAGAAATAAATGCTTGCAGTCTTTTCTCTGTGTGCGTGTTTATGGTTCATTCCGATAAAAAAACCTTAAGCCTTTATAAGGCAGAGAGAATATATTTCCCACATGATTTTGAACTTTGTTTCAAAGGGATAGGGTTCAATTTTCCATAATTTCTAACATCCTTATGCCTTATAAAGGGTTAAACGAAAAATCATATGACTCGGTCACTCTCAATTCGGCCACTAACTCATTCTCTATCAATAAAATTATAATATAATTGCTCGAACCACGCAGATCTGTGTTTTTTATTTACCGAATGAAATAGGCAAAAAGGGCAAAAGTTTTTCTATCTAGTGAGGATTTCCACCTAACCCCTCCTCTTCCTTGCATTTTACAGATTTGCTCCTAAGAATGTTAGTATTTACTAACCGCAGTGGAATCAAGAAATTTACATTAACGTTTTTACATGTTGTGCTTTTGATGTTTTTATTTTTGAGAATTTTACATAATGTACATAAAATGTTTTTAATAAATCTTTATTCACTGCATCTCTTCCATTTTGTATTAAATATTAATTTTCATACTTTCAGGCCTGAGTTACACTTGTAAGTTTTACTTACGTAAGTAGGGACAAAGCTATTTGTTAGAATGAGATAACGATATTCATCTCTCATTCTGTAGTATAGCCGTGTCCCTACTTACGTAAGTAAAACTTACAAGTGTAACTCAGGCCCTATAACTAATATTTTTACTGGCATCGCATCGTTAACTTTTCAAAGCACCTTTGTATAGCAGGTGTATCTTTAACACATTCAGTGCCGAAAACCCGACTATCGGGTATTTTATGATTTCGTTTCCAGGACGGACAACCCAATATTCGGGATCGTGGTACTGCTGCTTTATATGACGAAATTGTTGTGTCCTGGCGCGGATGTCTTGCTTGGCTTGGCAATGAATGTGTTAAAGTGAAAATCGTGTTTTGTATGTTGCCTCAAATGCAACTATACCTAGAAGTTGATGTTATATTTGTTTTCATTTATTTGTAATGTTTGTGTTAGTCTTTAGTAGAACTGGCCAAATATGTAAATAAAGTGCGTCAAGGTAATTTCGAAAATATGAAATACTAAACTAGAAGCAGATACTTGCACCTTTGAAACACAACCAAACGGTGTTGGCCTAGTTTAGTAAATATCTAGTTTTCAAAATTACTTCTTACATAAAAATCACATAGAGCGATGAAAACGGGGTATCTTGTATGGAAATTCCATACAATACGATATGTTTTAAGTTGCCCTGTGTAGTTTTTATCAGGCACAGACGAAAAATTATTAATCTATTACCAGGCTGACAGTTCAAAAATGACAATCAAATGTCACTTTTACCTACTGATCGCAAATAGAACCCGTGTTTGAAGTGCCGTATGTGGGAAATATATATCCCTTAGCCTGGTAAAGGGTTAAATTTTTAAAATTAAAAATGAACTAATAAAGAAAATAATGCTGCTTAAATAGGTACTCAATCTCCAGAGGACTCTAATTACGATGTGAATAATATTGGTTTACATGTTTGGCGCCCTATATTAGAAGCCATTTAACGTTATTTTTACTAACTTCTAGGAAGCATCAAGCGCCCAAATGCTCTCTGTGACCTGAATGAAGCTTCAAGTGGCACCCATCTGATATTCATCAGTTATTCATCTGATATCCATCCATCATCTTTAATGGTCTTCATTGGATTATTCCCAGTAGTTGCTGCCAACTCGAATTAGAGGCTTTGTAGAGTTCGTCTAAGCTAATTTTGCACAGATTTTGCGATGACACGTTCAAAACAATTTGCGTGTATCCATAAAGAAAGACATTTAATTGCATAATAAGGCACTTTCTTTGCCTATATCTTTGCTCGTGTAAATGTTTATTTCGTGTTGCATTGTAAAACAAAATATTGTAAATGCGCGTCGACGAAATAGAAACGTACGGACATTTTACTGTGCATAGTGTCACAATAATAATAGGTAAGTCATTAAAAGTAAAATTTCGAAAACTACTGCGAATAAACCTTAACTATTCAGCACGTGTAAAAGAGTACTCTGTGAACATTAAGATAAATACAATACAAATGACTGCACTCGAATCCAAGCACAATTCATAATAAAATTTATTTCGCGTGCAGTAAGATTGGATTTCGTTTGTCGGCTAACAATGAAAATTTGTATGTCTCGATGTGAATAGAGTACTTAAAGAGTAGGGTTCAAAGCATTGGTAATGAAAACGATTATGCAAAAAAAATGTGCAACAAAGATTATATGAATTTGAACCGACCTATGCTTTGAACACACAGTTTTTTTATTAAACTTTAGGTGTTCGGTGGAGTAAGAGGAACATTATGATGACAATGAACAAATAAAAATGCATACCTTGCCCCTGTGTTCCTTTTATCCCACCAGACCTTATTCTTAAATATATGAAGGTAAAGGCACTTAGAAAATAGTGGAATGCAGTTTCTAAATGCCTTTAACTCAATCGCATATTGTTTATTGCACAGACACATGTGACGTTTTTAGCACTCTACAATTTAGCACTTTCTGTCTCGTCAGTACTATTGTACAGAGACAACCGAATAATAAAAACTGCTATCGGTCTACCACTTATCTCAGGCGTAAGATAAGATGTATAAAGTTACGCGCCGATTTTCTGATAGAAAATAGGTGATTATTGGGACTACAATTAGTTTACATATAAGTAAAAGTAGGCAATACTGAAAGTTTATTTAATGGGCCACTTAGAGATCACGCATTGAAAAAAATTTTATACCCTGGTATAAATACCTACGACCAATTTTTTTTTAATTTTATGAAAAACGCACTTGTACGGCTATTTGCTGACTTCTTATCAACCGTCTCAGTTATACGGTAGATTCCCCATACATTTTTGCCCCTCCGAGATTAAGATTTTACTACTTCTGTGGCCTCGTTAGCGCCATACAAATTATATGGAACAAGACAAATACAAATGAATGTGTTTGCATTTAGTATGGACATTAGCTGTTTTTATTATTGGCTGTCTCTGCTATCGAGTGCACGCCTGTTGTCAGTGTCTCTCACATTTCTTTATATATTATGTTTGTCTGGTTTGTTTTCAATGCGATACACGAGTAACGCTATAAGATATGGTTTAAATTCGATTTAGCCATAACAGCTATGAACATCGTTATGTCATGTCAATGTCATTATCGTGCAATACACAATTTAAATACTTAAAATAAATCTAAGTCGATTAGGGTAAGGTTAATTTCACTTATATTCATTGTAAGGTAGGTAGGGGCCAAGGAAATTATTTTCAGTACCATTTCGTATCTTGTCACTGTGACAAGGTACTAAACTGAAATTAAATTCTTTGACTGTACATTAAGTCCTATAACACTTGAAATTATGAACTTTATTCCAGATATCATAAAGTTAGTATGAAAAGAAGATATTACATTCTGAATGATGTTTCTAGTATGTTTGCCATCATATCCTAGTCCGTGTGGATATAGTCATTCTTAGGTGTAGGTATTGGGGCCTTAGGTCTAGGAGATTATATATTAGTCTAATCGAGAAAGTTAAGTGTTCTCTGGCTTTAAAGTTATTTTGCAGTGTAATATTTGGTTCGGGGTGTTACTAAGTAAGATACAATAAATTCATTAAAAGTGAGCAGTGCCCTTTGGCTTGTCTCCAGATAAGAAGAAATCCATTATTTATGGAATATCTTATCCATATGTTTCCATATTGAAATCACGGCTGTAAGGTTGTAGGTTATAGATAGAGAAAGCGCCGCGCGCGGGCAAGTAAAAAAATAAGTTCATCTTGATTGACTTTATATCAATGGGTCTAGGAGATTATATATTATCACAGAACAAAAATTCCATGAGACACAGACATGTAAAATATATTAAAAACGGCTCACTCACGTATTTTAAGTCAAAGAACACTCGACATGTTTCACTCCAGTCTCCATACCGAGGAGTGTCGTCAGTGAGTGGGGTGTGTTCCCACACAAGTCGAGTGTTCTTCAACTTAAAATACGCGAGTGACCCGTTTTAATATATTTTTCACCTCAGCAGCTCGAACAAGAGTACTTTGCTTCTTAAAAACAGTGAGCAAAATGCGATTTTGCTCACTGAGTGAGACAAAATGTAATTCAAGTGACCTTTATAGTCAAATGTCATTTCAACATGCGGTGTCTAATACAAGTTCGATATAATTGGGTTCTATTATCTCTGTCCGGTATGTTCTCACTACTTAGGGTGAAAATTTTTGTGTACTACACGAGATCAAAGTTATTTACATCTCGTGCGCTTTTGAATCCCTTACTACGCTCAAGATTCTAAATTAGATTCACTCGCTACGCTCGTGAATCTATTATAGAATCTTTCGCTTGCACGGGACTCAAAATAAGCACTCGAAGAAATATCAAACTTTGATCTCTTGTTGTACAAATAACTATAATCACATAGAACTAGATAAATTGATAGGGAAAGTGAGGTAGCTTGTCAGGGAAAATGTTTTTAACTATTGACTTGCTAGCGCAAATAATGTAGGTAGGTAGGTAATTCTACCTGACCTCTATTTTATTCATAATGTAATTAAATACTAATATTAATTAGAAGTTCATTTAGGTGCATGATTCACTGTAAAAGAGGTTTATTTTATTGTCAAAAAGGGTGATCATGGGCTTTACTATAAATATTCCAATCATATTTTCATAATTTGTATAAAACCATCCTCGCCAGTGAAGTCATTTTATTGAATTGGAATCGTGAAAAACAGAAGCCTTGATAATTCTTAAAAGTAAATTTACTTTTAATAATTGCCGTAAAGGATAAATCGTTTATTTTCCAGGAGAAGAATAGTTAGAAAATCGCATTGCTGTATAAGTTAATAGTCAAAATTGAAGAAGGTAAGATGTATCGGCAGGCTTCTGTTTTCTATACCTAGTCTTATCAGATGGTCTACCGCGAACCACATTCGACGTGTCGCCTCTCTGTCACACTTGTAAATTCGTACGTAAGTGTGACAGGGAGGCAACACGTCAAACGTGGTTCGCGGTAGGCCTTCAGGTTCACGTAAAAATATTCCTAATTTAATGCTGGTCAAGCAAATCTTGTCAGTAAAAAAAGGCGCGGAATTCAAATTTTCTATGGGACGATATCTCTTCGCGCCTACATTTTTCAAATTTGCCGCCTTTTTCTACTGACAAGATCTGCTTGACCAGCTTTAGGTATTTATCCCTAAAGCGGTCTTCACACTACTAACATCAACACATTTAACTGACGATGGTTGGACCTTATCACATTGAAATAAGGTTTACAGTCGGCTAACTGACGGCATTGGTATAGTCGCCATTAGATAAGCCGAATTAGTATTTTCATAGTAATTAAGAAATAATAATCAAATGAAGATTTTTACGTGATCCTATTTTGTTAAACACGAAAATGTACTGTCATATTTTACATTATTACACATTGCATTAACAATTTTTCACCAATTTGTTTTATTTATATCCGTATAAAAATAAATAGAAAAATTAAGAGAATAATTGTTTGTAGAAAGCAAATATTTAAATAAAAATTAATTAGTTAATTCTTACAAACGTGCATTCTTTAAATTTTTCGTATTACGTGATAAGACCAAAGAGCAGTTAATGTGAAGTGCGGCTACTGTCCGAAGCTATAAGAAGTGTCAGCTCCATTACATGTTTCGTTTTCGCGTCTCTCCGCTTCATAGAATAGATTGTGATTAACCCACTCAGTAAGTATCATTCTATCATACATATGTACTTTCATAATTATTCAGAAAGTCATACTTTTCATGACTGTGTTCGTTTATTACCTATGTATAAAATGTAGTTTTAACCCTCACTGGGTATACTTAATGCTTTTCTTTCTTCGGTGTTTACTTCTGCTCTATCTGTTTTGTTTCTGGTTCTTATCTTTTTTTTCATAAGTTATTTTCTCTGTGGGTAGACCTACTTTTTCCTAAAATTATTACTTCTATGGATATATATTATTACTTCCTTCTATTTATGTGCGATTTTAAATTATATGATTATTAATATAACAATTTTTGCTTTTTCAGGGTAAAATCGCAGTGAAGTTAGCAATATATTAGTGTATATATTAATTGACCAAAGATTTTAGTCATATTTTAATGTTCAATGTGATTACTAGAATAAACAGTACAAAGTAGTAATTTAAGTAGAAAATAATGCCATTATGGGCTTTTGCAATAAAGACATATCTTATATGATTGGTATAATTATATAGTTTTCTTGTAGTCCGCAGTTTAATCATATTTCTATGTGATAAATCATTATTAAATATTTATATTTCAAGCCGTTTTATGAAAACATGGTCATCCTCATTATTTTTATATATAAAAATTAAACCCGTATAATTATATTTTCCATATTTATTTATTCTATTGAACCACCATACATTTTCTTTTTTCTATTGGCATATTTTTTATGTATCCATTATAAAAATCTAGCGCAGTTATTTCTTTTTTCCCTACTATTCTAAGTGATCTAAAATATATATATCTACTATCTTTGCATAGGACTTTTATTGCATTTCTCTTTTCGCAATATTCGATGGACCCCACTGGTTTACTTACAGTACAAATACCTACAGTTTCATCTAAAAATGCATCAAATAGTTTCAACTGTTTGTTCCTAAAAGTTGTGGAGAGTG
Organism: Cydia fagiglandana; assembly: GCF_963556715.1. Classification (NCBI taxonomy): domain Eukaryota; kingdom Metazoa; phylum Arthropoda; class Insecta; order Lepidoptera; family Tortricidae; genus Cydia; species Cydia fagiglandana. The sequence continues at coordinate 19,187,878 of NC_085936.1, read as the reverse complement.
GGTACAATCCGTATATGGCTCGGTATAAGTTGTAGACCTCGGTCGCAGTCATATCGGACCATCTGACGTCACTGATGCTTTTGTTGATTTTTTTAGCTGAAATAATGAACGCACAAGTTAATGAAGAGGCAGTATCAGAATAAAAATACGATTAAGGCCTGTGTGAGGCCTCTGGGGTTACTTCAAACATCAAAATTTGTCAAATTTTCCATCTAAAGACTTATGTTACGACATACTAAGGTAAGTTTTAAGCAGACTAAATCAGCGCCAAAATTAGTCCACTTTGGTTTACATAGACCTTATAAGTCTTGAGATACATTAAATATTCTACACGTTTTGTATAATCTGCGCCAAAGCTCCGAGCATTTTCAAGCTCCTACGCTCCTAGAGATAACTGTGTTCACATATCAAACGCAAAACAGTCCTCTAGGTTTTGCTTGCACTAAAAAAGCCACCACCGTGCTCTGAGGTGCTTTTTCAAATAGGTGTAAAACAGGTCAAAAGCGTAAAGAAGCTTGGACAGGCTTGTTTTTCCTGCGTCCACATTCTGGTTCCATATTCGCCTCGCGACGCGTCGCATTTGTAAATGCGGCATTAGTCTACAAAAAGCTAGAAATACATACCATAAATGACACCTTCCTCGCTCTGCGGTTTAGCATTAGCCAAGCTCTCCGGTAAGGTTCTCATACAATCTACCAGCATGTCAGCACCAATCTCTGATAACTGCTCTGTCAGCTCCGGCAGCAAAATATCTTTAGGCACAGGTACAGTTCTTTGGCTGATGATTTCACCTGGAATTTATTTGTCTAAAATAAGTTTAACTTGGATGTGGTCCCCCGACCTCATATGATCCGCTGCAATAAATAATGTTTGCGAATTATCAGATAAATAAAGACCCCATTATGAAAATTTTGTGAAACAGTCCATTATAAACATTATTTTTAAGTAATTTAAACTTTTTGCCTAATTTAATTTTTTTTCTCATTCTCAAATTCAAAAGATCTGGTACAAAATAAGAACCGAAAATAAGGATTCGTTAAAACATATACTATGAGTAGTAAGTCACCATGATGATACCAGATTTTTGTATTGTCATCTGCATAATATTATACTTACTTGAAAGTTTCAAATATTGCTAAGTATCAGAATTAGGTGAAAATCAACTAGCAAGATTTTTATAAGTTATTGCAGTTATACATACCCACATCGAAAATGTTAGGTTTGATCCTCATTAGACTGACTCCAGTAAGCTGGTCTCCGTGCAGCAAAGTGTGGATGATGGGTGCCGCGCCGCGCCAGCGAGGCAGCAGGCTCGGGTGCACATTCACCATGCCTCTGGAAACATTGGAGCAAGGAATTTATTACCCGACTATACATTATACATGCCACCTATGGGTAAAAATTTTTCATTGTAAAAGTGAGTTAGGGATAGTCCACATGCCAACTGTCTATTCAAAAAAGCTTATCTTTGTACGGTTTTCATAAGAGAAATAAGCCTATTTGAAAAGACTTTAATTTCTCATGTAGTTAAGTTGGAAGTCAAAATATTTAACAGTGCAAACTCAAGGGATTTCTAACATCCCTCCGGTATATAAGTTCATATAGGGGTAAATCTACAGGTGCAGTTGCAAGTTGCAACACAAAAGTGTAAGACACTTTTTGTGAAAAGATAAGGCTTAGGTTCCTTTGTCATATAGGTACCTACCGTAAACAATGCAAATAACAAATCTGCAATTTGATTATGTATGTGTGTCTTGTAGAACAAGACAGTCCTGTACTGTGCATTTACAATTGTACATTTAAACAATGTTCCAAAGTTTTTGCTTCTGTAAGTATGCAGTAGGTAATGGATCGGAAACCGGTATTTGGTCCATACAAAAATACCGGTATTATTACGTTCTTTTCCTTTCTTTGCTTTATTATTTCATTATAATGGGACAATCTAAAAATACAAAGTTGTTACCTGAATACATGATTCAGCCCTACGTAAAGAGCGTGAAATAATTCAAAATGAATAAAAATACTGGTTCGAAGCAGGGATGTTGCGGATGCAGATTGTTTGACATCCGCGAAAGCAGATGTGCATATTTCAAGCCTCACATCCGCGGATGCGGATGTCAAGATTTGGTACTTAAAAACGTCAAATATTATATTTTTAGCATTTTTTATTTAAAAAAAAACGAAAAGTTTAGTATTTGAGCAAGAATATAGGTGCGTTTTATTTAACACTTTCGCAACCGGGAAAAAAACGGCGCACTACCCCAGAAACCGGTCATCTATATCTGCGTACAAAACAACCCGCTGGGCGGGTTGTCCAGCATCTGAGCAAACATTACGAGTGCCTACCACGCAGGTTCTTGGTAGTCAAAGTGTTAATAAACAGTAACTTGGCCGACTTTTCGGGATCTAGACAATTTCGTTATATATAATGACAACATTACCTAGCACTTACGCCGCCGGAGCCGCCGCTAATATGTTCCTGTAACCGACTTGGTCGATATCTGCACGATTTTATGAGGGTGCGGATGCTGAAAATAATGCGGATTTTCCGTAGAAGCAGATGCGAATATCCACAACATCCCTGGTTCCGAGCCCTGGTAAGTAAGCAGGGTCAATCAAACTGACTAACATAGAATAGAAAACTAGGTACTTACAGTGGGAATTTTTCTAAGACATGATCTCGTATTAGGTGTCCGAATGCTACAATCAGCCCAATATCGTAGTCCAGTCGCTGGAGATTCTGTAATGGCCATGGTATTGTCTTCAAATTCTCTTTCTGAGCGTACTCTTCTGTGACTGACCGGTGCTTTGAATTATTAGTGGTAACTAAATCGAGGCGGTTGATACAGTTTGCGGATTTTCTGAAACATATTAATATTTAGACATTAGGACATTACCAATCGGCTCAGCATGTATCAATAATACATGGTACAAATGCGTATATGTAACTCGAAGGGCACTAATTGTAGACAACAATATGTAAGTGACTAACTACTCATTGAAATATTTTCACAGAAAATAATAACAAATAACGCTGAAATTGTATAAAAACCGAACACAATCGTGCTCAGTTTATTACCGGAATTCGTTTATTTTCTTCAAACTTTTTAATGCTATACCGTCCGAGCCGAAGAACAGAACATTATAACGAGAATTACTGCTGTAGTTATGGCAAAATAAGTGTTTTTCATTAAATAATCTTTTAAATAATCGAATTTTAAGGCTATAACTTAATGTCATTTTGTTTGACATTGACAGAAAACAGCATGTGAAACGTCAGGCAGGACGACGTACAGTTCCGAAACCATGCAATTATATAACTAGAATAAAGTATTCTATAAGGATAGGATAGAATTTTAGTTACACAAAATAGTTTCCCCTCTCACATTGTAGTGTACAGCCAAACTGAAACTCGAAAATGAACAGCAATCAAGGAAAAAAATATAAAAATAGGTATTAAAAACCTAAATACGCAGATGACACCTGTCTAGTATATTCTGGCAAAGACATAAACAATATAGAATACTGTGTACAGGAGGATCTGAACAGTATCATTAAGTGGGCGCATGATAATGGTATTATAATTAATATTGCGAAAACAAAATGTATGCACATTTACTCGCCCTACAATAAGTGTATAACAGGAGCACCAAAGATTATAGGCCATGACTATGACTGTCTGCATAGCGGTGTCCTTTCCTCTTGTCACTGTGAGGGAGTCGAGGTGGTGGAAAGTTACAAGTACCTGGGCCTGACAATAGACTCCCGGTTCACCTGGAGTGCACATGTGGAGCTGGTGTGTGAGAAGCTACGGGCGGTGCTTGTGAAGTTTCACCATCTCAAGTTTTTCACAGACAGAGCAACCTTATATACGGTCTACTATGCGCTTACTGACTCGATACTTTCTTATGGCCTGAGCACTTATGGCAGAACATTTAAAACATATCTTGATAAAATTAAACACCTACAGATTAGATTTATGAAAGCTCTAGTAGATGAAAGGACAAAACAACTTTGTAAAAAGGATTATAATAAATTATTTCTTAAATGTAATATGTTGCCGGTCTTTGAGAAAGTATCATTCCAGATTGCACTAGAACAATATGGACCATGTGAGTTTAAAGTCCCGGTAACTAACCCACTTTTGTGTAGAAAGTTGGCTAATGAAGCGTTGATTGTACCTAGAACAGTTAATTATTATGGCAAGAGGACCAGGTCCTATCTTGTTCCTAAAATCTATAACAACATACCCTTAAATATCAGGAAAAGCGCCAGCAAAAATGTATTTAAGTCTAAATTTAAAAAACTCATGTTAAAACAATATGAAGCTAGGATAAACTTAAGTTAAAGAATGTCATGTTATATTGAACTTTTTTGTAACTTATATTAGTATCTAAAAATAGTTTAAAATACCTAAATTAAGTAAAATAGCCTATAAATAGTATGTAAAAAGAGGAGCCTATTTCTGCCAACAAACTGTTATACAGTTTGGCGGAGGTTGTACCTATCATGTAAGAATATGCTGTTCCGTGAATAAATGGTTTGTTTTTTTTTTTTTTTTTTAAATTTATGTTTCAGACCGTACGTACCAAAGATGTTTGGGGCAACGGAATAACGAAAGAAGTGATTCTTTTTTGTTTTGACTTGCACAAATCGTTTTTCGTGGCAGGATCGCACTTGTCCACCGAGTTTCCGTATAATTTTTTTGTTGAGTTGGTTTTTTTTAATTTTTAGATTATTCCCTGTATTTGTAGTGTAAGACGGATATTAGGTACTGAATAATATTTTAAATTAGGCCTGGCTCCAGAATAATGGGGTCGGACCTCCCTAGACGAGACTGGTGTAAATTGAATAGACTCCGTACTGGCCACGGTCGATGCGCCTATTACAAACACCGCTGTGGGTATGGACTCCCCGGCCTGCGGCTGCGGTGCGGAAGCCCAAACCATCCAGCATATTATCCAAGACTGCCCTATAACGCGCTATGTCGTCCTCCCGAAGACCTGAGCACCCTGAGCGACGAAGCCATAAAGTGGCTGAATGGTCTTAGTGTAGACATCTGATTATACTTGTTTCTATTTTTAAAATATGTTAGCCATACGATCAAATAAAAATAACTTAATAATTTCATTGCTCTAGAATCTAGGTCAACGGGAAGTCACTTCCTTCTCTTCCTCCGTCCTTCTCTCATAATTAAGAATCGTGACTCCTTCGAAGAAGTTTCGAAATGGCTTCTCTCCATTTCTGTCCTCTGCCGTGTCTGCCGTCCTGACCGACGTTTAGGGCTCCGGCCACGAGGCCTTTTTCCTTCCACTTTTCCGGTAACCATATAAGATTGTTAGAGCTTCTGCGAGCAATGTGACCAAAATACTGAAGAAACCGGACCCGTCGCCCTCGTACCGCGCAGGCGAGGGCTCATTTAAGCAGTCGGTCTATACCTACCTTACATTAACAAACCTTTTTAGGGTTCCGTACCCAAAGGGTAAAAATTATTTAATTACTTAATACCTTTTTGATTTTCTGTATAGGTAGATAGATAGATATACAGGATTTTACAATGAATATATGAAATAAAGTAAGTATATATAGGACGTTATTAGTTATTACACAAATTGACTAAGCCCTACAGTAAGCTCAATAAGGCTTATGTTGTAAGACAAGATACTTATATAGGTTTATAAGGTTTAAACTATAATATGAGGAGCGTCTGCTGTGAATAGGCCTTTTAAAACTAAGTGAAAACTATACAAAAAAAAGCCTTTTGAAAAGACACTCATATAATAAAGTATTGATTTGCGTCTCCGATTTGCAAGTCCGCGACCGAAGAATATTTTTCTATATCACATACAAAAATATTATTAAGACAATAATATGGTCCAGCAAATCTTGTCTGTAGAAAAAGGCGCGAAATTCAAATTTTCTATGAGACGATATCCCTTCACGTCTACATTTTTCATCCGCCTTTTTCTACTGACAAGATTTGCTTGACCAGCTTTTACACTAACTAGAATTTGGGCTATAGTTGTAAGAAAAGCACTTAAAGTTAGTACTTGAAGTTTGGGTTCTTAATTTATTTTCTTTAAAAACAGCTTTAAAAAGAGGCTATTTCAATGTCCTTTGCGTTAATAATATACCTACCTACTTTCTTGCATAATCATCATTTTAAAATTTTAAATTTACTTAATGTTATTTAGTTATAAGATTGTAGTTATACGGATTTTATTGTCCGAAATGTTTTTTTTTATATAATCGGGAGTTGAGGTATCGAGGTGATCGCTATGTTACCTACTTCACAAGTTCCATTCTCAAAATCTCAACCGCATTTATTGCAAAGGACTGAAGTATTTCTAATTATCAAATGTTTGACACCTGTTCTGTGGAGTTGATTGTAATCGGCTTTTATGACCGTCTCGGCCCTAGAAGCTTGCGGTTATTGATTGAGACGTGTTTTGGTTTCTAGAGCCTGATTATTCAAATATTTAACCCTTTTACCGCCGCCAAAGATGCGAACGGTTACGGTTACAGCAGTTGTGCAGCTAGCATGGGTGGCACCCGGTGCGGAAATTGTGGGTGTCACCCCAAAATTCAATCAAAATTGTAAAATATATTTAAAAAGAGTAGGTACTTAATTGTAATTTATGTTAAATAGCTCAGGATTTACTTCATCGCTTTCATTTTACATGATTTTACGAATTTTTATAGGTGGCACTACTGATGCTCACGGTCGGGTGTCACCCCTAAATGGGTGACACCCGGGGCGGACCGCCCCCGCCGCCCCGCCCTAGCTAAGCCACTGGGTTACAGTTAATTAGAGTCAGACCGTAAAACGTCTGCAGCGATTTTGATAGCCCACGCAGTGCAAGTGTCATTTTACGACAAACTTCTATGAAATTATGACGTATAAATAACACTTACGCTGCGTGGGCTATCAAATCCGCTGCAGACTTTTATTGGTGCGACTATATATATATATCTTCGTATTCCAAAAGGTTTACAATAGTGCGTTATAACAAACACCGTGTTGTTCAAAGGGTGGGTGGTAGACTTGATCCTAGGGAGATTTCATCTCCTAAATATTGAATAAAGCTATATTAAATTTAAAATAGATCTAAAGCAATTAACTCTACAACGTTGTCAAAATCAGAACATTACAGTGATTGGTTCCTTTTAGGACAGTTAATTAATTTTCATTTATTGGCAATGGTTGTATAATTTAGAAATCGAGTTTACGATACAGTTAGGGTTGTCAACTTTTTTTGGTGGAATATAGTATTTTCCAGAATGAGGCATCAAAAATATATGTATAGTACCTACATTTCAAAAAAATACACTGCTTTTAGATAAAATACTAAACATGAGTGTAATATACGTTTAATCGGAAATATAGTATTTTAGCGTACTATATATTTTTCCAAAAGTATATATATACTTAGTACAGAGAGCCAAAATATAGTAGAATACTATATATTACGCTTGGCAACCCTAGATACAGTGTCCCCAGTCAACCAAAATTCATTCCACTGTACCTATAAAATTGACTTGGAGCTCAATTCCAATTTAACGACATGGTAAAGTTTTGATCTTTTCCATCCCAGGTGGAAGAGGGCCAGAAACAAGATGGAAGGATGTAGTGCTACAGGACACGAGTGAGTACCTACAAGTTATCCGAGGACGATGTCGTGGGCAGGGCGAAGTGGAGAAGATTTAGCAGGAAAGCTGGCCTCGCCACCATGTGGGATATATAGTTAGGAAGAGAGAGAGAGAGGGGTAATCTTACTTTGATACAACCTTTAACATCGCTCACGCTAAAGTGAAAGTCGTGTCGCGCGCTAGTCACTAAGACGATCGTCAAGATCGTATCAAAACCATAACAAGTTGTGAAATCTAAATCCGGCTCTTGGGATTTCGTTGAATAAAAACTAAGTTTAACATTCAAACAATTTTTATTAATTTCTATAGGCAGTTTTTTTCTACTAAGACATTTAATAGCTATGTTTGACATCGAGAATTCCACTTACAGATTAATTTCACACAAGTAAAAATGCTCACTTTGAGCGTAAATATTAGGTACCCTAGGTTCCTACGTCGGTGAAAATAAAATATACATATTTACCTATCATTTGATTACAATATAGTACAAGTGAAGTGAATACATATAGTGTTATATAAAAATACCGTAGATACTCAAGTAAGCTACGCAATTTTATTTACAACTTCAATGAATAAATTATATCAACAAACCTACAGTGAAACCTTATGAATGTATTCTTATTCCAACAACACACATTGCGTATCAGCAATACCAAAAAGAATAGATAGTACCTACCTAGGTATAGAGGGGTCCTGTCATAGTAAATGTTGTAGTCACTGTAAATTTACTGCCATCTATCGACACACGACTATAACTCAAAATAAACACGTATAAAATTATCAAAAAAATGAATATATATGGATAAATTATTTTATTATTTTTATATCATTTTGACCCATGTTCATTCACTGATATCTATGTGTTAAATATGAAACGGTGTCGTCACGCCATCTAGCCGAGAATAGGCGAAAGGTGTGTGCGCCATCTATGCGAGAATTACTTTTTCTTGACTTCCGAGGCACGTTTATTTCTTAGACTTTATTCATTCTGGTGGAGACGCGGCTTTATACGAAGTTACATATGTCTTTGGCAATACCTACTCCTAACTGTAATCGGTGGACCTTATTACAAAAGGCATAAGGTCCACTGATGTACAGTTAACAGTGGGCGATGGTACCTACGGCGCGATTCGGGAAATGAATTAGAGACTAACTAGATACGATATAGTAAAGATATGTGACGTCCCACGGATAAAGGTACCTTATGGCGGTTGGCGCTTACACTATTATAACGTCGCTCCAATATAACAGCGCTATGCGACGTTGGTCCGATCAAGTAAGGAACATTACAGGACTTACTGTCACTAACTGCCCTTAGACAAGCCGAAGACAGGGTGAAATGGAAGCAGCTCGTCGAGGCCTCGGTGAAGGCATTTCAAGACAGGCACGACCTTCAGTAATGAAGAATACGAAGAAGAAGAAGATGCGACGTAAACGCCAACCGCCATAAGGTTCCTTTTGCCGTGGAACATCACATAACTTTAGTATTTCATATCTAGTGAATCTCTGATTCATTTCCCGAATCGCGGCGCTAGCTGCCATAAGGTACCTTTTGCCGTGGAGCGTCACATATCTTTACTATTTCAAATCTAGTGAATCTCTAATCCATTTCCCGAATCGAACCGCTTATTGGCTCAAAATATTCGTGTTACATTTCTTCCATTACAAAATGAAAGTGACGCAAAAATACAAAGCGATATTTCATCAATTTTATAAACAAGAATTGTTCCGACATCGGAATCCGCGAAAATCGAAATATCACTATCTGTCTCTCTATCTCTTGAATACGCAAGAGCAGAGAGGCGTATAATATATAGGTAACGAAATTTCCGTTTTCGATTCGATGTTTGTTGTATCATCAAGGAAAATTACAGAAGTGAATCCCGTGCGAGTTACAAGCTATTAATTCAAAGACCGTCCGTTATTAATCTTCTGGAATTTATCTTTGATTATTAGGTGCTGTTATTAGCAACATCACTGATTGCATAACCTTGAGGGTTTGTATTGATTTTCAGGAAATATCTGTAAGTTGACTTAAGGAAACTATATTTAGCTGGTTCAGTACCCGAAAGAGATTTTCAGGACTCGGTCATACCTTTGCCTGTACCTACGTACCTGAGCGACGGACGAGAAAAACTCCGTAAAAGTCATGTTAGGTAGGTATATGAGATACAAAACCAAAATTATCATCATCATCATCTCATTGTAGTAGTAGTAGTAGTAGTAAACTCTTTATTGTACAAAAAGACATATTAAAAATAACATACAATTAGCAAAAAGTACAAAGGCGAACTTATCCCTTTGAGGGATCTCTTCCAGTTAACCTTTGAGTAGATGAGAGGAGAGAGTGAAAATAGGGTCATTGTCAGCCATAAGACGTCCACTGCTGAACATAGGCCTCCCCCTTACCAAAATTATACGTATAGGTATATGCGATTGCTATTAACACTTTTGACACTTATCTTCTGTATGATGGGTCACAACAATATTCTTGGCTGTCTACGAGTATAATATACTCAAAGGATACAAACACTAAATAATGAGGCCGGTAGTTTGTAGCTCGATTCTCAATTAAATGAGTTTATTTGAAGAGCCGTGTGTACAGTGTGTAAATAATGTAGATATTTTTACTTTAACTGGATTATAATATAAATAATTCTACCAAAAATGTACTCTGTAACTTTCTATGATTATAACCACGTGGTATTTTATTCATCTACAGTAAACTGAATATCTTCTAAGGGTCGAGTCGCGCGATTGTCAATTAGGACGTTACACCTATTCGAGTTCAATATGATTTGATCGCGCGTTCGCGCGAGTAAAATTCTCATTGTATTCAGACGACTCCTAAATGATTGATACATATTAAATTGTGAATTATTTTGTGTTGAAAAATGTATAATAGGTATTTGTAACTTATAAACCCATGAAATCGTTATAGACATTTTTTTTTGAGTACCTAGGTAAAATATATATACTTACTCGTAGTTTCAGTATAATAGTGTATAAGTTTTTATTTATAAATGATGATGCCGGGATAACGCGAGGAAGAAGAAGATGATACAATTACAACAGTTGAGTTATTAGATACAAATATATAAAATTTAAATTATTTTAATATCCTTCAAATATATGAACGGCCTCCTAGCCTAGTCGGTAGTGACCCCGCCTACGAAGCAGGAGGTCCCGGGTTCGAATCCCGGTAAGGGCATTTATTTGTGTGTTCATCACAAATATTTGTTCCTGAGTTATGGATGTTTTCTATGTATATAAGTATTATATATGTGTACATTATATATATCGTCGTCTAGTACCCACAAGTCCCACAACACAAGCCTTGAGCTTACTGTGGGACTGGGTCGATCTGTGTAAAATTGTCCTATAATATTTTTTATTTTTATTTATTTTATTTATATACTTATATTTCGTATCCGACACACTGAGTCAGTTCCATTGTCCTAATTGTTTGGCCGATCTTTACCCACCGAAAGTATTTGCACAAAAGCAGGATGATTGGATAATAAATTAGGTACTTAATCGAACAGCCATTTTAGTATTATACGGAATAAGACCACAGCTATATAAGTTATATAGCTCCGTCCTTTAGCGATTCAGTTTAGGTCCTAAACAGAATCGTAATAAGGACACCATGGTAAGGCTCCAGGTACGTTCGAGTTTACAGACATCGTTACATATTCAATTAACGTTACAAAAATATATTCACACGAATTTATTGTTATGCCTTAGAGGCGCATATATTATATATTTTCACCAGCTCGCAAAGGCTTTCTTTATTGTTCAAAAACAGATGAGAAGTTGCATAATTAGTTAACCACAAGAGTGGCAAAGTAATTTGATGGAAATTTTGGGCTGTTTCTTTATGTTGTCTGTTAGGTGACTTTAAAAAAAGTAAATGTATGATGATATGGATAGTAAATATTTAATAACGTTCATTTGGTTTTGATTTGGTTCCATTTTGTTCCATGTACGAGTATTTTCCTCGCATTAGCGTCGTGAAAAATTTTGTGTTCCACTCGATGGCAATTAAATTTTTGGCAGCCGTGTTGTGATCTAAAAAAGCGCTACGACTTTTCAAAAACTCCGTTCTCTGAACTGCACCACTTTGCGCCCTTGTTAGACAAATATACCTATTTAAAATTCGAATACTGCTACTAATATTATCGTAAAATATACGCGCATAGTTGCGCAAATGGTACTTAAGAGGGTCTAAATATATATTTCTTGACAATACAATTGCTTCTCAATTATTATTTCACATCGAGAAATCGGGATGCCATGGCCTTTTTCATGCCACTTAAGTGCTATCGAAGCACAGTGCTGCCATTCACGAGCATCTTTAAATTGGCTCATTTTCCTTACGTGTCAGCGGTTCGGTTAAATTTAACGTGGATATGTTGAAAGTGATTTACCTAAGTGCCTATCATGAAGATTGTTTAGTGTTCTACCTATTTCTCGACTGCATCAGGTATCCAGGGTGTTTTCTACCCTTACCCAAATTTTGCAAGATAAAGGCCATAATGAGCAACCCAGAAGTTGCAAAAAAAAAACCGGACAAGTGCGAGTCGGACTCGCGCACGAAGGGTTCCGTACCATAATGCAACAAAAAAAAAAACAAAAAAAAAGCAAAAAAACGGTCACCCATCCAAATACTGACCACTCCCGACGTTGCTTAACTTTGGTCAAAATTCACGTTTGTTGTATGGGAGCCCCATTTAAATCTTTATTTTATTCTGTTTTTAGTATTTGTTGTTATAGCGGCAACAGAAATACATCATCTGTGAAAATTTCAACTGTCTAGCTATCACGGTTCGTGAGATACAGCCTGGTGACAGACGGACGGACGGACGGACGGACGGACGGACGGACGGACAGCGAAGTCTTAGTAATAGGGTCCCGTTTTACCCTTTGGGTACGGAACCCTAAAAAGTGGCTCTCCAATAGAGAAGAACATCGACGTGTGTTCAGCCAAAATGTTTGAAACAGTCAATTTTTTTCGCGATTTATGATGTCGCTTAGAATGATCTATATTATATTCATCTCGCAAAATATAACTAAGGATTGATAAAAATAACGACGCGTAATAGGTATTGTCAATAAAGAAAGGAATTTATTTCTATTGTAATTTCTAGGTACTTACCTACTTATAGATTGAATACGAATAAATACGATTTGAGGGTGAGCTCACTATTTCTACTTCTTTAAAGTGGCATTTGAATTGTGTGAGTGACAAAGGGTACCTATAACCCTTTGGATTCATCCAACACAAATACGATCCACATCAGACTGTCAATATTAACATAATATGTCACTTTATTTCGGGCAAAATCGCACCTATATTCTGTCACAATTGCATTCTACTTCAAAGGAATTGTGTAGGTATACAACTTTTAAGGGACACAATATTTTATGAGTACCTACTTACGACATAAAGTATTATACAGTCCAAACGTGCATTTTGTCTTTCAAAGTACCTAAAACATCTTAACAGTCATACAGTATTTATATCACATTGTTCAATCTTAGCATACTACTTTTAGCATACTAAAATTACTTGTTTAAAAGATCCGTTATAATTTAAGGTAGCTTAAATAATAGTGATAATAGTGCATTTTATCTATTACTATCTGACTGGTCCAAGAAATATTAATATAAGGAGTCGGTACATAACCAACAGCAAATGAAACATTTATTTACTAAGATCTACCTGCTTCAATTAGGGTGCTGATAGATATATCTCTATTTTCACTTATATTTGAGCTAAAAACTGTTCGTCATGATCTATATCTTTTAATGGATTAGAAACTTTCAAATGTTGGTGACCATTCTTACTACAGTCAAGTCAGTGTCTACCTGTTATATTGTGTCTGATTTATGAACATCAAAATATACAGTGAAATATTGCCTACCTTATTGCTTGTAACTGAGGCATCTGAGATTTAAAAATATAATTTTTTCAGTTACAAGACAATGGGCTCTGTATTCATAGATACAACACTCTTCGAGGATCGCCGGTGGAAACTCTTCTTCTTTGCAAACTTGGGTTTAGCGTACCAAGATGGTGGGCTTACGACACTGTCTTCGAAGCTCTTCATGCTAACGCTTCTCTGGGAGCCTTCCCTCTCCGAAACCCTGGAGGAAATCGTCTTTACGGTGCTGGGCGGCAGTTTAGCGCTTTCCTCTGTGTCATATGGTATATCCTTCATCTGGATAACTTCCACATCTGTGTCGCTAAGATCTTTACTCGCCCGTTTCATTTTGGAAGCCTCTGTCTCTGTATACCCAATCGTTTTAGTATAAGTGCTCATACGCCTAGACTTATCTCTGAATAGTAACTTCCTAAATTCCTTCCGGAACTTTGGGTGGGTGATTATGTAAATGAAAGGGTTTATACAAGCGGCGGTTTTGCAGAACAATGCCGGAATCATAGAAGCTATCGGCGTAATTAAATCCTTCTTACCGAAAATGCCCATGAGCGCTACGATCGCGTAGGGGGTCCAAGACACGAAGAACAATGCAATTACAACTATGACTAGAGCCGCTAGTTTGATTTCGGCTTTACGTTTGACTTGTTCCTTGACGTGCCTGGAGGAGAGTCGTTGTTCCTGGTTTTTGGTTTGAACGTTTCTATTGCAGACGACGACGCGGAGTATGTTGAGATAGCAGAATGTGATGGTGAAGAAGGGTGCGACCCAGGCGGCGCAGAAGAAAGTGAAGATGAAGTAGCGGGGTGGGAGTTCGTCAGTTAGATAGTCAAAGCTGCAGCTGGTGAGGTAGCCTTCGGGGACGTAGCGGCCATAGCCGATGTCCAGGGCGGGGATGGAGGCGAAGACGCCGGCGTAAATCCAGGCGCCGACGGCGAGCAGGCGCGCGCGCACGGCGGTGAGCGCTCGTAGCGGCTCTAGTGGGCGCACCACGGCCCAGTAGCGGTCCAGCGCAATGGCGGCCAGCGTCGCGATCGACGTGGTGCCCGTCAGCCCGCCGACGAACCCGTAAATCACACATCCTGGGAACAAAAAAATATTTGTTTAAGATTTCAGTTGGGTGTTGTTGTCATTGGTTAAAATACTTTACTCATCTGATTTTAAGTGGGTGCTACTAATCTTAAATGCACATTGTCTTATATGCACTTATTTATACCTGGTAATGTATAATCAAGTAAGATTATAAAAATTCTTCTACTGCTACTAGTCATTCATAGCAAAATGTTGACTCGAGGTGTGTGACATTACGTAAAACAAGCTTGTTTAACGCTTTTCGCACATGTTCATGAATATTTTACACGAAGCCAACATGAAATTAATGTTAAGCTCATGTTATTTAATTTTGAGATATATGGGCCTATAAATGAAAATAAACAATAAGTACATTAAACTTTATTTACATTCTTTTCCTCACGTCATGGAATTTCATATGAAATGAAAAGCAACGTTTATGTCACTCGCGTAAAACAAACACTCGGCTCTTTTTAGTGTCGCACCAACCGTAAGAAGCACGCTTTCAACATTACTCTTTTCATACTCTTTTTACTTGCGTGGGCAATTCCATTTGTACCATTCCTTTTATTTACCATTTTATTGTTTTGCGAGACCTTTTACTGACACTTTAACATAAATTACTCTTATTTATCCTCGTAAGACCCAGGCCATTTTTGCGCTTTTGAATTTGGAACTTTCCATTATTTCTATGAGAGTTGAAGATTCAAGTATAATTTGTACTTGTAAAAGTACGCTGGGACTAGTAGGCGCTTTTATGCTTTACCTTGATCGTGCACTGCAACGACAAGATTTACGTCACTATATAGCAAGACACTTAAATTTACACGTACTATTACGTTTCCTTCGTGAGAAAATATCTATCCCTATTCGCTTTTTGCGTTAAGTTACTTACCGGTTTTCCCCAAAGCCGGTCCCTGATTAAACGAGTTGAATATGAAGACCGGCGTCTTAGCCAGCATGAAGAAGTCGCTCAGCGCCAGGTTGGCCACCAGGATGTTGCCTGGAGTGCGCAGGGTGCGGCATCTGAAACGTGCTTATTGTTACTTAAGACCGAAGCAATATATTTAATTTGGAGCAGTTAAGTTTTTTGATGTTGTTAGGCCCAACTCAATAGCATAGATCCTGTAAACATATACGGAAGGCGGATTTTTATTTAACAATTAGTTGAGGTTTTGATCTTGTTTTGATACGACCCTGACAATTGCTCACGCTGATTGGTGCCCTCGAAATGATATCAGAGGATCTCCTCTACATCTAATCCTCTCATCTAGGCATCTGCCTGGAGACGCCATAAAAGTGAGAGCGATAGTCAAGGTCGTGTCAAAACGAGATCAAAAACATAACAAATTGCTGTATCAAAACCGGTCTCCGTGTAACATATTTCGTAGATAACCGATAAAAATATGCTCTAATATCTTAAGATGCTTGGTGTTATTAATTTTTACATAATTAAAGATTCAATTTACCTATAAGATTTATACATATAATACGTAATCAGGCGATCCTGGAGCACAAAAATAATTTAATTCTCCCATTTATCTGTATTTAAATAATTTTACGATTTCGATCCTTCTTAATTGGTTATTGTGAAGTTAAATTTTTGTATACTTTCTCATGATAAAATGCATATTTTGGCAGAAATCAAGAATATTGAAAATACATTGATAATTTTCTCTGCAAGTGAGGCACACGTAAAAAATATTCCACTACTTATTTGACCGGCAATATATTTTTATTTTTATCAAAAACATCTGCCGCATTCAATATATTTTAAGTGGGTATCTACTTAACCCTAACCACTAAGTATAAGAACATCTTTGAGCCGATAGATAGTTCGATAAGCGCCTTATGCTAGTTATCCATTGTTATGCTGAAATAACAACCACTTTGCGGTATTACGTACCTTAATGTACGGTTAGGTATTTTATTGGGGCTATAAATTCATATACTTAACTGTAAGCTATATTTCATGAAAATGTAACTATTTCGTTTCAAAAGCAGAGTATTTGATGTCGAAATATATTGTTATCTAGTAAACACATAAAATACGACGTGGTAAAAACCCGAAAAAAAAGAATGAATTTAGCTTTGTTTCGAATCCGATTCTGTTAAAAACCTTTTTGGTAAAAATGACAGCTCAATGCGAAACGTTGCTACTCTGTGACATTATCGCGCTCGATGTGCTAACAATTTAAAGATAAATACTTGTTATACATGGAAAATTTACGAAAAATACAAGCTTTTCCTCAAATAAACTTTCAAGCCATACAATTTGATTAAAGGTTTCAAGGCGCAAGTCTATTATTTGAAACCGAAAATAACTTGACGTGACGTGACTATTGATTATAAGTTAATTTAACACAATAAAACGTTTACTGCCGTGACCGTAATCTATCAATGTAAAAGACGACGTGTTATTACATAGTTTACTAAGTAAATACCTATGATGAAAAATATACCTTTGAGAAATATAGCAGAATGAAATTACCAAATATTTTCTTGGGAACTTCAGTTACGTAAATACGCGAGATGAAAATGTTGACGATTTTCCAATAAATACTTAACACGAAGGTACCAGTGATTCGTTTAGATACGAGTAACTACTTATAGGTAATATAAGTATACCTAACAACACAGAATGCGTAAAATTTCCTGATTATTACTCTGCCTTTAAGTAAATATATGCTTTATTATTACGGATACGGGCAAGGTGTACCTACTAATATACCATAAGTGTATAATTGTAACAGGTGTTTGTTACAGATATTTCGGGTCGCGGTTTCGAGCACGGCTCCAATAATTTCGATGGAATAAAATACCAAATAATCTTCACTGCTCCAAACAACACAGAACAGAAATTAGATGCAAGTAGATACTTACATACAACATGCAGAAATAATACTTATCGTAAAATGTGCGTAAAGGGTACTTTTGCTCCAAAACTTTCTCCAAAATTAGAAATTTAATTTAAATTTTATAATTATTATAATGAGGTAGCTGATACCTACGTATCAATGGCGGAGCGTCCATAGAACTCGATTCCCATCGGCTTGTCTGATATGATCAAGAGCTTGAATATCAAGCAAGTTTAAAGAGAATGGACCAAGGTCCATTCTCTTTAAACTTATGAAGAAAAGAAAGGGCAACTTAGCTACGGCTTGCCTACGAACAATCTAGGCGCGCCGCCACTGGTAGGTATGCGGACCCCAGGCTCCCAGACTCGTAGCAAAATGCTGGGATAACGTGAAGAAGAAAAATAGAAATGATAGGTATATTGGTGTATATGCTGATTTAAATTTGATCATCTCTACTAAGTATCCGGTTGTAAAACTTAAATGAGGTTTTCATATATATACAAATTGTTGGAGCACAATAACTAAGTGGGGAGCAAGTAGGCACATTTTACGGTATCATCTATTTATTACGGTAAAAAAAGATCTTCGAAAAAAATTCTGAACGATATCGGTCGTTCTGATAAATATCAGGTGTGAAACACAAATGTAATAAATTATTTGAGTAGTTACATTAATTAATGCCTAATAAAATACTAACCAAATATGTGATAGCCTATCACATATAGGTATATATATTTGTTATTGAGAAGAGAAGGTACCTACTTAATTGATATAAGCATAGCTATTTTATTTGTACAGCTGGCTCTATAAACGTATAAGCAATAACTTCCATTCTGCCATTGTTATTAGTCATTTCCATCCGATAAGTGGTCGCGTCTAAAGATGTGGAAGTACAATTTATTCATAGTTTTAACGTGTCTGTGTGCAAGGGCTACAAGTTTTGAAATTTTTGACGAGGCAAATCTTGTACCAGAAATGTGTGATGAAACTGATGAAGAAAATACTGGGGTAGATTTTTTGCCCGATGTATTTGATACAGTAATTAATAGTACCAAAAATGTGATAGAAAGCGTTCTGTTGCCTGATTCAAATACTACAGGTAGGTTTCACTTTCATTTATTTTAATTTAAACTATAAATACATATTAGTACGGAAAATCGCCCGTACTACAATACAATACAATACATACCTAACATGAAAATGAGTAATTTTTTATGGAAATTTCCATATAAAGTGACTCTTAACACTAAAATGATAGCTAGGTAGGTATACTCCTTTGTTCACAAAACTTAACGTTAACGAACATCTGTTATATTTCCTCTTTTTCTGACGAAGACAAATCTAACAATGACAGATAACGACAAACGACTATCAACGGCTGTTAGTTTAGGCAAATTTTTATGAATAGAGTCATTAAAAAATATTATGAGCACTTCGTTCAAGTAGCTTATATGGCTTCAGACCGTCCTTAAGCATTACTCGTTTAAATATCTTTAATACTTATCAACAAAAGTTTTATCAGACTGCGTTTCAGAAAAGTACGCCGATTTTAACAAAAGCAATCTCGGTTTCAGTTGAAAGTACCTAATTTATTTAAGTAGTTCACTATTTTCTCTATCGGTGCTCACAAAGATAAGGACGGAGCACATTTTAGCTATGTAACTAGCAAGTCCATTTAAACTGCTGTTTTGAAATAGGTTGTCAAAAAACCATATCTTACCTTTTTATGGTCAAGGAATTTATTTTCAGTACCATTTCGTACCTTGTCATAGTGACAATAGTAGGTAAATAGGTATGATATGAGATACCTAGGGAACTTTGCCAAATGAAAGTTTTGCTATGTAGGATATTACGCTACGCTAGTAAATATCTCTCTTATGATTATTTTAAAAGAAAATAAATAATATACTGTACTCATGAATGTTCTTTCACTCATATATATATTATTTAACATTACACACAATGCAAAACATAATTTAATTTGTTAAAAAAAACTTAAGTATTTGAAATAATAATAATGTATTCACATTTATTATGCAGTAAAATGCCATCGAAATGATGTGTAAATAGGAACGCGAATTTAATGCAGCCATCAAAACATTGGTTTAAAAGCTTTGACAACTAAATAATAATCTTTCAAAGAACAATTCTGTGGTTGAAGTTCTTGGTTAACAAGCGACAAAGGTAGGACGCCTCGTTAGGAACTCACTTCTTCTGTTAAAACAGATATTTTACATTCAATTTTACGACAAAATTCATAAACATGAAGTCGATTCTGTATCAATAATTTGATATATCGTGGATAATGTCGTTGGTTATGCATTAAGTTAATTTTAATTGTACTACTAAATGTAACATTGTATTGTATAGCTGTTTGTTATCCCTAAAATGAAACAAAAAAAAATAAAGAATTGGGCTTATGCTTTTCATTCAACGTGCGCCGCTGCACCAATCAACGTGAGCCGCTAAACTGAATGGTCTACCGCGAACACCGAAGATCACAAATTGCTGAGACATTTCTCTGTCACTCGAATCACGCCTTAATTGGAGTAAACGAGAAAGATGCCCGCAATTGGCGAACTTTGTTGTTCGCGGTAAACCCTCAGGAGTTGACTTCTCGGTCACACTTGTTGGTGCACGTGCGATGCCTGGAAGCGTACACAGTTTGTAATCGTTTCTTTAACTAGAAATGTCTATTTTGACATTGACAGATCGTATCCATATCGTAAACGACTTAGGATGACATGACTCAAAATAATAAAAAAATTAGATTATAACCTTAAACAATCTTAAGACAGAATAGGCCTTCAACGGAATTCTGTATAACTATACAGCGGCCCACAAGATTCATTAACGATTACATTTTAAGCGCGCAAAGCATATTATGTGAGTCATTAAATCTAATAATCTCTTTATCTTTAGGTAAACATGATGACTTGAATAGTACCAAGTGTATCGGTAACGGGCTTCTGGACTTCATACAATGCGTGGTGGCATCGAAAATAGAAAGTTTTCGGCAAGATCTTAGCGAGGTCGCATTCCCCAAAACACGGCCAGGGGTCTTCAAGAGGCACAACATGAACTCCAAGATCCAGGGCAGCCTAGAGGAATGGATTAAGGAGTTTATCAAGGACATGGATCCAGATACAAATTGTACATCTGATGAATAAACTATTTGTATAATTATGTATACCTAAATACATAAATTTATATTGAATATTTTAATATATACATATAGGTATGACTACCTATATGTATATATTAAAATAACATGTACCTATTTACTTCCTACGTCTGCTTGATTTTATTATTATTAAAGGTGCGCAAAACGATTCACTGTGTTGAAAAAATTGATTGATATCTTTTGCTCTCGGTGATATATCACTCATTTCGTTCATTTTGCTAAGTGGATCTGTAGTATTGTATTGTATCTGTATTGTTCACGAGTGAGTAGAGAGAGATGTCAATCATAGAGCAAGGATCACTGAGATAGATGAGTGACTGAGCGAGTTAAATCATCAGGGAGTTGAAGAGTGAGTGAGTTCAATCAAAATATATAGTTCATTTAAATCACTCACTCGTGAACGACACATGTCTAATAATCAATCTTTGAGTGCCATTGTAAATGTTGAAATAATTATGCCTATCTACGAAATTCATAAACTTTTGCAGCGTTTAAAATTTTAATTTAATAATTAGGTATCTTAACTTTGATAAGTCCCAAATAGAAAAGCCCCATTATATATTCCAAATTAAATTAGCATAAAAAAGGAATTGCATTTGAACTTTACAATTTGATCTTAAGTTGAAATCAGTCACAGCGCATAATAAAATCAGATTAAATTTAGCGCGATTTGTTAAGGGGCTACCTGCGGTTTGCATCGATTTTTGATAAGTTTTAAATCGTATCTCCTCTCGGACATTTGCACTACAGATAGATTTATAAGACATACCTACTGCTATTGGTTCTTCAATCTTTTATTTCCATTCTTCTTTTATCTTCATTCTTATGTACCGGATTTTGAATGAAATGAATACTCAGCTATTTTTTTATGCTTTTTAGGTTAAACATTGTCTTTTTTTCGTAACTAGATTGCTGTGAAGGATTTTACATAAACGAAATCTACATATTTGGGTTCATCTTAGACGTCTCGATGTCCAGGATTTTAATAAGTTTAATTTAATTTTTTATTATAATTGCCTAAAATTGTTCAACTTTGATGCCAAATATCTCGAAGACAATGAACTTTGTAATGTGATACGATATTGCTTAAAACCGTTGCTGTTAATAATA
The DNA here is from genome assembly GCF_963556715.1 of Cydia fagiglandana. Taxonomy (NCBI): domain Eukaryota; kingdom Metazoa; phylum Arthropoda; class Insecta; order Lepidoptera; family Tortricidae; genus Cydia; species Cydia fagiglandana. Next base: position 19,166,063 of record NC_085936.1, on the reverse strand, counting down.
ATATGATCATCATCATCATCATCATCTCAGCCTATATACGTCCCACTGCTGGGCACAGGCCTCCTCTCGAGCGCGAGAGGGCTTGGGCTATAGTCCCCACGCTAGCCCAATGCGGATTGGGGACTTCACATACACCTTTGAATTTCTTCGCAGATGTATGCAGGTTTCCTCACGATGTTTTCCTTCACCGAAAAGCGACTGGTAAATATCAAATGATATTTCGTACATAAGTTCCGAAAAACTCATTGGTACGAGCCGGGGTTTGAACCCGCGACCTCCGGATTGCAAGTCGCACGCTCTTACCGCTAGGCCACCAGCGCTCTCGCAATAATATGATAACCTACAAAAAACATTAGAAAACTAAGAGATTCAGATCGAAGGTCATTGGCGCGGGGTAGCCCTTTAAGTTCCAATGTTGCCCAGGCATAATCATAAACTACCTAACAATACATTATTCATTTAAAATTTCAGAATTTTCATTTTCATTGAAAAGGGTCTGCAATCGAAGTTGATTTCCTGGCAAAGTCACGGCGCTCTATTGTTAATATATACCTTACTTATTCCGAGCTTTTTATTCAAAATGTTCTCCAGAAATTTCCTCTTTTAACTTCCTTTTGTAGCTTCATCTCAGTATTGATTTCTGTCATATTGTCGGTAATGAGGTCTACTGTTCGCGATGCAAATACTATCTCATTAACAGCGTCAATGAATGTGTAAGAGCTGAGAGAGGTGCGGGGAGCCGGGGGATGCACCTATGCATTTCCGAACAAACCCGAGTTGGTTCCGAATTAGATTCTGCGCCAGCCGCACGTCTCTTGCGCTCATTTTTTTATATGTGTACCTACTTTCCGTTTTTAAATTCGATTAATATAGTTTTTTGTGCATTTTTCGGACTTCCACTTGGTGTTTTAACTCCCAGCCGTTACAAAAGCTGGTCCTTCGAACCGGATCGTGAATGTTCCATACGCCTAAGATAAAGATGTCAAATGTTTCAAATGTTAAAACACGGAGTGTTGCTAAGCGGGAACAGTTGCAATTGGAGGGTACCGCCAACAAAGAAGCGACCCGTACCGATATGCCGCAGGATACCGAAGCTAAAGAAGAACAAAATGAACCTTCAACATCACAGAAACGGATATTGGATACGACATCAGTGATCGCGAGTACCGTCAAGACAGAAAAGACTCGCAAATCTGAGCGCGCCGTTAGTGTGCCGAAAACAAAGCGATCTTCTGTATCTTCTGTAGAAGCGCGCAGAAAGAAGCTGGAGTTAGAAGCGGCGGAACAGAAAGCACGAATTAGGATGGAGTTAATTGACAAGCGGTTGGAAGCCGAGATAGCGGAATTAAATAACGATTACAGTCCACATTCATCGGAGGCCGAAAGTTTAGTTTCCAATCGCAGTGAGGTTGCTAAATGGGTGGAGCGAAGTCAGCAAGAATTGGAGTCACGGCCAGTCACTGAACGGAACGAGGGTCCCCAGGGGCCAGGCTTGCCGTGCCCGCCAGCGTTACAGAACGACGCTAGCACCGACGGTCCAATTCACCAGCTCGCTAACGTACTAAAAGATTTCCTCTCAACTAGCATCACTGAAAAACAAAACTCCAAGCTTCTAAGCCGTATCAGTACACCCAAGGATCTACCACTATTCACTGGTGATGCAATGGAATGGCTACAGTTCAAGATGGCATATGAAGAATCAACTCGATTGTGTCAATTTAGTGATTCCGAGAACTTGTGGCGTCTACGAAAATGTCTCCGTGGCGCAGCGAAAGATGCAGTCCAGGCGTTACTCATCACGGCTACTTCTCCCGACGTACTTATGTCTACGCTCGAGCTGCAGTTCGGCAACCCAGATACTATCTTGTCGCGTATAAGACAAGAAATAAAAAAAATAAATTCAGTGGCTCCAGAATACCATAAAGACATTCTCATGTTTTCAAATAAAATTAAAAATTATGTTGCCGCTGTACTCGCACTTAACCGTGAAAACCACCTCGAAGACTCGAGTCTAATCACAGTTGTGTTATCTAAACTGCCTACTATTCTTTTGTCTAAATGGGCGGACTACCGGTACTCACACAACACAGCAAGTACCACGACTAGACTCGATCAACTATCGGATTTTCTCAACGAAGAAGCTATTAAAATATCAAAGTGCAGTGTTACGTTAATTAATGCTCCAAGGGACAATTTTAAACGTAAATACACGGACAGTAATATCAACACTAAAACTATACTGCTACAAAGTGAACAAAGTTATACTAAGTGTCGTTATTGTCACGGATCTAATCACAATCTCACAGACTGTAAGAAATTTAAGAAATCATTAAGAAAAGATCGCTGGAGCTATGTGAAACGGTCTGGACTATGTTACAAGTGCCTATTACGTCATCACGATAAACAGCTGTGCCCGGCGCCGGTATGCGATATTGATAACTGCGGCGAAGCGCATCACCGCTTATTACATTTTGTTCCGAATAATCGTGGGACATCAAGCAGCAACCCCGTCGTAGAGGAGCCGCCCGAGACTGAAAATACGGAAACTCAAGTCGTTACTCATGTTGACTGTACCTCCGAAAGTGTTGTGTTAATAAAAGTCGTGCCAATAAATGTACACGGACCTAATGGAACAATTATAAACACGACCGCGGTTCTTGATGACGGTACTAGTGTGTCGATGATAACAGCTGGTCTGGCCGCCCGGGCCGGCCTGCAGGGACGTCGCAAGTACCTGCGCGCGCGCGGTGCATGGCACAATGCTGAGTTAGCGTGCGAATCGGAGCAGATTGATAACATTACGTTGTCCAATACTTATGACAAAAAACTGTTTACGTTGAGTGCGCGCAGTGTGAATGAACTTGATTTACCTAAACAAAATATGAACTTAGTTAATTGTGATAAGTTCGCGCATGTGCAAAAGTATAAAAAATATTTCAGTAACGGACAATATAAAAAACCTGAAATACTAATCGGCCAAGATAATTATCATTTGATATTTCCATTAGAAGTCATAGGTGGAAGTACATACGACGAGCCTTATGTGACTCGTACTCCGCTGGGCTACTGTGTACACGGCAGGGTTCCCACTGGTGTGACGTCATCACACCGCGCACTGTTTACAACCCTGCATTTAACTACTTATGACGACGACGCTGACGTCACCGAGAACAACCGGTTGCTTAATGATCTACACGAGGAGGTTCGCCGTAACTTTACAGTGGATTCTATGGGAATTTCTACTAAACCGCGGCTGAATAGCGAAGATGAACGCGCTCGTGAACTGCTGGAGCAAACTTCTACTCTCGTTGACGGCAAATGGCACGTCGGCTTACCCTGGAAAGACGTGAACTGTGCTCTGCCCGACTCATTTCCCCTTGCGATGTCACGCTTAAGAAACGTCGAACAAAAGATGTCAAAGAATAGCGCATTCAAACAGAGATATATGGAACGTTTTCAACACTTATTCGAAAATGATTATGCGCACGAATTACTCGACACTCAAGTTACGCCAAAAACCTGGTACTTAGGACATTTTGGAGTAGACAATCCAAATAAGTCAAAACTTCGTCTTGTTTTTGACGGGGCAGCTACTACGAACGGATTTTGTCTAAACGACTATTTACTAAAAGGACCCGACCTACTCATGTCTCTCTTCGGTATAATGCTCAGATTCCGCGAGCACCCTATCGCCATATCTGGTGACATAAAGGACATGTTTCTACGCATAAAAATAAGACCCGAAGATCAGAATGCTTTTCGATTCTTATACAGAAAAGAACCCGAAGAACCCGTGAGAACGTATGTGATGTCGTCCTTAGTATTTGGAGCCTGCTGTTCGCCATTTATTGCTCAATTTGTCAAAAACAAGAACGCTCAACGCTTCGAGTCATCATATCCATCAGCCACGGAAGCTATATATAAGCAACATTACATGGATGACTGGATTGACAGCGTGCCAGATGAAGAGACCGCTATCAAGTTGATACGCGAGGTAAAAATGATTCATAAACAAGGAAACTTTGAAATACGCAACTTTATGTGCAACAGCCAAGCGGTACTCGATAGCATACCAAAAGAAGCCCTAGGTGAGACGGCCGTAAAATTCAAAACCGGCGATCAGTACGAAGGCGAGCGAACCCTCGGCTTATTGTGGCGTCCAGATGATGATACCTTGGGTTTTGACGTGTCGTTTAAAAAAATACCGGAATGTATTTTAAATGGACAACAAAGGCCAACAAAGCGTGCTATGCTGCGCGTTGTGATGTCGATTTTCGATGTTTACGGATTTTTATCGCCTATTACTATCATAGGAAAACTGATTATTCGTGATACCTGGCGATTAAATATATCTTGGGATGAAGGCGTACCCGATGACATATACGATGAATGGTGCAAGTGGACGAATCTACTTAAATCGTTAGATAATGTGAGACTGCCCAGGTACTATAACGACGCCGCCGCAACGAGCCCCGCCAGCGCAACGCACACCGAACCGACGCGGAGTCAGCTGTTGCTAAGAGGCGACGCGCCCGTCCCGGCCTTATCGCTATCTACACCTGCGCCGGCGCTGCAATTGAATGACAATAATAAATATACAAACCTGCAGTTGCATTTATTTTGCGACAGTTCATCTATAGCTATGTGCGCGGTGGCTTACTGGAGGTGGGAATGTAATGGACTAATACACGTTGCATTTATAGCTAGCAGAAGTCGTGTGATGCCTAATAAGACCTTATCAATTCCTAGGGCGGAATTACAAGCTGCTGTATTATCTGCTCGCTTAGCAGATACGATAACAAAAGAACATAAGATAAAGGCCGAGCGACGAACCTTCTGGAGTGATTCAAGTTGTACTCTGCATTGGATAAGGAATGCCGCGCGTACCTATAAACCGTACATAGCACATCGATTAGGCGAGATTGACGAGATGACGCTCATTAGTGAATGGAGGTACGTGCCTACAAAATTAAACATATCGGACTTGGGCACGCGAATAAACTATGACTGCCGCATTTTGGATAACGAATGGCTTCATGGACCTACCTTTCTCCGACGTGATGAGTGTGACTGGCCAACCGATGTACTGAACCCTGAAATAAAAAATACAGATGATTTAGAATGTGTAATTATAATACAAAATAATGAAATAGACTTACCTGTGCCGGACCCAACAAGGTTTTCTTCGTGGTTGCGCCTACTTAGGTCTACTAATATGGTACTTACCTTTGTAAACAAATGTAGAAAACATACCATTGAGAAAGATGTTACCATGGAGAGAGCAGAAAGCTTACTTTTGAGAAATTCACAAGCTGAAAGTTTCGGACAAGAAGTAAGTGACCTGAAACAAGGAAAACACGTTAGTAAAACTAGTAAAATACTTACTCTGTCACCGTTCCTCGACGAACATGGAGTGTTGCGCGCGGGGGGCCGCATCGATGAGGCTGCAGATGTTTCGCCGGCAATGAGAAGACCTGCAATCCTAGATGGTCAGAATTATACGGCGCGCCTGATTGTGAAATATTATCATACCAGCGCCGCGCATGGATATCAGGAATTAGTTGTAAATAATATAAAACAAAAATACTGGATTACAAAATTAAGACCGACCGTCAAAAACGTCGTATCTAAGTGCATGACCTGTCGACTTAAAAAATGTAAACCAGAGATTCCCAGAATGGGAGACCTACCTAGTGCTAGATTGGCTCACCATCAACGTCCCTTTACCTTTTGTGGCGTAGACCTGTTCGGCCCTATGGAGGTAACTATTGGAAGGCGTCGAGAAAAAAGATACGGCGTTCTGTTTACCTGCTTAACGGTGAGAGCTATACATCTGGAGACCGTCGCATCACTTACCTCCGATTCCTTCATCATGGCTCTGCGCCGCATGGCAGCAAGACGAGGCTGGCCTCAGCAATTGTTTTCGGACAATGGGACGAATCTCCGAGGTGCCGATACTGAACTTAGAAAGTCGATTCAGGAGCTGGATGAGGAGAAACTCAAAGATGGAGCGATGAACCACGGGGCAAAATGGACTTTCATTCCCCCTGCTAGCCCACACTGGGGAGGTGCATGGGAGCGCCTGATACGAAGTGTAAAGGTATCCCTGAAAACCATACTAAAAGAACGAGCTCCTAGAGAGGAGACTTTGAACACTCTACTCGCTGAAGTTGAAAATATAGTAAACAGCCGCCCGCTGACCCATGTTTCTGTCGAGCCAAATAGCCAGGAAACTCTGACACCTAACCACTTTCTTGTGGGTACCTCATCTAATCTACCACACATTGGAGTCTTTGACGGATCAGAGTTTTTTCTACGAAAACAATGGCGCATAGCTCAGCTCCTTGCTGACCAATACTGGAAGCGTTGGGTGAGGGAGGTTCTGCCTGACCTGGTGCCGCGAAAGAAATGGCAAGCAGAGCAGAGGCCATTGCAAGTTGGAGACCTCGTGCTCATTGTAGAGCCAGACGGGCCTCGTAATGTGTGGCCCAGGGGCATAATACAAGAAGTTATACCTGGAAAAGACGGGCGGATCCGAATGGTGAGGATTAAGACCAGAACGGGAATACTTACCAGATCTGCCACACGCGTCGCTCACCTTCCGATAGGGGATGAGTGCTGCTAGTGCAGCACTAGGGGGGGGTATGTTCGCGATGCAAATACTATCTCATTAACAGCGTCAATGAATGTGTAAGAGCTGAGAGAGGTGCGGGGAGCCGGGGGATGCACCTATGCATTTCCGAACAAACCCGAGTTGGTTCCGAATTAGATTCTGCGCCAGCCGCACGTCTCTTGCGCTCATTTTTTTATATGTGTACCTACTTTCCGTTTTTAAATTCGATTAATATAGTTTTTTGTGCATTTTTCGGACTTCCACTTGGTGTTTTAACTCCCAGCCGTTACATCTACTGATAAACAATTCTCGTCAAACGGAAGTTAATTTTCAGCGATAATGATCAGTATTTAATCATTGCCATTGAATTAATGTTGGTTTGGGGATATTATCCGTCATTTGTAGATAATTAATAATTATATTGATGTTGAGGATTTCTGCTAAGGATGGATTACGTAATTTAGGTACTCTCTCCATCTCCGCTTCAACGTTTTCTGAAATTAATAATATTCTGTCAATTCAGAAGCACAAGATAATAATTATGTTCATGTTTCAGGTTTAAGTTTAAGGTAAATTTTGTAACTAATCTTAACACAATAATCTTAACAAGGCGCTAATTTACAAAACTTATACGCTACCTTAAATATGTACATATTATCTTCTAATCTAAGGTTAAAATAAGTTAGTTAATTAGCTATCTCACGGTATATTAATTAAGGTAGTTTTTAACTTTTTGTGCTATTGAAGAATATCATTTTCATTTTTTTATTTATTCGTATGGCATTCATTATGTATAAGTGTTTCCACAGTTTTATATACAAATTAATGTCTAGGTTCAAATAAATAAATCATTTTCATTGCCTCTTAGTGAAGATTTTATGCAGAGTAGTGTGAAATACGATACTTTTTACTTATTATGAAAACCAAGTAAAAAAATCGTACATTTTTCATAGTTGAGAATGATTCATGCCGAGAAAAACTTCGCAAAATAAGATGACTAAGTCACACTAAGACGGTTATCATTTCGCACAGCCACTGGATACCCAAAGTAGACTTACAGCACTTTATAATTATTATACCTGATCATAATAAATAATATTGATTTATTATAGGTATTAAATGTATTAATAAGTTAATAGGTAGGTAGACATCGTTAACATCGGAATGAACCAAAACCAAACAAGTGGTTTAAATTTATAGCTTTCAAAGGACCCTTGAAAGTTATAAATTTAAACAATTTGTTTGGTTTTGATACATTCCGATTCTAATGATGCCCACAATAACAAGAGCCATTACTGGAGTCGGATACCACTAGACATAAATGTAGAGGGTCGCCATCAAAAGTTGGACCCTTTCCGACCCAATGGGTTTCCCAAGTCTTCTCTGTGGGGGGCGCAGACATACTGTAAATGATTATTTAGATACCGCACCGCGGTGCCGTTTTCGTGCCTAACCTATAGTTAAAAAATAGAAAATTATCCATTTTTAAGATAAGGTATAAAAAGTGTCTTTTACATGGAAATTTTAATACCTTCCTCAAATAAATAAAGATTTCAGAGAAAAATCTATTTCAATAAAATGTAAATTCTGCGATACGAAGGTCAAAAGAGATTAGCATTATTAACAAGACTCTGCATACAGACAGATGTAGTGCGTCATTGTTTTCGATCGTATTTTCTCGGAAATGATAGTATTTGTCATGCTACTTCAGTCAACCTCAGTACTATTTGTACCGAGATTGACTAAAATAGCAACACACGTTCGTACGTTTCTGTGAAAATTTGATGGAAAATAACTATGCACTACATCATACCTACATACTTGTATTTTTATATCCAGTTAGACCAACTATTAGACCAAGTTCTCTGTTTGGCAAGAGTGTTTCTTCACAAAATGTGTGCGCTTGTGTAGGTAATCTATTTAAATGTGTCTGTGGATTGAGTTACGTTGTTCGATTTTCCGTGTCAATGAGCACTATGGAAACACGGTAAAATATGGTAAAAAAAAAGAAATGCAACGAGGCAGTACTACAGTAGATACGAGTAGGTCTTATTATTCAGGCTGTTTATGATAATTATGTTTTCACCACACCAGCTCGGAAAGGCTTACTTTGCACTTCAAAACTGATAGCAAAGTTGCATTTTATTCACATGTGAGGCAAAGTAATCAAATGCAAATTATGACTTGTTTTCTTATGTTTGCTGGTAGAATTGACTTTTAAATGATGACTTTGGGTGATAAATATTTAATAACATTCATTTGGATTTGACTTGGTTTGATTTTGTTTAATATCTTACATTTAATATTTGCTTCGGGTTGGTGTGGTGAAAAATTTTGTGCTTCACTCGGGGACAAATTTTGTTTAACCCTCGTGCTTTGAAACCCTCGCAACGCTCAAGATTCAATTTTTCGAACCACTCGCTACGCTCGTGGTTCAATTTTGGAATCTTTCGCTTCCTCGGGTATCAATATTAGCACGAGCGGTTAAACAACAACTTTGCCCCCTTGTAAAACAAATAACTATTAACCATACTCTGAGGGGCGTAGGTCATACTGAACAACTTATACGTACTATCAGAGGCCAACCCCGAAATCAAGAAAAAAATTCTGCTGTTCTATAGCAATCAATCATTGAGTTGTGATCCGCCGAAATGTATGAGATAGTACCTAGTTTTTTTGCGTCTTACGAGTTTGGCCTCATGGTAAAAGCTGTTCAGTATGACTTACATTTATTCACCCTACAGAGTATGATAAGACATACCAAAAAACTCAGAATATTTCAGTAAGATGGATTCAAGGGCTATTCAAAATGCGAAATGATATTTACAACAGTATTATGGGTGTCTACATTTTCATAGTTTGATAGTAAATAACTTCATCGAAATGCGTCAAAACAAAAACGCACAAATCACGTAAGATTTGGTTAAATATGTACATTGAACAAGAATAATACAGAAAAAAAATTGTAGGGAGATTTTACTTCTTTCAGTAAACAAAGTGCCTAAAATTAATCAAAAAGTCATAAAAGTTCCGGTTACAAAAATACGACTATCATTTTAATTCGAACACTCAACCCCGAGGGAAGTTTTATCTCGAATAGTGTGGCTTACCTACATAAAAAATCGGGCAAGTGCGAGTCGGACGCGCGTTCCAAGGCTTCCTTACATTATGCATACATACATACATACATACATATAATCACGCCTATTTCCCGGAGGGGTAGGCAGAGACCACGGATTTCCACTTCCTACGATCCTGACATACCTCTTTCGCTTCCTTCACATTCATAACATTCCTCATACACGCTCGCCGGCTTAGGGTGCTCTTGACCTACTTACACATTATGCAATTTTTAATAATGTTTTTTTTTTAAATGAAACGTGAGTAAAATGTCTTGAAAACCCGAAGGGGTCGGATAAAAACCAGATGTAATAAACATGCTGTGTAACTAATTTAATTTAATAAAAATAATATGATTGGTTACCACAACATCAAATATTATACCTTAAATCGTAAATACGTTTACCATGATTCTAAATCTAAATACTTATTTACATAATAAAAGCGTTACTACGAACAAGGGCTGTCGGTAGGCTGTAAAAGCTAACACAGCTAAATTTGCTCTGATTTTAATAATTAAGTAGAAAAAACCGGCCAAGTGCGAGTCGGACTCGCGTTTCTAGGGTTCCGTATTTCGTGTTCGCTTTTCCACATTTCTAATAGGTTTTCTCCTGTTTTCTAAAGGTAAAGAACTATTTTGTGTATTTTTTTCAAAATTTTAGACCCAGTAGTTTCGGAGATAAAGGGGGAGGGGGAGGGGGGAATGGTCATTTTTTGGCTATTTTCTTAAATAACTTCGAATCTATGTATTTTAAAATTATAAAAAAAAAAAAGTTCATCTTTGGGTCACTAATTTAAATCAGTGTACCAAATCAACTTAATTGGTCTAGTAGTTTCCGAGAAAATAGGCTGTGACAGACGGACAGGCAGACAGATGCACGAGTGATCCTATAAGGGTTCCGTTTTTTCCTTTTGAGGTACGGAACCCTAAAAACAGCATTGTGCAAGCGGTAATGTTTCGTTAATAATCCTTGCGCTATAGTAGAGCCTAGTAAATATAGAAGACCTATAATAATCCCATAACTAATACAACAGAGTCACTCGTGCCTCAACATTGTTGTATTGTTGGATAAACAATGGTGATTTGGTGGTGGTGAATGGTGATGGTGGTTTACTAGTAAACTAACATTATCATACAATACCTCGAGAATCATACGAACATAGAGGCTAAACCCTAGCTATAGGTAATGGGTATTACTTGGAACATTAAATATAAAACTCCTATGAGACTTGATTGATCAATGATCATAACTGTTTACATTATTTATAAATCACGTAATTTTAGTGGAAAAATTGGTCGACATGTTTGGATCCGGTGTGAGGATCCTCGAAGGAGCACTGCTTCTCGCGTGCGAAAGTACCTGCGGGTTACGTGGTTACTCACGTATTATAATAACAAATATCTGGGAGACCGAGCTTTGCTCGGAAAACAAACTCGAAAATGCGCGTTTTCCCAGGGATAAGTCCTAGCTATCTTCATTATATTGCATAAGACGACAGCGGCATGCTATTGGATTTTATTTGTTTTAATTTTGAACAAAATCAAATATATTTCGTAAGTTTTCATTCAAACAAAAGTAAATACGCCAGGTTGTATTTTTAAGGAGCCTGCAATTTTAATAAAACTAAGCGTAACATAACGAAACTGACCTATATTTTTTCAACTTTCGGAGGGTCTAATAGGCTATAGTCCGACCACTTGAATGAGTCGTCGCCTGCGCGGTACGGGGGCGACGGGGTAGGACGACTAAGGGCGGCGGGGACTGTGCGGGCGCCGTATGCCTGCCGCCCGCACCTTCCCCGCCCCGCCACCCTTAGTCATCTTACCCCGTCGCCCCCGAACCGCGCAGGTGAGGACTCATTTAAGCGGGCGGTCTATAGGTACATAAGGATAGCAGATTTGGTCCCCGATAGTGTATCCACTCGCTATCAGAGTGTTCAAGTTATTCAAACAAGCAAAATGGTTAAAAAATAAGGTAACTCAACTACCTATGTATTAAGTTTGGTATCTCAATATTCTAACATACAATTACCTATTTGTAAACTTACGGAGGTAGAAGGATGTTTGTCTACAATCATTCCAACAAGACAGAACTTATTAATCTACCCGTATTACCACGTTACTCATAAGACCAGATTGCTCCGAACTTTAGCAAAGTTTAATTGGTTTCATTAACGCGTCTGCTCCACCATTTCGTATTCCGAGAGGTTTACAAGATGAAACCTTAGACGTGGCACACTTAACCTTTCATTTGATTTGCTCACAAAAAATCATCGAACGAATAAATATTTACGCACATATTATAACAATAGATCAGAACTAATGCTTTTTGTTTTCTCTGTATTTACCTACGTTTTATTATCTATAAAAATAAAAATATAATATGTGTAAAGAAAATTCATCAAATTTAATAGGTATGTCTACTGGTATTTATAATGATGCCTTTATTGCTTATTATGATAATATATGATTGATTTTTTTATTTCAAAGAGAGAACCAAGTACTTTGTAATTCGGCACTATGCAAACAAGCTAAAGTTCTAAATGAGAATTCGCATAAATCACGCTTAATGTGAAACAAGATTCTGCATATACTAAAGGCAGTCAGACTACGTTACTACGTTTACATAGTAGAGTACACAAGGGTATATTATTTTATATGTAAGACATGTAGGTAGGTACATATGTGTATAGTTTTGAGAAAGTAGGTAGTCTAAAAACCTATTCTGGGTGATTTTGGGGTCATGATTAGATTAGAAAAATCTATTTTCTGACTCCTGACCTGAAGTGTGAATTGTATAAACCTCTCTGGTTACATAATTTTTTACTCTATTTTCTTATAGGTTGTTATGTATTTTTGACATTCGGATAACGGCCTGCACTGAAAATACAAAGGAGTTTTAAATTGAAATGCTTTGTAATGAGTGCTTCAAAAACTATTAAAAAAATATGTAGGTATACTTGGTCAAGCAGATCTTGTCAGTAGATAATTTTTAAGAAAAAAAAAACCGACTTCTATGGGGGCCGGTGAAAGATTATTGTAGATGGTATACCTACTATGTAGAAAAGGAGGTAAAACCACCCACTTTTCTACTAGCATTTCGCTTCTGTAAGGGTCGTAGTTCTAGCCTAACCTAACCCACTTCTCTGATAGCAGTTCGGTTCTGTGAGGATCGCAGTTCAAACCTAACCTAACCCACTTAACGGCGCATGCGTTGCGGTGTACGGGGGTTTAAGCGGGAGGGGCTAGTAAGATTGGCATCATCATACTTATATACTTACACATTTTATGGTAGGTAATCAAAGTGGTTTATTTAGTTAAGGTATCATAGTGGTTTTCCGGGTCAAGGTCCGGGTCCGAGTCCGGGTCCGAGTCCGGGTCTGAGTCCGGGTCCGAGTCCGGGTCCGAGCCCGGGTCCGAGTCCAGGTCCGGGTCCGGGTCCGAACCGGATCCGGGTATGAGTCCGGTTCTGGGTCCGAGTCCGGGACCCAGTCCAAGTCAAAATCGAAATTCGTAATCACCAAATGTGTACTATGCGTTGTTGAAGAGTTCTATTCTGGTCATCATCAGCAGTTCCATTTCATCAAATGTGACAGTTTTTAAAGTAAATGCTTGATTTTATGATGAAAATACAAAAAAATCTATGCGTATGCCTTTAATATTTGAGGAGTTCCCTCGATTCCTTATGGTTCCCATCATGAGAACTCGAGCTTGACAAAAATGTGGCTTAAAAACTTAACTTGCTTAACAAACATAACGAAGAGGAAAAATCGCCAAACGTGAACTATGCGTCGTTGAAGAGTTCTGTTCTGATCATCATCAGCAGTTCCACTTCATCAAATGCGACAGTTTTTAATGAAAATGCTTAATTTCCTGATGTAAACACAAAAATCTCTATACGCATGCCTTCAATATTTGAGGAGTTCCCTCGATTTCTTATGGATCCCATCATCAGAACTCGAGCTTGACAAAAATGTGCATTAAAAACTTAACTTGCTTAACAAACATAACGAAGAGGAAAAATCTCGAAACGTGAACTATGCGTCGTTGAAGAGTTCTGTTCTGATCATCATCAGCAGTTCCACTTCATCAAATGCGACAGTTTTTAATGAAAATGCTTAATTTTCTGATGTAAATACAAAAATCTCTATACGCATGCCTTTAAGATTTGAGGAGTTCTCTCGATTCCTCATGGATCCCATCATCAGAACTCGAGCTTGACAAAAATGTAGCTTAAAAACTGAACTTGCTTAAGAAACATAACGAAGAGGACAAATCGCCAACCGTGAACTATGCGTCGTTGAGGAGTTCCGTTCTGGTCATCATCAGCAGTTCCACTTCATCAAATGTCACTTTTTTGGATGTATATGCTTAATTTGATGATAAAAACCCAAAAATCACTATATGTATGCCTTTAAGATTTGAGGACTTCCCTCGATTCCTCATGGTTCCCATCATCAGAACTGGGTTTTGACAAAAACGGGACCAATCTGTATGCATATACATTCAATCAAAAAAAGAATTTTCAAAATCGGTCCAGTAATGACGGAGATATGGAGTAACAAACATAAAAAATAAAAATAAAAATAAAAAAAATAAAAAAAATAAAAAACATACAACCGAATTGATAACCTCCTCCTTTGGGATTTGGAAGTCGGTTAAAAAAGGCGGCAAATTTGAAAAATGTAGGCGCGAAGGGATATCGTCTCATAGAAAATTTGAATTTCCCGCCTTTTTCTACTGACAAGATTTGCTTGACCATCTTTACCTAATATATTAATGCCAGATAAATTGTGAGAACACTTAACTTAATATAAATTTATTATATGTATAATAAAGTTTATTATATCGCAAATAAACTAAAATTAATTATTTATGTTTTTAATTTGACTTGAACCAAGCCCAAATAAAGGCAAATGAATTATCTTCTGGACAAAAAAAGGATATTTCAATTAAAAGATTTCGTTTGGCTTTGAAAAAAAGATTCTTTTATTCTTTCTCAGTTAGCGTAATGAGTCATAACGAGATCCAAGGAGATCTAAAAATAATTAAGTATCCTCAAATTTTAATAACGCGTTTCGCAGTCCAAAAGGGAACGCCGTTTTCATTGTCAAAGTTTTGACGTGAGAGCTTCGACAAACAGTCGTCGTGTTATTAAAACAGTCGAATTTGAAACAAAATAGGATGTTCTCAAATTGAAACAAACTGCCGTATTCGAACTTCAAGATATTCACAAGAGACGACACGTACTAGATTCATTCTAGATACCTACGTTATAGTTTAGATATCAACTAGTTCTCTTTTGCAGCGCGATTCGGGCAACCAATGTCACTTTTACGTTAGATAGAGTAAGATATCTATTAGATGTGAATTGGATCTCTAAGTCATATCCTGTGGAAATCGTTCAAGAGTAATCTCCAGAATCGAAAAAATGTCAAATGTGACAGGTTAGATCTTAAATTTATCGTTATCGTATCTTGGTGATGTCTAAAAGATATCTAATAGATGTCTATTTCAAAATCCGAATCGGGCCAAAAGACGAATGTCCCTTTCAGCGTTTAGCCTCGTGACAATTGCCACTCTAGGACCGAGTGACAAATGTAACGTAAAGTAATGTAAAAGTTTTCGTCTTGTTGTTTGAGCGTCAGCGTTCTGACAAATTATCCAAAGGTTTGGGTAGGTACTAGCATTAGCATGGCGATTAAATGTTTTGTATTACTGCTTTTTAACTGTATCAGATGCGAAACTGAACGTATCTACATTTTTGTGTATTTTTGCGTAGATATTTCAAACTGATTTTAAGGTAAAGTTATTAGAAATGGGATGACACAGACCTATTACTTGGGTTGCTTTTGATTCCCGTTTCGCGTGAATATGTACGAGTATGTTTCAATTTAATTATGTATGTACATGGAACTCGAATGTTACCTAATATGATGGTAATGAATATGTATGTTATATTAAACGCGATGTTCAGAATATGTCAGCAGGTACTTAACATAACATTACGTATACGAAACAAGAGGAACAAAACCGTGCACATTTATCTGTAATATCAGTGCAAATAAAATTAACGAAAACAAATGAAACAAATTTCTACCGCAATATTCTATCAAAACATTATTACAACATTAAGCTTAATTTAAACGAACTCTAGGTGACGTTGTTAAAACTGTAAGATAAGTAATTAATGAAATACACTTAATCAAACTTATTTAAATGACCAAAAGTACAAATAAATTAAATAAATACTAAAATAAAAGTAAACTTACCTATAAAAAATACTTAATCATAAAAAGATCAATCAAACAAGAAATCGGCTTGCAAGCATTTTCAGTGACATATAAATTTAAAATAGTTACATAACCGACATCGACACTGGTGGAATGTTCCAATATCCGTACGAAAATTGACGGTTCTGTTAATAAAAGTCTGACAATGATATATGATGGAGAATTTATGTTACCATTGGAAAAATGTGCACATTAAGCGCTTCTTTTACTTTTATTATCAGAAAAAACTCCGTATAAAGTGTCATTCTATGGAACTTGCTAACAATGTACCTAAAGAAAAGTCACTAGTAAATTCATCATTCTTTGACAATTTCAATATGGCGGTTTGTTTATATGGCGGTTTAGTTAGCATGTTCCATAGAATGACACTTTAGAGGTAATTGTAAATATATATTTAATGGGCTATGTGAAAAAATAATGAAAATCGCTCAAGTAGAGTAATTATTACTAACAAACTACACTAGTTTCTAAATGAATCCCAGGCATGAGCTGTGGCAAAAAGCCAGAAAAACACTAGGAAGATGATGATGATGACGTACATTTATACCAAATTCGTGCCGGATTTAGAACCCCAAGCTTACCTACGTTGTGTTACGCTTGGTAAGCTGGGTCTCCGGCCATTCCCTCAAAATTGTGACATGGACATGACAGATCCCAGTATGACATATGATGGTTTTTACACCTCTTTCCCATTTGGAAAAGAAGTGTATAAAGGTGACAGTCCATTTCCAACGACAGCTGCATTACTGTTCATTTTACTATGGAAATTGACAATGACAGCGACGCGTTCAGTACCGGTAGTGCAGCTGTGGTTAGAAATGGAATTTTACCATTAAATATAAGTTCTCCCCTGCTTCGCTCTCTTTCACAATTTGAATGTACTCTTGAGAATAGCACCGGAGTGCGACTTGATTGCGTGGCGATGGGCGGCTGTGAGAAGTGAGTGCCTGAGATTTTGAGAGATGATGGATGCTAGGCCGACAAGTGTTGTTGTGTAAGTTTTAAGCTGTTGATTTATATTTCATGACGCATTGTTTACGACTGTAATGAGAATATAATTATTTGAAATAAAATGAAATAATATATATATATATTTACATTATATAAGTAAAAAACAAAAGTGACACCCTTACAACGTAATAAATAATAATCAACGTATTCAACCTTTATAATGTAATAGGACTTTTTATGGCAAATCATAATAATACATCGGCTTTTGTCTATGTATAGCATCACCTTAAAATTAACAAAGGAATCGGGGTTAGGATTATCCGATTAGCATAAGCTGGATTAAATATTTTAAATTGCGATAGGTACCCTCTAGCGGTCCATGAATCAAAACTTGCCAAGAAAAATTCAAATTTGGTTTATCAAATGAGAGATTTAAAATTTCCATGAAATGGGTGGCTGGAATATAAAATTAGGACATATAATACTCGCCACATAACCGATTTCAAATATAGATCGAAGTGAGTAAGAAGCTTCACTTCTGTCATTAACTAATTAATGGTAAATTATGAATCATTAATTAGTCAGCGTGAATATTTACATTGGCGAAGATTATTAAGACTATTACTGTAAATGAATTATCACTAATTATTTTCTTGGCAACTTCACGCGTGATTATGTTATGTCACATCTATGAGTTATGATGAATATGCTAATTAGTTTTGAACTAAAAATATATACTTAGTTCATAACAGATCTTGAATTTTGATAATGTTCATATAATAACTAGTTCGATCATAATTACCACGATACCCATAATTTTATATGAAAATATGTGTATAATTATTAGGTATTGTTTAGGTTCCCGTTGATTTATTTTCGGTTCAGCATATGATTCCTTGGATACTTTAAATAAGGCTCTTCAAAATAAGTTATTAATATTAATGTATCTTTACAATTTAATTCTTATTATGATTCTAATTTTAGATATGCATAGGAATAGTACCCCGACCCGACCCGGGTATGTCCTTAAACTACGTCCAAGACCACCGGTGGACGGGCAGCAGCGTCCCTCAAATTCGGTGTACTCGACTGCGATCGCCAACCCGCCTGCCAAGCGTGGTGATTATGGCATTCACCCCCATCGTGCAGAATGGAGGTCCAAGGGGGAGGCCTATGTTCAGCAGTGGTCGTCTTATGGCTGAGATGATGATGATGATAGGAATAGTATCTAGAGACTATTTGATATTAAGTTATATCGGAGCCATCGGAGGCCCTGATATTAAGTTAAAAAATTTCGAAAATAATCGCTCGTTAAGTCCAGAAAGTGTCTCCCCCTGTGATCACTAATTGCAAAACAGGCTAGTTTAGCCGTTTTGAAACTAGGCAAAAAACGGTATTCGATTTGTAAACATAAATGGCACAGATAAATTGAGACGAAATGTTCTGCGGGTTCCTTGTCGGATTTGGTACGTACATGTCTTATGTTGCCCTTAACGGGATTTATTTAGTTTTCGTGACTTGTTTACAATATTTGGCTACGAAAACAAGCATAGCGATTACGCTTGCAAACAAAAGTAACCAACTTTTGAGCTCATAAACAGTTAACGATTTTATCAGTTATTTGAAAAGGCGTAGCCCTTTATGCGGGTGAGGGTTCAAACAGAAAATTACCTAACTTTTATACCCCTTATCTTTCGATTTTTCCGCAGGTGAGACGTTAACCTAATTGAATTATACTTATGACCATATTAATTCTATTATGTCACTGATAATACTCATATCTACTCGGAATATCGCCCGAATAATATTCAATACAATGCAATACTCATTATAAGCAAACGACTGTAATTTTTAAACGATTTGGTTCCCTTTTTTATTTATCAATAAGTGGCCACGTACCCGTATGAAGGTACGAGCGGAAATGAAAGCAGCTGATGCCTATCGGACTTGAGCTAAGTTATGTAAAGGGGCCCACTGATTAACAGTCCGCCGGACGGTATCGGCCTGTCAGTTGTTCGGAACTGTCAAAATTTTGTTCTAACTGACAGGCCGATACCGTCCGGCGGACTGTTAATCAGTGGGCCCCTTTACGGTATGTGGTAATATGGAATAATCGTTTTAATTTAATCTCTTTGTTTTTTATGTATAATTTTGGTATCTTTACTGTGCTCTATCCTCGTTCTCCTCAATGTGATTTTAAGGACATATTCGATTTTACAACTTTAACTTTTTGTTATTGCACTTTAATACACGTAACACACATACATTTAATTGTTTACATATAGTATGTAAACAATTTTGAATTTAATAATACCTATTTAATCGAATCCAGTAGGCAGTCAGTGGACAAAATCGGTTAGGATTATTCATCAATATCAAAGAGAAACAAAACTCAATAACAAGTGGATTATTTGAATGAAATTTGGATTCGTTATTACGTAAATTCTCATAGGAAATCGGAACATCAAACCCAATTTATTCGCGCGTATTAATACATTTTTGAAACGATTTTTATTATTGGTAATGACTGAGTGCTCGCAAGCTTAGCCCAACTGGAAGAGCGATGAAATACTTGTATTAATCGTGAACACAATTAAAGTTAAGTATGAACGTACCTATTGTCACAAAGGAGGTTTTGTGTTTCTACAATACACCGTTGTTAAAATAAGGGTAATGGGTTTCTAAGAGTTTGTGTTTGTGGTAGGTAAGATTTCGATGAAGTAGGTTATACATAATTTACAATCGGTCGGTCTCAACCCCCGCTCCGGGTTGTTCCTGGCGCAGAGGTTGTCCATCGCGGTTCAACGCGGTAATGCGGCAAGTGTGATGGGCACCTTTGCGCCGGGGGCGATGCGGGGTGGGTTGTTTGAATAGTTTTTTAGGTTAGTTTAAGTTTAGGTTTAGATATAATTTATAGTTTTAGATTTCGTAGTTTTTATGTGAAATTAATGTTTATTAATGCTGATAATTTTGATGAAATAATAAATGATTTATAAAGAAGAAAAAAAAAATACAATTACATCTTACTTTTAACTAAATACTTAAATATATGTAGGTATCTCTACTTGTGAAGTAGAGAGATTTACCACAAACCCTTAGATACCTATTACCCTTATTTTAACAGCCGTGTATATTTGCCATATATGTACGTTCAAGTTCACTTCAAAATTTTATCGTTTCTAAAAGCACAGTTTAGCAAGTCTAAAGTACTCAACGCAAAGGAGTTTACTTAGACGGCAAACAATTTCGTAAAGTATTTGCGCAGGAGAAGCAGGCAACCCAGACTCTCTGAGAGTAGGCCCTGTCTCTCTGTCGCACTTGTAAATTCGTACGTAAATGTGACATGAGGCAACACGTCGAACGTGGTTGGCGGTAGGTCCCATACTGCTATTACTTCTGTGTTTTCGTCCTATTTACCACTGGGCACAAAATTCCTTTATTCGACATGAAGAAAAGGTCTTCAGTCTATATAGGATTATTTTCGCGCGTAGAAAAACATTTCAAAATTGTATAAAACAAAATATTGATTAATGAGTAGTGCCGGCCCAATTCAAACTTTAAGATACGTTATTTATTTATTTAAAGATGATAAAAGAAATAACTTATATGACTTATATCCATTAACGAGTTCAATCGCATGAAAGGTGTGAAATACAAAATCATGACATCAGTTCCTTACAGCACTCGTGGTCATGATAAATAACATAAATATTTATGTAGAACCAACATAAATATGTGCTGTTTGTAATGAATTATGTCTATGAAGCCCGACCTTTATAGGTAAAATTGTCATTTCTTATTTTATTCAGATCATAGCTTAGATACCTACCTACTCGCATAGCTGAGCTTGTATTATATAGGGAAAGCCGTCAATAGGTACCCAATTTACTTAGATTTATTTCTTGCGTAACTTCAGTACATACAGGGTGTGGCCTGTAATAAGAGCAAAAAATCAAACTGGAGATTCATTGGAGTACCCAAAGTTACCACCAAGTGGTCCCGATGGTTCAAAATTCTTAATTTAGGAGAAATTTTAATTTAAAGTCAAGTTTAGCACGCAATGGATTTTAACATTGCGTTACGGTCGCTTAACTGTCGTAAGATGTCATGGTACCGGGACGTCTTGGTACGCGCCTTTTAGTACAAGTTATTTTAAAAATGAATACAGAGTAAAGTAGCTCTTATTATTAGGAAGTCAGAACTCATTCAATATGCAATGACACATTATGTTTTGTTGACAAACTCGAAATACTTTTTTTTGCTATGTAATGGTAAATAAAATATTTTTTAAAACAATTTATTTTCGTAATAAAAACCTCCATAAAACACTTAACTTCATTACCTACCTATTTGAAAAATGCTTTGAACTTTGTCAATATTGACAACTGTCAAGCGAATGCACAACAATTATTTATGTAATCCAATCTTGTTTATGATGGAATTACATGATTGAACGGTGGAGCCAGAAGAAGTTCAAACCAAGCTGTTGCACCGCAAACGATTTCCTGATCGGAGGCAGACTGACAGTGTCATCGTCAACGTTGAACGTAGTGCCACGTTTGCGGGACAACGAGCCTGTCCGGGGCCCGGGACGGCGGTGCAGCCTCCGCCAGCGTGCAGGCGGTGATATGCGAGTCAGCATGGCGTTATACTAAAGAATAGTCCGCAATTTCGACAACCACCAGTACCAAAAAAAAACAGAACTATGTGTATTCTATGGATCTGTCACAGAAGTCGTATTAGAGGAGAAAAAGTACCTACCTGATTCATAACAGAGTCATTTGAAAGAATAAGGATACCTAATAATACATCGTATTATCGAAAAAGCAATTTATCGGCCAAGATTATGAATGGAAACTGAAAAGTGTTTGTTATTAATTTGTTAGTTGTGAAATGTAAGTACTTGTGTTATGTAGTTGTTCAAGATTAATAAACTCAGTAACTATACGTTTTTGTTTATTATTTTTTCCATGTGATGTAATTATTTACATGAAGCAATAGGCGTAGCTAAGGGTGGTATTCCATCTGTCCAATTTTTTGTCATTTTGTCTCACTCTGCCATTAAGCAAAATGTGAGACAAAATACACATTGGACAGGTCGAATACCACCCTTACACGTGGCCAAAATGATATTACTATTCCATTTACAAGTACGTTGCGTCATTTGACTACGTGTTAGATAGTTCTACTTATGAAAGAAAGTTTCCAAAGTTCCAAAATTTTTATTGAATAGTTTTGGTAGCTTGTCGAAATGGTTATGTAAACTGCAATTCAGTCTAGTTGGACCACATTTTAACGGCTGATCACCAAAACGTCTTTACAGAAACACACCGGGTAATTATTGATAATAATATTTAACATACGTAATTTGCATTCGTGATGGCTTGCCCCAATTTGTTCGTAGGTTTTGGTCGGGTAGTTACACAAATTTCTGTTTTAACAATGAGGGTGTACATGCC
This sequence comes from Cydia fagiglandana, assembly GCF_963556715.1. Lineage (NCBI taxonomy): Eukaryota > Metazoa > Arthropoda > Insecta > Lepidoptera > Tortricidae > Cydia > Cydia fagiglandana. The sequence continues at coordinate 19,143,626 of NC_085936.1, read as the reverse complement.
CTGGCTCGCTGCCCTCGCAAGAGCAGCGAGACCCTTTGACTCGGCCGGAAAAAGCCGACCACATGACAATCGGAGAACGGCGAGACGAGACAAGGAAGACCGAGACAAGACGAGAGCAGTCTGTATACACTCGCTCTCGGCCTGTCTCGAGGTGTCTCGCGGAAAGTGTACAGCCGGCATAAGCGTGAGCGAGTTTACAAAAGTTATGCAAAAGAGTTAGTTCAAAGTAAAGAGCAACGAGACGGTAAAGATAGAGTCGTACCAAAAAAAGTCTGCAGCGGATTTAATAGCCCACGCAGTGCAAGTGTCATTTATACGTCATAATTTCATAGAAGTTTGACGTTTAAAATAACACTTGCACTGCGCGGGCTATCAAATCCGCTGCAGACAATTATTGGTCTGACTCTAGCGACAACAGGATCAGTGTGTCCCTTTCTATTATTGCCAGTTCATAGGCCTGAGTTACACTTGTAAGTTTTACTTACGTAAGTAGGGACACGGCTATACTACAGAATGAGAGATGAATATCGTTATCTCATTCTAACAAATAGCTTTGTCCCTACTTACGTAAGTAAAACTTACAAGTGTAATTCAGGCCATAGAAATAATAAAGACGGTACCTATCTATCTAGTTTAGTTTTTAATTTCAATTTGTATTTTCATTTTAAGGCGTTAGTTTTGTAGGTTGTTTTAATTTTAGGTTACATTTTATTGTAAATTTGATATTTATTATGTTTATGGTTTAAATATGGTTCCCCTCTGGGTTGGAAGGTCAGATGGCAGTCGCTTTCGTAAAAACTAGTGCCTACGTCAAATCATGGGATTAGTTGTCAAGCGGACCCCAGGCTCCTATGTGAGCCGTGGCAAAATGCCGGGATAACGCGAGGAAGAAGAAGAAGAAGATGGTTTAAATAAAAAGTATTCATAATAAAGACAGCATACGTAAAAACTGTTTGTTTAAAGTCATACCCAGAATAGTCTGCAGCGAATTTAATAGCCCCAGCAGTGCAAGTGTTATTTTAAACGTCAAACTTCTATGAAATTATGACGTATAAATGACACATGCTCTGCGTGGGCTATCAAATCCGCTGCAGACTTTTTTTGGTCCAACTCTACAACTGTTTTCTGCCGGGGTACGTCACCTTTCAAAATATCATAAATATTGTAATAAACCTCCACAGGGACCTAAACCATGCATTAGATTGTTTAATCTATTCTCTCTTACAACATACATGACAATCGACGTCAAGTTGCTAATTTATCAAAATAAAGCAAACTTTACAAATACTTAATAATATTAATTTAGTAAACTAATCAATTATGCACGTGAAATATGAAACATATGGTTTAACGAAACAACAGTAAATGAAAACCGAGCTTTATTGTCAAATCAGAGTTACGAATGTGGGTTGTGGTTGCACCAAATGTGATTCTCGTTGTGATCGCAGTTGTACAGCCAGATGAATTAGCAGTGAAATTCTTCGTTATTTTTGAGAAGGCCCTCCACCCAGTATTGCACATGTTGATGTCGTGTCGGAGCGAACTCAAACGGAGAACAGGTTGTACCATCGTTCGTAGTCGTTGTCGTGAAAAAGAATCATCCTAACAAAATTTTAAAAGTGCAAGTTATCTCGTGAAGTGGTTATCCATGTAGTTTGGCGTAGTTATTATCATTTATCAGTGATTTTATTGCACATTTTTTGTTGGAACTGCTTAATAAACAGTTAAAGTTACTTTATAGCGTTTTACTCATTTTGTCCTTTTGTCCGTTAGGCCTATTTGATAAGAAAACTGTTAAGTAATGTTGATTTCCACATTAAGTACTGAACATTAATTGAAAATTGCATAGGTTTAAAAAGCAATATTAATACATTTAATAGGATTTTCAATATTATTGAAAACGATCGTAAATGTCAATGTCAAGTATTCCGACTGGACACATAACGTCTGCAGTACATTGCTGGCTCGATTAATTTTGTTAGAAAATAACAGAAAATTATTTTTTCATTTTAATTAATTAAAACTATTTGGACGTAATTCCTCATTACTTAAAGGGCGTATATTTTAATTTTTTGCTCTTATTACAAGCCACACCCTGTATATTAAGTAAATATATCTAAACATGTCGTTTCTCGATGTTTATTTCATATCGATATGACAAGCTCTCCTGAGAACATACATCGTGTTTCCTTCTATATATCGCAATGTTTATGATCACAGTTGTCTAGTTACGAACACGTGTGCGTTTATTAGTTAATAAGAATCCGATTTTACGAGATAGTTGATGACAATTTCATATGCGAATTTATGCAATGCACAGGAATCATATTCAAATCTAGGTGATTAAGGTTAATGATAACCGTGTGTATGTTGCAAGTTTTACGAGTTGCATTTGTCGTCGCCATAATGAGAGTTGGCAAAACAGTGACTAGCCATAGACAGTTATAAATAGGTACCGCAAAAGAGTGAGTCAGTCAGTACTGTCAGTACAGGGCCGTCTTAAACTATGCTGGGACCCTTGGTCACATAAGAATTTGGGGCGCTTTTGGAAAGTAAAGAAAGCGAATTAAACCAACATTTTTCTACTATGTATGATCTTCTATTTATTATGGGTAATCCAATATACTGTTACTGTCTGTCCTTCGGGGCCCCCCGAGGATGGGGGCCTTGGGCACGAGCCCCGTGTGTAGTACTGACCTAAAATACATCAGGAGCACTAGTGCATTTCCAGTGGTTCCCACCAGCATCATGCCAATGTACAGTGTGCCGAGAATATAGTTCGACGACGGGTCTGGCGGCGCGAAGTGCAACCAGTGGCTGTTGATAAGCAGCAAGTAGTCATCACTGAACAAATAGTTCCGCCATAGCTCCACGGGCCAACGCCTTTTAAAGTCCTCTACCAGAGTACTTTCATCAGAGACCGAAGACTCCGACAGTCGTCTGACCGGATTTCTCGGTTCCGAACTTCTTTTACTCCGCACAAACAAATCTTTATTCAACTTTAAATAGCACCATCTTCTACGCTTTTTCCACTGTTTCAAATGGTCTAATGAACACAAGAAATAATCACCAAAGTAATTGCACTGTTTGTTTTTGAGTTCGAAAATTGCACTCGAATTTTCACTATCACTCAGAAGTTTTTTTTCTTTGGTATCGGGAACTGTGTTTAGATTGACGCACTGTGTGGTTATTAAGATTATGATAAATTCGATGTTTATTGCTTTTGACATTGTTTGAAGAGTTTGGGAGGCATTGGGAACGCGGGTGCGCGAGTTTTCCGAAGAAAGTGTTCCCTGAAAGCGGGAGATACGTCTATGCCGACGGCGGCTCACCGACTGAGGGCCGCCGCCGCGCTGGACTCTCTAACATTAGTGCTTCTCAGTAATAACCCATAATCTCTACATTATAATTATTAGACTTCATACCCAAGTTCAACATCCAGCCCATAAAGTCATTAACATATTTTGAACTGTGAGTAAACAAGTATATATTTTAATCACGTTTTAATAATGGGTTGTAAATCTGTTTTGTATTTAGGTCAATAATTTATAAGTTTGAAAGTCAATCTCGTTCACTTCCTCCTTCTTTAGACGAATAAATTTCGCCAATGGTGTTGATATATTATACTACAAAACGTAATTCAAGACCAAAAAAAGTACTAGACCGGGAGATAGTGACACATTTTACTGGGTCATTTGTACCAGTATGGCGGTTCGTCAGGGGTCTAAGTACGTAATGAAGGAAAGAAAAATGATGATCATAGCGCTGGTACCGGCGGCCCAATCGCGTGGGCGTTAGTCGAACGTGTCGGATAAAATACCAGTGTCGAACGATTTGTTCCACAAAAATCCTCGTATTTTCCGGTAGTCCATAAAAAAGAAGTAGGCGGTAGCGTAATGCCATACTTCTCCGGTGTGACTTACAGCCCGCCATACTGAGGCGAACACATTAATTAAAAAAAAACAATTCAACCATTTGTGCCAAGCTAATTTTTGCACAGGTGATCATCGTCGAGCAGCCATTCATGGACATCATCATGCCATACTCTTCGGACGGTTCCAAATGGCCGCCATACCGCCGCAAGGGAGTTAATTTTTTTTTTGCTAAACGATTTGGAGAAGTATGGCATTACGCTACCGCCTACTACTTTTTTATGGACTATTGGAAAATACGAGGATTTTTGTGGAACAAATCGTTCGACACTCGTATTTTATCCGACACATTCGACTAACGCCCACGCGATTGGGCCGCCGGTACCAGCGCTATGACCATCATTTTTATTTCGTTCATTACGTACTTTGACCCCTGACGAACCGCCATACTGGTACAAATGACCCAGTAAAATGTGTCACTATCTCCCGGTCTATACGAAATGTTGCCACTTTTTTACTAGCGCGTCTTGTATTTATGTACAAATAAATAAATAAAAGTACTTTTTTAAATAGTAGGAGTAAAATTACTAATGAATAAATTATCTTAGCGTGATTATTTATCAAAAGGAATTTACAATTTTAGAAACAAATTATTGCAATGGCAACATTGTCTCACTTTTTTTGGTCTTGAATTACGTTTTGCAGCATAGACGGCTAATCAAGAGGCTGTCATGATCAAGGCCTGTTCACTTCCTAAGAAAGTTATGTCCCCAAATAATTGCGCATGTGTGCGCCTGAAGCTTCTATGTGTGCGTTGGCCTCCGGGAAAAAGTTGCGAGTAATAAAAATAAAAACATTTTTCTACAGCAACATTGCTCCCAACTCTGATTTAAATTATCACGAATTTTATACATAATTAATCATAAAACGGGACTTAAAACTTAATTACACGCGATTAAGTTTTATAATGAATATTTGCTTCCAACTGTCTTTATCAATATTCATAAAATATATGGAGGGTAGGTACGTCTACCCACCATAATAAAAAAATATATTTGTCAATGACTCTGTCCAACTGCTGTGGTTAAAGTTCATAACGAATTTTATTTATTAAATCTTTAAATAATAAATACAACGTAGCGGTGTTGGAAATTATATTCTCAACTATGGCAACACCGAATGTCATTCTGTCCTGATGTCCTCTTTCCTTGATGGCTATCTCTATGGCCGCTGTGTTTGCTATCCTCGTATTTTAAATTATATTCTAATTAATAGTTAATTAGTTATCGTGTGTCGTGTAACCCGCCTGACAAATATGAACGTATGGTATTCTGAGAAATACACATTGCTTCATCTGCAGAGACGTGAGTGTTTTATTTCCACGCCAACTCCTTACCGCCATTAACACGCCGTATTCCACTGCACAGGCCCCGATCTTTACTACAAGCGGTACAACCACTTAAGACTGTAAGTCTGTACCTACATAGATTACAGCAATGCACATAGAAAATGTGCTAAATGCGGAGCAACGGCTGTTGAAGCAGCCAGAGTGAAATTTATACAGCTTTAGTGGGTTCAGAAGGAACCGAGTCATAACGCATCTGGAAAGCGTATTAATTAACCGTGAAGAAATGTATGAATGAATACAAGTTACAAATCTGTGTAAAATGCCGTGTGTAAAGTGTAGTGTATCTGTGTGTAAAGTGTAACAGGTAGGCATGCCTAATGTTATTTGTATAATACTGAAAACTTTGTGAATGCGCTTTATAATGTCTATTTTTATTAAGTTGTCAGGGTTTAATTTTCAGTGTATATTTCTAAAAACAGTGTATATTTGTAAAACATAATACAATGTTATAAACATAAATATGCCTTTTATTTAAATCAATAGATAATACCACAAACAAGGGGTAATATTTGCATCTTTCATATATTTCGTGATATGAAGATAACAAATATGTTTATCAACATAATTACTATATACCTATAATACCAATACCCGCCAGGCTAAACCGGTTGTCAACTTTAGTTCCATTGGTACACATCGAGGGCGCCAGTAGTATAAACGTATAAACGGTTGGGGACATTTTTTTGTATGGAGTTACCGTTCTTCTCCTAGTGAGTATTATATTCTTTGGTCATGATTCCCACAAGATCCAAGGCTACCCTCGGAAGGATCTAATAAGTCTCAAAAAATGTAGGTACATCGAAAATGTTACACTGCGATAATAATTATTACCTAGGTATACGTTGAAATGACAGGACGTAGTAATACACTTTTTTATTTTATTCTCTGCTTTGATCAACTTGTAGATGTGTACTGTTTTGGTCTCTATAAAACTTTTATTTACATACGGCTACCATCAGTTTGGCATTGACATAAACGCTATCGTTAACGTAATTTACTTTCTATGCATCTCGCTCGTACTGACATATTAGTGCGAAAGAGAAATATATGCATATCGCTCGTACTGACATATTAGTGCGAAAGAGATATATAGAAAGTAAATTACGTGCACGATAGCGTTTATGTTTGATTCAAATGAAAAGTGGACATATATATGTTTAACATTTAAACAACTAAGCTAAAAGATTGTAAACAGTGTATAACTAAAAGACGAGATTATAACCTCATGTTGGCAGGTGAGTTATATGGCTGACGTTATAGGTTTATTCAATGGCGGATTTTCGTTTTGACTCATTCTTTCATTCACTCGCTACACTTATAAAGAATTTGTAAAGGTAAAAGCGTCAGTTTATATTGAATGTACACAAACCGTGGCAGCCTATCTCCTAAAATAAATAGGTATCTCTACGAGATCAAAAGTCACGACGAAAATAACCCGAATACTAAGAAGGGCCCGGAATAATATAAAATTCATAGGATTCGTCTGCAAAATGTCCGATTTCTTATGATAGAATTCAATGTAAGACTTCATATTGACAACAACGAAGGTTAACATTGTTATATTAGGTTACTATATATATATATATATATATATATATATATATATATATACTTTGAATCCATCAAGTCGTTTGAGGAAAACCGCCTCGCGACACTAGACGTAAAACGCCAATTACGCAAGGAAAGGCCTAAGCCCTCCTACGTGTATACGTACAACACAGCCGGTTTAGGTTACTATAGTCAGACCGTAAAAAGTCTGCAGCGATTTTGATAGCCCACGCAGAGCAACGGCGCGATTCGATTATTCGCGCCGTTAGACATTCACTAGATATGAAATAGTAAAGATATGTGACGTTCCACGGCAAATGGTACCTTATGGCAGCTGGCGCTTACGCTTATTATTAACGCCGCTCCAATATTCAGTCGGGATAATGGTACCTTTCGGTGGAACGTCACATATCTTTACTATATCTTATCTAGTGCATCTCTAATTCATTTCCCGAATCGCGCCGCAAGTGTCATGTTAAACGTCAACCTTCTATGAAATTATGACCTATGATTATGACGTATACATAACACTTACACTGCGTGGGCTATCAAATCCGCTGCAGACTTTGTTTGGTGCGACTATACCTAGTCTTAGTAACATTGTCATTATCTGTATAAATGGCATGCAGTCTGTTATTTAAGTTTTAGGTAGTAAAAACATAACTTTTATTGTTAATTCTTAGGTTTTCTCACAAAATAATAAGTAATCCCTATATAAAGTTAATTAAAAAAAAAGTTTTTACACAATACTAAACGCTTCTTCACGTAACTTAAGTTCCCATAATTTAGTTCCCAACATGATAACAACATAATTTAGTTAAGTTTAGTTTTTTTTCATAATTTAATCTCTGTCTTAACGGCTCACACTATAATATTATTTTATGCAACCGTTTGATTACTCAATTTTATATAAACTTAACTAAGTAGTTTGTTAGGTGAAGGTGAACCTACAAAATAAAGTTCTAATACAATACAAGCCGTCTAATAAAAAGAAAACCCTCATCCAACCGTGTTCGCGTAGTAGGCGAGACTGCCAGGGGGCTACCGCGAAAACCGAAATTCGCAAATTACCGGGATTTTTCTCTTTTACTCCAATGAAGGCTTAATTAGAGTGACAGAGAAAGATGCACGCAATCTGCGAACTACGATTCTCGCGGCTATAGCACTGTTACAGGCCGTGCACGCTACACTACATTCACAGCCCGTTGGGTAAGCTTTGTTATATTGGCAGGTGACAATTTTTTCAGTGTGCGCTAGACGCACAGACAAAACATCCTCCAGACTGAGCATAGTCGCACTACCCCCTCTGTCACGCATACGGTAATTTTACTCCATGTTCGAGTCGAAAGTGACTTTGTGTGACGTCCGTGTCTTTGAACGGACCAATCACGGCACGGGACTTCGCTCACCTCGTCCCGCGCACCCCCGCATTTTTGGCATCATCGGTTGCATGAAATAATTGCTCTAAACTCGGTCTAGAGGATTCCTAGTCTATGGCTAGACGTGAAACTTGGTAGAGTTGGAAGTTTGTTGTCATGTACAGTAGGATAGAAATTTTAAATGAATCTAAACTAAATAGTTTGTTGTTTCCCTAACCCTTCTGATGACAGAAGGATTTAGAACCGCCTTTTATAGGCAAAGTACCCAAGTCATTAACTAATATATTTTTCTGCATTAAACATCTTACTTCTATTATTGCTTTATTTATTTATTTGTCGCTTATCTCTACCCGGGACTTTGTCTACAAAAATATCCTTTTGTTAGCCCCGTTTATAATCTATTTCTTAATCATGCCCCTACTCCCCCTATTTTTTTTAATAAATCTTTAACACAAATAGTGATTATATAGTGATTAAACTAGGGCGTTATAATATAACAATGAGTGTCCTAGTCTAAATGTGTCTTTCTACTTATTTGTCATTGCCTCGTGTAATGGAAATTCGATGTCTTGGAGAAATGTTATATTGAAGCGTTTGAAAACGTACCCTATCTCGTATGTTAACAATCTTGAAAGAAACTGTTCTTGCTACGCTCGCTTTTACTTTTGATATTAAGGTTAAAATTTACGAGATTCAGCTTAGAAATATTGTTCAGTAATATGATACGGCTAAACATGGATGGAGTAGGTAATATTTTGTATGGAGACGGCCACTATATGACGGCACCGCTATCTAAAGAAATCAGGCAGTCTAGCATAAGTTGCGTTTTCGCGGACAACTCGCCATAACTACTTGAAGTCGCGCTAGATGAACCTATGGAGTCGCGCGCGAGACCGCAACTCATGCTTGCAGGTCTGAGCTTTAGCGCTAAGCTGATACGGGTGCTGTTTAATATAAAATTACAGCCATACTCAGTACTCTTTTGTCTTGTCTCTCACTCATTCAGTATAACCCGGTGTTTTGGGTGCGGGAGTTTTACGTTATCACAAACATAGTAGTGTAGTAAATAAAGGTAGTGGACCCCGCAGTAATTCCTCAGCCAGAAAAAGCTTTACAGTATGATAAAGTATCAATAAATAAAAAGTATTGTATAAATTTCCAAAGAATAATAATAATAGTATTTAAGGAAATACCTAAAGTCTTAAATCGTTAATATCTTTTTACGGAAAATTGCTCCGTTTAAACTTTCTTCTCCGGACATGTTCATGTAACTTATTGCAACAATATATGAAATATCAAAAAAAAAATCCCCGCAGAAATACCAATATTAACAAAATATAATTTTTTGGCGTGGCTTGGACCGGAAAATTGCTCAGTCTAATTTTTTCACTGGAATGCCATTTTATTGCCGATTTATACATACAAATTGAAAATCTAAAAAATTGACCATGTAACTATACTTTTTTTCAGAAATTGCCTTTTTACTCGCTGTGGAAAATTTCTCTATCCATTTTATTTATTGAATTAAGTTCACAGTTTTCTTTCCATTCAACTATAAAAACATCCAAAAAAATAACGAGCGTATTCAAAACTAAACATATCGGGAGCAGTGTATAGGGAGCGGGGTGTACAAGGGTAGACAGTTCTTTTGGATATTTTGGATTTAAGTATATACGTGACTACTAAGTATATTATTTTAAAAGAAATCAGGCTAAGAAATTTTCCACTCTCAGTTTTTTATAGTTCTAAAATACATAAACTTGGGTATGCATTTTTTTTTTGGATTTTCTTACCCACTACGCAAAATTATATTCTAAGATCATATGAAGGAAAAAATGGCAGAGCAATTTTCCGATGAAAATGAGCGCCAAAAAAGGAATTATCGTAAAAAAATATTCTCATGTTTGACAAAAGTTTTAGATTTTTTTCTAGTATCACATACTGATACAAATAACTTATTTGGTAAAATAATTTTGGACGGAGGAATTACTCGGTTCAATATATAAACAGATTTGTATTTTTACGTATAAATACCTAACTTAGGAGTGGTTTTTTTTTGGATATTTATATGTTAGTTTCGGCTCATACTATACAATAACCAAGCAAAATTTCATCGACTGAGGAATTAATGCATGGGTCTCCATACAACAACTTGCTTCGTTTACTACACTATAGGTAAAAACCGGAAAAACAAGCAATTTAATTTATTAAGCTATTTTTAATCAACAGTTTTGTAACTATTTTACAATAAATAATGTTATACATTAAATACACGAAATCCCGCAACCAAAACTTCGGGGTTTGCTTATCAGTGGTTGAATAACTCACGTGTCAATACTTGAAAATGGAGACTTAAGACGTCTAAATCCTCTAAAATTATTCGTGCAAGAAACGTGAGTAAAGCGTTTAATTAAATGCCTAATGTAATGTGTAACGGGTCTCTATTGTTTCCCAAATAGTTTTAAGTCATAATGTATTGTTTGTCCGAATTTTCGTTAGTCATAATTGGTTTTTCTCAGAAACGCGTAACTTTTCAGGATTTCCATAATACAAACCTAACCTAACCTAACCTATCTATAGAATATCCTTACGAAAATCCTGAAAAGTTAACGGTTTCAGTTTTATGACTAACGATAATATGACAAACAATACATTATGACTTAAAACTTTATGGGAAACAAAGGGACCCCAATGTGTAACATGTCAAACAAAAGTTGAAATTCGATCAGTGATGCTTAGTAGTCTGTGCACAAAGGGGTGACAATAATTGAAACTAACGTTAATGTGTGGGGCACCGCCATCCATTAGCTTTGCCTTTCCCGCTACGTGCATAATGTACTTTATTTAGTCCATTTCCTCACATCGGATTTAAAGCCGGTTCGCCATTTTATTTAATTTGGACGCGATGCGATACATTAGTTATACAACCACGGTTGTAAATATTTAAAAAAAGAACATATTTCAAATAACTTTTAAATTAGTATTAACCATGACATGATCATTAATAAACGAACCAAAGAAAATGTATAGCCAAAAAATTGTAGAGTAAAATTTAGGTAAAATAGTAAAATGCTTTTTCTGTAGGTACCTATTACATGTATACTCTGTAGGTCGCCAAACTGTATAATTAAACAATTTAAAAAATGTCCATTAATCTCTGTACGCCAGCATGGAATACCAGACTTTATGAGCAACTGAGATGAAAATGGAAGCGTATTAATCAAATTACAGCATATTTTTACGAAGCTCGTTTTAATAATGGTTGGAACACGACCTGGCTATGTGTTTGACAGTGATACCAGCTGGCGGGTCGATATCTAGACACGCGGCAGCGTGTCAAGCCAAGTTCAAGCAAAGGAACTGGCTAGCCAGCGCCGAGTGTAATATTACACGAACCACTTGGTGCCACTTTTGACCATTCTATAACTCAAAACATCTTTAACGTAAACACATAAAACTACGTGTGTTTAATTATATCCATGGGGATATCTAGAAGCCCGAATTTCATGAAGCTAGCTCAAACGGTTATAAAGATATGAAGGTCAAAAAGTCGTGAATTTTAAGACTGACTGACATACCTATAGTACCTAAACCTAACCTACTTCCAGATGACCTAGAAGGATGAAATTTGGAATCCAGCTCGGATATTGTGTGTAACCGTAGGAAAAAATCTAAAAATAAAATAAAGTTAAAAAATAGGGGGGGTCCCCATACAAAAAAACCATTTTTTATTGGGACTGACATATAAGTACCTAAACCTAACCTACTTCCAGATGACCTAGAAGGATGAAATTTGGAATCCAGCTCGGTTATTGTGTGTAACCGTAGGAAAAAATCTAAAAATAAAATAAAGTTAAAAAATAGGGGGGGTCCCCATACAAAAAAAACATTTTTTATTGGGACTGACATATAAGTACCTAAACCTAACCTACTTCCAGATGACCTAGAAGGATGAAATTTGGAATCCAGCTCGGTTATTGTGTGTAAGCGTAGGAAAAAATCTAAAAGAAAAAAAAAATTAAAAATAGGGGGGGTCCCAATACAAATATTTTTTTTATTTTGACTGACATATAGTACCTAAACCTAACCTATTTCCAGATGACCTAGTAGGATGAAATTTGGAATCCAGCTCGGTAATTGTGTGTGAGCGTAGGAAAAAATCTAAAAATAAAAAAAAGTTAAAAAATAGGGGGGGTCCCCATACAAAAAAATATTTTTTTATTGTAGCGTTGGAACCGTTATAAGCAGATATTTTAAACTACCCCAATATATGTATGTATTATTATATTTGCTATATTCAAATAAAGTTAAGTCAAAAAATAAGTGGTGTCCCCATACAAAAAACTTGTAATACGCTCTAAACAACCGGCCAACGGTGTGTCGTCGGCGGCGCGCGGCACCACATAATTATACAAAGAACAGAAGTAAAAACCATACAGCGGAAACACAGGAAAAAACATTGAATCTCAATACCTGCGTAGTTTTCTTTACAAAAAGTATTGATATCTCACCAAAAACATAAATGTAAAAAAGGAGAGCCAAGTTCAATACAAAAATTATGCTTGGCTGTGGGGCTCGCCGCAAAAAGAATGGAGATCTAAATGAGTGCCAAGTTCTATGCAAAATCCAAATATGTATGTATAGGAACAAAATAACATTATAAACAAGTATTAAACTCTATTTCTTTGCTTTATTGGATACCTATAACAATTGCTGTTATTTAAAAAAATGTGAGATCTTAAAGTAGGTTAGATTTGGCTTGGCCAGATTTTATCAGAATTACAATAACAGAATGAATAACTTTATAAAATGATTGATGTAATGAAAACTGGCCAAGTCAAATCTAACCTACTTTAAGATCTCACATTTTTTTAAATAACAGCAATTGTTATAGGTATCCAATAAAGCAAAGAAATAGAGTTTAATACTTGTTTATAATGTTATTTTGTTCCTATACATACATATTTGGATTTTGCATAGAACTTGGCACTCATTTAGATCTCCATTCTTTTTGCGGCGAGCCCCACAGCCAAGCATAATTTTTGTATTGAACTTGGCTCTCCTTTTTTACATTTATGTTTTTGGTGAGATTAATTATAGAACAATTGCAATTTGCGGGTGTCAGGCCATTACGACCAGACGCAGAACTACTAGCACGAAAAAAGTTTTTCCAACGGACGGATATTCGATGAAATATGTTCACTTATTTTTTTATACTAATGCCTAGGTAGGCATTGCTGTCGCAAAGACTGTTTACCTATCAGAAGACAAACATTATGACATATTATAAAAAAAAAAACAAAAGTAGACCCGGTTGATTCAAGTTAAGTATTTTTTCTGTTGAGCAACTAAATTACTTTTGTTAAAGTAGGCAAGTGAGAATATGTTCGCTCCGCAGACAAAACTTTTACATTTTAGCCAAAATATAGAAACTCACTGGGGTGGAATATTGACGGAAATACTATCAGAAATAGTAGTAAATCTGGCGCCGACTGTTTTATGGCCGACCTGAAAATATCTCACTAAAAAGGTAATCCTGCGATATATTTGCGCACACAAATATGCTATTCTATCTGCGTTATGATCGGATCGTATCCAAATATGAAATATGTCTGCTGATAAATAATATAGCTATCAAACTAAGTAGCTAAATAAGTAAACAGCTAAAAAACTGAACTATATGTCAAGTAGGTACCTATACCAAAGAAAAAGTGACCAAGCCATTATTTATAATGGTATTGTGTAGACAGCCGCATGCAGTCGGACCAAGTTAACTCTGCATGGCACTTGCAATGACAAAGCGTGACGGCTATGTTACCTATCATTAATGTCAAATTTATAACATAAATGACATTCCCCCACTTTAAAGTTGGTGCAAATTTAGCTTAGACGGAATCTAACAATGTTCCGTTAAAGTTGGTGCAAATCTATCAACGGAATCGAACAATGTGTTCTGGAAAGATTTGTACAACATTTAAAAAAAAAATGTGAGTAATATTATCATATTGAGCGAGTGGTACAATCGTCAACACAAGTATTTTTATGGGATCAAAGGGATTTATTTAAACCTCGAAATAGGGAAAAAAGAGGAAGGCCGTACGTGACGGGACCCTTTACAAGCACTTTTGACGAGTCGCTCTGCCGTATTCGAACTTCAAGATATTCACAAGAGACGACACGTACTAGGTCCATTCTAGATACCTTATAGTTTAGATATCAACTAGTTCTCTTTTGCAGCGCAATTCGGGCAACCAATGTCACTTTTACGTTAGATAGAATAAGATATCTATTAGATGTGAATTGGATCTCTAAGTCATATCCTGTGGAAATCGTTCAAGAGTATCTCCAGAATCGCGCAAATGTCAAATTTGACAGGTTAGATCTTAAACATATCGTTATCGTATCTTGGTGATGTCTAAAAGATATCTAATAGATGTCTATTTCAAAATCCGAATCGGGCCCGCTATGGGTCAAACGGAAGACATTTTCGTTTTCATCACAAATTGTAATCAGGAACGTTTCTAATCTTCCTAATGAAAATAAGACGTAAAAAGTCAAAGCCGTACCTTTGATTAGCTAGATGAAATAATGTTTACAGTTTACATTGAGTAATTTAAACTCATAATACCATTACCTTATTTAAGCAGTGTTGTGAGTATAAAGTTTGCTAAACGCATTTAAGACATTAATTTCGATAACATTTTAGTTTGTTGTTTAAAACACTAAACAAAATAGTTTCAAAGTGTTCTATTTAGAATGGAAACCCTGATAATATGTACAGTCACCTGGACTAATATGTTACTCTTCGAAGGCCGCAAAAATATGTGACACACTCTTAATGCTCTATAAATAAGATCGTGTCAGATATTTTTGCGGCCTTCGAAGAGTAACATATTATTGCAGGTGACTGTACAAGTACCCTGATAATAACTGCGCTACGCGTTGCTGCTATGATTGTAGGTAATTTCTTAGAGTGACATTTTTATACACCTCAACATTCATATCGTCTTAACATTAAGATCCCATCAGCATGCATATGGCACTTACGAATATTAAAGTACATAGGTACTCGTACATGTGAGCGAGATGTACTTCCAAGTTATGTCAAATCTAGTAAGTTTATTGTGTACCATAAAGTAAAAAAAAACACAACATGAACCTAAAAGCGTAAGACTAGTGTAAGAGTAAAAACACCAGAGCACCACTTATTAACAAGATTTATTAGGGAATCACAAATATGAGAATATAGTTCTGAAAAAATATGCCAAGACGCTCTCGCGTAGAACCAATCTAAGATGGACGACCACCTCCAGTCATGTGACCTTGCCGGTTATCGTAGTGATGTCAAACACCGATGAAATGACGACCCCACCGTTTAGCTCGGCCATCTTCTGACCCGACCTACGTCCCGTCAGGTCACCGTTATCAAGGCCGCCACTGAAGACTGCCGCAGCCAACGCAGTCGCAGCAAGCTGGGCCTTCACCAGGTGGCGGTAGCCTCCACCAGTTCATTACTGGTTGGCTCCTCCGTTGAGTTGGCTCCTCAACTGGTGGGAGGCTAATGTGGGACACGTCTCATGCATGTGCATAGGTGCCCTCCAATACAGCACATGTAAACAGTACAAACTCTTATTCACGAAACTCTGTAACATACATGTGAAAAGCCTCAGTTCCTTAATATAACCAAGGCGTTATAATTCACCCTAGCGCCATCGATAGGCTTTGCATTAGCATACCACAATGTTGTTCAAAATAATCATGATAAGGTTTCGACGATATATTAATGCGCAAATGGCACAGTTAGACCCTTTGATCACAGGTCCGGCTTGATAGCCATAAAATTATACTGTAATAACCATCACAGTCAAAAGGTCTACTTCTGTAAATACATGAGAAAGATGCAGTTATGATTGGACAGAACTCATGAGCACTCTTTAGCAACATTGTTAATAAATTACATAATCACCCTTAATGGCGACGTAATCAAGTAGGTACTTCATGTCACCGCTTTCTAGCATCGTGACTAATGGCATATAACCACAGATTTGATTATTGGACAAAAAGAAAACATTACCGTGTTAAAATACCACATGCAGGCTAGAATATCACTGCCCTTGTAGGGGCAACGACCGTAGAAGTCAGCCCTTCACGATAAGGCTGTCACGGAGCCCATTGCACGCACTCATTCTACTGGGCATCTTGAACAGGCACTACCTCAACGTCTACTGGATCCGGAACTGCGCCAGCGATCTCTAGAAGGTATTAGTGCAAGCAACCCTTTCAAGGTAACCTTGAGATCATCAGTCTTAAGGTCATTTAAATATCCTTTTGTAAACAAAGTCTCAAGCCAACCTCTCAAGGTCAACAACAAGTAGTACGATATAGATAAAACAGTTATCGGTAGTAGAAATAATGGTCCTCTTAAGGATAATCTCATATCACATACAATGGACCGCCTCTTAAGGCCTACACTGCAGATACCAGGAACAAACTAGCATCTTAAGAATAATACTATGTTATAAGCAATGGACCGCCTCTTAAGGCCTACACTGCAGAAACCAAAAACAACTAGCCTCTTAAGGATAGTATTGTCATCAGCAATGGACCGCCTCTTAAGGCCTACACTGCAGAAACCAAAGACAACTAGCCTCTTAAGGATAGTTAATACTATGACATAATTGTCATCAGCAATGGACCGCCTCTTAAGGCCTACACTGCAGAAACCAAAAACAACTAGCCTCTTAAGGATAGTTAATACTATGACATAATTGTCATCAGCAATGGACCGCCTCTTAAGGCCTACACTGCAGAAACCAAAAACAACTAGCCTCTTAAGGATAGTTAATACTATGACATAATTGTCATCAGCAATGGACCGCCTCTTAAGGCCTACACTGCAGAAACCAAAAACAACTAGCCTCTTAAAGATAGTTAATACTATGACATAATTGTCATCAGCAATGGACCGCCTCTTAAGGCCTACACTGCAGAAACCAAAAACAACTAGCCTCTTAAGGATAGTTAATACTATGACATAATTGTCATCAGCAATGGACCGCCTCTTAAGGCCTACACTGCAGAAACCAAAAACAACTAGCCTCTTAAGGTTAGTATTATGTCATCAGCAATGGACCGCCTCTTAAGGCCTACACTGCAGAAACCAAAAACAACTAGCCTCTTAAGGTTAGTATTATGTCATCAGCAATGGACCGCCTCTTAAGGCCTACACTGCAGAAACCAATAACAGATAGTGACAAGCAACAGACCGCTCCTTCAAGCCTTTGTTGCGATTACCGGCGCCAGGAACTAGCCTCTTAAGGATAGCATCCCTTGCCAAGACAAAAGTAACAGCCTTTCTTAAAGAGCACACAATAATTAAAGCTCTATAACAGACATTGAAACAACCGGTAGAATTATGAACCAGCCTTTAGAGTAAAATGGTTAACAATGAGGTGGCATAAAATAACATATCGCAAGCATTACCATGGTTACTACAATATTTAATCAAGTACAATGTGTTTATTTTCTAGGTTTTGTCGGCAAACCCGTTAACAAAACACATTAGTATGACAACAGTAACCCAGTTCTAAATCTGGAATAAAACAAAATCACAACTCGGTTCCTAATCCGAGAGTATGAAATATAAATAATAACTCAGTTCTTAATCCGAGTGTTCAATAAAAGTATAACTCAGTCTTAGTCTGAAAATATAGCCAGTTCTTAATCTGAAAACGGTACCTGAAATAACAGCATTTGCCTTCATTAGTCGGCAAACCCGTTAACAAAACACATTAGTATGACAACAGTAACACAGTTCTAAATCTGAAATAAAACAAAGTCACAACTCGGTTCCTAATCCGAGAGTAAGTAATATAAATAAAATAATAACTCACAACTCAGTTCTCAATCCGATTCAATCCGAGTGTCTAATAAAATTATATCTCAGTTCTTAATCTGAGAATATACTTGTCGTCAGTTCTTAATCTGAAAACGGTACCTGAAATAGCAGCATTTGGCGTTAATATGGAAAATATAAGATAATAAGCAGTTGCTACTATGCAACCAATGTAAATGATCATGTGCAACTTGGCGTGCCTCTTCCGTGCCCCTAAATAAAGGCCACACTCTTACTATACCACGGTTGAACTACAGTAGACCCTGAACAGAAGTTCATGTTATCGAGGTTCCTCTGTTACCCAGGTTCGCCTTACCGAGGTTTCACAAATTGTATTTTTCAACCATCATGAAAGTGTGTATTGATAATGATCAATCAACCGAATCAATGGCACATATGCTTAAACCATAAAGCTTCCGATTCCAAGACACACATGGTTGATTTTCTTCAGCTGTGCATTTTATGTGTAGGTAACTCATCACATCATCTTATACCTGCACAAAACTAAATAATTTTGTTAAATGCCATGCAAGCACACATTTAAAAGTAAATGAGTTCATAACATAATAAACCACAATTTATGCAGTTTTCAAAACAATGAAATAGATACTTAGTGAACCCACAAAATTTGTGAAACATTATTATTATTATTATTTTTAACTTCTGATTTATGAAACCCAGAAGCAATAAAAGTGTACTGTTTTATAATGCAAACAGTACCATAACACACTACAAGTTCAGACGAAAACCGTTAATAACTTCAAACAGTAGCTCATGAAATGATATCCTTCGGTCAATGTTCATTAGTAGTGAATGGGTTAAAATAGTTACTTAGAAAGCTTTAACCTTTAACCAAACTATTTACCTTCGTTTAATATTCATCCATTTAACACTCAACTGACGGGTACGTTTAGAGTCCAGTAGCACTTGCATGTAAAAGACAAGTATATTATGTAGACCGTCAAAGTCCATATTGACTCCTGGAAGTATTTACCTCGCTTACCATTAGCAACAACCTGCTTTATCAGTGTCATATTCAGCTCAGTAAATAAATATTTAGTTCAATATGTCCATCTCTTTCATAAGATTTAAACCTTGAAAACTCCTGTAATCATACTTCACCGGTGCAAATATTATAAAGTTATGATCAAAACTTCACCAGCAATCAAGTTTTGTTATAAGGAAATGCATCTGAAAAATACTGCTAGAACACAAATGATTATCTTTGTCAATAACTCAAACGCTTGACAATGTAATGCCAATAAAATTTTCATTAGTTTGGTAAGTCTGTTTAAATATATGTCTTTGGTACATTTTATAACATGACATTTTGTGAAAAATATTTGCAATGCAAACATAAACCAACATCCCTATGAACAAAACAATCACAACACAACATACTATAAGTTGTATGGAACGGTTGGATAAACATTTTATTCATAATTAATAAAATAATATGTACAGACAGACAGAAATTATCCTTGTTACTTTCCTTGCCATTTTTACTGAGATACTGCCTTTTACTATAGCAGTATGTCTCCAACTTAATATGAATTGCAAGGATGTATGAGGTTATATGAGATATGGAACATCTTTTTTAAAATATTCAGCCCGAGGAGGCTCCGGAAACATGGAGTGACTAAACCTGTCACAGACAATACTAACCAGCTACAAAAAGATGCCAATAATTCCTTTTGCTTATTCACAAAGCGCATTTTACCAACCCTGTCCATGTAACACATACTAACCATTAGTATCCATGTAAAACATGAACAATCATTTTATTTCTAAATAAATACCTCATTTTCCATGACATCAGAGATTAGTCACTTATCAACATTTTCTGCATATAATGAATTACTTGAACATAATATAACTGGCATCCATAACCAACTAACTTTGAAATATTATCCATGTCGATTTGGGTTCATTATAGAGATCTGAGCTGATAGGCGCTCTAATGCCTTCAACGGTATGGTAATTCACTTCAAGAATCATTGCTGTCAAATTTCTGGAAATTACACAACTCAAAAACATACTAACAAAGCATTATTTCAGTTGCAATAAGCATGTTTTACACACACACATATGTGAAACAACAATTCACTTTCCTTACCGGTTTGTGTCTTTGAAAACTTGGAATCTATTTTAATTTGACTGTAAAGGGAAAGTATTAAGTAGCACTCATTGATAACTGTGAAAGCATAATATCACCATACACATAGTATCAATCAAGGCTAAATTTATATTACCAAACTAGTTTTGTATGACTTTTACTTGAATGGGTTTCTCACCGCACACAACCATTAGAAAATGATCATAGCATTGTGTTAATATGTCATGTGTATATAATCACATTATGTTATGTATCTGAAAGCACATGAATCACAAAAATAACACAACATATAAGAGAGGCAGTGAATATTTACCACTTTGGCCCCGGAGCATTCTTAGGTGTTGGATCAACGACTGCTTACCTGAGTCAACTTTAATTCTTACTTTGTAATCCCAAGGATTTATTTTATTATACATTACACCATACTGTCAGTCTATGTCTTGTAACCTTCTGCTGTGAATATTGTAATCTCCATCATCATCATTCATCATCATCTTGGAGTCAGCTGTATTACACTGTCCATATGTATTTTTTTTTTAGACAGTCATGATGCAACGTAAACACATACACTGCAACATAACTGCAATAGGTATCTGAAAGTAAACACAAACACAACACAAGGAAAAGATAGGCGGCAGTAGTTTAGTAGGTTCGTTTAGTTAGGTTAGTTTTGTAAGTTTATCCTTGTAGGTCTTAGACGATAAGACCTTGTATATTTTAATCCCTAACTGATGAGTGGTGTTGATGCGTTTACTCATTACAATCAGTTTCATTATTTTATATAACGATAACGTTCAATAACAATGAAACAAGAAAGGACTACGCCCGGTTAATTTTGTATTGTCAATTTCCGACAAATTATATCGCAGTAGGCGAAAAGTTCACATCGCACTTCTGAAGCTGTAAGAGTAAAAACACCAGAGCACCACTTATTAACAAGATTTATTAGGGAATCACAAATATGAGAATATAGTTCTGAAAAAATATGCCAAGACGCTCTCGCGTAGAACCAATCTAAGATGGACGACCACCTCCAGTCATGTGACCTTGCCGGTTATCGTAGTGATGTCAAACACCGATGAAATGACGACCCCACCGTTTACTAGGTAACAACAAGCGGACAAGCTTTGTGTAGCAGAGAGCCAATCGCGAAACACGTAATCGAAATTTTGCTATCAGCCTCTCTAATCTCTCCATCGCTCGAATATATATAAGAGTGATACAGAAGAAAAAAACGAAATTTATATTCTCGTGTTTCTCGGCAGGCCTTCAGAAAACTAAGAACCTTACTTGAATACAACTTTTCTTTTAAAGTTTGGATTCGACTTCATGAGCACTGGACCACCCAAGACCTAACCTTTCCTTCTTATTACCAAATTACCAATTCAATATAAAACAGCACCCTCATGTTAATTATCTTTGAAATCTATTTCTCGTATTAATTAGGTTTATACTTATTCGGTTACCGCGACAGTTACTATTGCGATTATATCGCGTATAAAAAAATTAAAAGGCATTCCGACACTTCGAACCCTTTACAGAGATTGCGGTCTACGGGAGACTAAGGGAAAATACATTTTTGTTCATTATAATTTTGACAGAAGTGAATATATTTCTCAGGCCTCCTCTCATGCGCGAGAGGGCTTGGGCTATAGTCCCCACGCTAGCCCAATGCGGATTGGGGACTTTACATACACCTTTGAATTTCTTCGCAGATGTATGCAGGTTTCCTCAAGATGTTTTCCTTCACCGAAAAGCTAGTGGTAAATATCAAATGATATTTCGTACATACGTTCCGAAAAACTCATCACTCATCAACTCACGAGCCGGGATTTGAACCCGCGACCTCCGGATTGAAAGTCGGGCGTCATATCCACTCGGCCACCACTGCTTTATCATGAGAGGAGGCCTGCGCTCAGCAGTGGGACGTATATAGGCTGAAATGATGATGATGATGATGATGAATATATTTCTCACCACACCAGCTCGTAAATAATGCTCTCTTTATATGTATATACTTACTTCTCAAAAACTAGTTTTCGACTCAAGAACTTTGGCCCCTTGTAAAACAAATAACTATTTACTCAGTTTCCATATAGGTATGTTTACATCATTTTACTTAACAAGGTTTAGTTAGTGGCCTAAATAGTCCGAAATCAGTATTACCTACGATATCACATTCAAGCTTTCAGTGCACACTCCCATTTCCTATGCGGGTTCTTGGCAACATTTGTAAATCAATAATCTCAATTTAATTGGGTTAGGTTATTAGAGTTATTACCTAATCTACTCGTACTAAAGCTTTTTTGTTTTTAACATTTTAAATCGGCAACAAGGCCCATATTACAAAAACCTTACAGACTAACATATATATGAATTAAAAAAAAAAAACAAAAAAAGTCCGTCCGTCCATTTTGTTCCTGTTTTAAAGCAAATAAACTGCCGCGAACGCGAACAATTCTTTTTCCAGATCTGTGAAAGTCGTAGTGGTGTTACCTATCTGCCTTTCTATCACTGAACATGCAAGAGTGATAGAGAGACAGATAACGAATTTTCGATTTTCGTAGTAGCCCCTCTGCTACTCAGAGCAATAAACACAGAAATAGGCCGATATCTTTTGAAGTGCGCGGTTATAGTCTGGTTGCGAGATCGGGCATTTTGAAACTTTTCTGATCTTGACATCGAGGCAAATATTGATCTGCGTTTATTTGCTATAATAATTAATTAAAACGGTCACTACCGTTTGGATCTGCCTTCCATCCCAACCTTCAAGCCTTTTTATAAGTTTTTGATATGGGCCAAAAATACCGTCTATTGGGTTAAAAATAATCCAATTTTACAGTGCTATAGTTCGTTTTTTTTAGCATTAGAAAGAACTTCGCAGAAGTAAGCTTGTGGTTCCAAATCCGGCACTTTTAGCGGTAATAATTTGAAGTAAATTATATGTATTGACCATGCTACATTAGATAATTCAATAATTATTAACAATTAAAGAGCCTGATAAAAACTGCGCGCTTGCTTCTGTGGAGTTCTTTCTAATGCTAAAAAAAACGAACTATATAATCTTTCTAATTTCCTCTTGCAAATGCTCCGGCTATGAAATATACCTATTCCTAGTAAAAGTTTTATAAAGAAATAGTAGCACAGGATATTCTCACAAAGGTGACAGAATGAGGCTATTATCGGGAATAAAACCTACATCTGACACAACTGGAGTTCAATTGTCTATAGGCTACGGTAGCCGCTTATCAGGCGGGCTGTAGAATTGTTTGCTTCTACGTCGTACAAAAACATTAGGTACCTAGAATTATATTGACAAATATATTTTGGGAATATTTTTCTTACTTATGAACAAAATCGTTATTCAAAATATAAACGACAAACATTTAATTAAAACAAGATATATTATCTTCAAATATACCTTTAGTTTTTAAAAAAACGGACGCGAGGCGCAACTGTCAATAATAATATAATGCCGCAGTAAAAAAATGTCTTCGCGTATTCATTCGACACAAAAGAAATCGTTTACTATTCCTAAAAGCTAGGGCCAATTTTATTATTCTCGTCTCACAACATATGTTCGGGAATATCTGTAATACATTTTCTCACTAAGTGACATTTTGTATTGTATTTACCTACAGATTGAATGGAATATGTAAAAAGCAAATCTGATGCAATCATATGAGAATAGAGAAATAAGTAAGCTTAGAGTGTTGTGCTGAATATACATTATAGGTATTTAAGCGAAATTAGCCACAGAATAAATAATAGTACTAGGTACAGAAGACTCACTCTCTAACAAAACGCGTCTGTTCTGTTACGATCAGCATAGATATGGCTGCTAACTGGCGACAGCGCCACGCGCGGCTTTTGGCTTTCCCCAAAATTGGGGTGGAACGGATGTACTACCTGTAGCAAAACTAGCAAAGCGACAAAATCGCGGAGTGAGCCACGCCTGGATTAGCGAAAATGTAAAACATTGTTGTGGCAGCTGTCCGACCTCTCTACAATAGCCCAGTCTCATTGTCTACACAAACTTCAATTTATAGACCGGTATACTGTTCAGTTTTTCTATAGGTACAATAGTCCCAATGCCTGCTAAGACCGGTTCATGGGTGTCTATTGTTGCACCTGTGAATGGGTTCCAGCAGGCGTTCTACATGACATTAAAGCTCTCCAAGGGGCCTCTACGTGTAGCCCGTGTAGGATCCATATCCCTACGCAAGCCTATGAAAAGACCGGGATTTATAGGACCGTGAAATTCAAAATGCAGTACAAATAATAATAATTATTTATAATAATAATAGAGTTCACCATACTTAAACTCACATACTTAACTATGTAAGCCATATCTATATGTAATGAGCATTCAAAGCTTATACCTACTTATTTCCCTATGGCAAATAATGTTTAAATTTCAACGTGGTGGCCAAAGTAAAAGGGTTTTGGGCTGTACGTTGACTATCAGTAGGTATCTATATAATGTAGCTATTTTATGTATTTGTATTAAAGCCAGAAGAAACTAAATACAGATAGTCCTAGATTACAATATAATACTTCATACTTCTTCTTATGGCATACTTCATTTGGCAATTTGTTTAAATATATCTCCAGACAATGTACTGAAATGGTGTAAAAATAAAAACCAAGAAAAATAAAAGTAAATTGATATGGGCAATAAATAAATAGTGATCCTAACTACATGTGATCAAGCCCATGCTGAGAATATATTGAATGGCTCTCGTAACTCACGTACACGTCTAGACTCAACATGTCTCTATTAAAATAAACAAGTTCAAATGAAAGTCACTTTGCAAATCCTAAGAAATATTTAGTCTGCTGCACATGAAAACAATATGATTAGTAAATTACACTAAATCGCGGTTTGCTAGATCTATTTGTTGATATGCTTGTGTTGTGTGAGGTCTATTTAATAGGATAGCTATTTGACTATAGTCAAATCAGTTTCTTTTTTCGAACTCAAAACGATTTTGCTACAATGGGATTTATATGAAACACTAGCATGTGACGTCACGATCAAATTACTTACTCTTTATAGTTTTATACGAGTTTTAAAATAGAAATTGTGTCTAAAAATAACATCTGTCAATGTTTCTCTATTAATCTTCTGGTGCTTTTCATGCATGCTGTAAAATATATTTTTTTAAACACAGTCAAATACTCTATTACATTGTTCTATTACAAGTGTGAGTATCAAGTTGGTATTTAAAAGGATAGTTTAAATTACATTTATAGTAAATAATGCCTACTTTGCTCCCCACTGAGTAATTAAACTCCAAGAGTTTGTATATTTGAAAACTGGGTCTCTATTGTTTCCCAAAAACTTTTAAGTCATAATGTATCGTTTTTCGTTAGTAATAATTTATTTAGTTCAGAAACGCGTCACTTTTCAAGAGTGACATAAAACAAACCTAACTTAACCTATCTATAGGATAACACGAAAATCCTGAAAAGTTAACGGTTTCAGTTTTATGACTAACGATAGTATGACAAATAATACATTATGACTTAAAACTTTATGGGAAACAAAGGGACCCCTTGAAAACTATATCACAATCTCGTTTAATTGTTACAACATGATAGTAGTAGTGATGTCTACTTTAAATCGATTTAATTTTTATATCATATATACCTACCACAATACAATGATTTTAAAAATATTGTAGGAAACACATTTTACGGGGTCAGCGTCCCAGTGCTTGACATATTAATCCCCAATAGTTGACAACTTATTACTAATAACGTAGGTATTTTTAAAGCTGACATTCTGTAGTGGGACAGTGAAGAGCATTCGGACTATTATATTTCGGAGAAATGAAATTTTCATGTATAACTACAATGAGGTCCATTTTAATTGCTCTTAGTTGTATTTCATTCTGGCGAGTATAATAATTTACGCATGGTTAAACAATTTACTGCTCTTCATAAAGATTTCTGTGTAATGGAGCGTGAAACAAGAATTAATTAGTATACAGATAGAAGCAATTGTTTGAAATAAAGCTACTAAAACGTACAAATAAATGAATTAACCTAACTACTTGTTAGTATACTAAATTAGTCGCAGTAACTAATATCTTAGGAGTGGACCTTATTTAAACTATGTACATTAATTTATGATTTAAAAATTATGTACCTACCTTCTAAGATGACTTTTAAAAGGAGATGAAGTCACATGGCCGCTTCCCGTACACAGAACTAGTCCCCATTTTACTTTCTGAATGTTGACTACATGGAAAATCACAATATATTCATTGTATTAAAAGCTTTTAATCACTTGTATGGAATATCTTTGCGCTTCTAACTCTTATAATAATCTAAAAAATCTGACGAACAAAGTCAAACGAAAGGGCACTGCCACGGTCACCTCAAAAAATTCACAGAAAGAATAAAACATAATTTAACTAAATCAGGCCCGTAAAGTTTTATGAGTAAGGGGGTTAATATGTACCTACTTAAATTTGAAACTTTTACCTGAAATACATGAACAGAACGACGACGTTCCCCCAGCATCCAGCAGTAGAGAACAGCAGATAGATGCCTCCAAGCATCTTCTGCAGCCAATCAGGAGGCGGCGCGAACTTCAGCCAGTGCTCATTGATCAAGTCCAGGTAATCATCCGTGAAGTACCCACTAGCTCGCCAGCGCGCTACCGGCCACATCCGCGTGAAGTTGGCCACGAGTACAGCGTGAAGCTCGTGCTTATCAGAACCGTTACTTTTAAAATCCTTCTCGGCGACCCGTCGTTCGATTTCCACTGTTTTATTTACGTCACGCTTGTGCCGTAATTGCATTCCAACTTGCTGATAACCGCGCAATAAACAAACGGATCGCGAAAACAGATCTTTTAAATCCGATTTTCCTGTAAACTGATTCCCGAGGTGTCCGTTGCAAAAAACGATCGCGAGGGAAAATTTAAATACGTAAATTAGTTTCATTTTCATCGTTGCAGCGCAAGACGTCTGCTTGGTGGGTTGGATAAATCTTTTATGGACAGACGGGCAAGACTGGCTTCAACTAAAGCACTTGTAGACCACGATACTCTAGGGACTGTTTTAGTTCTATACTTAAGTGGATTAAATTGGACGCTTTGAACAAAATCCCTACCGCAATTGCTAATAAAGCCATTTATTAGGTTGATTGATTGATCGCATATTGGTACTTTATGCAATTGGCTTCAATCTACTTACTTAATCATTCCTGACTAAATTATGTAGTACCTTCACGTCAATATCCTTATACGTATAGATAGATAGTAAAGATATTGTGCAGGTCAGGTATCTTTACTTTCTCCTATGCGTAATAAATATAAGCTTGTGCGGTATTTATTTGATGTTGGAACTCGTGCTGACTGACAAGCAAATGAATGGCACATTTAATAGGTACATAAATCATTAGATTGATTAGGCACAATTTTACATAAGGGAAACAGTCTCACGCATAGATCTAAAAGAACACGTAAACGTTCTCGTAAAGATCTTTTGTTTAATCTAAGAAAAGAATAAACAAAATGTTTACTAAACGTTGATTCATCGTAGCTTTTATAGCAATTTTGATTATTGCGCTAAAGGGATGTGTACCCAATCAGCTTTAGTGATTAGCTAAAGCTTGAACTCAATCAGCTTAAATGATTAGCTCTGTAGTTGCAAATTGTTTTAGTTATTCCTTTAGAGCAATTACGCTGCACCGAAGTTGCTACAAAACTTACGATGATTTATTATTCAGCACTGAGCTTCACCTTAGACCTTGTACACACTACATCGAAAGTGTGGGGATCGAGAATAGCTTATGGATTTACACAACATAATATGTCTGATAAGTTGCTTAACCTTGATAGATAGAAGCACCGATATGCGGTACAGATTCTCCTCACGCGCAAACTTTACCGCTGGAATAAGTTGTTAAGCTGTCTTAAGTAGGCAAACAGAGGGTCTACCGCGAACCACGTTCGAGATGTTGCCTGTCACAGTTACGTACGAATCTACAAGTGCGATATAAAGGCAACACGTCGAGCGTGGCTCGCGGTAGGCCCTCAGGGCCGGTGTTCAGCAATAAGAGGAATTTAGTCTGATAAGTCGGAAAATTGCGGGGCATTTTTGGATGAGACTAGCCCAGGACCGGGATAAGTGGCGTACACGAAGAGAGCCCTGTGCTCAGCAGTGGGCGACTGAAGGCTAAGAATGATGATGATGGCGAGTCTGATTAGCTGTGCGTCACATTTTCTAGCATTGGACTTCATTGGAGTATGCCAGGCAGCGAGCGAGTAAGCCAAATCTTTACGTTACGTTTTCAAATCAGAAAGAACGTTAGAGAATAATTTACTTCGCTAGGTGTGGAACTTGTGAGGCCACTATAGACACTAATGATCGGGGAGCCCAACAGGGGATTTTCGTAGTTGCTCGAGCGCGTCAGATTAATATATGAGTGATATCTTGCTACCCCGAGGAGTTTTACCCACACCTTACCCACTTTTAACCGTCTATGTTGAACAGTTGGTTGGAAATTAGTAGTAATTAGTAGTTGATATTAACCTGTAGCCGCCCATACGTCAAACCTTGCCAAGTAAAATGAAATTTTATTTTGTCACCACAAAGTTCAAATTAGAATGGAACAGGAGACCTTTTTATAGGTCTCTGGGCGGCTAGACGTTAATATTGTGCACAATTTACTACTAATTTACAGAGAGGCAAATGGGGAGAACATTTGTATGGAAAGGCGATATCGAGAGAATAAGACAAAATTAACCATGAACCCGAAAATAAGTTTAACAAGAAAAATATCTTAAATAAAGTAATTGTATTTACAACTTTGAAAACGAATCAAATTATTATTTATCAATTTAAATATTTGAATTTGTATTTTAAATTAGTCACACCACTATTATAATTATACGAAAAATAAACTTAGATGTTATACCTATATTGAAGAAAAAATGACGAAGCCCTCTAGTGGTAGAAATAGAGACCACATTTCCAGTAATGGGAAGTAACATTTTATCTTCTATATATATAAATGCAAGTGTCCTGACTGACTGATTCATCAACGCAGAGCCGAAACTACAAAAGCCAGAAAGTTGAAATTTGCACACCAGATTGCATTTATAAAGTGTACAAGAGATAAGAAGCGATTTTGAGAAATTCAACCCCTAGGGGGTTAAAAAGGGGATGAAAGTTTGTATGGGGTTAAAGTTTTCTTTTAAGCTAGGAATTTGAAACTTCGTAAAAAGATATATTATTAAAAAACAAGAAAACTAATTTCAGCGTTTTTGAAAATTCATCCCCTAAGGTGGTGAAAAAGGGGTTGAAAGTTTGTATGGATATCAAAAAAAAATTTCAAGTGGTGGACTTGAATCTTTGTATTTAGGGATGTTATTAGAAGACAGGAAAAGTAATTTCAGCGTTTTTTAAAATTCATCCCCTAACAGGGTTAAAAAGGGGTTGAAAGTTTGAATCCATTACAAATGCTTTGAAACTTCTTAGAAAGGCATAATAGCCGATTACAAAAAAAAGTAATTGCAACATTTTTGGAAACTCAACCCCTAAGGGGGTTAAAAAGGGGATGAAAGTTCGTCTTCGGGTGCAAATTTTATTTTAAGCTAGGAACTTGAAACTTTGTCAAAAGGTATTAAAATCAAATACAAGAAAACTAATTTCAGCGTTTTAGAAAATTCATCCCCTAAGGTGGTGAAAAAGGGGTTGAAAATTTGTATGGATATCAAACATTTTTTCAAGCGCGGGACTTGAATCTTTGTATTTGGGGATATTATTAGAAGAAAATAAAAGTAATTTCAGCGTTTTGTAAAATTCATCCCCTAATAGGGTTAAAAAGGGGATGAAAGTTTGTATGGGGTTAAAGTTTTCTTTTAAGCTATGAATTTGAAACTTCATGAAAAGATATATTATTAAAATACAAGAAAACTAATTTCAGCGTTTTTGAAAATTCATCCCCTGAGGTGGTGAAAAAGGGGTTGAAAGTTTGTATGGATATCAAAAATTTTTTCGAGCGCGGGACTGAAATCTTTATATTTGAGGTTATTATTAAAAGACAATAAGAGTAATTTCAGCGTTTTGTAAAATTCATCCCCTAACAGGGTTAAAAAGGGGTTGCAAGTTTGAATCCATTACAAATGCTTTGAAACTTCTTAGAAAGGCATTAAATAGCCGATTATAAAAAAAGTCATTGCAACATTTTTGAAATTTCAACCCCTAAGGGGGTTAAAAAGAGGATGAAAGTTCGTCTTCGGGTACTTGAATCTTTGTATAAGGGCATAGGTACCTATTATTAGAATACAAGAAAAGTAATTTCAGCAACCAACATCGAAATCCACTTGACTTAAAACGTGCTAAAAAAGAAAAGTAATTTCAACATTGCTTGGATATGAAAATTATAGGTACTAAAGATGTAAAATGTTGAAGATAAGATACCACGCGGACGAAGTCGCGGGCAACAGCTAGTATGTCAGAAACAACGCTACAGGCGCCCGATTCTTATTTACCAATTTGTTACGGTTTTGATCTTATTTTATTTCGACGATGAAAAATGCTAACACTGATCTGATAAGTGTTATTCGCGCGTGAAATGCGAGCCAATCACTAAGACGACCGCCAAGTTCGTATCAAACCATAACAAATCATTAAATTAGAATCTACCCCTTTTCCTTACTCATTAGGTAAGAGTTCCTTTAACGGCCCATATTCTGAGCGCGCTATCGCGGTAAGTAGGTATGATTTATGAGATATTATGTATCTGACTTTCATGTTGCTCGTTAGTAGGTAAGGTACGACGGAGTCTACAACGATATGACGCTGACGTTATTCGTAAGCGTCTTATGGCTCCTCTACACGATGGGCCAGCGCCGGCCACTCCAAGGGACTCATTTATGCGTTAGAGGGAGCAAGTGATATTGCTATCTCATTCAACCGCATGGGTGCGTCCCTTGGAGTGGCCGGCGCTGGCCCATCGTGTAGAGGAGCCATTACAGTCAATTTTGTCCGAATACCGGTATGAGCATTTATGTGTAATAAATGCTCGCGGGTGCGCTTCGGCGGGACACATCTCTTCAAAACAATACATCTTAAATATAACGTACATGGATTAAATTAAAGGAAACCGTAAAATTTACAGTTTATGTGTATGTATATAAGTATGTATATCGTCGCCTAGCACCCATAGTACAAGCTTTGCTTAGTTTGGGGCTAGGTTGATCTATGTAAGATGTCACCAATATTTATTTATTTATCAATTAATTAATTATTATTTATTGTGGGTCGCGTCGTCTAGTTGCTACAACCAGAACACAAGCTTCAATGGTTTCTAGTGCAAAAAGATATGTGTAAAATTTCATGTAGGTATGTTTTTATTACATTTTCTTTATCACAATTCGTATTTTCCCTGTCACTGTCACGTTGGTGAAATAGGGCCCAGGTATTTCTAGTCTAGTTCTAGTACTTTACACTTTTGCGGCCCATAACTACATAAAAGGGCGTTCAACCGCCAAAAACCCATTCACTCGTAATCTACAGATGTAATACCTCGCTGGACAATTTAATACATGTGTAGGGATCAGCGGTCATCGGGTATGTTGTCAAGGGAATTCAAGGGCCATGGCCGGCTCTAACGACTTGGAAATTGTAATCCCTTGACAATTAACAATGATGTGGGATCGCTGATATTTTTATTTACAGTATAATTTTACGACATTTTTCTCTACTGAATGGAAACACTGCATCATGCGTGTGAATGTAGGTGTACATTTAAATGTAAGTACCAACTAACGTTTTAATTTTGGATATTACGAGTAGGTACCTATACATATTAAACTGATGTAAGTACCTATTATATTAAATATGAATAAACCGTCTAAATAAAATATTGAGTAAAACTTTTGAGTTTGTTATTCCTAGAATTTATTTTTTATTTCAAATCATAGGATATTAATTATTACTCAGTTCATAATTTTAACTACGTTCTCTTCCCTAGGGCCTTGTTTATTATAATACCTAGTCATTTAAATTCAAAGCGCTACAATAAATACCGGGTGTGGCCTGTAACATGAGCAAATAATTAAAACATAGATTGTACTCCTCAAACGGTGACACTTTTGTTCTACAACTTTTAAAAATGATGAATTATTTAGACTCCATATTTTTCATACAAAATAAATATTATCTTCAATGGACGCCATCGCCACGCCTTATCATTGTGATTGACGTTGCTTGTCACGCCTTAAACAAAACAAAATTCGCAGTACATTGTGTCTTAGAATAAACTTTAAAATGTATTAAAAATCAAACCACAAGTTATTTTTAAAAGTCACTGAACAAATGTTAGTCAGTATGAGGAGTACAGCCTACAGTTTAATTTTTTGCTCATATTACAGGCCACACCCGGTATATTCATATATTTTTTGAAATTCAGGAAATGTCATCGTGGTTATAAATAGCCAGTATGCATGTATCAAAAAAGGTTTTATTCAAACTCAGCCTAAACTGCACAATTCCCGTCAATTTCGGTGTGCCCCTCGTACCTTATTCTCTATGATTAATATCATAAACCGATTAAAGTTAGAATTAAAATGATTAAATACCTTCAAAGATAAATCAACGGAGAATATTAATAGCAGGAGCAGGTGTTCCTTTAATTAACTCATAATCAGTCCAAATATACAAAAAGTATAATAAAATTTAGAACTATAATTTTATAACCAACGAAATTGATCTTCTAAAGGAGTGTTAAGGAGTGAAGAATAGTAGTAAATGAACGTAGCAGGTAAAAGTAACTGCCTACTTATTCAGTATAACTACAACATTTTTTTCTTACTTATTGGCGCAGAACGCTGCTCATATCGTCACATTGTATAAAAATACAGATTATATACAGATAAATAGCGTATCTCGCGCATGAGAGGAGGCCTGTGCTCAGCAGTGGGACGTATATAGGCATTATAGGCTGAAATGATGATGATGATGATGATGAAATAGCGTAAGCCGTCAAACGCAGACTAAGGCATAACCCTTGAAAGTATTTTGAACTTAGCTAAGCTTAGATAAGCTTCAAGTCCAAGTTTATGCTTAACATCGTCAGTGTTAAACTTAGACAAAACACATAAGTAAATACAATTTCTAATTTGTCAATCCCATGTAACAAGTAGACTTAAAACACCCATAATATAGGTAATGTTGGGTCAGCTACACAACAAGTATAATTCCCTACATTCAAGATGAAGAATTTAATAACACTCAGTGAAGTTTAAGTCCTTTTATTAACGAACAATAAGGAAGCAGGAATTGGGTCTCTCGGGCAAGGAAGTGGAATTTGCCTGCGCAACAAAAGCCGCAACTTATACGATCCTTTTGGTTGTATTTACGAGTAACGTAAACAAGAAGGGAGTGTATTAGACGTGGCGAAGGATATGGATTTTATGCTGTTTACTAACTACGTCATCCACGTTTTACGTCAACTACAAAACGCAGCATATATACCAGCGTCCTGGTATTAATTAAGCGTGACACCGTTAGCACACCCCGGACACTGGCGATCAAATGTATGAAACAAACACGTTCCTATGCACACGTCTAAGCTCGTGTAGGTGAACGCGTACCATGCTTGTGTGAGTGAGATAAGACGTGCGAGGGTTCTCGCCAGTTTGTTGTCAAGTTCGATGACCTCAATTACTCAAAACTCATTGCGCGAATTAGGAAGAAATAAGAATCGTATTATGTTGTAAGGTGGGTATCTAAGCTCAATTTATATAATAGTATCCTATTTTGAATCAGTATAAACAAAGTAACGAAAATTTTGTAAGAAAATTCAGGCCACCAACATATTACATAAGTTTAAAACATTATTTTTTGTTCATATAGGTATTGTATTGGTTTCAGTGTGATCTGATAGGTTTTGTAAATATTTGTTTAATATTTGAATATTTTACGTGGCCTCCGCTCTGCGCACCGCGTCGTCGCGTCCTTGCCAGCCGGTAACTGTGAGGTAACCGAGAGCGGGTGGGCGGCACTTTCAACGGGAGGCAGGGAGTGTCCATACTGTATGTTAGTACTCTTTATTATACTGTGCCGTTAGTTTCAATTGCTTCCACGTTTACGACCTGTACCACAGATTATATACCTGTACTGTGTGATAAATTGAGTTTTATGGGTGGACATGTGCTATAGGGTATTTGCAATGACTTCTAGTCAAATCAGTATCTTTTTTCGTACTGTCACAACGATTATTCTACTAGGTATGGAATTTTGTATGAAACACTAGCATGTGACGTCACAATCAAATTACCTTCTCTTTATAGTGTTATACGGGTTTTAAAATAGAAATTGTGTCTAAAAATAACTGCTGTGTACGTTTCTCTAACAATCTTCTGTTGTTTTATTTCATACATGGCATGGTTTTCACCCTCCTCTTCTTCTTCCTGGCGTTATCCCGGCATTTTGCCACGGCTCATGGGAGCCTGGGGTCCGCTTGACAACTAATCCCATGATTTGACGTAGGCACTAGTTTTTACGAAAGCGACTGCCATCTGACCTTCCAACCCAGAGGGGAAACTAGGCCTTAACTATTGGGATTAGTCCGGTTTCCTCACGATGTTTTCCTTCACCGAAAAGCGACTGGCAAATATCAAATGATATTTCGTACATAAGTTCCTTAAAACTCATTGGTACGTGCCGGGGTTTGAACCCGCGACCTCCGGATTGAAAGTCGCACGCTCTTACCGCTAGGCCACCAGCGCCATGGTTTTCACCCATCAATAGAATAATTCTTGAGGAAAGTTTAGATGTATAATTTGTTATCCCGTGGGAAGCCGGGGCGGGTCGCTAGTAAGTGTTATTAATCAGTTTAAAATTCGCTTGAATAATTCTTACTAAGCTTAAATCTTTTTACGAATAAATTACGCAAAGCTCGCTCGAAACTTATTATAAATGGGTATTTTAATACTAGAAACTTAAACTAGATTGTAGAATCGGGACAAACTATGTTTCGTCAACTTTAATTGGTTTGAAGTTTTGTACATCAATGTGGAAATCAGTAAGATCGTCTACAAGCTATTTCTTCGCTTCTAACAATTGCGTGTGTGCACATACTCCACTTACAGAAGGTCAGTAGAGCAGAAGGAGCAAAGTTCTTCCTTTCGGCACAGAATAAATAATAGTACTAAGGTACAGAAGACTCACTCTCTAACAAAACGCGTCTATTAAGTTACGATCAGGACAGATATGGCCACTAGGTAGCGACAGCGCCACGCGCGGTTTATAGCTACCAAAATTGGTGTGGAACGGATGTACTTTTAGCTACCTGTTGCAAAGCGACGAAATCGCAGAGTGAGCCACTCCTGCTTTCGGACTGTGTCTGAGGCAGCGAAGTACACGTAAATAAAAAATACGAGAGTTCTTGCCCTATGGCGACCGTCATTCACAAGTTTCACATATTAATATATACAAAACGGATCACTCACGTATTTTAAGTCGAAAAACGCTGGACATTTTTCACTCCGTACCGAGGAGTCATCAGGAGCTTGCGTTGACGGTGACGGACCAACGCAAGATACACAAGTGTCACAAACAAAAATTTTATAAGTAATAAAACTCACAAGCATGTGATATTTCTGTGACGAAAACCATTCCATTTCCACGATTTTAAGCAAACTTCTGAACCTCAAGAAAGTGGAACCTTTGTGCCACTTCGGAAATTCATACGCGTGTGAATTTTTGAGCTGAGATCAGTAGGCCAATTCAACTTGCATTTGGACATCCAAATTATGTCATTTTGTTATCATTCACCCGTCGTCTCGCTCGTGCCGTTAGATGTACGGATAAGTACAAGCGAAATGCACACGCGAATGCTAACTAAATATAATCATTTAGATATCAAAGTGTACTTTCGAATAGGCCCCCTGAGCTTAGCTGCGCAATCTAAAGAGTGTCAAATACGGAATCTAGATATCGGTAAGAAGTTGAGAACTTGTGAGGGTGAAATAAGTAAAATATTCTGAAAAAGTTACTACCTACTTGAGACCAAAACGATTTTTATTACTCGTTACGATACTCGTACCTATTTTATTCCACTAGGTACCTAATTCCTGACGAAACCTGCGTTGCGGATATAAAAGTTTAGTCTCTGAATAAAGTTTCCTACCTAATTGAATTGGTATCTTCCAAGTGCGTAGGTAGTAGGTACCAGTATCGGTCTTTATCAATTTGACAGTACATACAGTACATAGGGCGGTAAATTAGTACCGTACCGGGTCAATTTCCGACATAATTACGTAAATGTGCTAATTACCGAATTAGCACATTTACGTAATTATGTCGAAAATTGAAAGGGTCATACGTCATACGTATAATATATGTAGGTACTGTAAAGCGCGTTGTTACTATACACACGCGAAAAGGTAATTCGCAACTCATGTCGATTTAAAACACTCCATTCGATCGTGTTTTAATTTATTGCCACTCGTTGCGAATTTCCGTATTTCCGCACTTGTATCGTAATTTACTATTAATACAATCCCATGTACATTTCACTCTGTTTGTTATCCTTAATCAATAAAATAAAATAAAATCATTCGCAATACAAACACAATACAATGCCTTCGGTAGAAGAGAGGTATTTCGAACTCAGGTACTTTGTTTACCTTTTAAATCAATAATGAAATAATAGTCCTCCAGATTTTATTGCTGACCCCTTATCGGCGTGTTGTCTCTTTATCTTTATAGAGGTAGAAAATTTACGTCAAAACCGAATAGATAATTCAATCTTGACGTTTGTCCTAAAATGTCGTTGAGCGTTATCACAATTGATGTCAATTTTCTCCAATCACTGTCTCCCGGTAAATTCAAATGATCGATTCGTAAATATTTAATGATCGATTATATTTAAGTGGGATATTTTTTGCTTAATGGCACGGAACCCTCCGTGCGCGAGTCCGACTCGCACTTAGCCAGTTTTTTAAACTTAGACTTCTTGCAAGAGAGTTCTTACAAAGTCTTCACGCGAAGTTACGAGTACTTGTTCGTTTTGGTACCTAACTGCTTCTTAGCTAACAGGGTGCAGGCGGTGCTACGGCGCCATTCCCACCGCTAAGCAGTCGAAATATCAGCCAAACCACGACTCGATTATCAACAACGGGCTTGTTAAACTTGACGTTTATGATTTTTATATAACGACATTATACGAGTCAGTGTGTGTTTATATTACCCATTTTTACATATATTTTATACTACCCATTAGTGGTTAATACGAATCTCAAGACCACGTTACCCTGGTGGGGGCGTAGCTAAAATGACAATGGTTGATAGGAAACGTCGATCGAAACTTAGGGCCAGTTGCACCAACCACATTTGATAGACTGATCATCGTCAGCCGGCGCGCCTCGGCGCTTTACTATGAAACTTTCCATACATAGTAATTTAGCGAACTCTTTAACGATACGAGAAGTTTGGTGCAACCGACCCTTAAAGAAGGTATGGAAATAGTCAAATGACTTTTCGCAGTAATACATGTAATATTTGTCATCCCGACACCATTTTTCTATTCATTTGACGTTTGTTGACGTACAAGTTGTAAAATCATTGTAGGCCACCAGAAAACTGGACTCACTTGCGCTCTAGTTCTGTTGAGAATAGACTGCCTGGCTATTGCTAATGAGGTCTTTAGCTAGATAGCACTGGAAATTATCTCTCGGTGCTCAGCTAGGTACTAATAAACGACCGTATTGTGCCTCGGATTCCTCAAGGTGAAAAAAACCGGGCAAGTGCGAGTCGGACTCGCGCAAGACGGGTTCCGTACCATAAAGCAAAAAAAAAACGCAAAAAAATGCAAAAAGAAAACGGTCACCCATCCAAGTACTGACCACGCCCGATGTTGCTTAACTTTGGTCAAAAATCACGTTTGCTGTATGGGAGCCCCACTTAAATCTTTATTTTATTCTGTTTTTAGTATTTGTTGTTATAGCTGCAACAGAAATACATCATCTGTGGAAATTTCAACTGTCTAGCTATCACGGTTCGTGAGATACAGCCTGGTGACAGACAGACGGACAGCGAAGTCTTAGTAATAGGGTCCCGTTTTACCCTTTGGGTACGGAACCCTAAAAATGCTGTGAGTAGTCGAGGGCCGGGTTTGAGATAGACGGCGCGATACGGGAAATGAATTAGATTAGGGAATCATTTCCTGAATCGCGCCGAAAGTCGAATAACAGATAGAAGCAATAAAAGCACCTAAAAGTTACTTAATATGATCGTACTTGTAGATTATAACATGGCGATTAGAGAACCCAAATGAAATAGCTTTAAAATTAATAATAATTTGAGTAAGTCAATTATCTGTTTTAGCGGTTACAGTTTATTACCGCAAGGGTCTAATTACAGCTTTTAATTAGTTTTATCTGTGAGTTTTCTGTCTGTTTGTAATCGAATTTTACAGGTTGATTAAATTTTAACCTTTTCCTGATGTTAGATTAGGCTGGGAATTTGTATAAATAAAAAAGAATATTTTTTCAAGTACCCATTTAAGAGCCCTTCAACGTGCACACTAAATCGCTAATAGGCCAAGAAATAAGAAGCTATAGAGGGAAATGCTAGGAACACAATTTTTGACTCAGTAACTTTGTTTGGACTAGTTAGGAGGTGAACATATCAAAAGTCCCCGGCCGTAGCCTCGGTGCTGGGGGGGGAGAGGGGGAAAGAAGGTCTCATTTTTCGGTTTTTCACTAATATCTTGGAAACTATGCGTCTTAGCGACATGACTACTGAGACAAACCAAAAGCTGATAAAAATTGTTACAAGTTTTATTCAGTCAAGTTTTTCGATATCTTGAATAGTTTTTGAGATATCCGCACTTGAAAGTTTATTTAGGGCTTTAAATTTTATCTTGATATCTACATTAGTGAAGCTGCTAGGCCGTGTTTGGTATCATTTTCGTATAAATCGGGGATGCTGAATTCATTTTTGGTATCACATTGACACCATTCCTAAGAAAAAACATATAAACTTTATACAAATAACTTTTTTTTCTAATTCCTCTTCACGCTTAAACCGCTCAACCGATTTGATTGTAATTTGGTATACAGATATTTCGAGTCCCAAGACAGGACATAAGATACTTTTTATCTCAATAATCATCCTTTAAAGTTGTGAAATGGAGTATGGGGGGAATTCATCTTCATCGACGAAACTGAATTCCTGAGGTTCATACTGCTTAACGTAAGGTTTGAAGTCATGTTAGGTATCATTTTCATCTAAATCACAGATGTATACCATCCTAAATTTCACCTAAACCGGTTCAGCGGTTACTGACTCCCCATACAAACTTCCACCCCACTTTTCACATCCTCAAAAGATGCTTTTGGTTATAAAAACTATCCTATGTCCTGTGTCGAAACTGAAACTATTTCTGTACCAAATTTCAACGAAATTGGTTCAGCGGTTTAAGCGTGAAGAGGGATTTTAAAAAATATATATTTTTTTAATTTTGTTTTTACTTCGGAACAGTGTCAATGTGATACCATAAATGAATTCAGCACCCCCGATTTATACGAAAATGATGCCAAACATGGCCTAACAGCATCACTGATGTAGATATCAAGATAACATTAAAATCCCTAAATAAACTTTCAAGAGCGTCTATCTCAAAAACTATTCAAGATATCGAAAAACTTGACTGGATAAAACTTGTAACTAATTTTATGAGCTTTCGGTTTGTCTTAGAAGTCATGTCGCTAAGATGCAAAGTTTCCAAGATATCAATGAAAAACCGAAAAATTCGACCTTCTTACCCCCCTCTACCCCGCAGCACCGGGGCTACAGCCGGGGACTTTTGATATGTTCACCTCCTAACTAGTCTAAACAAAGTTACGGAGTCAAAAATTGTGTTCCTAGCATTTCCCTCTACAACGTTTTTTGAGCATTCATTTCCTGACCTATAAATAATCAAAGCT
Source organism: Cydia fagiglandana (assembly GCF_963556715.1). Taxonomy (NCBI): domain Eukaryota; kingdom Metazoa; phylum Arthropoda; class Insecta; order Lepidoptera; family Tortricidae; genus Cydia; species Cydia fagiglandana. Next base: position 19,103,448 of record NC_085936.1, on the reverse strand, counting down.
ACAGGGTATTTTTTTTTCTCGTGTAGCGGGTTCGATTCCCGGTTTAACCATGAAATTATTTAAAATGCAATTCAACTTATTTTTTTAAATCGAAATAATGTCTTCTTTCAGTAAGATGTTCATTTACAACAATTAAGGTACTTTTCCTTCAATGACGCGATATTTTTTTTCCATACATTTTTTTTCAAAAAAAATTAAAAAAGTATGAATGCAACTTTACTAAGTTTTAAAAATAAAATGAAGTCTTCTTTCAGCAAAATATGCTATCTATGATATTTAAGGTACTTTCCCTCCATGTGGCATCGCCGTGGGACGCCCTGTATAATGAAAACTGAGCCAGAATTATTCTGCGTAAATACTTTACGCGAGTAAACGTGACAGATGTTATGGAAAAATACGTGCGTTTCCAACGTGACATTTCTGTCAACTTGTAAACACAACAAATACGCAGATTTTTCACGAATATCAATGCAATTTTCAACGTAATATGTATAAATTTATAACAGTATGTGAACTTCAAGCAAAACTTTATTGCATCATGTATGCATGTAGAAGTTACATATGTATTAAGAATTAAGGCTCAATACAAGGAGCGGTACATAGACATGTTCTGTTTTTGTTGCTGGGTGCACATAACACATAGTAAGAATAAGACATACCGCAAGACCTATTATAATATTTACACAAGAATTGCTACGTATTTTATTAAGCATTATTATCTTAAATAAAATAAAACATACAAATGTTCTGTGGGTTTATTTATTTTTCTTTACTAAGTAAGTATTATTTTATTTTCCGTTGTTCAAATTATTGTGTTTGGTACCTAGGTAATCGTTTTTCATGTCAACTTGGTAACAGGAAATATAAAACTTTCTTCAAAAACTTTTGCTGGTGATTCTGAATCTGAAAATTTAAATAAGATTTAAACACATTTATTGCCAAAAACCCGCTGCGTGGGTTCATTTTGTATTGGAAATGGGGCGCTTGGCACTGAAATATACTCGAGATCATATAGGTACTATAAAATTAAAATCGCTATTAAGGTCATACGTAGGGTCTGTGCGGAAAGAGAAGAGTCGTAGGTATAATGTATGGGCTCCCCTAAATTTCACGACTTTTCTCTTTCCGGACACTCTATTAGATAATGTTACTTAGCAGTAGGAGACGGCCGCTGTCATGATGCGAACTGAAGCGGACCATTATAATACATACCAATTTTAATATTTTGAGATTTCTTCTCATGTGTGTATTATTTTCATCATAGGTAATAAATATGTAGCCAAAAGTAGCCTGTATAATCGCGCCGTATACTTTGCTTCCTATTTTTTAACACGCAATGTCATAATTTTAACTCGATTATTAATGATGTTTACGTAATTATCATATTTTGCAATTTTTGTCTTGAATACAATTATATTTTAATTTATACATTTTTTACTAACATTGATGTGTTTATTATTTTCGTAACTATGGCAACGTCAAATCTTTAAAAAATTGTAGAATGAAGGTTGAGTCAGTAACAAAGTGACAAAACTGGTCTTAGAGCATTTAATAACTGGAGTGGCCATTGAGTGCTTACTGTTAGGATTTAGGATTAGGGTTCCAAGCAGGAAAGAAAAGCTTGTTTTAACACCATATTGGTAATGTTTATTAATCTCAAGCAAGACTACATAGTGTACATAGTAATGGCGTCTCATACGAGAAGAAAGAACACCTACATTTGTTTTATATTGACAACCGAATAAATCAAATATCATAGTCGTAGTAGTCTCGTAGGTATACTCTTTATTTTTTTCCTGACATTATTACTTACCCCTCTGCCGAAAAACTTGCACAATTCTGCAAACTTTTGTATGGACTGACATGGCTACGTTACGTACAAATCATGTAGAAATAGCAATACATTTGACGTCCCCTCCCCCGCAAAAATCGGCAGACTGTTTTGTAAAGAAAATGACAGCGATGACATCTCCCTTCTAAATGCTCTTAGTGGATGGTAGAGGTAAGGAATACAATCTCCATGTAATTAATAATGAAAAAGTGTCCGTCAAAAACCTTAAGAGGGAAGTATACTACGTAATCGTCCATACAAAAAGAGAAAACGTTTTTCCACTTGTAAATACGAGTATCTTCCATTCCCCATGATTTTTAGTACGGTATTGATACAATGAAAAACTAGGTTTATGGGTTTTCTTTTTTTCGCTACTCTGGAGAGATTTAGAAAAATTATAATAGCTGACAGCGAGCCCAGTTTTTGCAAATATTCTCCCATAAAGGAGTTTTCTCATAAAGTCATAAACGATTCTCCTTACCTCTACCCTCCATATTCACGGCTGCCATCAGTATATGTAACATTACTTTCTGTGCATCTCACTTGCACTAATATGCGAGAGCGAGATGCATAGATAGTAAATTACGTAGACGTGAGAAAATGTGTCAATTTTGTTATTTAGTTCTTTAGGTGAATCCTAGAGGCGCTGTATAAAACTCCGATAACTCTTGCTCTGTTTTTTAGTATACTTAGAAAGGGACAGCATCGTTTGGAGTGGAGTGAAGTTAGGTACATAAGACCGTAAAGAAACGTAAAACGTGACTCACGGCACGTTTATTCACTGAAAGTAAGTGAAAAATACTCTGCCAACTGATAGTAGAGCTACTTGACTGTACATGAGAAATGCAGTGAAAGTCGTACGTGAGATGCATAGACCTAGTATTATTATTAGTATTAGTATTATTGTACCTCTATGGTGAGATGTGTACCAATCACCAAGATTGTCAAGATCGTATCAAAATGAGATAGAAACCGTAACACATTATTACATGAGAATTGGCCTCTAGGTTTGAAGCAGCTAACGTCACCTTCTTAGAAAGTGTCGACACTACTGCGAGCGTTGGGGGTGCAAGTTCAAGCTAAGAATTTTCTCTTACAGAAGGTGTCTACGTTCCAATTCACGCCGCTAGATGGCATGAAAATTAATACTCCGATACTCTGCATAGATACATTGCTTTGAATTGTCAGTCTGTAATATTACCTGTTTTGACCTATATTTTATGAAACATATGCATGCCAGTTTAAATTTGTTTATTACTTGTAAATAAAGGACGCGGTGTTTAAAATAAAAACCGGACAAGTGCGAGTCGGACTCGCCGACCGAGGGCTCCTTACTTTTTAGTATTTGTTGCTATAGCGGCAACATAAATACATCATCTGTTAAAATTTCAACTGTAGGTACATACAGCCAGGTGACAGACAAACGGACGGAGAGCCAGACGGACAGTGGAGTCACAGTAATAGGGTCCCGTTTTTACCCTTTGGGTACGGAACCCAAAAAAATTCCTTTATGATACCATTATACCTGTTGTAGCCTCAATATGTCTGTCAGACAAATCCGGATAGGATACGTAGTTGTCATTGGTTATAAGTCGCACCAATAAAAGTCTGCAGCGGATTTGATAGCCCACGCAGTGTCATCATCATCATCTCAGCCATAAGACGTCCACTGCTTAACATAGGCCTCCCCCTTGGACCTCCATACGTGCCGGTTGGAAGCGACCCGCATCCAGCGTGTTCCGGCGACCTTAACAAGGTCGTCTGTCCATCTTGTGGGTGGACGTCCTACGCTGCGCTTGCTAGTCCGTGGTCTCCACTTGAGCACTTTTCGACCCCATCGGCCATATTCTACGCGTGTAATGTGGCCTGCCCATTGCCACTTCAGTTTGCTAATCCGGTGGGCTATGTCGGTGACTTTAGTTCGTCTACGGATTTCCTCATTTTTGATTCGATCACGTAGAGAAACTCCGAGCATAGCCCTCTCCATAGCTCGTTGAGCGACTTTAAGTTTTGAGATGAGGCTGATAGTGAAAGACCACGTTTCGGAGCCGTAAATCATCACTGCGCAGCTGTGCGCTACGCAGTGTAAGTGTTATGTATACGTCATAATTTCATGGAAGTTTGACGTTTAAAATGATACTTGCACTGCGTGGGCTATCAAAATCGCTGCAGACTTTTTACGGTCTGACTATATCCCCTTATTGATACGAAACGGTAATTACATTTGCTGTTAACACGTTGCCTAACCACTGAATGTACATGTACTCAGGAACTTGTGGTTTGCTACCTAAGTTCATGACCAAATGTGATCAGTGCCACAGATACACCATGATCACATAATATCTTTTCGAATCATAACTACGATCATGATCATACTCCGGTTAGACGCAATTTGGTTTGTTTGACGTTTTAAAAGTGTGAAGATATGTGAAACTTATACTTTATTTTGATGACGATAAAAATATGACGCAAGACAATACCTGTAATTTGCTAAATGAACTTAGTAGAACTTAGTTGTTATTCGATGCAATTTTAATTAGTGTCAGGATGACAACAGGCAATATCAGATGTCAGATATTTATTTTACAGTTGCAATTAAAATAAGGCAAAAAGGTTTGCAATGCTAATTAATCAACTAATTAATATAGTTCATTTCATATTCAATTACACAAACGGGTCTACCGCGATATAATTTCATTGTTTTTACCTTTAATTCCGACGTTTCAGCTGAGTTGCATCAGCTGTGGTCACGGATCAGATGTGGTGGCAACTCAGCTGAAACGTCGGAATTAAAGGTAAAAACAATGAAATTATATCGCGGTAGACCCGTTTGTGTAATTGAATATGTGTACAAAACGCGAGAGTTTAAAGTGTTATATAGTTCATTTCAATCACTAGCACTGGTATGATTCTGCCCCCGAAAAACCGGGCTATGATCACGATAGATGTTGATTGTTGGTGCTTACGGAGATTATATTATGACAAGCTAAATGATACAAATGTGAATACGGCTTAAGATATTGTAGTTGCACAGTTAACTGCAATAATATATTACACAACGAAGGCCGCAAAAATAGCTGACATGATCTTATTAGGAGAGCCATAAGAGCGGGTCACATATTTTTGCGGCCTTCGAATAGTAACATATTATTGCAGGTGACTGTATCGTAGGCAGTGAACGTGTTAATACGAATTGCGTGCTCGAAATTATCCCCGCGGTATTAGGAATACATTAACTCCTCCAATTGCTTCCGAGTTTGTCTAATTCTGGCAATAATTCCAATTTGTGAGCAATGTGCCTGTTGAAACGATAATTTGGTGGCTGCTTAATGAAGCGGGCAAAATTGGCTACTAATTGTTTCTTCAATTAACCGAATTTAGATTTCTGTTGAAGTTAGATACTTAACTATACTAAAAATGCATACTATGAGCTGGAAGTCCGGCCAATTCGAGTTATGTGTTCTGTTTCCGTGAGTTCTGTTTCTGTGAGTTGTGTGTTCTGATTCCGATACGATACGTTATGCTCACTGATTCATCACTGAACACAACGGACATGATAACTAGCAGAGCTGCACTCATATCGGACACGTTTAAAACATCTTAAGAAGTAATTGACCGAGCAACGAATAAGGTGTCTGTTTCAGCCTCTCCTATGTATGTGTGCATAGGTCATATCTCGCATAGGTCGATTTATCCTCCAATTTAGGCATTCTATGTATATTAATTTAGAAAAAAAACACGACCACCGCAAAGAATGCGCAAATAGAACGACAGTGGGCACGGGCATGTAATTTTTTTTCGCTTTTCACTAAATTGTGTTTGTAAAGTGTTCATTTTCTAATTCTAATATTGGGATGCCCAAAAACGATTATTTAAGACTAATCTAATACGAGAAATTCAAATTTAACTTCAAACTCTAGATCAAGTTGGAACAAATAAAAGTTTCGTTTGCAAACAGAATTCGATCGTGCGATTGCATAAATTCTACCAAGGTGATGCTGATGATACTGCGAAGTTGGTGCAGAGAAACTTAGACGACACGAACAAGTTACAGAAGTTATGTAGGTAAGTATTATAAACTGTAGGGTGCTCCTTATTTCATCGAAGTTATATTTTTACTTTTCTCTATCACTGCAAACCAATGTATATTTTTTGAGTTTTTTTTAAATAGAGTGTCGTTTTATGGAACTTGCTGACTATGTAAACAAACCGCCTTATTGAATTTGTCTGTGCATGATGAATTTATTAGTGACTTTTGTTTACATAGGTTCTATAGTAAGCTAAAATTTAGATCCTCATACAAGATGATTTATTTTAAATTTTTTTTTTCGATTTTTCAAGTAAGGTGGCCGAAATAAATATTAAACGTTAAAAAAGAAACAGATAATAAACGAAAAATTGCCGCCTTCGGGTTATATTTTACTTGTTAAAAAGTATGCTCCGTACTGAAAGCCACGTTCTAAACTAATATAATCTAGTCTTCAGCTCTGCGAATTCGCAACTTCGCCAAAACGTCTCACAACTAGTGACGTGTCGTTACTGCTAATCTTTTCCCAGGCAGAAATATTAGGTACCATAATGTTTTTAGGAATATTCTCCTGGACACTGATATACCTTTAGCTGAAAAAAATAATAACACTTGTTGGTTGGTAACAAATTAATATTAACAATGATTAAGTAGAGAAAAGTTTATGATTACTGCTTACAGTATTTTTTTAGTTTTCTTGTATGTGTTCGCAATTTTGTCACAATCAGCCACACTCACAAAATGTTTGTCTGTGCCACAGCCTAAATAAAAACGAGGAGCTTCTTCAACGGAAGCACGAGATGGCGGATTGACATTGAATTAAAATACGTTTAATATAACTAATATGGAAGTTTTGTTAGAGTGCTGGTGGCCTAGCGGTAAGAGCGTGCGACTTACAATCCGAACGTCGCGGGTTCCAACCCCGGGGACTAATCCCAATAAGGCCTAGTTTCGCCTGTGGGTTGGAAGGTCAGATGGCAGTCGCTTTCGTAAAAACTAGTGCCTACGCCAATTCTTGGGATTTGTTGTCAAAACCAATGTCTCATGTCGTGGCAAAAATGCTGGGATAACGCGAAGAAGAAGAAGTTTTGTTATTAAAATTCCTGCGGTACCTACAACGCGTATGCTAGACTCACTCACACAGAGCAAAATCCAAATATTTGTGCCGTAACGCAAATAAACGGCAGACTTTGTTTTAAAAGAATAAAAGGTCGTCGACCTGCTTCAGCCAAAACGAAGCTGGGTACGGACCTAATAGTGTTTGTCGCATCTTTTATGTGGCAACTAGATGTTATAATAATGTTTTCTTCTACCGTGTGTCTGAAAGTATATTACCTATTTTTTTTATTTAGGTTTTAGCGACGCCACAGCATTTAACACATTTAAACACCAGCGGTTCAGTGAGATACGAAATTGTACATAAAAGTAATCGGTGATAATACGATTAAACAATCGGTTTAATTTGTAAATTTAATCGCGTGCCACTCGCAACATTGCATGTCTACAGAGTTAAATAAATTGGTTATTTGTAATACCTACACTAGGGAGTAATACATTTTATAATCCACTTTATTTAATTGGAACTATGTGCATGTTTATCAAATACTTAGGTACATGCCGGTAAATTTGCATATCAGTATTCAGTAACACAAGTTTTTCGATTTAAAATACGTGAGTGACCCGTTTGTTACACGGAAGTTTTGTTACCTATTAAAACACAAGTTGCCGTTGGATTGAATAATTATTGTTTCATCATAAAATAGGTAACCTACTTATGTTTGAAAAGCACACTTTATTTTCAATAATAATATGTACATGTCACGTAATAAGTATAAGAAAATGCCAACATTCTGTGCTTGTAATATTTTAATACCTACCTACATTACGTTGTCATATTTCACTGTAAATCGTATTTACGTACTCGTCGACTAATGTATACTCAATTCAAACTATAATGGCTAAAATATGCCATGCAAGCTATTTTCATAGGTCCCCGTCTAGAACCCACTCACCCCAAGTACCCTCGTAACATTTATATCCAATGAAATGTTTTGATACATGCATACGTCGAGAGGGCTTCAGACCATTTTAAGAAAGGCCTCGCTCTAGTTTCCGTTTTAGAAAATCGGGCATGTTAGCTAAATACTGGCGGGCCTGATATTTTTGTTTAGGTAAGAACTTACAGTACATCTGGTGATAAATTATGACACCACACCAGGTGCTATAATAAGCACATTACGTTACTACGTCGAAAATTTAAAGGGCCATAGTTTAAGAATCCAGTCGTTCAACGAGGGGTGACGGGGGGTCGCGAGCACCCGAGCTGCATACATCGCTGACATTGCATTGTTAGTAGCTCGGTACACGTCCTAGGCCGTCGGTCCACTCTTACTTTTTACACTGTGGTAAAACGTTGTACGATCGTATCGTACGTAACGTATCAATTATTTTAAACTAATCTATACGAATTTGTATTATGATCGTCAGTAGGGAAAATAACAAATGTCAAGCAATACACAATTTAAAAACCATTGATCGATCTTGTATCGTAAATAACTATTACGTACTACTAAAGAAAGGTTTTACGGTACCGCCTATTGAGGCTGACAGTGTAAATTTATACTAAAGCAAGTACGTACATACATCATAAAGTTCGCGACAAGCCAACTAGCGCTAGCCGGCACACTCCAGCCGCGGATGACGCCGAACTAATATTGGTTTAGGATGTTTATGTTATCGGACTTCACCCAGCACCTACTTCTGTTTGGCTAGTATATTCTGACGGCTAGATTCAACATTAATTCCTACTGATAAACTAGAAAACTGATATCCTACTGAAATTACTACATACTTACTTTAAGTTTTGATGTACAAATTGAAAATTTAAACCAGCTACCACTATTGTTTACCACAGCTATACCTAAGCTATGACCAACCTAATTCGTGGCAAATGCTAAAACCTGAATAAATTTAAGATATTTACACGAGCCGCTGCACATACATATGTATTATATTGATACTTGAACTGTCAAGTCATCTAGTCAGTCAGAAAACAATAATAAATAAATAAATAACTTTAATTTAAAGTTTTAAGTAGTTCGGTCACATGTGTAGGAATATAATTAGATTAAGCAGAAATTTTGTTCAGTTATTTGGCTAGGGAAACTGTGTAGAAGTAGATCTGTGTTAGTTAAAACCATAATTGGCAGGATGTTGCCAAAATCGTTGCGAGCTCGCTCCATCGTAGGCCACGTCTACGCCTCGGCTAGTCTGTGGCCATGAGTAAGCCCATTCATAATAATAATAAAAAAATCCTTTTTTGTATCACTGACTCACAAAAGTTGTGTAATTAGATGACTTTACATAGGTACAGTCAGCATCAGATATACCTGAGCGGGTAAGGTGTCCAAGAAAACATATACACTTCAATCGTCACAAAAATAAGGACATCTAAGTTGTCATTTTAGCATAGGCTTTCAGTTCGTCACATATATCTTAACTTTTGAGTTTTTCTTTAACACATACACCCTTATTTAATCACAATGACAATAACGGTTAGAAACTCAGTGGTAACTAAGCACTCAAATTCAAGCTGCTGTCATTAATACCTACACGCACTGCCAATCACGTACGTCAGCAGCCAGGGTGCCACCAGTTGCTAAGCAGTTGTTATTTCAATGGTAACTAAGCATCAACATTTTATCTGTTTAACTTTAAAAAAAATACTGTAGCAGCTACGAATTGACACCTCCTTTCTTAAAGAAGTATTTTATCGTCAAGTGTCAAACTTAGACAATAAATAAGTAAGTTTTACGAGAATGATAGGTTTTTTATTTTAACTGTCATAGGCGGCCGTTCTTCCAAATCGTAGAGCATATTAAATGTTAATATATTCATTTAGCCCGCTTATTGTACTAAAATATACTTTATAGTACTAAAATACGATGCTCCGAATCGATCAAAGAACGAAGGAGAAAATAATAGAATTGAAACTTAACACGTTCTCTGTCCCAATCTGACATGTAAACCTTATGGCTTTGTAATAGAGGCTAGCCGTTAAAACCATCACTGCCATGCATATACACCTACGTAATATGCTAACTGTTGACCATAGGAATGACGAATTTTGTTTTTACAACAGAAGAGAGGATAGAGTATACGGAGTTATACTCAGTATGTATCAGAACGAAAGGCCAAGAAAGAGACCCATTAATGTTTAGGTCATACTGAGCAACTTTTACTATGGGACCAACCCCGAAACCCCGGAAAAAAATTACTCTCCCATAGAAAATTTCAACATCAGACCAGCAAAATGTATGAAACTTCCAAGTATTTTTCCGCGTTTTCGGGGTTGGTCCCATAGTAAAAGTTGTTCAGTATAACCTAAACATTAATGGGTCTCTTTCTTGGCCTTTCGTTCAAACTAACGTTCGTACTAACAATAAGTTCAAAGATATACAGTATGTATCAACATACTGTATATCTTTGAACTTATTGTTAGTATAACCAGTATAACCTAGCAGTAAACATCAAATGGCATTCCGCACAGGAGTAATCTAAGGAACGCTTACTGCGGGTTCAAACCTACAACGTAACAGGACGTACATACTCTATATGTGACATATCTTCAAAAAACATATAAACTTATGCGAAATTAATATAAAACTACAAATTAATAATAGAAATGAAACCCAAAAAAAAAGCTGTAATCTCTAGGTGCGTCCGACTGAGATTTGAACCCGCGGTCTCTGCTTTGAAAAGCAAACGCCTTAGTCACAAGACCACAACGTGCCTTGACAATTGGCTCTAAATTCGGCTTCAGCTTTCGCTATGTGTCACTCATTCGTTTTGATGATTCTATTCAATAAAAGAAATAGTTTTCAGTAAGCTGACTGACAGGCCTCTGTCAATGGTTGAAGGGCAAAACGTGAGATAGATGTATGTGATGACAAGACTGTACTGCTTTCGATGATTGTCAAAACGCTTTACCTGAAATTAGCATAGCTATTATTCATTCAATATACGACCATACATGTATGCTTTAAACGTCTATTTTTCCATATTGTTCAGATATATTTGACACGTTGACCGCTTAGATACCAATGGGTTTTTGACAGCTAAGGTATCAATGACTTGTTGTAAGTGTAGAAATTAATGAATAGCGACTGTTAAGATATTTGTGACATGTTGAGCGCTCACAAGTAAATGCTACCATGACAGTCAACAACTTTTTGACAGTTTAAACGTTTACCTCTCTTTGAGCACCTGGAATGTATAGCGACTTCTGCTGCTGACTGTACATATGTAACGTAAGTTCCTGATTTGTTTGCATATAAAAATAATTAATAAGAAGCACAAAACTCCACTAATGGTCTTTACATGTAGTGCACCAGTTAATTATTCCAGATCTTCATAAAAAATCTAATGCCAGATATTTCAGATCATATATCTTATGATCAAATGTGTGATCTCCATAAGCGAGTCACGCGCTGCTAAAATCTCACGCGTCGCAAACTTTCTACTCTTCCACCGACCTCGTCCATTCCCGCCTGTCCTGATTTCCACTCACGTACCCTAAACATTAAATCAAATCACCTACTTCCATATTCTACGCATTCATTGTTTTTAAACGACTCAAGTTTAATATTGGCATTACTACAATGCCCGTTCATTATATTCTTAGACAATCTCGGCGCGCATGGCGTGAGCGTGACTGACGTTACAAAGGAAAACCCTTAATGAAAGAACTTTCAGAATAAATCTGTCTGGAGGAGTGAGATAGTTAGACGGCTGGTCTTGAGGCTTCCGGCAGTTAATAGCTCTGTTTGTAAAAGTGTTCCAAGATTATAAGCTAGAATCCGTCTAAGCTAACTTTGCACCGACTTGAATTGAAGACATCTTTCTGGCTAGCAGCTTTCTCTCGCAGCGCATCAGTATTGCGATTCAGCGAGGGAATGCTGCCAGCATCTTTGGCACAATGCCACGGGGGCTTTTTTTAGATTTAAGTATTTTAATTTAAATTAGTTTAAAATAAATAAATAAATATTATAGGACATTCTTATACAGATTGACTAAGTCCCACAGTAAGCTCAAGAAGGCTTAGTTTTTAATTTTAGTTTTTAATTTTAGATATTAATGTAGTTTACAATTTTGTTTTCATATCTCATGCTCTGAAAGTGGGTCGTTGTTGTTCTAACAGGTGCGCAGAAAGTGATACGTTTATGCTCTAGTACAGAAAAGTGGTGTACTCCTCTGCGTTCCCGTCCCACGAACAACTGGGTGGAAACAAAATGGAAAAATAGTGTCTTTATTTCCTCGCCTGGAACAATTGGTAATTGTTTAATTTTACTAATGCCACGTTGATCCTTTTTTATAAAAAATGATGTAATGGAATTGTTAAAAACAAATTATTCTTGATTTCTTTCGTTGAATTCTATTTACCTACTCGATTTCATAAGGCGGTAACCAAAAGGAATACACCAAAATATTTTTTAAACCTTACACTTGCGTAAATGAGCAAAGGCAGAATCTTATACAGCCACAGTTAAACGTTTGTATGATATTAAATTGATTTTTAAAGTTATTTAGCACTATATTCATGAATAAATTTTAATATTACTTATATTATTAATTAAATTGTTATTTAATATTTAAAATACTTTTATTACGTTATTACGTGGTGCGGCGCACTAAGGTCTCGGTGCGATCCGGTAGTCTGTTGCGGCTTTTAGAACGAAAAAGTATAAAATTAAAAAGTAAGAGGCAATCCCGCTGATTTTCATACTATAATGAACAAATCATTTTAAAATTATTGCAGTTTGTTAAAAAATGTGTGTTTTCGTAAATATTGCAATCTAAATGATTTTCGCTAGGGGTTATTATTGTTATTAATCTTCACACATGTAAAGTCTCCGATTGCAAGTAAGTCCTAAGGAAAATAAATCATGGCCGTAGATCTATTAGGTACTTATATTACTAATTTTGCGAAATTGCCTTGTCTTGTTTGGTTTCCTCGCATTCGATATGAAAAGTAGAGTGTTTAACTCGGGTGAAAGGCACCATTTCTGTCTCGGACTATTGGCGCTCTCACTGCGTTCGAGCGCCAAACTACCTCGACAGATATGGGTGCCTTTCAACCCTTGGTTAACAATCTACTATTAATTTATTGTACCTATTATAATAAATAAATCGTCCTCATCATGCAAAAAAAAAAAACAATAAATAAAATTTAATGCCGCAAAAACATATATAGTAGTGTACCCTATGATGGGCGTGGAACCAGTAATGGGACAAAAAACCACAAATCCTGTAAAATAAGTGTCTAAAAGTAGTTTATAAACACTGCCTGTGTATTATCATAAATAAGAGTCCTAGAGCTGTTTCAGTTTGAATTTTTATTAAATTTGGTTGTTTTTTAAGAAATTGGCGTCAACCCAAAAGTTGTCGTGTCACTGAAAAAAAATACCACTACGAATTCTTAACAACTTCGCTAAGAGAGGTGAGTTAATTTATTACATTTTAATTAATTAATTACTTGATGAAAACTAAAATGTGTTTTGTTAATTGCATTTACCATGAGATAAGGTATACAACATACTATGTTGTGAGTCCACAGATGTACAAAAATAGTGGTATTTGGCCCAATCCCATTATAGGAGCTGCAAAACTGCATACCTCCTATAATGGGAAATTTACATAATGATGCTTGCCATGCCATCATTTCATGTTTAAACAATACAGAAGTAAAATGTAGTTACGAAATATGTCAACCAGGAGGTATGCTCGGACTTCGGATAAATTAATATCGTTTTTTAGTGTGGGTCAAATCTTGGTAGCCGAGTTTGAGCCACTTTCCCGTTTTCCGATTGAGTTGAAATTTTGTATTCGTAATTAAATATGCAAATCGGATGATAATGCAATATTATGATAACATGGACCAGATCTGATGACCTATTTCAATATTTTATACTGATAGAGCAGTGTCCATTACTGGGGGGCCCATTACTGGAGCTTTGGTGTCCATGACTGGAGAAAAATAGCATAGTTTTAATTTGTTAAGTATGTGGAAACTCATTGCAGTATCTTTGATACAACACGCCTGAAACATGAAAGACGGGTAGGACTTTCATCTTTCAATACGCTAAGCGGTAGACCATTCACATGTATTAGGGAAATATCACAAATACTCCAAATTCCCTCTTAAATGTCCCATGACTGGTGCTGTTACTATATCATATTTTTAAATTCCGAATGCTTTCCATTACGACCTCCAAAATAAAATGTCTGCAGCATTGACCGGATCCATTTTATATCCTCAGACATAGATGCATTATACATTACCTTACCCTAGACTAGACCTTGTTTTATTTCGACGATTCGCCCGCTAGCCGTATATCAAATAGTTCTATTTTTATGAGAACTGAATCCTAATAATTTAACTCAAATGGATTTTAAGCTTTCGAGAAGGAATCATGATAAGGTCGAAAAGGATCCATAAATGATCATATATTTAATATTAATCAATGTTATGTGCCAATGCCAATAGGTATGTGTATAAATTCAAGCAAAATGCTCTGAGATTAATATCAAAAATATTAAAGGCTGAATGGAGTTATAATTTGTAATTTTTTTTAAAACCAATCTTTGTATAATTTGTTAAACCACTAAAATAATCCCATTGATTCTCAACAAGATAAATTTCTTTTCTAGTTGAGTTGGAAAGTAGGTATGGTAGTTACATATTTTGTAAAAAAACTAGTGGCTTCGCTGATTGGCTATTTGGGTAGGTACCTATTAGCCAATTTCGGTCATTTCAGGATGATTTAGTATTTAGATGCAACCCGTTTTGAAACAAAGTATCGCCAAAGTCGACGATTTGGAGTTTGCGAATTTGGATCAAATTTACATAAAATGAAAGATGCTTTCCAAGAAATCTAGTCAAAAATTTGACATTGAAATTAAAACTTTAAGCCCAAGGAATAAAACCCATTTTACTAAATCGCTTATGCGTCAGCAAGTTTAACTGTGTCGGGGCTAGCGATTTGAATATTGGGGGACGATTAAATTTGAGGTAAAACCCTTCATTTGAGGTTATATCCGTTATTTGAGGTTAAACCTTTTGTTATTGAGGGCCATCTTTCGCTAAACAATAACTTTACACGCGCCTTTTGTCCTCAACCTAAGCCCTCTTAATGAGTTATGCATGTAGGTTTGATTAATCGTTATCACGCCTTAATAGATATACAGGCCGATTTCAGGATCGTGGAGCAAGAGAGCCAGACATCATACAGAATCCAAAGATGAGCCTAATGATGTTGTTAATTATTGTTTATCACCAATAGTGAAGATTATTTTCCAGATGACAAGTAGGAAAGAACATTTTTGCGTACAATTTGGTGACCCTACTCAATGTGACATCTTGTCGCTTTCCATACAGCGTATGTCAAAAGTCATAGGGTGACCATAATTACTTAGTATAACATTAATTTTACTTGAAAAATAAGAAAAATTAAAGTAATTATCTTTTAATCAAATACTAGTTACCATATGATAATGTGGATTATTTACAGAGTCAGAAAACGTGGTTCTGGATCACGATCCAGAAATCACCCTGTATGTATTGGTTACTACCAATACCTATATCTAATATAAGTAATCTATCTTGTAATCACTTACTTTTTGCCTGACTTACAGCAAATAAATGGTTTCTTTTTGCGTGTATGTCTGTTTTTCTGTAGTTTATCGACTGGACTGATTTTGATGTGTTGCAATGATGTATTGCAATACATCTCTTACATGTCTTAATTGTAAGAATTCATCATCATCATCATTAGTCCACTGCTGGACATAGCCCTCCCCTAAAGAGCGCCATAGCGCCCTGTCTTCAGCTTGCCGCATCCAGCATCTGCCTGCAGTCTTTCGCAGATCGTCATCCCACCTGGCCGAAGGGCGTCCTACACTACGTTTGCCGAGTCGCGGTCTCCACTCAAGAACACGTTTCCCCCAACGGTTGTCGGTTCTTCGTGCGATATGGCCAGCCCACTGCCACTTCAGCTTGCTAATTCTTTGAGCTATGTCGATAACTTTGGTTCTCTGTCGAATGTATTCGTTACGAATCTTATCCTTCAGAGAAACTCCGAGCATAGCTCTCTCCATAGCTCGCTGAGCGACTTTGAACTGGTGGACCAACCCTACCGTGAGTGTCCATGTCTCGGCTCCGTAGGTCATGACGGGTAGGACGCACTGATTGAAAACTTTTGTTTTCAAGCATTGCGGTATGGATGACGAGAAGACTCGGCGTAGTTTCCCAAACGCTGCCCAGCCCAGCTGGATCCTCCTCTTGGCCTCCTTGGCTTGGCCTATTGTAAGAATTATAGGTTATTTATTATAATGCACCATATAATTGTATTTACATGCATTTATGTATATTTTATTGCAAATAAAGTGATTGATTGATAATTATCAATAATAACAATTTCTTGGGATTAATACCTAGACTCAATACCTAATTGTATTTTTTTGTGACAAAAATATCGCAAGTGTAATCTAATGATAAAATTATTGGAAACAACTATCTGTAAAAATTACTGCTACATAGCTTGCATCTCATAGAGATAATATCTTAGCTAATATATTATAACTTATTAAGCTCGTTAACTAAAATTAGTGCCAAAGTCAGTAGCGTAGCTAGCAATGGTGGCACCCGGTGCGGAAATTGTGGGTGTCACCCCAAAATTCAATCAAAATTGTAAAATATATTTATAAAGACTAATTGTAATTTATGTTAAATAGCTCAGGATTTACTCCATCGCTTTCATTTTACGAATTTTTATAGGTGGCACTACTGTTCACGGTCGGGTGTCACCCCTAAATGGGTGACACCCGGGGCGGACCGCCCCCGCCGCCCCCCCTCCCCCTAGCTACGCCACTGGCCAAAGTATTCTTTGAACTTACGAGATCATAATTCTACCTCACCTAAATACCACAAACAGTAAAGGATAATATTAACATTCCATGCAAAAATTCCAATATCTAAAAGCAGAGAAAACCCAACAGTAAACATTCCAGCGTGATTCTGTAGGTATATATATAAATCCTTTGATACGTTTAGGTATGCGTCCATGCGTTCTCATTGAAACAGAGTTTCAATTGTTTCGTTGATTTTTGGCGCCTATATTTTGTTCATCCTTTGTAGGTAAATTTGGGCCACAAAACTAAATAGAATTTGCGAGATACGTTTGTGTTTGTAAAAGTTAGCGGGAAACTGATTTGTGGCATCGACAGGTCTGTTTTTTCAGTTAATTGTTGTATATTTTAAATAAACTCTACTACCACTACTAATTCTTTTAATACTATTGAGATATTTGAGATTGATTGCATTGAATAGGATCACCACTCATAGTATATTAAATGATTTATTGTATACAGTAAAGTAAACAAATCAGACACTATTTTATTTGTCGCAATTAAGGTCTGAGCGTGTCATATTACATTTTACGCATATCACTTTTTTATTTATTTACCGTAAGGTAAGTCCTTTTTGTATATGTTATATCAAAAATAATGCAAGGTTTAATTAAAAAGTTAACAGTTGTTTTCTTTAAACAGAAATTTTGTTAGTAACCCGTAAAGTTAACAGATTGGAGGTATTTATGCATGGCACATCAGACGAACAGCCTCTACGGCTTTTGTAAACACTTATGGACTATGTAACACATATTTCCACAACCATTTTACAATCGTGTGGTTAAATTTCTTAAAAGGGAAAGCACAATGTAAATATTTCATGTTCAATCGAGGTTTAAACAAATGTATAGTCGTATGTGTTTAAATTGTTTCACATCATGGTGACATTTTATACAATCATAATATTACACATCATTAATGCAATTATTGTAAATAAACCCTAAAAATAATTCAAATAAAACTTAACCTACCTACACAAATCTTAAAATAACCCACCCTGCATCGTACCTGGCTCAAAGGTCCCCATAATGCCTGCAGCATTCCCCCGCTGAACTGCTATGGAGACCTGTTGAACCAAGTACGACCCAGAGCGAGGATCACCACCTCTCTCCCGCAAACGCCGGCCTAGTTATTTCCCCAAAAAGTCGGCGAGCTTCCACTCCCTACGGCCCGCTGTCTCCAGTGCTACCGGCACAAAATCGTAAGCAGATGCCAGTGCGGAGTATTTAATGTGCTTTTGCTTGGCAGCAGTCTCCGCCGCCGAACCAGCACAACGCATGGTCTGCCCTAAATGGGATGCAGCAAACGTGCTCACGCAAGTTGCATCCCACAAGAGGCACCGTCCTCTCCGCCACGGAACCAACGTAAGGCCGTCCGGCCTCTTCCCATCCATGCGACTGAGACCCGGCGGCTCCAACACACAGGAATCTTGACGTGAATAAGGCCAATGGACCAGACGGTATACCTGCACGTGTACTAAATCAGTGTGCGCCTGAGTTGTCTCCTGTACTGACACGCCTGTACCGCCTCTCTCTCCAAACAAGAACGGTGCCGAAATCCTGGAAGCTTGCAAACGTGCAGCCAGTACCCAAGAAGGGTAGTCGTGCTGATCCCTGCAATTACCGACCAATCGCCATTACCTCCATGCTCTGTAAAGTCATGGAAAGGGTACTTAACGGCAAGCTGCTGGCATACCTCGAAGCAAATGATCTGCTCAGTGACCGTCAATATGGCTTTCACCAAGGTCGGTCTACTGGGGATCTTTTAGCGTATGTCACGCACTGCTGCGGCGAGGCCATCGAGAGGAACGGTGAAGCGCTTGCTGTTTCACTGGACATCTCGAAGGCCTTTGACAGGGTTTGGCACGCAAGTCTCCTTAGCAAGCTTCCTGCATACGGCATCCCTGCTGACTTTTGTAGCTGGCTATCTGATTTCTTGAGTGAACGGTCGATCAGAGTAGTTACTGATGGCTGCTCTTCGGACCTCATGGCCATTGACGCCGGTGTTCCTCAGGGGTCTATTCTCTCCGCAACCCTTTTCCTGCTCCACATTAACGACATGCTGCAACCCAGCATTGTAGGTTATGCAGATGACAGTACGGTTGTTGAGAGATATTTGGCTAGTGCAGGGGACAGCAGGGAGGATATACGTTCACAGAGAGAGGCCATGGTTGAGCGAATGAACTTGACCCTTAGTCTCGTTTCCCAGTGGGGTGATGACAATCTGGTCACGTTCAATGCCTCCAAAACGCAGACGTGTCTATTTTCCGCAAAACGGAGTCCATTCGACCAGACTCCTTCTTTCCGGGGTGCATCTGTACCTATTGCCGACAGCCTGGAACTCCTCGGCATGGAGCTGAGTTCAGTCTTCAGCTTCGGCAGCTTCATTGAGTCTAAAGCACAAACTGCGGCCAGAAAGCTGGGCGTCCTAAATAAGGTGAAGCGATACTTCACACCTGGACAGCTTCTAACACTTTACAAAGCTCAAGTCCGGTCGTGTATGGAGTATTGCAGCCACCTGTGGGATGGCTCATCTAAATACCAACTCGCCGCTTTGGACTCAGTGGAGCGCAGAGCCAGGAGGATGATTGGCGACAAGAAGCTAACGGCTAAGCTTCAGTCTTTGGCCCATCGGCGGAAAGTCGCCAGCCTATCGGTATTCTACAGGCTGCACTTCGGGGAGTGTGCCCAAGAGCTACACGAGCTTATTCCACCGTCCCCATTCTACCATCGGACTTTTAGACGCACGGCCGGTTTCCATCCTTACATGGTAGATATTCCACCAATTCGCACGAAGCGCTTTGCTTCTACTTTCCTTATGCGCACTGCCAAGGAATGGAATTCCCTGCCGGCGTCTATATTTCCGTGTTCTTATAACACGGCAACCTTCAAATCAAGAGTGAACAGGCACCTTCTGGGCGAGCTCGCTCCATCGTAGGCCACGTCTACGCCTCGGCTAGTCTGTGGCCATGAGTAAGCCCATTCATAATAAATAAAAAAAAATAAAAAAAAAAAACGTTTGCCGAAACCATGGCCCTCCGCACAATCTCATTTATAGAGTGGTGTCTCGGAAAACGGCCAGCGCATCGTCGGCAACTCAGGCCATGATGCCCGTTCTCCGCCACCCTTGCTCCGCAGCCACAGCGGTGAGGCTCACACACTTTTGCCCCCAATCTGAGTGCCACAGCTATTCTCAGCGAGTCATTGTCTAGCATGGTACCCAGTTGAGGTGAGGGCAATGCATGGAGCCACGCCCCTGATTCTGGCTCCGCGACGGCCTTGAGACGCGCCAGATCTGCTCTCGAGGCACCAGACACCAATGAGCTGTATACATGTTTGCTCCGCACGTCGTATTAACATGACAAATATATAGTCGCTTGGGGTATGCTTAAAATCAGAACATTGCTCCATAAATTAGAAACGAATTAAATTGTTTTGCTATGTGCAATCGACGTCAAAGATATGTTTACAGTTTTGCACATTGGTTTACTCGTTAAAATTAGATTTTCCTTTTATTTAAAGGTCCATCCTGTCCACAGTTTCTTTATCTTAAGTAAGTTCATTCCTATATTGAGAATTAAAGGTAATATGACTATTTATAATAAGTTCTCGATTCTGTTAATGGAATCAATTTATTTTATATAACTACAATATAAAGGCTTCAATCTGTGCTTAATAACTTGAATATCCATTGGACATATTTAGATTTGGGAAAAGAGGCACGTACCGCAGCATCCCAGTTCGGATATAAAATAAATGTTATTTATTACTAAATCTAATCTTGAGGGACCGGGCTGGGCCGGCCCGACACTGGGGAGTGCTCGAGCCTTGTGTTACTACGACTTGCCTAGCACAGGCCAGTCTAACTATTAACCTCTTGTCTGTTTATAATAAGCTGATAACGGGCTTAACCGAATTTTGAGTCATCTCTTTCGATAACGATTGATTTTACTCTACGTATACTCGTATTATACAGTACATCCAAGATTTGAACCATCTCACAGATATGAAAAGTTAAAAGAACTAGTGTAACTGTTACCTCCATAAGAGGTAAGTGGGCTAAAGTCACTGAAATGAGACTGAGGCTGATCTGTCAAATCCAATATGTATGTAATTCATAAAATAGTGATGTGTACGGCTACCATCGGATTGGCATTGGCAGAAACGCTATAGTGAACGTAACTTACTTTATATATGTCTCTTTTGCACTATGTCAGTATGATCGAGATGCGTAGAAAGTAAATTACTATTAATACTATTAGCTTAGCACCTTTGCATTCACATTTCTGGGGGCGTGTCTTTTCTCTGCAGCTGACTGTATACATACTTATCGATTACATTCATACTTATAATGTATACATCGTACATACATAATATATAGGTACTTCTACTTACTACGGTGTAGGTACCGCGATAAGAGTTTGGTAAGCATGTGGAATCATAAACCTAACTGGAGTGTGAATCACACTTTACTAATAGTTATGAGACAAATATATCAAATATTTTGAAATACGACGAGCACCTAACTTTTAAGGAGTGTAATTTGTGCGCAGGACAGGTTCTCAGCGTGCATCTTAGGGGGCGCTTTCAAACGTTTTCACGGTGAGAGGGTGGAAACCTAAAAATGTTAGTATGGCGACTAAACATATCGGTTCCTTTCCTATATACAGGTTGAAACATTTCTAGAAAGTGAATTAAAAGGATAATATTATCTAAGTGATCTACAATCGAGTTATTATAATCGTAAAGCTAGATTAAAAAGTAAAACAAAATCATTAAAATAAAATATTTTTATATCAGTGACCCTTTGTAGTGGTACAAAGTTAGGGTTAGACCTCCAGTGAATGAACACTTAAGCAAATTTCCAATTTTGAAAAATCATTTCTCAGCGTTCATTAATAATTATAATAATTCATTGCAATTTAATCAATCCACACATAATATACAGCTAGCGGCACAGTCTGAGTCATTTACGTTCATTCTACAGTCGGAGCGCCGATGCCAAATATTAACAATAACCCTCTTGACTGCCCATTAGTATACCTTATGTCATTGCAATACGGATCACAAATTGTCAACAAAAACTTTGGACGATGTTACTAATAACGTGGAGTGGATGCCAGTTTTTCATTGATACGGGAAGTAATGAGCCATTTAGCCGACCATAAAATTTTGCTGAACAAGAAACAAATAAAATATAGGAAATGATGCAATGAACTATTTTATTGTCTGCAAATAAAATTCACGACGCCAATTTTGTTGAAATGATTTGATATGGTTCTCATTTTGTTTTGATACTACCGTGATCGTGTGCACCAATCAGAGTTAGCGGCTCACGCTGAATGGTGATGACTAAATGCAATCGGGAGTCATCTCATATGGCATTTCGCTCGCACTTATTGGTGCGCGTGAGACGTGAGATGCCTGATTAACATCGACCCATACAACTTACAGGCCATACTAACAAAATAATCTACCACAAAATCAACAAGAATATATTTTTAACGATATAAAATATTTTAACGGCGCACAATCTCTTACTTTTCAAAATTGAGTACTTCACACTAGATATACACCCAAATTACACTTCTCGAAAAAAACGTGTATACCGATAGCGCCGCGTTTCCAGATACAGAACACTATTACCAAAAAAACAATGACATGGCTCAAAGTCATATCAAAATGAAATAAAAACCGATAAAATAGAATAGGGTCGATTCTTGTCTCCGCTTGGACGGGAGCATTCAAAAGTTTATTTTAGAAAGAAAAGAGGTCAGCCAGAGGTTTTGCTGAAGGCTGGTATTTCAGTTATTGGCTATATTGGCTTCAAACGTGCTTCGGACATTGTTGTTTCGGGTTACAGCAATACCACTTACCGAAAATGGTTCCATTTCATTTATTTCTATAACAATAATACATTGTGTTAGAAAACTTATGAACTAATTACATACTTATAATCTAATTAAACGAAGTAAAAGATGGGACATGTCAGCAAATAAGTAAATAAGTTTTCAATAATTAAATTAAACAATTAAATAACAGGTGAAAAGTACTAATAAAATAATATAATATAATGTCAAATATAAAATGTTATAAAATCGTACCCTACAATAGTTACAGTGAAATAAATATTTGATAACATGTCAATCAAAAAAAAAACAAATACTTAACTAAAAAACAAAGAAAACTTGATTCAATTAAATAATATACGGTGTACATGTCAGAATTAAATAGATTCATAATTGTATTGGAAAAACTCTTCAACTGAATAAAAACATTTAGCTAGCAAAAACGACCTTAATTTATTTTTAAATGTAGTTGGGTTACAAACCGCTTTGAGTTCTGTGGGTAGCCTATTAAAAACTTTGATAGCCTGGTATCTAGCACAGTACTCAGTGACTTTTAGTCTTGGTGTAAAGGGACGGTTCAGGTTTTTTGTTCTTGTTGCCAGTCTTATCGCCCGAGCGTCTACAGTTTCACTACTTGCCAGAAATTTTACTAAGTCCGTGCATAGTATCATAATATAAAGGCATGGTACAGTTAGAATGTCTAATTTGGCGAAGAAGTCTTTACATGAAACCCACTGGGGTATACGCACCATTATTCTTATTGCCCGCTTTTGAATGATGAAAGCTCTTTTTATATTATAACTATACGTTGCCCCCCAGAATTTAATGCTGTATCTGAGTTTTGAGTCAACTAAAGCGTAATATACAGTTTTCAATCGATCTATTCCGATGATATCTCTTAAATTTCTCAGTGCAAAGCAGGCAGAACTAATTGTGTTTTCGATTTGATTCAATTCCTGTTTCCAGTTAAGAAAAGAATCAATTTCTACCCCTAAAAACCTGACAACCTCAACGGATCGTAGAGTGTTATCGTCAAAGGCTAGTTCTAGGATGTCCTTATTTTTTCGATCACTCTTAAACTGGACGATACTTGTTTTTTCTGTATTTAATTTTAAATTATTATCTCCAAACCACTTATGGAAAACTGAAAGAGCCGTTTTAATATTATTTTTTAGTTCGACTTCATTACTTGCACTAATAATAGCATTTGTGTCGTCGGCAAATATCACCACGTTTAAATTATTTTGGGAGTTCTGTACGTATTTTATGACGTCATTTATAAATATGATAAAGAGAATAGGGCCTAAAATAGATCCTTGAGGGACCCCTCTAGTAATTGTGGTCATTTTTGACTTGAAGACTTTGTCTTGTCCCTCATCTACGTTTCTAATTTCTACATACTGTTTCCTGTTCTGCAAATAATTTCTAAGTATTTGAAGATTTTTCCCCCTCACTCCGTAGTATTCTAACTTTCTTAAAAGAATTGTATGGTCTACTGTATCGAAGGCGGAGCTCAAATCTAGGAAGAGACCCGCTACTTTCATTCCATTGTTGAGGTACTGTGCTACGTCGCTAAGTAAAGTATCTATTGCATCTGTAGTGCCAATATTTCTTTGGTATCCGAATTGTCTAGGATTTATTACATTGTGTATATTTAGGTGTGTACTGAGCCTTTTTTTGATCACTTTCTCGAACAATTTTGACATAACCGGCAATAAAGAAATCGGTCGGTAGTTTTTTGGATCATTCTTAGCATTTTTTTTATGTACTGGGAGAATTTTTGCTACTTTGAGTTGATCGGGAAAGCTGCCTAGTTCATAGCATTTATTAAAGAAGTGTGCTAATGGGCCCGCTAGTAAATCAATATTGTCCTTGTAAATTGTAATCGGCATTTCATCATGGCCACAAGATTTTTTATTTTTCATGGAAGTAACAAGGCTTTCAATTTCTTTAGGTGTTACAGCCCACCACTTCATTTCATTGTAACTTGTTTCTATATTACTCTCTATCATGTCAAGTGCATTGCTACAGTCACCTACATCAGCGCTCTTGCCGTGATCAAACTTGCTCGAAAAAATATCTGCAACTTCCATTGAGTTACAAATTACTTTGTTGTCTACAACTAGCTGTATTGATTTTTGATTATTCTTCTTCACCTTATTTCTACATTTATTGACCAATTTCCAAATACATTTCACAGAATCATTGGATCTGTCTACTTCCGCTTGAACGGCAAGTCTCCTAGCTTGTCTCATGACTTTTCTATAGAGTTTTATGTATTTATCTCTATAACTTAGGATGCTGCTGTCACATTCAGATTTATTAACAGAGTTCAAAAATCTTTTCATTTTACTTGATACCTTTATCCCCTGAGTGACCCAATTAAGTGTTTCCCGCTTATTAAGCAATATTTTTCTTTTCTTTTTTTTGAAACTTTCTTGGAAAATTTCTTTAATTTTGTCTAAGAACTTATTTACTCCTAATTCATACCAGTCCACAGATGTTAGAAAGTTTCTAAATATTTCATTATTAGTTTTGTTATACATCCTTTGTTCCGCGAAAATGTACTTTGGAAGTTGTTTTTTGTTTTTCTGCTCGAAGTAAAAATCACCGAAAATACCTGCGTGCCCGTCAGCTAAATTATTATGATCAATTTTATAACAAATAATATTCTCATCGGAAAGATTAGATATAATATTGTCGATGCTTGATTCTGAACCATTTCTCCTAAATGTGGGTACATTAAACATCAAACTAAAGCCATAGCAGTTCAATAATGTTACAAAGTCATCCCTTTTTTTGTCGGTGATGAGAAGATTAATGTTAAAATCACCGCAGATAATACATTTTTTATTCGCAAAGTACTCTAATAACATTTCTAGTTTCTGCATAAATTCGCCTAATTGATTGTCTGTGGGATTTCGATACAGGCAAATGATACAAGTATTAGTGAGACTATCTTTAACCCCACATATCTCAAAATATTCCAAATAGGCAATTCTTCACACTTTCTATCAGATGAAGCTAATATTAGCGTGCCTCCTCTTTTCTTATTTATTCTGGTATTACAAGTAGCTAGGAAATAGGTTGGTAAGGTTTACTGGTTTGCACCGTGGTTTTCTAGAGTTGCTAATCCCTAGTACGTATTAGAGATTAGCACAAAAATCCATTAATAAAAAAACATACAAAAAAAACATTAGTACAAAAACCCGACGAAGGCCACCAATCCATGTACACATATGATAAATACCAAAGGAAATTATTATTTTTTATTCGCATCGCAATCGCGCAATCCATAGAATAAGATTACACAAAACTCTTTTGTGATAAGTCTTCTTGCTTCGGATTTTTTTTATAAACTTGCGTATTTTGACAAGCCATAAGTTGTTTGGTTACAAAAGTGCAGTTCGCAGCGTGCACCGGCGTGAAATGGGCTTGTCACGCGGGTATTGCTGACAGATCAATGCACCGACCGGCACTTCCCTGCAAAAATGCGGCACACTGCAAAAAACATTCATGTTTGCAATGGACATGAATCAATATGTTTCACTTTTAGGTTTTTTTTTGTGAATTAAAGCTTCAAAAAGCTAACTTTTCTTACTTAGTCTGAATAGTGAGTATCAATAATACCTAAGCTAAACGTCAACAGTCAAATTTTGCAATGATATAGGTATACCTACCAAACTCTGCATGCCATTCGCAATGACAAAATGGGTCAATGTCAAATTGCTATGAAAATATGACGTTTATAATGACACCTCCTCACTTTGTTCTATTGAAGTCCGTTACACGGTTTGGTTTTCTACATTGTTGCTTACATGAAAATTAAGCTACCTGTGTTTTTCTCTTGTCACTCGTAGGTACTGTTGAATACAAGTTAATAAATTGTGTGATAAGAATTAGTTGTTATTTTATTCGAATATTGAATTGAGGATTGAAAGAATTGAAATTGAGGTCAATGACCCCATTTCACAAAGAGGTAGATGAAATCGAAGTTAGTTATAAAAAACATTTCTCCTATATGGGCGAACCGTTGTCAGACCGTTGTCCCTGTCAGGTTGGGTCCTTTGCATTGCGGTTATTTTTGGTACAGTCACCTGCAATAATATGTTACTCTTCGAAGGCCGCAAAAATATGTGACACGCTCTTATGACTCTGCAAATAAGATCGTGTCAGATATTTTTCAGCCTTCGGTGTGTAACATATTATTGCAGGTGTACTGTACCTATTTAACGATGCTACGATAGCTTATACATATTCCCAAATACATCGGTTGATACGGTACGATCATATGGGACAAGTCGACAAATGCGATTTTACAAGCTTACTTAATAGTTTCATCTGTCCCGTTGTCTCGGTTGTCTGTCTGAGCCCCAAATGTAAATTTCATTCGATAGCGTGACGTGCGTTCGCGTTTCCGTTATGTTTCATTTTGTATGGAAGTAGGAAGTTCATTTAGTTCTACTAAATGCGAAGTGGCGTTTTAGGTGCTTTTAAAAAAAACTTATTTATGTATGATGCAATTTGTATGGGATTTAGAACAGCGCTCCAAGCGGGACGTTTAGAAAAATCAAAATCTATGTATGTCGTCACGCTCATCGGGTGCCATGCAATATTATGGTACAGTCAACGGTAAAAATATGGGTGTACAAATCATTTCAAAAATATGTCCCATAACTCTTATGTCAGTGAATTAAGAACTATGGGACATATTTTTGAGTAAGTTGTCTACACCCATATTTTTACCGTTGACTGTACCATCGAGCTTATCTGATGATGGACACAGGAGGTGGCCATAGGAACTCTGTGATAATGATTAAACAACGCAACCTAATTGTGTTTGGGGTTGTTAGAATTGTTTCGATGAGTATTAGTTGTCTGTGGAAAGATGAGTATTAGTTGTCAGTCAGCGATATAAAAGCTTGCACCAAAAGTGAAATTTTTGCCAAAATCTTATTGAATCTGGTAAAGTAAGAATCCTTTCGGCGTGAAACAGTGAAGTAGTTGAAATATCCCAGTATGACGCTCTGCTAACCTTAGTTGTTTAAAAATTTAAAGTTTGTCGTAAGAATAAACTTGTCGTAGTTTCAGAGTCTCTAGCGTGTTTCTTGTAGAAAACCTGTTTACGACTTAAACAAAGTTAGGTAGATGAAAAATGTTGTACATGAAACATTCGATTTATGTCGGTTGCGGGTAAAAGCACCTAGATTATTTTTTTTGCAATTAGAGGCGGACCAAACTAACTCTGCATGGCATTTGTAATGACAAAGTGTGCAATGTCATCACCAATTTCCAATTTCTAAGAATACATGACGTTAATAATGACACTATGTCACTTTGTTTTGTCTAAGTCGGTACAACGTTAGCTCGACGGATTCTAGCAAGGTTTTTACAATTTAATTTAGGTAACCTAGGTACTTATAATTAATAGTAACATATTGCTTCTACTAATTAGCTACTAAATTGTTTGTAATTTTAGAGTCCGTCTAAGATAATTATGCACAGAATTTGCAGTGATAAAATGTGGAATAGTCACTTCATATTTTCATTTCATGGAGTTTAAAGTTTATGGTAGCACTACCACACTCTGTCACTTGCCAGGTCAGTGCAAAGTATGTATGTGCGTCTTAACACTTTATGGTAACATACAAATACTAAAATAATATATTATGACAAAGTTAGCTCGTTCTGATTTTGAACACTTTGTAAACCTCTAAGTAAATAAATCAGGAAATGGCTTGTGGATACGCATTTATCCCTTCCACGATGGCAGTTAACTTGAAGAAGGCGAAACGTTTGAAAGATGACACATTGATCCTTCATTCATGAAAACAAAGCGAAGAGAGGGCCAACGAGGAAAACGGGAAGTTACTTTCTTTCCCCAGCCGACGCAAACGAGTCCCCTAATATCGATACCTACCCAATTGATGTATAGCTTCTTTATCTGACTTTGGAGACTAAAATATTGTACGTTAAAAGCATTATCTTAGTATCTGAGGAAATATCTAATTACCTGTAGTTTCAGCTGATGTTTTTGAAAAACATTCTTACTTTAAGACAATACTTACCGACATGAACGGATCACATTGGAACTGATACAAGCACGCAGTACCTACATTGATACAGCCCGTATATTTCGGCAAGGACTGATGACGGCCTGATTCGAACTTAAAGATACATCAAAAACTTGAAGATACGTCAGGTCGTTATGGGCCGAGTCCAACTCTAAGATACGTCAAATAGTACTTATAGTAGTATACCCTATAATGGACGTGGAACCAGTAATGGGATAAAAAAACATAATTCCTCTAAAATAAGTATCTAAAAGTAGTTTATAAACACTGGCTGTATATTATCATAAATAAGAGTCCTAGAGCTGTTTCAGTTTGAAGTTTCATTAAATTTGGTTGCTTTTTAAGAAATTGGCGTCAACCCAAAAGTTGTCGTGTCACTGAAAAAAAATACCACTACGAATTCTTAACAACTTCGCTAAGAGAGGTGAGTTAATTTATTAAATTTCAATTAATTAATACTTGATGAAAACTATAATGTGTTTTGTTAATTGCATTTACCATGAGATAAGGTATACAACACACAATGTTGTGACTCCACAGATGTAAAAAAAATAGTGGTATTTGGCCCAATCCCATTATAGGAGCTGTAAAACTGCGTACCTCCTATGATGGGACAATTGACAGAATGATGCTTGCCATGCCATAATTTCATGTTTAAACAATACAGAAGTAAAATGTAGTTACGAAATATGTCAATCAGGAGGTATTCTCGGACTTCGGATAAATTAATATCGTTTTTCCAAACTTTTATTTAACTTGCCCTGTTAGTTAGTGTGGGTCCAATGTTGGTAGCTGAATTTGAGCCACTTTTCGATTTCCGATTCAGTTGAATTTTGTGTAAGTACGTAATTAAGTATGCAAATCAGATGATAATGCAATATTATGATAACATGGACCTAATCTGATGATGGAGACAGGAGGTGGCCATGGGAACTTTATTGCAATAAACCCTAACTAATTGTGTTTGGGTATATTAGAATTGTCTCGATGGATCTAATACAATAATAATTGGCTGTGGAAAGAAAAATACATTCAGCGATAAAAGTGTATATCTAAAATAGTTTTTTTTGCCGTAACTTATTCCCCATTTCAATATTTTATACTGATAGAGCAATGTCCATTATAGGGGGCCCATTACTGGATCCACGTCCATTACCGGGGGCCCATTACTGGAGATTTGGTGTCCATGACTGGAGAAAAAAAGCATAGTTTTAATTTGTTAAATATGTGGAAACTATTTGCTGTATCTTTGATACAACACGCCTAAAACATGAAAGACGGATAGGACTTTCATCTTTTAACACGCTAAGCGGTAGACCATTTACATGTATACGGGAAATATCATAAATACTCCAAATTTCCTCTTAAATGTCCCATGACTGGTGCTGTTACTATATATTATAAATACGATTTGGATTAGACATGTTAGTGTAAAAAGTGACGTTTCTTGAAACAATAAAGTTCTATTATGTACTCCATATCGTATCTAGACATAATTAATATTTAAGACGAAACAGGAGCTGAGTTTTAAATATTTTAGGTAAATATACCCGTCTCGCTAACGGAAGCGGCTCCTCAAACTAGTGCGATAAAGACAAGGTGAAAAATCCTGCGTAAAAATCTCAAAAATCGAGGTTTCGTACTCGACTGTTTCCTCCTCCAAAACATAATGTTAAAGTTAGAAGCGGGCCGTTAGTCTCTAGCATACTTTTTCAAATCACTAACAAATGTGTGTTATTCTATGTCGTAAGTACGAGTATACTGGCCTATTCTTAGAGCATTTCTTCAGTAGTTTGCTCAGTGACATGATTGAATACGTTCTTAACGATCGTATTCCCTTAGTAACCCCCCCAATGAGCAGCAACAAAGGGCCATGACGGCGCATTCGAGCAATGACGCGCCATCTTTCCACTCGCAACGGATTTCCCTCAAACTCATTTCATTTCGTTAAATTCACGGCAATATTTCTTTTTTGTTGTGGCGTTAATATGATGTTCTGTCGCCTCGGTTTTATTGCGAGCTGTTTAAGGGATAAAATATGCCTACACTCTGATATTTATTGTTGCCGATCTATAAAGTTTCCGATGGTCGTAACTTGTTATGTTCCATAATTGTAAGATGAGCATTGGAATGTCCACTATTGCCCACAGGAGAGAAAACTAGTGTGTTCGCGCGAACTGTACATTTTTCTCTCCGGTGGGCAATAGTTAACAGCTTGTGGGCATGTAAGTAATGATTTTATCATAGTTCTCTAAATAAAAGGAGGACCTTTTCACGTGGATAAGGGTTAAATAAGAAAATTAACTTTTATAGCCCTTAACTCTTGTGTATGTCTACAGGAAAGACGTAACACAGTTTTCTGTTTGACCCAAATCACAAATTCAGTTCGAGAAAACTACCATAACTTTAGTTACTATAATAAATAAATAGATGAGAACTCGTAGTAAAGCTATAGCAATAAAGTGAACGCAATCTCGTAGGCGTAGGGCAGATCTCGAGGGCTCTCCACCCGTTTTTGTCAATTTGAGTGTGCCCCGTCCACTACTGCCACGTTCATACAAGATTCGCGCTTTTAAGGGTCACTTTTAACCTACAAAATGGCTGGAGGCTGCTAAAACGATGACTTTACTTTGCTCCCCTAATACTAAGTATGAGTGTAAAAGTTTGCATGTTTAGAGTTAAAGAGAGAGAGGGAGAGAGAAAATTCAGTGCATTTATATGATTTATTTATTTATTAAAAACTTACACATAAGTTAACAGCATAGCACCAAAGTACTTACGCGGTATATACATTTAAGATTCAAAATTGGAAGAACAAATGATTGTTAATTATAAGAATAAATAACATTTAGGTAACATCGTTGTTATATATATTATGTTTAATAATAGCCCTACAATTACTTTAAGTAAGTAGGTACATTATTTGACTCTAAGATACCGTTTAAGTGAACAACCGGCCAGCAATCTACGGTAAGTTAAAGAACTTAAGCTATTTACGGAAATGGAATTTAAGTAGGTAACTTTATTATTAAGAAAAAATCGTCTAGAAAAGTAATTGAAACAAAAACAGAAAAGCACGGAGAAGCGTGAAAAACTCGAAGGAAACCCAAATGGAACTACAGCGAAATTAAAATTCTTTCGCGACTTTTCCGCTTTTAAATTTTTTATCGATGGACTTTTCTGCCGAGGACGGAAAGGAAACGCGGGAAATTCTTTTAAAAGGAATATGAAAAAAGATTTTATGAATGTTTACAAAATACGACTTCACTCTAACAAGTTTCCTCGTTAAAAGCAATCCTTAGTAGAAATTAAGAATATTTTTAAACGTACACATCAGTGGGAAAAGTCGGACATTTTGCGGTTTTGTCGAAACTAGTCGAAAGTTTGTGAAGCCCGGCGGCCGCTCACAGCCGCAACTATGTGTAATTATTTATCCTGCACATTTGCTGACATGGAAAACTTCCTTTATGCCATGTCGTGTTGAGTTAGTTATATTAGCTTTATATTATATTAGGATATAATGGCAATTGAACGAACAAATTGATGCGAGATACAGTCTACAGACATATATAAGTATAGTAATATCGAAGAGACTTTAGACTAAATAGAGGAATATTGTGAAAGTAAATTATGTAGTCAGTATTATTACTGCCATTTTTCGACACAAAACGATGGCGCCATACAATGGCCTACTCTCGAGTAGGTTGCGATACTTTTCGACAATTTGAAGTGCAATCATTTCGAGCTCATGCAGGTAGCAGTGTGTGCCCCCTGGGTGCCTAACTAAGATGCCAGTCGTTTGCACTACTATCCACGAAACGCTATTTGTCTCTCTATCGCACCAATATGTAAGAGTGATAGAGAGACAGAAAGCGTTTCGTTGTCGTAGCGCAAACGATAGGCAGCTTGGCTAGGCCCCCTGGTGTACAAGTGGGTGGAAAGCATTATAAATCCTTCAAAATCAAGATCACAAATGTACCTTCTGAACAATGTTTAATCCTTAGTCTGATTAAAAAAAGCGATATTTCTATGAAGCGTGACTGTACGCATATATCATTCACTCAGTCGGAGACCAAAGCCTTATTAGTAATCACCGGTGTGACTGCACTTCTGAGAGCTCATTTCCGGCTTCAGCCTAAGGCGGCATAAGCAGTAAAGGGAAAATTGTTTGTGAGCTCACGACTATCACGCGCTTAGATTGTGCTTAAGAAGAAAGGGACGACGGCTTCCCCATACAAACATAGTCGCCTTTTCCTCTCTGGATCTTATATTAATTATTCAGAGCCTACTCTGTCCCACTCCCACTGCTGGACAAAGGCCTCCCCTCTTCTTCCATTCATCTCTGTTTAGTGCTATATCTGGCCAGCCTCTCAAGAAGGAGTCCAAGTTATCCCGCCATCGCCGACGAGGCCTGCCGGCTCCCCGGTTAGACTATAGTTCGTTTTTTTAGCATTAGAAATAAGGTAAACAATCTTGATGTGTCTTTTAATAGAAAAACACATTTTAAAAATAAGTTACTGCAAATATGTAACAATTATGAATCTAATACGACCATTTATATTCTTTTGCTTTCATAAGTAATAGTTTTTGATTTTGAAAAAGCGTTTTTCAATTAAAAGACATGTCAAGATCGCTTACCTTCTTGCAAGTTCTTTCTAATGCTAAAAAAAACGAACTATAGTGGGGCTCCCACTCTGCGGTTAACTTGGCCCACCTTGCTTAATATATTCAAGCAATTGGATGTCTAGTAGCCACAGCTATGCCCCTTCGTTTGATTTTTTAATTATTATAAGAGTAATATAACATAAAAAAAAATAACTGTGGTTAATATACAATAAATAGTGTAGACATATTTTCCACAAAGTCAATAAGGTAAACGTACTGGTGCTCGACGCGGTCTCAGTAGGTACATGTCATCTTAAAACGCAAGTCATTATTAATAGAAGTGATAGTAAGGTGTCATCTATTGGGCATTAGCATGTCGAGCACTACCTACTACTTTTACCTTATCCAGGGAGGAAAATGGGAATTACAAGTGTACGGAGATGCAGCCGTCCACTACCGTCTTAAGGAGGAAAATCGGATTCATATTTAATGTTCCGTTACCGAGATATGAGCTAAATGATGTGAAGCAATGTGAAATAAAGTCGATTTTTAGTGAGAGAATGTTAAAAGCTAGCAAGAGTGATAAAATAGATTTTTTAACGAATCCAGCGAACGAAATTGTGAGCGGAGGCTACTAATTCATTCGTATAAAATGTTTCCCTTTCGAAACAAAATGTGCATAAAAATACGTAAAAACTTTTCCAGCATGCGCACAATGCTTAAAAACCTATCAGTAACCACGAACCGTATAAGACTCGGTAAAGTAAAACACAAGCCATCGGTCCGAGACAGCAAAGAGAGCGCACAATGATATTTATTATGGTAATGAGCCTGGAAACTCCCATTTCCATGCCACTAAGTGTACCTCCGGAGGATCCGTTCATTATTTATGTTGAATAAAACTTCCGCGATTGTTTTTGATTTACCGACGCCGAATTTTAATCAATTTCCTTGAATTCCAATATCCTCATAAAATAGGCAGTCGCAATAGTAATTTCGGATTCAAATAATAAACCGCGGTCGGGGGATCCGAAGCGGGTGTGAGTAAAAAACGAAACTGGGAGGAATTGAATAATTTGGTGAAAAGATATTAAGTAATAACGGCCGTTGCGACTGTTAAAGCCTAATTCGAAGGGAATAAAACTGACGATTGTCGACGCGTTATTTAAGAGCCAACAGGAGTGGTCATTTCTCCATACAAACGTACTCGACTGTTTCCTCCGTGGGTTTTGATGCTAGAGCAATTTTTGCAACACAGATCGGGGGGCACGGCAGTGCCCCCGCCAAGTCGAGCGCGAAGCAAACACTGCCGTACCATCCTTTACTGGAACCAATTCGCCGCATTTTCAGGCCCCTATTAAAGAACCTCTGGATAAGACCAGAACGCAGAAATTTTGGTCATCCAGTAAGCTATAATCACATACTTAAAATCCAAAATTTCAAGTCTGTAGGTCATTTAGTTCCGAAGTTAAGCGAAAGCAAAGTTTCGCATTTATGAAACTCACTCATGATCATCAGAATAGAACTAGTACTTCCCATAAACTCAGAGAGCTGAAATTTGGTACAGAGTTAGGGTTTAATGGCCACATAAAGGGAAAACCTAAAAATATTGCAATATCAGTCACGTTTTAAAGATATAAGAACTGCATAAGTAAGTTTGTAATCCCATATAAATACATGATATTACAAAGTTACTGTTGCAGTTTCTACAAATAGTAGGTAAAGTAAAGGTACACTACGATGTACGATGTGAGTATGAATGAAGATATGTTTAGTTATGATATGTGTATACATAGTATGGGTATGAGTACCCGAAAAGAAGGACTGCCTACAAAAAGAGATGAGATCCCATCAAAAACATTACATGTAAAAAGGTGCAAGTCTCGCAACGCTTTTACTACAAAAAAGTTTTGAGATGTAATATGAAACCAAGTCGGTTATTTTAATCAGTGCCAGGGGGTTTCTACAAAAAGAAGTGAAATCCCACCAAAAACATTCTGTAAAAAACTAGCCAAGTCTCGATGGAGCTGCTTGTTTATCTCTAAAAAGTAATTAAATCTAGACAAAGTCGTGCCAAGTCTAAGGTTCCTTACTGCGATTTCTTTATTATTATAGTTAATGTTGTGTGACTTGGCCGTTGAAGGGTACACAAGGGTACAAAACCAGGTGCTCCATGACACCATTGCACCAATCTGTCGCCAGAACCGCTACCCATTGACGATGGAAAATTGCCACTTGGAAAACGTTGATTCAATAACCAGTCAATTGTAGGCTTGATAAAGCTGGGTATTTCAATAATACTTATGTATGGGCGAGCCTGAAACAAACACTTCTTTTTGGTGCAATGGCAGATTGGTGCAATGGTGTCATGGAGCACCTGGTTTTGTACCCTTGTGTACCCTTCAACGGCCAAGTCACACAACATTAACTATAATAATAAAGAAATCGCAGTAAGGAACCTTAGACTTGGCACGACTTTGTCTAGATTTCATTACTTTTTAGAGATAAACAAGCAGCTCCATCGAGACTTGGCTAGTTTTTTACAGAATGTTTTTGGTGGGATTAATATTGTCAATATCTGTGTCGGACCGTTGTGCTTTTTTTGATATTTTTGTTTTTTAAGGAGAGCCCTTCAAAAATGGCCTAAATGGCCTCATTGACTATGCCGCAATGAGAGGCGTAGTATTCAAAACTGATATCGATTAGCCAAAAAAAAAAAAACGGTCCGACACAGATAATTTCATAATCATTTAGATTTCCAAATTTGGTTACGATTGGTTAAGTTTTGGAGGAGGAAACAGTCGATTACGAAATTTAGATTTTTACGCAGGATTTTTCGCCTTGTCCTTATCGCACTAGTTTTAGGAGCCGCTTCCGTTAGCGAGACGGCTATATTTACTTAAAATGTTTAAAAATCAGCTCCTGTTTCGTCTTAACGCTTAATATAAAACTGTGTGGTACAGTCGGAAACACTTATTTGTCTGCGAATATTTTATGTGATGTCGGTATTGTCGGTTGTACTCTGTGGCCCCGTCCTATTACGCATTAAAAAACTTAGTTTTGTACTTAATTCCGTTGTGATTTGGCGAATATTGTAAAAAAGCTTAGCTATTATCGTTGGTTATACAGGGTGGCCAACTAAGAGGTATACAACTTTTTTTTGCCGCCATTTTATTTTGGCGGTAAATATGACAGTTATTGCATGATAATTAGTTTGTGTAGATACGGCAAATTTATTATGGAGCGTTTTACGGCGGAACAAGACGGGGCCACGTGTCACACGGGACGAGTTACAATAGAAACATTAAAAATAACGTTTCCCGGTCGATTAATTTCGAGAAACGGTGACATTGACTGGCCCCGAAGATCGCCTGATTTAACAGCTCCTGACTTTTTTCTGAGGGGTTATCTAAAGGGACGTGTCTATGCTAATAGGCCAACGAACCTTCAGCAATTAAAACAAAGTATTCGAAACACTGTCGCTGAGATAACGCCAGAAATGTGTGAAAAAGTGATGAAAAACGCGATGAAAAGGGTTCGCATCTGCCATGCTGCTAGAGGTGGACATTTGTCTGACATTATTTTCCATGTGTAATTGCTGACCCTACATATTATATTTAACTAGGAATACTTAACATTTTTTATGTTTTATAGAATAAAATTTCAAAAATAAAGTGTACACCTCTTATTTGGCCAGCCTGTATTTACCTGATTATTAATCGAGTCGAAGAACGCAACTTACAATGAAATACATTATAACTGAGTCGACCGTCCAGTAGCGCCCTCATTAAGCCCGATTTAGACGATACGAGAACTCGCATGCGAGTTTCATACCATTGCGGATTATGATTGGTCGGTTGAATTGGACGTAATCCACAGTCCGCAATGTAACTAAAATCGCAAGCGAGTTCGCGCGCCGTCTAATTCAGCCCTTAGGGGAATTGTATTTTCTAGTATGTACTTATATAATATTCATTTATTTATTTTTCTTCTTAGGTCAGTATATTATTATATTGTTGTCTTACTGATACCCCAACTTTTGGTCTATGTGTTATAACTTTTATATTACATTTACGTTTGACTTTATCACCTAAGAGGTGAGTGAATGTCGCGAATATACATGGTGTGTCTAACTATGGGGCTTTAAATCCAGGGTTTGATTTTACTCGCTAAATTGATCTACTTTTACTATGGGACCAACCCTAAAATCGGGGAATTTTTTTTTGGCCTTTCCATTGAAAACGTCGACATGTGATCAGCCAAAATATATAAAGAGTAAAAAAAAATTTGGTATTTCGGGGTTGGTGCCATAATAAAAGTAGCTCAGTTTAGCGTGTAGAATCGAGCCCTGGATTTAAAGCCCCATGGTCAGACACACCCTGTATTTGTAGGTAATGCAGTACCAAATGCTCCATAAACATGAGTTAAAAAACGTTGTCAGTCACAGGTACGCACAAGATAAACGAGGCAGCTAACCTTCTCACATGTAAATAACTCTCGAGTTATAATTTATGTTCGCTTAACAAATCGGTAGAAACTTTTCCATTTCCATTAGGGGAAAGTTTCGTTTCGGGACCGAGTGGTTTGTAGTAGGCTGAGATACGACGGCAAATTTCCGTTCTTATCTTTTATTTTGACAGTGTAAGATAGAATGGCGTCTATTGCACGACTTAATAAAAAAAAATAAAGGACCGCACTGTGTTACTAGGCACATTGTAGCATAGTCTTATCAATGCGTCAAAAGGACTATACAATACAGCCATGCATATTTGGATATAATACGCAAAACAGTTACAAAAGCAATGATATTTTACTGTTTTATAGATGCAAAAATGAACTACAAGTACTTATCTGAGAGAGCTAAGGAGATCTTTCCTTAATATTAATAAACAGTTAATATGCAGTTGACGTTATGAAAAATCAAATGTTGTAGCTTAATTTAGACACCCAAATTTCCAATCGGTTATTTCCTTAAATATTTCCTAAAACCAACAAATACTTTAAGTATTTCATCGACATATTGGATAGGTTTCAATGATAATCTTGCATAATTGTAAGGATATATCACTAATGAATGGCAGTAGGTAGATATAACTCAATAAGAGATGGGTGCAGAAATTTGCAGCCGTATCTTAGCCTAGCATAATCCGATCCGCTGGTAGATAGAACGATACATTGTTGTTACGGCTACATTTGCTGCCTTGACGTTTGGCCCCGTTTGGTAAAATTAGTGACCTATTTCTTTCCTGCTCTATCTACCCGTTTTAAACTTTAAACTTTTGGTGAAATCTTTACTATTGATGGCTTTACGACTTTTGTACAATAAATATTCTGTATGGTAATTTTATTAATTACCTACTACCGATCCCTTCTAAATTTGTAAGTTTTATTTCAAGGGAGCTACGACGGTTAAGGGGGTAAGACGGTAGTGGGGCGGGGAAAGTAAAATAAATAAATTAAATTAAATTAAAATAGAATTTTTTGATTTCCTTAAAAGTTATTCTCGAGACTAGGTATCGAAAAAGCTCTGTGACTCGATGCTATGGTGGCATAAAAATAAAACACTGTCAAAATCAAAAACTCAAAGCTTAAAATTTAAGCTTTTAATATAGACTGTTGATGAATACGAAAGTGCAAATCATTGCGAATATTTGCGACCAAAGCATTATAAATATCCACGTCTGAAGGTTTCCGCCAACTTCGAAATTCAACGATCATCTATCTTCATCTTTAGACTGTTTTAGACAGAGATACACGGATCTCGATTTACGATGTTTGCGGCGGACCTACTCACGAAATCGCCAAAACGCTGACGCGGCATGATACCGAAGGAGCGAGCCCACACAATTATAAACCTTATTGTAAAGAGATAAGGTCCATCGAAGGTCAGTTAAATTTGTTGCTGTTTGTATGATCCGCTTGCCGGTAGCTTAACTGAGATAAACAAAAGATTTCGCGTCACATAACGCGGTAAATCGCATTAGTCTTAGCTGGTAACAGTTTGACCTACTTTTGCAGACTAATAGGGAGTCGAGTTAGTTGGGCATCCTGCACGGAAACCTAAATTAAAAAAATGTCGTGTACCTGCCTATAACACGTGCTTAATGAAGTTACAAGTGAAATAAAAAGAGCAAAATAAATACATATTTAGATTAAAATTATAAACTTATTTTGTTGGTAGCTTCTGCCTACGATTTCATCTGAATTGATGAAACCATCCTGTCCTTCCTCGGGTATGTCATCCCTCCATACTAAATTTCATCAATCGCGTTCAGCGGTTTAAGCGTGAAACAAACAGAGTTACTTTCGCATTTTTTACCTATGTATAATATTAGAAGGAATCCCTTCTAATAATCATTCTGCTTTATAATACGATCTTGATCAGGCGTGGCTCACTCCGCGATTTCGTCGCTTTGCTACAGGTAGCTAAAAGTACATCCGTTCGGCCCCAATTTTGAGGTTTGCCATAAGGCGCGCGTGGCGCTGTCGCCACAGCGGCCATACCTGTGCTGATCGTAACAGACGCGTTTTGTTAGAGAGTGAGTCTTCTGTAGGTACCTAGTACTATTATTTATTTATTCTGTGTCTTGATACGACTCGCATGTCTGCAAATTCCTGGACTGGCCACTTAGAAAAAATAAGTAGGTAATCTCAAAGTTAAAGTGTTTATTTGTAAAACATAGGTAAAACTGTTACAGTGGTGTCAAAAATTATAAATTTGTTATCACTATGTTTTGCTTTTTGGCGTACAAAAACATGTCCTTAGGATAATCTCATATATCAGAATCTAGAAACTTTCAGACATCAGAGAGAAACATCAGACTACCCCATTTCGACAACATACGACAACACTAATACATTGTCATCGTACGAACACAGTGACATAAATTAAAGTTGCACTACATACGCTGAGAAGTCAGGAATTAATAAAACGTTCACACAATATGTGTAACGTCAAAGAGATTGGCTGGACTTATTGGCTGAGCCAATCTCGCGTCGCAGTTAAGTAATAATCGAATCTAACGTATTTCCAACGCTTGTCTGGCACTCGCCTCTGACGAGTTATGTACTCGTAGTTAATAACTTCCTTCTATTATAGTTAGTGATGTGCCGAGAGTAAAATACCATTACCGGTATTTTACCATTTGGGAATATTACTAGTAAATTACCATTCTTACCGGTAATATTCCCAAAAGCGGGTAATATACTCGTACTTGAACGCTTACGTTATATTTGAATTAATTTAATTTAAAACATGTAGAAATGGCTTAATTATCTTTACGTCTCTTCCTCTCGCTATCTATCTATCGCTAGCTATCTCTTTCGCTCAATCTTAGCGGAGTTGCGAAGCAATGTAGTAGTACGCTGTATCACGTAAATAGTAGACGCAAACTAAACTGACGAACGGGCGCGTAAAACTTCTCATTCACGCCCGCGTGGTCCAAGGTAGGGGGAGAGGGATAGAGATATGACCCCGGTCGTCCGTTTGGTTTGGGTCTACTATAGCCTAGTCGGTAGTAACTACGAAGCTGGAGGTCCCGGGTTCAAATCCTGGTAAGTTCTTTGTGTGTACAAATAAGAAATTTGTTCTAAGTGTAGTTTATGTTATGTGAGTATGAAAAGACTTAAGACTATTTAAAAACGTGACTCGTGTAAAGCATAATTTGAAAGGATTGTTCTATAATCAATTTTGAAGGCTCTATTATCAATTTTGAAGATTGTAGATCAAAAAGAGTAAAATAAATATTAGTTTTTAAAATAATTTATTTATCTATACCACGACAACGTGTCTTGAAAATTGCAAAAATTAAATATGCAACTTTCTTTTGAGACTAAAATCTCTCAATAAGTTTTACAGAACTGAAGTTTCTATATGATATAACCTAGACTCTTAAAATAATCTAGTCGAAACTTTGAGATAAATACTCCAAAGAATAAAGTCTGTACCTACCTACACAGATTGTCGCTTGAGCTTTTACTCTTAAATACACTGGTACTTGGTAAGTTGGACTATCTCAGTGAGCCATAGGAACCCACAGCCTAGTCAATATACGCGCGGCCCGGCGTCCTATTTACCAGACTAACACCCTCTGCAAGGCGTTTTGCATACCGTGTCGGACAGAGCCTGATTAGAATGAAGTTACTGCCCGGTACTTCTGTCTGCCTATCTGCACTAGAGCACCCTTTGAAACACAGGTACGTTTGACACAGCTTGTTTTAGCAAGGTTCTTTTGGTTGATTCCAGTTTCACAAGGCTTAACACAGACACAGACATAAGTTACACCGGTACAGTTGAACAAGCTCCTTATAAAGTTTGCCAAAAACTATTTAATTATAAATATGTAGGTACCTATTGGAAGCGCTGGTGGCCTAGCGGTAAGAGCGTGCGACTTGCAATCCGGAGGTCGCAGGTTCAAACCCCGGTTCGTACCAATGAGTTTTTCTGAACTTATGTACGAAATATCATTTGATATTTACTAGTCGCTTTTCGGTGAAGGAAAACATCGTGAGGAAACCGGACTAATCCCAATAAGGCCTAGTTTCCCCTCTGGGTTGGAAGGTCAGATGGCAGTCGCTTTCGTAAAAACTAGTGCCTACGTCAAATCATGGTATTAGTTGTCAAGCGGACCCCAGGCTCCTATGTGAGCCGTGGCAAAATGCCGGGATAACGCGAGGAAGAAGATGTAGGTACCTATTGTATTTTTTTTTTCAAACACAACCAAAAATAAAATGAAACACTTATCTTATGAATTAAGTAGGTAAAAGTTTGTTTGATGTCTTCTTACTTCTATACGTGTAAAATATAATCGTTGGCTCGTTGAGTGGACGACGTCCGCAAGATTGCGGTTAACTTCTAGATTAGCTCAGGACCGGGCAAAATGGCGTACTAGAAGAGAGGCATATGCTCAGCAGTGGGCGATAAATGGCTGATATGATGATGATAATGATTATTTATATTCGGAAGCAATATTTCCAAAACTTTTTGCGCATATTACTTACACAGGATGTTCCTGAATCCTGAGGGCTTGTCGCAAAAACCAATATCGAAATTTCTTTACCAGCCTGACCGGCCTCTCTATCGCTTTTGCATTTTCAAGCAATAAAGCGGCAGATATAGAAATTTCGATTTTAGTTTTTCGCGTAGGGCCTCTGCTATAATGGCGAAGTATGACTATGCAAGATGATTGACGAGGTTGTTGGCATGTCGCCCCCTGTCGCCGTCGTCTGTCGGACACCCAGTCATCTCGTCAATCATACGAGCACTGCCCATTCTTTTGCCATTAGCACAAATCACAAAACTGCAACTGATGCCTCTTTTTTAGGCTGGTGCCCATTTCACGAACGGTATTAGACTAATATTATTAGTCCACAGACTGTCAAATCGTATGGATTGCCTTGACAACACGTTAAAGCCTGTACTGAAAAAAAAACTGTAAATTTCAAACGGTTGTAATTTTACTTCTAAGCATGATGACGACGGCTTTCTTATCGCATTTAAAAGTCCTATTATTAGACTATATATTTTAGTGCAAATAATTCTGATTTTACGCCATGCGACGTTACACTGCTGAATAGAAGAGATCACTGAAATTTGGTCTTTTCCAAATGGCAAGAAAATTTTTAACATATCTACTCCATACTTGCTTTCTATACACTTAAAATAACCTCGTAGATTCGTGCATTCAATACTACCTCTTTCTTTTACCAAAAAACGTTATAACCTTAGTTAAGTATGCAGTTAATTATAAATGTTTTACATAGTTTTGTTTAAATTAGCTGCTGTTAATCTTCATTTAATATCAGTATCAAAGTTAAACGAAAAAAAAACATAATCTATTATAAAAGATCGCATAAACAAGTAATTAATAAAATAAACATGTTCGTACCGACGTGCGAGCCGCCAGCCCCATGAATATTCGATACGATTGCGGGAGATGATAGCCATTCCGATACGTTCACTTTGTAGATATCGCTTTTGTTTAAGTGAGACCCAATTTGGGCTGATAAAATGGGAAAGGGGAAAACGTAGGTTTTAAAATACTTTTTTCCACACCAGATCGTACAGGCTCTCTTTATTCGCCAAAAATTGGTGACAAAGTCGCATTTAATCCACTAGAGTGGAAAAGTAAATGCAAATTTTGAGTTGTTTTCTGATGTTGGCTGGTGGAATTGGCTATAAAGTGATGGTTTTGAATGAGAAATATTGAATAGCATTCATTTGGATTTGATTTCCAATGTTTTCAAATCAAATCCAAATTAATGCTATTAAATTTTCAAATTTACCTTAACACAATCTTTGTAACTATTGCATTTATTTAAACACTAGCGACCCGGTGGCGTGAGTCACACAAAACCTTAACCAATTATAAATACACCTAAATAAAACCTAAAATTGATAGGTTAAAACCGGTTTCGAGTTTATCGCGAACATACATAGACACAAACATACAGACGCGGCGGGGTACACTGTTTTATAAGGTGTAGTGATTTTCTAAATTAAAAATCGCTTTACGCCAACCCAATACAATCGATCTTCATACAATAAGTTCTTCCTTAACAATTAAAACTCCCCACATACTATACCTAAGTACCTAACTAGACCTACACTTGTACCAACTCTGGCGTTAACCACAGAGGTCTTATGCTTTGTTATCTCATTTACCAGCTTCATTTAAGATTCCTCCCGCGTCCCGTCACGCCTGCATGGATCCGAATAATATGATTTACTCTGCTTACACGAATGTTGACTCCAAAACTGGGTTAAGAATTTGTTTTCGTATTAACTTACTTTTATCAGCAATTGTGGGAACTAAAACATTTTAAAGTAAATTTTGAGTGTTTTGGTTGGGAATTATCTAAACTTAAATAAAATAAAATAATTATTTTTGAAAATGGAAAAGTCCATGCTAAAATGATAAGTTTCCTAAATTAAGTATCTAAGTAGGTACCTACAATAAAACTTTTCAAAGCAGCGACCAATTTATTTATGCATAAAGTAAATATAAGCAAAGTTTATTTAAATATTGTAACTTACTTATAAAATAAATTGCATGCGTTACGCCTAGATCTCAGGACGCAACCCCACAACGTTCTTTAACATAATTCCAACTAACCTTTTATCCCCAACTACTGCAGGTACCTAATCTCAAACACATGTACAAGCTTATAACAAGCATTTCTCCTTGTAAATCTCTCAACGTGTCAGGGGTCAACATTGGAAAGTGTACAGATATACATTATAGGTCCTTCTATGTAAGAAATGTCCATTATAATCGAAAGGAAAAAGGGTCGTCAGTCGGCAGGGACTCGATTCAAAATCTCCGAAGCATAAATCAAAATTACGAGGGTAACATCTCAGAGCTCTTTATGTCCCTTAGTTATATGTTCGAGAACAATAGACAGGCGGCCTAAAGAAACAAGGACGCATAATGGGAGGGATTTTGGGAAGTATTTAGATTTTGGTGAAAATTTGATAAAGTTATTGCAATACGACTCGTACTAATATACTAACGGCTCGATTCTGAAAATGTATTAGATCTCTACTAGACCTCAACAAGTTACGATATGGAT
The DNA here is from genome assembly GCF_963556715.1 of Cydia fagiglandana. NCBI lineage: Eukaryota > Metazoa > Arthropoda > Insecta > Lepidoptera > Tortricidae > Cydia > Cydia fagiglandana. The sequence continues at coordinate 19,058,527 of NC_085936.1, read as the reverse complement.
AATTTAAAAATATTTGTAAGATAGATATGTCAAATTTGACGTTTCCGCGATTCTGGAGGTCCTCTTGAACGATTTCGACAAGATAGATATGTCAAATTTGACGTTTCCGCGATCCTGGAGGTACTCTTGAACGATTTCGACAAGTTATGATTTAGATAAACACATCTAGTCGATATCTAATATAAATCTAGTTGATTTCTATATCGTTTCTAGATCTTGTGATTATCTCGTTTCCCGAATACGCGTGTAAGTATCTACTAATAAGCTTATTAGTTTACTAATGGCATGTTTATCGACAAATAACAAGTGCAGAGTTAGAGTTCAATCATTTATTTATTTATTTTATTTATTTATTTTTTACTACAACAGTTTTTGTTTTGCATTTATGTAGTACAAGATGTTTAAACGCAAACTAAATAAACACGAATCTAAAAAGTTATAATCTAGTAAATATCTTTTTACTTTTCTCCTTGAACCATTTTGACATGTCTCTATTTGTTGTTTGTGTTTTGTTGCTTGTCGTTTGTTGTAGCCCGATGCTTGACTGGTAGAGAATACCAACAGGCATTAAGTCCGCCATTTGTTGATTGTAAATAAATATGTAAATGGGCCAATAGTAACACGGTACATTTCGCACGTACTATTCTACGGGAGCGTATCATATCAATATCAAAATTTTAACAAAATTTAAAATCAGAATGGCACTCTCTATCATAGATTAGTTTGCAGCGTCAACGTCAGCCAGGCGGGGCGGGATGGAACGGCCAGATTCACGGGAGTTATTTTTAATCAAGAGTTCAGTCTGTCGGCGGGGACAAAGTAATTTAAGGCGTGTATAGATTCTTCTTTAAATAAGCATTGGTGTAATTTAGGACCTACAAAAAAGATGCTTTGGGTTCCAAAGTGAAAGTCAAATATACTTTATTCATATAGGCTTAGCAACAAGCACTTATGAAATGTACGTAAGCGTAGCGCGGCGCGCTCATTTTTTCTTCCGTGGTAAAAGTACATATTACGTGCCCAAAGGGTAAAAACGGGACCCTATTACTAAGACTCCTCTGTCCGTCTGTCTGTCTGTCTATCTTTCACTCATGAGCCGTGATAGCTAGAAAGTTGAAATTTTCACAGATGAGATATTTCTGTTGCCGCTATAATAAAAAATACTAAAAACAGAATAAAATAAATATTTAAGTGGGGCTCCCATACAACAAACGTGATTTTTGCCGTTTTTTGCGTAATGGTACGGAAGCCTTCGTGCGCGAGTCCGACTCTCACTTGGCCGGTTTTTTATTCCCTCATTCATGAGTACCTAAACTTAAACTAATTATTCAATTAGTAGCATCTTCGCGCGGAGTATGCTCGAGTCGCTGAAAGGAACAAGATATGAAGAGAAGTGACGCACCAATTCAAGCAGAAAACTTGCGATGGCGGTGCTAAAGAAGACAAATTAGAGGCTAAATTTTTAAATGTGAAGGCTACGGGGCATGGCACACTGCATCCGATTCGTAAGTCAGTCTGAAGTTTGAGCGAGACAATGCTATGCGCGTGTTAAAGCGATATCCCGCTCGCACATCAGAGCGACGTGCGAATCGGACGCAGTGTGCCATGCCCCTACACTGTCGGCCCGCGGACTCATTTCGCTAATCTGCCCCGGCTTGCCAGAGCATTTCGTGGCTATTTTAGAGAATGGGCCCTCTCTGTTTTTGTTCGTATTTATTCTTGATGTATTAAAATGGTATCAAAAATGTATTGTAATACATTAATACTAAATAAATACATGAATGATACTATCTGCCGATTCGAATGAACTTCAAGATATTCACAAGAGACGACACGTACTAGATCCATTCTAGATACGTTATAGTTTAGATATCAACTAGTTCTCTTTTGCAGCGCAATTCTATTAGATGTGAATTTGATCTCTAAGTCATATCCTGTGGAAATCGTTCAAGAGTATCTCCAGAATCGCTCAAATGTCAAATTTGACAGGTTAGATCTTAAACATATCGTTATCGTATCTTGGTGATGTCTAAAAGATATCTAATAGATGTCTATTTCATAATCCGAATCGGGCCCCTACTCATAATAATACAAATAGAAGTTTCCATTGCTCGGATATAAGTATTATAAAGTAAACACGTCATACCTAATATTTATCGATCATTAGCTAGCGCTTTGTATAGACTACCCGTCGCCTTTTCTCACTGTATTAATTAGATAGTGACGGGGTAGGGGGTCCCTTTGTTTCCCATAAAGTTTTAAGTCATAATGTATTGTTTGTCATATTATCGTTAGTCATAAAACTGAAACCGTTAACTTTTCAGGATTTTCGTAAGGTTATTCTATAGATAGGTTAGGTTAGGTTAGGTTTGTTTTATGGCAATCCTGAAAAGTTACGCGTTTCCGAGAAAAACCAATTATGACTAACGAAAATTCGGACAAACAATATATTATGACTTAAAACTATTTGGGAAACAATAGAGACCCCTTAGTATGCAGTCCAGTAGGCCTAGGACAGGAGCGGCGCGACAGTAATATCTCATCCGCGGGATAGACTACCCGTCGGGTCTATCCCGCGGATGAGATATTACTGTCGCGCCGCTCCTGTCCTAGGCCTACTGGACTGCATACTAAGTGATCAATCACAGCTAATAATTGAGTATAATGAAATCGATGTGATCCTGAATATTGGTGGTGATCAATAACGTCGTGTTTCACTCGAACTGGTTCGTACAGTCAACAGCAAAAGTTGCTAAGCGGGCGAGGTGTTCAAAATTAACTTGACACGCTCTTAATATTATCATAACAATAAAGTCGCGTCAAGATCATTTTGAACACCTGGCACGCTTAGCAACTTCTGCTGCTGACTGCACCATCGCGATCCGCGATTGTCGCGCCATTTAGGGTGCTAGCTAAATTGGTTGTTCAATACTTACGCTATAGAATTTCCATTTTAGCAAGAACCCTAAATGGCAGAACAATCTCGTGTGGTGACTGTACATACTCGTACAGGCTGATTTTCTTATCTGTGACCAAACTCTCAGAGGTGAATATGTAAACTTTTACTATGAAGCCAATTTCGACATCGCGAAAAAAAGTCTGTTGTTTCATACAGCCTCAATGTTTTCTATAGAACAGCTGATTTTTTTTCGTGATTTCGGGGTTGGCTCCATGGTAAAAGTTTTCAGTATGGCCTACATATTCTTCTCTCAGAGTTTGGTCAGAGATAACAAAATCAACCTGTATACTGGCGCGAGCGAGACGTATAGCGTCAAATAGTTCGGTACAACATAATGTGTTGTACAAATCATATATCTTATAATTCGTATGGCGTACCGACTGTTCGGGCAAATGATGACAAAATTACATCATTATGATATAAGAATATAAGTTTTATTTATTGTTGGTCTGCGCTCCACACGCCGGCAGCCCAAGACCAAGGTTCGGAATCGGTTATTTTAAAACCCCGAAATAGCCCAATATTACTAATTATTTTATGCTCTTTACGTAGAACTGAATCATGTACCTAAAGTAAACACTTCGTATTATTAGATTGTCTCATTAAAAATGTATTAATAAACCAAAGAAAGAAAAATAATGTAATAATACCGGTATTTTTTGTATGAAACCGGTTACGAGCCTTGCCCAAGATTCCACTTTTTATTCACCCATTACCCTCCGCAAAGAACGATGAAATAGCGAAGCGCCGAACAAAAGCTTCACAAAGATTACAGACAGGCGAGGTATAAACACAGACAAAACATCCTCCAGACTGAGCATAGTCGCGCTACCCCCTCTGCCACGCATACTGTAATTTTACTTCATGTTCGAGTCGAATGTGTCTTTGTGTGACGTCTGTGTCTTTGAACGGACCAATCACGGCATGGGACTTCGCTCACCTCGTCCCGCGCACCCCCGCATTTTTGGCATCGTCGGTTGTATGAAATAATTGCTCTAAGATCGGTCTAGAGGATTCCTAGTCTATGGGTATAAATCACCATAACTACAAGAGTTGTTAGGTAACGCTAGTGTCACGGTAAATATATTATACATTATTTAAAAATGTACGCAGTACTTAAAACATTTTATAGAGAAATAATGTAAGCTTGAGAGTCCTTTAAAACCTAGTCTTACAGGAGCTTTGCAGAAACCTATTTATTTAGATTTAAGCTTAATGCGCCTTAATGGCGGGTCCCATATAGACATTTTATACTTAAAACAACACTGATCCACTGATACCTTTGACAAACTCATCATCTAGCCTCTTATCCCAGAGTCAAAAACTTACTCCATTTCCCTTATCTGTTTGTACAGTCATCAGCAATAGTATCTTACACAACTAGGGCCGCAAAAATATGTGACACGTTCTTATTTGGAGCGCAATAAGAGCGCGTCATCAACCAACCATCTCAGAAATTCTATGACGTGGTGAGGAAAGCGATGGACCGGAATCGATGGCGAGAGTGTGTTCGTGCCCGAACAAAACCCACCAACCACGATCATCAGTCATGATGGATGCGACCAAGAAGAAGAAGAAGAGCGCGTCATATATTTTTGCGGCCCTAGTTGTGTAAGATACTATTGCTGATGACTGTACTAGTCTTTCTCAACCTGACAACTCGTTAAGTGCGCCTAGACTAGGTACGCTAACTTTGTTGGCCTAAAGCCCCCTCCAGACTATGCGCGTGAATCGCGGGCGAAGCCGCGAACGCGAGTGTGGAGTCCTGAACGCAGACCTGCGAAATCGACTCCACACTCGCGTTCGCGGCTTCGCCCGCGATTCACGCGCATAGTCTGGAGGGGGCTTAACGCTTCAGGGGAAAAACGTAAGTCACGTCGGCTAAATAAAGACGGGCGCTTTATCCATGTCAATAAACAACGGTACAACACTCGAGGTATAGTTTGTTTGAGGTACGTGTTTAGCGAATACTGTTGTTATGTGTCTACTCTTGAGAGCAAGGAAACGGGTCGTATGGAATGGAGATCACTATGGAAACTGAATCGTATTCATTGCTTTTGAGTACATAAGGTACCTATAATGTAAAATGAAGAAATAATACAGTCTATTCAGATAAAGCCCGCTGACGCTGACGGACTGAATGTTCTAAACGCGGCAGTAATACTGCTACGAACGTCACACATTTTATCAAGGAAATTGACAGAGACAGAAAGACCGCTTCAAGACCGCAGCAGCAATGTATCTGCAGTTGCCAACCGAATTTCACCTTTACGGTTGTTGCGTGATGGGGCAGAACACAAATGCACTTAAAATATTGTGTACTGATTCGTGTGATAGGCGAGGAGGAAATTGAACTTTATCCCCAGGCTTGTCATAGTGACAGAGCAATTTGCGAAGCAAATACAGGATACCGATTCGAATGCACAATTTGATGTCAATTTCATATCATCTTGTTATCATTCATTCGTCCGTGCGTCTTGCTCGTGTCTCGTATTTATACAGAATTTACCCGAGAAACTTTACTTTAGGTGTGTGTAGGGTAAATCGTCAATTACTGGTCACCGGATAATAACTGGCCACCCTAAACTAAACATGAATTCTATTTACTTATACATATGTTGAAATTATAACACATTTAAACTCTCGCGTTTTGTACACATATTTAATTTGTGGTCTTTCCGTGACCACAGCTGGTGCAACTCAGCTGAAACGACGGAATTTAAGGTAAAAACAATGAAATTATATCGCGGTAGGCTCGTTTGTGTAATTAAATGCGTTGAAATTATATGAATACTTTTTAAGTAAAATTATATTAATTGAACTGAAAGTAAACTAATGAAATATCTTCAAAATATATTATTTTCCTTTGAGTTTGATACATAAACGAAGACTTGTTAAAATTATCAATAATATGCACAGTAAAATATCTTTGTCAACGTATGTTCGGGCCACCCAAGATATGGTAAATGCGTTGCGAGTAACAACATTTCAATCACAGATAATGATGTCGAATGCCGCTTCAGATCCCTACCTGCGCCTCCACCGGACACCGCAAATGGTTTTGTTGTTGTTTGCAATATCACCATCTTCAATATAACTACGTATAAGCATAGTGAAATAAGTAAACTTAGAGTACCTACTCACTCCGTAGATAAATAAAAAACAATTTAAAATTAATTTTGAGCGAGCTTTGCAGATTTTCATTTATGATCCTCCTCCTTGTGTCGTATTCCTCATTGCTGAGGGTCGTGGCCTCCACGAATTATTTTGTGGCCTAACTCCTTCCACTTGTTGCGATCTTCAGCAGTGTGCAGTGCATCGTGGATTTTAGTAGTGCCTTCGCGGATCTGATCTGTTCATCGCATTGGGCTTTTTCGACGTGGTCGCCTTCCTTGGACTTTTCCCGTTACCAGAAGCATTTCCAGGTTGTCATTTTTCTTTCTGGCTATGTGTCCACAGAATTCAAAAAATCTACGAAGACAGATGGTTGACAGCCTGACAGTAACTCCCACTTCTTGTAAGATGGACACATTTGTGCGGTGGGCTGTCATTTGTGGGGTGGGTGGGCTGTGGGTGTGCATGGCACTCGAAGCATTCGCCTCCAGCACCACATCTCAAACGCATCAATGCGAGCTCTGTCGGTCTTTTTGAGGGTCCAAGTTTCCGCGCCGTAAGTGAAGATCGAGAACACCAAAGTCTTCACCAGTCCAATCTTGGTTTTTTTGGAGATCGCTCGGTCTAAACAAATCCTGTTTAGTCGAGTCATTGCGCTTTTTGCCATACCAATCCGTTTTCGTACATCCGCTTCGCACGACCCATCATTACATATGATAAGTTTCATTTATGATAAGTTTACTTTTTACAAGCTTTTATTTAGTTTCACCTGACCGTTGTCTGTCTGTCTGTATGTCTGTCTGTCTGTATGTCTGCCTGTCTGTCTGTGTGTAATCAAATCTTGCAAGTTAAATTTGATCCACTTCCCGGTTTCCGATTGAGCTGAAATTTTGCATACATACGTAAGTCGGGTGACAATGCAATATTATGGTGTCATCGAGCTGATCTCTTGATGGAGACCGGAGGTGGCCATAGGAACTCTGTGATAAAACAACGAAACCTAATTGTGTTTGGGGTTTTTAGAATTGTCTCGATGAGTATTAGTTGCCTGTGGAAAAAAGTACAGTCGGCGATAAAAGCTTGTACCAAAAATGAAATTTTCGCAAAAACTTATTTTTTCTATGGTACTATTTGTTGGAAGAACATCACTTTTGATACTGAAATATCCGATCCATGTCGTATCTTTAGCGAATTTTTGTCGTATCTTAACGCATTCACTGCCAGGAGGCGTGGCTTAGGAACAAACCTGATGACGATGAACGCACATGTGCATCGGGGGCAGTGAATGTGTTAAAGTTCGAATCAAGCCGTATGTGTTAAGATAAAAGTGCTACGCGGAAGCGTAGACCGCTACGGCCGTAGCTGCCCGTACGTTGCTACGAGCGCTACGAACACCGCAACATGATATGTGTAACGCTCGCAACTATGCTGCCCTCCTATTTTGTAAATAGCAGTTTTTCGACAAATTTGAGCGAAATGCACCACTGCTAGTGAATATGATATACATTTCAATAAAAATTCAACAACACAATGTTTAATGTTTAAAAGGCCCTGAAGTGCGTGGAGGCCTATAGCCAAGATGACAATCGTACATCGACAAACGTCAAACAAAAAGAGAAAAATGTACCGAAATGAGTCACGTAGCCATCTCCATACATTATTTAAGTTTAGATTGGCGATTATTATCAACGATTTTCATCTTGGGTAAGCTTCCAAGCATAGCCAATTTGCAGCTTTCTAATACTAACGATCGAACGAGGACAAAAAGATTGCCTTAATACAAGCAATATAAAAGTCAAAACTGATACTCAAACAATCGTACTATACACGCGAAACGCCGCTTTATACATATTCCGTTGCAAATCTCGCGCGGCGCGCCACCGCGAACCACGTTCGACGTGTTACCTCCCTGTCACACTTATGTATAAATTTACAAGTGCGACAGAGAGGCAACACGTCAAACGTAGCGGTCATCTGGATTTGGGCCCCTTTTTAAACGTGTAAGCGCCACTTACACTAAAGCTGTTCCAAAATAACTGCTATTGTATGGCTGTAAATCTGTATAATTCTATTCCTGTTGGTATAAGGACATTAGAAGGAAAGGCTTTTCAAAAAAAATTGCATAGTTTACTATTGGAACATTGTTTTTATACCTTAAATGATATAAAACAACATTTTAAAATTAATAATTTTTTAGATAGGATTTAATTAAGTAGGAATTTGACATTGATACTCATTAACATTTGTTTTTTTTTCTGTATTTTTTATTCTATTGGAAATTTAATTGGATTATGAATGCTGAAATTTCAGCCGGACATGTAAATAATTGTACAGTTTACTGTTGGAAAATTGGTAATGACATAAATGATTAAAAATTTAATACAACTATTTATAATTAACAATATTTAGATAATTTAGTTTAGTAATTTGACATTGATACACATTGACATTTTTTTTTCTCTTCAACATTATTCTGTACTGCTTATTTAATATTTGTAATTTAATTTTGTGATAAATATTTGAATGCTGAAATTCCAGCCAGACATGTAAAGAACTGAATTTGTATATATTGACATCTTATTTATAACTCGTGTTTTATCAAATAAACGATTATCTTATCTTATCTATCACTTGCACCATTTCACTGGTCCGGGATTAACCCGTCAAACTTGGGGTTCCCATGGTTACCAGTACAATTTGACACTGGGTTAACGGTTTAACCGCTTAACTCCGGGTTAGTGGGATGGTGCAAGTGACCCTAAATCTGACGCTTCCCTCGGCCTCTACAATCAGGGCCCGATTCGCATTTTGAAATAGATATCCTTTAGACATCACCAAGATACGATAACGATATGTTTAAGATCTAACCTGTCAAATTTGACATTTGCGCTATTCTGGAGATACTCTTGAACGATTTCCACAGGATATGACTTAGAGATCCAATTCACATCTAATAGATATCTTACGCTATCTAACGTAAAAGTGACATTGGTTGCCCGCATTGCGCTGCAAAAGAGAACTAGTTGATATCTAAACTATAAAGTATCTAGAATGGATCTAGTACGTGTCGTCTCTTGTGAATATCTTGAAGTTCGAATACGGCAGTCAGAATCTCATCGTTTGCGCCGCATTTATCATATCGTCTAATCTACCGTCACGCCCAGTCTTTGTGAAATTAACATTTTTCAGTCCCTCGCAGCACAAATTAAAATTTATACTTATATTCTTAGCAATCTGCGTTGTAATGGGACTACGTATTTAAGCCGTGTTTATTCCTCGGGATATTAAAATTGTTTGTTGAGTAAACTTCGAGACAATAAAAAATCAAGGCGTCCAGTCAGCGTCGAAAAAGTAATTTTATTTGAATTAATTTGATATTTATCATATCATATCATATCATTTATCGTTTATTTCGAATGGCATAAAAGCGCGCTAGTGAAACTACTGGAGTCAACATGATTTTAATGCAATTTTGAAATTTCAATTATAATAGGTACATCAATTTTAATGTTCTTGAAAAAACGTAAATCAATCCTTCAAACTTTCCATATAAATTTCTTCTTATGAATCTACCCTGTGCTTCCAAGCGTAACAACTACTACAAATTTAAAAGTTACCTACATAAAAATATAATGTTGGACTCCACGGATGGGTAACTTTAGAAAGTATCAATAGTAGCGTTTATAACAATGCGCCAAAAGTATCTGCCACCCTCGAATACTTTTTCAAACAGAGATATATCTCGACAGTTCGCGTTCAAAAGTATCCGCAGTAGTTTAGTTTGTACCATAACAGTTAATAAAATAAACAAAGTTACATTGACGTTTTCACAATTCTCCACGCAAATATGTTAGCGATGTACTGATTCGTATTGATTTTATAAAATTCAGATTGTATTGGATGTCAGAATGCAGGGCAGGAATGCACGCTATCTAATTGGCGCGCACACTGACAGGGACTGGGGCTGCAACCGCCGCAGTACTCGAGAAATCCATTACATATTACAACTATAGGTAATAGTTATACATTACTGGAATTCCTATAATTAAGAGGAAAGTGGACAACCGTGTCGCATAAAGTATTTATGTATTGTATGTATGTAAACACTTTATTGTACATGAAACAGGCAATGAAACAAAATATATATAATGTACAAAGGCGGACTTATCCCTATAAGGGATCCTTTCAGTCAACCTTTGAGCAATCAGTCAAAGTCAGTATGATTTTCATTGAATTAAGTACATAGGTATTTTTTTAGTGTTCCGTACAAAACTTTGTTCATTTTATAAATTATTCTAGTTCAGGGTTTGTTCTTTCAACATAATATACATAAATGTACATAAAGACACAGCACGAGCAAAATTTCCCCTTAATCCGACTTATCGATAATTTCTGGTCAACTTAACTAATTAAAAGTCAAGTCCCAATAATAATTATCACTTAATGGAAAGTAACATTAACAGAAATTCGATTTCTTACTTATCCAAAGTTTTTATAATTGAGATTCTTTTTGTATTCTTTTAAGAAAATATTCAAAAGTAATTGCCATCTCCACAAAAAGCGTTATAAGATCATTATCAAACTAAGTTTTATTTATTGTAACAAGCCGTTTCGTTTTTCTTAGTCCGTTAATTAAACCGAACAGCGAGCGACGAGCTAATATACAAAAGAGTGTCGCGTCGGACGGTGATTCTTCGCTCGGGATAGGGCCGGGCGCGCGGCGGGCGGGGCGAGCGGCGCGCGGCAGTGCCGTGCCGCGTCGCGCCCGGGCCGTCCGTCCGCTCGAGCCTTACGTAACGATGCCCGAGAGCTGATGGCCGCGCTCGTATGGTGGCTGGCGGCCTGCTGCCTCGCCCGCGCCGCCACCGCCGGCAACCCCGACGCCAAGCGCCTCTACGACGACCTGCTATCCAACTACAACAAGCTGGTCCGCCCCGTCGTCAACACCACCGATGTCCTCCGCGTCTGCATCAAACTCAAACTCAGCCAGCTCATCGACGTCGTAAGTTGCCGAACGGCGCGTGCCTTGCATGTGTACAGAGGGCCGATACTGACCTACATCGAGGGTGCAGTGCGAACACATACCTTGGTTGCACTTGCGCGACGCATTTGGAATTTAAATAGACACGAATCGCATCAACGCCTCGGGCCCGCGACCCAGTTTTTGTAGGACACTTGAGCTTTACACTAATCTGACTAGTCGTAAAGGTAAATTTTGTAAGTGCTCGCGGGGAGCCCACGGCTCTATCCTCGCGAGACGCCGCGCTGTCTCCTCCTATGTATTACAATTCAGATACCATAAATCACCGACGTAAAAGGGACCCCCGATTTTCTTCAAACTCGTTATTATTGTTTGGTCAGGAGGAAAGGTTTCTTTATTATGGATGTATGTGAAGTGATATTGGGTATTCGTGAACACGAGAATAAAGGTATCGCGCCTCTGGGGAGGTGCCTGTCATGTAATCGCTTGGACTGAGCTTGCGGTGTCTGAGGTGCAATTAACTAAAAGGGCACAATTATTTTGCTGAGGGCCCCGGAGAGCTGTATTGGATTAGGTCGTTATAAGCCCCTTTCAACTGATTAATAGGCTCAATTGCAACAAAATGATCGAATCTATTATCCGGTACAATAATTTGTTTGAAACCCGACAATCGGGAAAGCGGATTAGGTTATTATCGGTTTAGTTAATAATATTAAGCCTGAATATTGAAAAAAGGGCGTTTTCAAACAAAGAGCAATTTATTAGGTAACAAAACAATATAAAGTTTCTTTTGAATGCGTAATCATTATCGCACCTAAAACAATCTATTTATTACATGATTAATGAGATCATAACGCGCGTTTAGTAGGGACTATCAAAAACTCACACTTTCAAAAATCAATTGTCTTTTAAGACCGATTTATACAGTTAAATATCTTATATGAGAGTAACTAGGATGCAAATGTGTTGAAAATATGGTACCTACGAGTACATAGAGACACGAAACAGAGTGTACGATTCTTATAAAAGTATACCTACTTTGATAAACTTTGATTAGACCAGAATAGTGAAACAGTGGATTGTTCATCAAGTTCCTATGTTAAGGGGCCCACTGATTAACAGTCGGTCGGACGGTATCGGCCTGTCAGTTAGAACAAAATTTTGACAGTTCCAAACAACTGACAGGCCGATACCGTCCGGCGGACTGTTAATCAGTGGGCCCCTCTCTTCTTCCTCGCGTTATCCCGGCACTTTGCCACGGCTCATGGGAGCCTGGGGTCCCCAGTGGGCCCCTTTACGAGTATAAATTACAGTAGTACGAGTAATTATACTTTAACCATATATCACTGCTTGTTTAATAATATTAGGCCCACTTGCACCATTCCGCTAACCCGGGATTAATCAGTTAAACCGTTAACCTAATGTCAAATTGTACTGGTAACCATGGTAACGCCAGGTTTAACCGGTTAACCCCGGGTTAGTGGAATGGTGCAAGTGGGCCTTAGTTATTAGATCCGTTATATTACGGAATTGTAACTTGGTAGCGTTATTACTAAGTGCTACTCTTAATAACAGCTGTATTCATATAATTTTTTGTACACAAAAATCGCTTCGCTAATTAAAACAATCACTCTTGGATAATGCAATGAGCTAATAATTAGATAACATGATAAATTAGGCTATAGGCGGTCAACAGCATCTGGCTATAACCCAATAACCGGACCCTTACCTTGTGGTGCTCCGATAGCTACCGGTAATTGATAATATTATAAAGTCAGTGGCCCCAGTCATTAACGTAAGGAGGTGGAAGTAATTTCATTAATAAGTAAATTACGTTCAATTTAAGCGGTTTTAATTGTTATTTGTTAAATTGGTGTTTTTTTTTGTTATTCGACTGAAGGAAAGAACGTCTTCAGAGTCTAGGTGCCTATGTAATAGCTAAGTATTGATATACCTACCTATGTGTATATAAAGCAAGGCCTAAATTCGAAGAGCTCGATGAGTTCCCTCGTACGTAAGGTTAACATTCCATTTCTGACCGCAGCTGCACTTCTAGTAAGAACGCGTCAGTGTTATTGTCAATCTCCGTAGTAAAATGAATGGTAGTGCTCCTGTCGTTGGAAATGGACTGTCACCTTAAGAAGGTAATCTTACTTATGGAAATGACTACACTTTTAGTTTTATTTTTTAAAACCATAAACATAATGTTTAACCTATTTTATATGTGCAATAATAAATATTTTTTCAATTAATAACAAACTGAGAATAAAGTAACCTAAAATTAAAACTACCTACAAAACTAAAACTAATACCTAAAATATATATATATAACATAATGTGGACAGGTCCGAACCCTGTGGAAGGGTTCCCATAAGGCTGGCTGCGTTCCCCCTTTGGATGGCTATGCCGATTGACAGGTACTATAACTTTTAGTTATATTACTTGAATCTATTATTGTTTAGTTTCTAGACCAAACATGTTTGCTGTCATAGTGACATTAAGCCACGAAGGTAATTACGATTATTTCAGTTTACTTCATTATTTTGAAATATAAAATTGTATCCAATATTTTGTTTTCTGAGAAATATCTCAATGTTCACACAATAATCTCAATAAGAGCTATAAATATTATCCAATTTTGGATATATTTTACCTTATTCGGCAGTCGAGCCCCGTCTATCCGTCAACGTTTCTATAAGTGGATTATTTTCATTATTATTGAAGTATCCTTATTGGAGTTGTTGGAAGTTGGTCAACTTTTTCGATTTGACATTTTTTATTACATTCTTGTTACATTGTTTTCTACTTGTCTTCGGTGGCTACTTGTAAAAGTTTTTATTAGCTCAGCTGGGATAAAGTGACGGCTGAAGTGATCTGACCAATCGCCTAAATTACTCACCTAGAGTAGCATAAAATGCGACAACCAAAGGGTTTCATGTTTACGTTCTGATGCCTATCTTTTAATCCCGCTCGATCCATCCCTACTCCACATATCTACCTATGTACCTATAGATACACGCGAAACTAAGTTAAGGGCATATTCAGAAACATCAACATAATCCCGCTTAGATGAATATGTGTGGTTCTCTTTTGCACATTTGTAAGTGCGTCGTTGGGTAAACAGGCGCGCGTAATCAATTTGATTTTGATATCATTTTGTTATGTCATAAGCACAATTTTCGACTAAGCTTATTGGGCGCGTTATTTCATAGCTAATTCAGAGCATTCGCTTCAGAACTAGTATACGTTTGATCTCCGATAATGGTTACTTGTTTTGTATCTAGGGGTCTAGATATATTGGAAATGGGTGAGTAAAGACGTTTTTAGTGAATAAGGTAACTAGTGATATCGAACGTGACGTAATCTGCTGGATTAAGAGGAAATAATAAGTGCTATCAATGATAGTTATCGATCAAACATATTAATTGTTGTGTAAACGTAAATTAAGGGAGTAAAATTTTCTTATTCGGCCACTTTCACGACAGAAACCCACTAGGTGGGATCTCTGTTCGTAGGCGCTTTTCGCTACATACGGTTTTTCCGTATTATCCGCTACGCTCGTAGTGCTCCTCACCTGACGGTACCCCGTAGCACACCGTAGTGTGCAGAGTCAGACCAAGCTAACTCTGCAACGATTTTAATAACACAGACCGTGCAAGTGTAGTTTTACGTCATAATTTCATAGAACTTTGATTCTTAAAATAACCCTTGCACAGTCTGTGCTGTGCTATCAAAATCGCCGTAGGTTTATCTAGTCCTGACTCTAGCCTCATGCTTCAATTATAAGCAAGGGAAATCTCAGTCAAACAGTTCCTAGAGCAAAACAAGGACGGTAACATTTTTGAGATATCAAAACAAATTAGATTACTTCGGATTCTTTCCGACTGTTGATTAAAACCTGCATTAGATATCGACTTTTAAAATGAAAATAATACTGAAAATTGATTAGTTTTGTGCAATCGCTTGCTCGAACTAGAAAAATATGGTATTGATTTGAAATAACTCTCATTCCATCCCACTCGACAATAATATCAAGTCAACATATTTTTTAATTTATTTTTCTCCAATATGCTCGGAAATGTTCACCTTACTGTAGCAAAAATACTACGGGAAGTTCTTCGTTAATGTCAAACTCTAATTAAAAAACATCAAACTATCGCTGTCCTGTTCTAGCGGACGGGAAGTAAAAAAACACTACAGTAATAACTTATTACTGTAGTGTTTTTTACTTTTTAATAATAAAAAACGCAAACGGCCAATTATTATTGCCGCGAGCCGCTTCTACACGACCCGATCAGCTATCATTTCACGTGTATGATCGTGCGAATACTGCTTAATAAAATCAAAGATTATTTTTATATTTTTTTTAAATCTCATCCGTGTTCATAAAGCTTATATAGTTTGTCAAAGGACTTTCTCATTTCAAACATAGACAAAGAGAATCATATTATCTTTGTCTTACACTAGTACTAGCACCCAAAAGAAAAGGATGCGTATAGTTTTCCTGGTTCTTACTGACTGAAAAGTTGGTTTGACCACCTATATTGCACAATTATATTGAATGAACGAATACTGAATGGCAGAATAAGTTTGTAACTTTAACTTTAAAAAATTAATTAGAGAGGGAAATTGTTTTTGACATTTTGGATGTGAAGGTTTGATTTGAGTGATGCTTGATGGTTAAATAATAATTATTTTAGCTTATTTCCTCGCATGTTTGGAGAAAAGCACTATATATGCCTCGGCAGGAATAGCAATTCGTGGATTCGTCTTCTTTGTCGGACTCCGCTTCGCGTCGTCCGACAAAATCGAAACTCATCCACGAATTGCCCTTTCCCGGCCTCTGCAATAATGTACTATTATCGCCGTTTCTTTAGGAACGTCTGCTCTGTGGCTTTGCTAAAACACAGCAGCAATATTCGCATTTCGCATTTAATTGTTATTATTATCTTATTTCATTGAGTTCGTTTCTGAACGCGCTTCAATAAGTTATGTCTATGTCTGTATCTTTAGGTATTTAAAAAAAGATTAAACAAAATCTACCCTCAAATGGCTTCTTAGCCAGTCGAGGAAAGATGAAAATACTACATGATCAAATAATGTAGGTTAAGGTCAGGTCGTTCAGTGACAGATCCAGGTTGTGGTCTTATATTTGGTTGGTTAATCAAAAAATGTTATAATTACCCGCAAATGTACAAATTATTTATTTACTTTTATCTAAGTACCTAAAGATACAGATTATAAAATGTAGAACAAGATTTTTAAAAAATAATTTGCACCTGAATGGGGGACTGTCGGAAAACGTCGACGTTTCGTTTCACGCGTAACTTACATTTGCGATATCTCCAAATTTTATTTTTACGTTTGCCCATTTCCTGCTCGCAAACATTCCGTGCGGCATGAAAAATTTATAGGCTTGACAGTGAGATGATCGAAAAAATGGAGCTTATTGGAGTGTTCTGACAGCTCGTGACAAGTATGGCAAAGCTAACATTAATAACGTTATTTTTTGTATATTTTGGCACGGAAAATAAGATAATAATATTTTGTTCCATTTGTAAATAAATATGTTTAGGAGTAATCTCACAGACTTATCTATAAACGCCTGTTGTAGGTACTTTTTTTTTGTGCAATAAACTCAATAAAGTTTGAAATAAATAAATAAGTCTAACAAACTGCTGATAAGTTTAGTGTATGTCCCTATTTGTCATTTAGTTGTTTGTTTTGTAACAAAGAGACAAAATTTTACGAAGGTTTGCTAAAATTAATAACAATGGAGTTAATCCTCAAACTATGTAGAGCTTATAATATGGTTAGGTAAATTTTAAGTCACTACCAGCTGCAAATAGTCAAAATTATCTAATCATAATTCAACAAGGTTGTTCTTTTTTGTGAAACACATCACATTTAAGTGTTGTGTTTATATTTAGCCGTCTGATACCCGATGTTTATTTACTTTCGGTGGAGGCGCGCGCGTTTTTATTTAATTTTGTATCAATAACGTTGTTTGTTGTGGTATAAAATGGTTTGCGTGGATACAGTGAATTATGGATGTTAGGGTTTGCTACGATACATCTCAATAAGTAATATAGTAACATACCTAATATAAACTTTAACAAGGATATAAATATACCGGGTGTGGCCTGTAACATGAGCAAATAATTAAAACATAGATTGTACTCCTCAAACGGTGACACTTTTGTTCAACAACTTTTAAAAATTATGAAGTATTTAGACTCCCTATTTTTCATACAAAATAAATATTATCTTCAATGGACGCCATCGCCACGCCATATAATTGTGATTGACGTTGCTTGTCACGCCTTAAACATAACAAAATTTGCAATACATTGCGTCTTAGAATAAACTTTAAAGTGTATTAAAAGTCAACAATGATTTTTTCAACACAAATTAATATTGTCAATATCTGTGTCGGATCGTTTTGCTTTTTTTGATATTTTTGTTTTTTAAGGCGCTAGAGCCCTTCAAAAATGACCAAAATGGCCTCATTGACTATGCCGCAATGAGAGGCGTAGTATTCAAAACTGATATCAATTAGCCAAAAAAGCAAAACGGTCCGACACAGATAATTTCATAATCATTTAGATTTCCAAATTTGGTTACGATTGGTTAAGTTTTGGAGGAGGAAACAGTTGAGTACGAAACCTCGATTTTTGAGATTTTTCGCAGGACTTTTCGCCTTGTCCTTATCGCACTAGTTTTAGGAGCCGCTTCCGTCAGCGAGATGGGTATATTTACCTAAAATGTTTAAAACTCAGCTCCTGTTTCGTCTTAAGGGCGAGCAGCACGCGCTTGCTCTAAAATACGTGTCTGTCGCATATTATTTTAAAATTAAGTTGGCAGTTTTAAACTTCGTGATCGTAATTTTCACCCTTTAGGGCTTAAATTTAAAACGTCCTTTCTTAATAGACGTTTAAAGAATATGTACTAAATTTCAAGGTCCTTCCCTGAGTCTCATACTAGGTATAAATATCCACAACAAAATTTCATCTAAATCGGTTCAGCGTTTTCAGCCTGAAGATGTTACAGACAGATATATAGAGTGCGTGTGCCTTCGCATTAACAAAGTAAGTTTCATTAGATGACAAAGTTAGTTAGGTAAATAATGAAAAAATATTAATTGCTTGTCGGTTTATTCACGAACCATAGCTGCTGGGAAATTCCTCTCGCAAAGAAATCACACGTTTTTATTAGATGTTACATAAACATTCGTTGTTTATCGTATTCGACACTTATTGGATAACTGATACAACGCTGCGTTACCACTAGTGATAATATAGCTTATAGGTCTCAATATTATTTATTATATTATAACGGTAACTTCGTAACCTTTATTAAAGTGTTCAACGCGATAGCGTTAATAAATATAGGTATTATAAATCGAGCGCCGGTGGCCTAGCGGTAAGAGCGTGCGACTTGCAATCCGGAGGTCGCGGGTTCAAACCCCGGCTCGTACCAATGAGTTTTTCGGAACTTATGTACGAAATATCATTTTGATATTTACCAGTCGCTTTTCGGTGAAGGAAAACATCGTGAGGAAACCTGCATACATCTGCGAAGAAATTCAAAGGTGTATGTGAAGTCCCCAACCCGCATTGGGCTAGCGTGGGGACTATAGCCCAAGCCCTCTCGCGCTCGAGAGGAGGCTTGTGCCCAGCAGTGGGACGTATATAGGCTGAGATGATGATGATGATTATAAAATGTATTATAACGATTTTACCTATAACTACATTCTACCAATGTTCAAGCTCGTCAATATTATGTAAAATATTACTTCACCATTAAGTACACTTCTAACAATTTAAAGAAATGAAAAATATGTTTATAAAATATAGGTACTCAATAATTTTGATAATTTGGATACACGCACATTTTATTATACAGTGCACGAGTAAAATACCTCTAAGTTGCAGAGAAATATATCTTGCAACGCCGCCGTAAATGTCAAACTTGTACGAAAATGCCTTTTATTACCAAATATAGCAGGCTACTTAACTGCGAGGCCAATTCGAACATGCATTTTGTCACTAACCCCTCCTTCTTACTTAATTACTTACTTACCTAACCGAAACATAAACACCCCCTGTAGATTTATCTCTAAAATATGGCCATGTGATCGTCTAGCTAGTAGTTAGGACCCCTCGAAGCGAACCGCGGTAACCTCAAATTCTTTAATGAGTATCAACTAAATTTTGGACTCTGATTTTATTTATATTTACCTAGATTTTATGAACAGAAATTTATGGTAATAAATTAATTATGAAAATAAGAAATAATTTAAAGAAAGTTGAGTTATAAAAATGGAATAATTCAATAAAATTTAATAGCGTAATGTAAATGAAGTTGTAGAATTACTATAATGTATTTAAGTATTGCAGCATATATGATGACATAAATATAAAAAATTGTTGTTGATAAAATCCTGCTACGCCTATTAAGCTCCCGGGATAACATAGAAGTAGCACTCCTGAGTTAAGCTCATTTACACCCTAGAATTTTAAGGATAATTACAGTTAACTATCAACTTCTAAACGATGTGTGATTTACTCACACGTGCTACTTCGTATGCCCGATGCAGGTCTGGGAACTCTTAGTCCGATTACAAGATCAATCGGAACACCTACTCTACCAGTTTAGCCAGAAGGGCTTTGACCAACACTTCGTAACTTAAGCGCACCTAGATGATGATGAAAAGAAGTGTCAAAGTATCCATCAGTCATCAAAATTACTTATCTTTTTTTTATATTCAAAAGCTAGGGATGCTAATCCCTTAGTCCCATTCCCCAAAACTGATAATATAGACAGAATTCCTAGTTTTCTAGATGTATAAACAAAGTACCGAGTTTATTTGCTAACTATTAGTTTAATCTAGGCCGAAATTGAGTATTCACTCAATTATATCCTTTGTACTACTCCTGCCTGACAAAGGTTCCCTAAAGCAAACCGTTCTTCAATCCCAGAATAGTCTGCGTTCCTAAATCCAGCTGATGTTATAAATACCTGATTGTATAACTCAGTACCTCGCTTCTACACCAGACAACCAGAAATGAAAATTAGAAATAAATTTTATAGAAACATTAATTCTTTCCCCATATAAATTAGGAAGATTTAGACAGTTGAACACTTTTACCTTTTATACACACATATTTTAGAATAAAGAAACCATATTTTTAGACCCTTAAGGAGAAATATATATCAACCATATCAATTTTATAGACCACAACTAAAAAATAACCTTGATAGACAATAAAAAGTGTGTGATTCTACCCTATTCCTACCCTTTGTCCCTAATCTAGTACATTCAAAGCACAGTTCGTTCTTACCATCGACCTAATGCTTTGTAATATACGCAAGTGTAGTCCCTACGAGAAACTGTAAAGTTCGGCAGGCGAAACCGATGAAGCAACCTACTGGCCAGTGTATTTGGTTCCCCCTCCTACGCCCGCGGGCATGGTGGTAGGAAGTAAACCGCCCTATTCCGTGTATATAAGTGTATCAGTACCCTAACACACACACGCACCAATCACGTGGGAAACTCTGCCGCGACTAAGACTAAGTGTAAGATATCAATCACGACAGAAGCTTTTCCCCGCAACCAGCACTAGTATGAACCGGAGCACCGAAATATATAAATAAATTTAATAGGAGACCTAGTCTCAATTACTGCCGACTTCAGTGGGCAGGGATTACTCCCAATGACGCGCACGTGACGTCCCCACATCTAAACAGCTGGACCTTGAGACTAGTGAGATAATTCATCTCTTATGTTGATATAAAAGAGATGCCAAGTCCTCTCAAACTTGGAGCAAAAGACTCCTAATCATCCAATCCTTTGGCACCGTTAGGCGGAGTGAATGCTTAGCTGGACAAACTGTCAGTCCAAACAATGATCTGGCTTTTAAAATAACAAGAATACCCCATAGAAATACACTAAAATAATTAAATTAAACTAATTCACAGAATAATGAAATTCCCTCAAACACTGTCATCCATATTTAACATTACGAGAATTTCTTCCCGTAAAACCAAACACAGACACAATTCTGAGCCCCAGCCACGCAACGACACTTGTCCCTGCATAGCTTGACGGCACTCAAAACACACAGTGTAAAGAAAACTTCACAATAATTAAAACTTCACAATAACTAAAACTTCACAATAATTAAAACCCCACACATGGCAGTAAAGAATCTCCACAACAGTCCAAACTTAGCGTTACGGCGATCAAAAATCCCCGCAAAACCAAGCACAGACACAAATTCTAAGTTTAAATTTACCAGGATAATTCCAAGTAAAAATAAACAGAAAAAGTTCGCGGAGAAACTTCACCTCCCCGCACTACGTTACACCCGAAAACCAGAGTCACTGCTAGTCCGATGGTCGAAGAAAGAATGAATCCCCCTACTCTCCGCACCGGCCTTTTATACCTTTTACTATGGCGACATAATGACGACTGAGTGGCGACTGAACGGCGACATATTGGCGACAAAACGGCGACATATTGGCGACAAATCGGCGACAAATTGGCGACTTAATGGCGACAAATCAGCGACATAATAGCGACAAATCGCCGACTTATTGGCGACTTAATAGCGACATATTAAGATAAACATTATTCCAAAAGTACCAGGATACCAGAACTGCAGAAGAGGTCGTTGCCTCGGACAGGTAACAAGGTATGATTCAAGAAGAAAGGTCTTAAGTTTCAGGTTGTTTTACTAAACCATATGTCCTAAATTTTAAGGTTCACTTTCGCTTACTTCAGATCAAAAATCACGTCCCTTTCTCTCACACAGTTTAGAGGTAGACAGAGTTATTTTCATTGATATTTACGCACACATAGACATTAGCCGTGTATTTCGAGTAGTCCGTTTGAGTAGACTTTAATAAAAAGGGAACGTTCGAATACTCTCCGCGCGCGAATTTTTAAACATTATTTTACTTTGGTATTTTTTTAGTTTGTTTATTTGTAAGTTAAAAAAAAAACATGTGTAAGTAATAAACCATAGAATTACGTGCATCAAGTTTCAATCGTTAGAATATTAGATGGAATTATGAATGAAATATGCGTCTGAAGAGGACATCAGTACTAAATTGGTAATTTCTTTTTATTTCCCGTGTTTTGTAATGAAAAATGAGGCTTATACTAGGCAATAGGCATACGGCTAGTCACAATTTGATATCAAAATGGTGTGACTCTGTTGGCCTTTGCGCGTGCTTTTCACTCACACTTGTGTGTACATGTATATGAGCGCGAGCGACACGCACGGGCGAATTAAAACAAAAATACATAATTTTGATATCAAAATGTATTTTTAAATTGGCCTCTGAGACTGACACATCTTTGTGACATTCGCTCATACTCGTACTTCGTTGAAAATGTGAATTTTATGGCGCTGTCACCAAATTCGGCGGCTTTACTGAGCCGGACTCTTAACGTCTTTTTTATATCATGCTTCACTATAAACGTCAAACTTGTACGAAATTATGACTTTTATCTATCTATCTATCTATCTATACATATAATAAAGCTGTAGAGGGTCGAAAGTCTGTACATGGAAGATATTTGAAAAAAAGTTGGCTGGGGATACTTAGAATCGATAACAGAACACGTTCCAACAGTTTTTAGAATTTTTGTCTGTTTGTCTGTTTATCTGTTTATCTGTTTGTCTGTTTATTTGAACGCGCATCACGTGAAAACGGCTGAACGGATTTTGATGCAAACTTTACTAATCGGTCGAAGACATCTCCGGCCAGGTTATAGGCTATAAAAATCCAACCCTTAAAAGGGGGGGTAGCCACAACCCTCGCTTGATTTAAGTTTGCCCCTGAATCTTATGGCGCTACTTAGAAAGGAGGGGCAAACTTTTTTCAAATATGTGCTACCACTATTGAGTATCCTGGTTAACTAACAGATGGCGCTGAATTTAATACGTATTGACATGAATAGCCACCGAGGAAGGTTTTTGCCAAATTAACTCTAAGTTTAGATGAGGGGGTACGGACATCAACAAATTTAATTGAATAATTATGTCGAATTAATAATATACAACAAAATTAAACGACAGTA
The DNA here is from genome assembly GCF_963556715.1 of Cydia fagiglandana. Classification (NCBI taxonomy): domain Eukaryota; kingdom Metazoa; phylum Arthropoda; class Insecta; order Lepidoptera; family Tortricidae; genus Cydia; species Cydia fagiglandana. Next base: position 19,035,382 of record NC_085936.1, on the reverse strand, counting down.
AATTAATTACCCCTCATTGCACAGTGCCATCTTTTTCATGACTACCCAGAAAAAAGAGAGAGAGAGAGTGTATTGTGTTTCAGCGTTCGTGTTTGTATGTAGGTATATATTTATTTCTGAGTTTCTTTATAACACCTTAACTTCTGAATGCCTTAACCTTAGCCCGACTAGGGAATGCAAATCGGTTATTTTTGTATGGAAATAATCGGTTTTTAACCGAAACTGCGGTTATGTCCATACAAAAAATAACCGATTTGCATTCCTTAAGCTCGACGTACGTGACACGCTGTACGCTTACCAAAGCCGGGCGCCGAAGGCGCCCTCATAGTAAAACCTTCGGACCAGTGCCGGATTAACCAATAAGCAAAACAAGCACGTGCTTAGGGCATCACGTTCAGGGGCGGGCACCAAAATGCCAGGTTGAAAAAGTAAAACAAATTTTAAAATTAGGGACAGACACATCGTTTTTACCACACGATATTTTTTTAGCTGTCCAAAAGCTAATTTGCAAAAATAATGGCGCGTAATTCTTTGGGAAACAATCGGTAGCAGTAGAAGAGTCGTGATTACGTGCATAGATTCGATTTCAATCCACTCTTTTGCGGTTCGGCGTTAGGTCTTATGCGAGGCCTTCTGCCTTACGGCAAAGTTGATCTTCTGCCTTAATTACACTTGGGCGTGGATCCAAATCCAAGCTTTCCTCTTTCACAGCTGGGCCTACTGCCTTGCTCACACTTCGCCAATTCAATTCACTTGGTCAATTCCAAGCTCTGCTTTCTTGCATCTTTTATGCATGAAAATACCCTTAAATATCGAGCCCTATGCGAAGCTAGGCTGATAGAGAACTGTCCCATCCCTTCTTTGTATGAAATCCTGGATTCGCGCCTGGTTGGGACTAAAAGTAAAATTGCGTTTGTTATATCGAAAAATTTTCGCACTCGCTTCGCTCGCGTTTTTAATGACTTTCTAAAATATGATAAAGGTGATATTCGGGTGGCGACTGCAGCAGCATTACTCTGTTACAACGTTACTGCTGCAGCACTGTCAATTTTTGTCATAAAATGATGTGACTAATTTCCATACTAAAAGTAAAAATGTACAACTGTCTATCATATTGCGTTTTTATATCGAAAAATTTTCGCGCTCGCTTCGCTCGCCTTTTCAATTACATTCTAACCTAACATATGATAAAGGTGACATTCGGGTGGCGACTGCAGCAGCATTAGGTACTCTGTTGCAACATTACTACTGCGGCATTGTCAGTTTTCGTAATAAAATGATGTGACTGATTTCCATACTAAAAGTAAAAATGTACAGCTGTCTATCATATTGCGTTTTTATATCGAAAAATTTTCGCGCTCGCTTCGCTCGCGTTTTCAATCACTTTTTAAGATATGAGAAAGGTGACATTCGGGTGGCGACTGCAACAGCATTACTCTGTTACAACGTACGTCGTGTACAAAGCGTCGGGTTACGCCCGACGCACGTGGCGCGCTGAATGCGTTCCAAAGCCGGGCTCCTTCTGCGCCCTCATACTAAAAGAGTCGGGAATTTCCCGACGTATGTGGCGCTCTGCACGCGGTCCAAAGCTAGGCGACTTCGACTTTCTTATACTAAAAGAGTCGGGCGTAGTCGGACTACTACAAATCGCGCTCTAAAAAGTATGAAACAATAAGATGCAGGGAATTATAAATGTTATAATTTTTTGAATAAAAAAATACAGCGTAATGTAATTTACTATTTTTTATATATTTAGCAGCTTACTGACACAAACCGAATTCCACGCGGGCGGAGCCGCGGGCACAGCTAGTTCCCAAATATAGCTACCGACTTAACTGAGACGGACATCTTTTTGTGACGTCCACTTCATTGTAATCGGGCGCGACGGGGCAATTCCCGGTATTACGTAACGCTCAGTGATTACGGCCGTTATTTGAGAAAGCTTTCAAAGATTTCAAAGGCCTCATTGAGTACGAAGCTACGAACGTACTTGATGAAGTGCCGCCATTCCGCCCACGCTTCGGCGACATATCGTGAAACTTGGAGCAGTATTCGAATTGTAAAAAGAGCCAAGATACCTATCTAATTAGTTTGCTAGATTGCTAGATTGTTTGTTTGCTATTTACCGGGGTTAGCTATTCATCTATTTACAATATTGCCAACTAAAAATACATACATTTTTGCGGCAGTTATAAGCCATTTCCATTAAGGGTCATCTACCAAGCACGATACTAATAACGAGGTACAGTCGAGGTCACAAACATCTTTACAAGCCAACGTATTTTTGGAACGTATTTTTGGATATTTACACGCCTCTTAGACACTGACAATAAGGTCGTGTAAATATATTTTTGTAATGTTCGCTTGTAAAGATGTCTGTGAACTCGATCGGCAAGGGTTCTTTTAACAAACTGTGGTACTATTGTGGCCAAAATAACAACAAAAAAGAGTTGATCTACCCATAAACAAATAAACAAATAATTTATTTATTTATTTATTGGAGCACTTACTTCCTTAAACGCTCTCACTAAAACATACTTAAAATAAACGGACTTAACTAAAACGTATTTTTACATACAAGTTAACCAAGTGTTGTAAACCATACTTATGTGAATTATAATATTTATTATAGACGTTCTAAAATTTAAATTATTGTCCATTAGTTAAGTCCCAGTTTGAAATAATTGAAACTTAATACACACCAGCCAATGTTATTAGCTACTACTCATATTACTCATAACGAATATTTAATTTGCATATGACACAAAAACACTTACGTACCAACATCATCAATATGCTAATGGAGATTCGGAATGGACAAAGAGGTATATTCAGATTTTAAAAATATAATACCAAATTTGTTTAAATCAAAGCTCGTCCCGATTGCACTCATTTATCGCAAGAGGGGCTTACTAAAAGTGGAATTAAATTGGTATCAGGAACTATTTTCGTTTTAAATATAATGTAGGTATGTATTAAAATTGAAATCATTGCAGAATAGGTACTTACCTAGGCATTTTATTCATGCAACGAAATTCATGTAGATGAAACATAATAAAACACTTCGGGATGGGTTTGTTTATTTGGTCGTTCGGTAGGGTGCCCAGAAGGCTGGCCCCATTGCCCTACTGGATAGCAATGCTGATCCGCTGAACGAAATATTGGCCAGCAGAATAGTTTAAACTATGGACTCAGAGTCTGCAATAAATAATTTTTATTTTATTTTTTTATAAGGCGCCTCCTCATAGAGGCGACGTCCGCTAGGCCCCTACGGCCCCAAGGTTTCAACCTCAAACACCGCAAATACGTAAGTCGCTACTGGTATCATATATTTCAAATCTGAATAGTCCTTGTGGGCCAATTCCATCCCAGTGACAACAAATTTATTGTCCTGCGAAGTATGATACTGAGTTATTTATTGGATCGTTTCAGGCTATTAAAATTTTGATGAATTATTTCGACACAAACACTAAATCTTCGTTAAGCCACAAGAGTCAAAAAGGTAATCATAATTATTTATTATTTCCTATTAACATTTCGTAATGACACAGGCATATCGCACGCGTGCACGTTGTATGGTACATATTAACATGAGAGACGGCACACCGCAGCGCTTGTGTGACGTCTCGTGTGCGTGTGCGTCTCGTGTAGTTTAAGTATTACAATTAAAAAATTAACTGTGACCAACTCTGGTCAATGGGGGATGGATAGTCCTTTTCCTTATTTTATCGCTTTGAAATTTAATTTAATTTGTTTGTTTTCACTAGTTTTTAATTGTATTACTCCAAATAAGTATGTTGTTCGTTAACAAAATATACCTTACCTAAGTTACATATTTTAAATCTTCACTGATCATGTCCAAAACCCACTCTGAATACTGCTATAAAACAAAGAATTGTGTTCCAAATCAGTTTATCCAGTTCACCTGAGGAGTTTTGATGCTACAAGCCTACACAGGTTTAAAATTTATAGTATTGCTCTTTTAGCGCGAGGTAGTACAGTTATTTCTATTGCTCAGTCACCACATTAGGCTTTTATTAGAGCGGAATCTCAGCAGGTGAATATTTTATATCCCTGTGGGTCCCGCTATCACCGTCTGCATTTTCCCGTGGGGTATTAGGAAATGTCCGGCCGGCTAGGCTGTTTCACTGCTACTTTGTCTTCATTTGCTTTCTTTTTAGGGTTAATACAAAATGGGTTAGGTACGAACGTATTTCGAGCCTTTCGGTTTATTGACGTGTAACGTGCTTATCTGTCTCATTGTACCGTTGAAGTTATATTGTTCTATCATTTAATTTGATTGTCTTTCTTCTTTTTTAATTTAATTTGATTGGCACGTCGTATGCCCCTATAAAATTATTATGTTTTATTTTCACAGAGTAGACTTCTCGGGTACGGGATCACCATACCCGTGGGAATCCTTTGATTTTATGCCACTTTCTTGTTGAAAACGTTATAAAAATCACAATACTTTTCTTACTTTATTGCAGCACCTATATGCTACATACCCATGTATGTAAGAACTTAATTTTTAGAAGGCGCAAACGGGATCCAACCCTTTTTCATAGAACGAAAACTTTTTTGCCCGGAGTTATGATGCGAATTTGATCTATACGAATAACTTTGTAAGTCCCGACCTAGTTTACAAGAGCATCTTTGTTATCGAGTTCGAGTTAAACATCAGCAAGTACCTGCAAGAATAATAAACAAAGGTTTAAATGAGTTGGAAGCCGGGAAGTCGTTGTGAAGAAACTTTCCCTTGTTGAAGACGCACGTACTACTCGGTGTTCTTCCGTCGCGAATCTCCGCTCACAATGGCTTCGCAAAATAATTGTACAACGGTTTTTATTTACGTTACAATGTCCTAAAAGGTTACGTCTCTAGAGGCCTCTTGAGCGATACTCTGTTTAAGCAAGGTAAAATTAATTCGTAATATTTTTACGACACATCGTAACTTTTCTCGTCACAGAGTGTTTAGCTGCGTCATTTGTGTCTGCACACAACGCCGCAGCTCTCAATTAGGTGGGATCCGTACTCTAGTAAATTAAGTGATTACCAAGAGTGCATCAGTGATTATGGACACAGTCATAACTATAACTCGGCGGCCATTACGGGCTGAGTAGCGGCGGCTCGGAGACGTAAATGTGACTAACGCGCCGGAGGGTTACAAAAGGCCGGGTTATCCGTTGATTCCTCACTTCCTATTCATTTTAGGTTTATATATTTATGTGCGCGAATAAATAAAATAGTATTTACGTTTCTTTAGCGTAACATATTTCAATTTTGAGACTAAATAATGATTAGGTTGATATCTACACTCGTCTCTAAAATAACACAAAATATAGATTCAAAATTTTGTGTTACCTAAACTTGTGGAATATGTAGAAAAAGACATCGAGCAAAAGGCCTCCACGGCGATTGCTGCATTATCCTCCTGAGTCCCTGAGGCCCTTATAAAGGATTTAATCCAAATCGAATCTTGAATTAAAATAGAATACAATACATATTTTGATATTGACGAAATTGAAGTAAAACATCGTGTTTCAGTCGGTCAGTCACTAATTCGCATCAAAATAGCGTGGAGACTGAAGCCCAAACCTTTTTGTACAAACGAGAGGTTTCGCTAGGACAGTAGGACAGTACAATAGGCTAGTGACAAATTACTCGCATAAAACCCAACTACTATACGACTTTACGACAGCCATTGTAAAAATGGTTACCTATTTACAAAACTGGCCCAAATTTGCGACTAGGTAAAGGAATTTACATAAGTAAGTAATTAATTTATTCTGGTCAGGGGTTGCGAGGCGAGGGGCGTCACGGTCCGGCCGCGAAGGGTTTGGGGCTTGCTGTGAAATGATAATATTTTCCTGACGCACAAAAATTACTTGTGTTCCGGGAAATTTTTAGAAGACAACACCTGAGAGTTGTTGAATAAATTTGTTTGGAGAGGGACACGTGTAACTATTATTGTGCTTAAGTAGGTATGTAATGCTTGAATATAGAATATACAGGGCATTTTTTCAACTCTGGAACGTAAATATTTAGGTATGTAGCTTATCCTTTTATTGCTATTTCTGGGATGGTCCTGTAAATAGTTAAAGTGTTGTTTAGTAAGTATGATCTATATATTCACCCTGCAAAATATGGGTAAAGGTTAAAAACACTTTGAATATTCTTGTCTCTTACTGCAAAGTCTCCTTGTTGAAGAATAATAAGACAGTTTCATTATTAAAATTTAAAAAAAACGCGTTTGCAGATAAATGCGTGAAAACTATCTTATACAAATACCTTTCAACAAAATGGTTAAATCAGTAAAAGCTAAACTTTTTAATTCAATAGTACTAGAAAACACAACACAAACACAAGTGGACATTGATGTGCACGTATCAGCTTTAAGCTGCCTGTGCATTTACATATAATATAAAAGCACTCTTGGGTAAAAGTACGCATATAACTGTTGACAGGCCTAGTAGTTTACTCATACGTGCTTACACGAGCACCAAGTTAGAAAAAGCGAATATTTTAACCAAACATAACTTCCGACGGCCCCTAGCACCGCGCAGTTAAAAAGTTGCTCGTACGCTATAGTAGATTGTTAACCAAGGGTTGAAAGGCACCCATTTCTGTCGAGGTAGTTTGGCGCTCGAACGCAGTGAGAGCGCCAATAGTCCGAGACAGAAATGGTGCCTTTCACCCGAGTTAAACACTCTACTTTTCATATCGAATGCGAGGAAACCAAACAAGACAAGGCAATTTCGCAAAATCAGTAATGGAAGTACCTAATAGATCTACGGCCATGATTTATTTTCCTTAGGACTTACTTGCAATCGGAGACTTTACATGTGTGAAGATTAATAACCCCTAGCGAAAATCATTTAGATTTAGATGCAATATTTACGAAAACACTCATTTTTTAACAAACTGCAGTAATTTTAAAATGATTTGTTCATTATAGTATGAAAATCAGCGGGATTGCCTCTAACTTTTTAATTTTATACTTTTTCGTTCTAAAAGCCGCAATAGACTACCGGACCGCACCGCGACTTTGGTGCGCTGCACCGTAATAACATAATAAAAGTATTTTATATATTAAATAACAATGTAATTAATAATATAAGTAATTTTTATCTTGTATTTTATTTTATTTTCATGAATATAGTGCTAAATAAGTTTAAAAATCAATTTAATATCGTACAAACGTTTAACTGTGGCTGTCTAAGATTCTGCCTTTGCTCATTTACGCAAGTGTATGGTTTAAAAAAATATTTTTGGTGTATTCCTTTTGGTTCCCGCCTTATGAAATTGAGTAAATAGAATTCAACGAAAGAAATCAAGAATAATTTGTTTTTAACAATTCACTTACATCGTTTTTTATAAAAAAAGGATCAACGTGGGATTAGTAAAATTAAACAATTACCAATTGTTCCAGGCGAGGAAATAAAGACACTATTTTTCCATTTTGTTTCCACCCAGTTGTTCGTGGAACGGGGACGCAGAGGAGTACACCACTTTTCTGCACTAGAGCATAAACGTATCACTTTCTGCGCACCTTTTAGAACATCAACGACCCACTTTCAGAGCATGAGATATGAAAAATTATTTTTACGGCTATTTATTTCCCACTGCATTTTAACCTAGTATTATATACCTATACATTTATTTAATGGTAGGCGCAAGGTATTATTTTAATAGTGAAATATTGTAACATATTTGGATCCAAGTTTTTATACCATTTTATCTCTATTGCAATAAACCTAACCTAATACATAAAATAATAAATCACTATATACCTACTTAAACTTATGTTTTAGAATTTGGAATCTCTAAAGTACTTATATGATATGATTAACAAAGTTAGAATTTGAAACACCTGTGCCTGGGATGTCACCAAAATTTTCATCTTTACCTCTTGTCTTGTGTATGGATAATCAGATAAGAATCTTGACCTAAGTTTAGTCATCACTTTGCATTTTTTTTTAGAACAATTTTGTCTACTCTATTCAGCACATGCTACATATAAACCTACGATTTTTTAACTCCACACATACATGAAAGGTTAATGTAATTATAACATTTATAACACTTTTAAATAATTTTACTTTGCCAATCCAATGTCAATGTTATTGTATAGGTATAGGTATGCTGTCGTATGGATATGTCTAAAAACTAGAGTAGTTTTTACCAGAGAGAGAGTTTGAGTGCCTTTTCTCTTGATGCATTACATGACTTTGATCAAACGATTCATTTAGATGATTTCCATGATCTTGATTCTAACATTTTGTACTAGATTATGGCGCTACAATACCAAGACAGAATAGTAATAGTGACACTAGAACTAGAATCCATCACTATCTAATCTGCAACCTGAGCCACGGGCACGATGCCAGAATGCTGCAGGGGCGGCATAATTCCATCCCCTCACCACAGATCACATACTTAAGACCCAACAGGAGTGGTCTTTTCTCCATACAAACGTACTCTTCTGTTTCCTCCGTGGGTTTTGATGCTAGAGCAATGATTTTTTCAACACAGCCAAAAAATTACCAAAATGGCCTCATTGACTATCCCGCTATGAGGGGCGTATTATTCAAAACTGATATCAATTAGCCAAAAAAGCAAAACGGTCCGACACAGATAATTTCATAATCATTTAGGTTTCCAAGTTTGGTTAGGATTGGTGAAGTTTTGGAGGAGGAAACAGTCGAGTACGAAACGTCGATTTTTGAGAATTTTACGCGGGATTTTTCGCCTTGTCCTTATCGCACTATTTTTAGGAGCCGCATCCGTTAGCGAGACGGGTATATTTACCTAAAATATTTAAAAGTTAGCTCAAGTTTTGTCTTAACAGACAAAGCAGTTGAGTTAGACCAAGAAAAGTCTGCAACGATTTTGATGGCACGCGCAGTGCAAGTGTAGTTTATACGTCATAATTTCATAGAAGTTTGACGCTTAAAATAACACTTGCACTGCGTATCAACACAACGCTATCAAAATCGATGCAGACTTTTCTTGGTCTAACTCTAACATAACACAATTAACACTCACCGCGATATGTGAGCATACAATGTATAAACTTATTTATTATAAAGTGCGCACCCATTAAGGATGACTCACGCTAGAATGGTCCGGGTCCGGGCCGGGACTCCGACACTTCGTTTTCTATGGCAGATGACCGGTCATGGCGTGATGATTTTTTTTCAGAAGTGTCGGACGCCTGAGGCTGGATCCTGACCTTTCTAGTGGGAGTATAAATATATTTATAAGAAATAGATAGCACAATATTACTTATGGAGGAGACTACCATACTTTACAAATACCTTACATTGCCTATTGCGGAGTCATAGAGAAGTAATCTATGTCCCAAACCGACGCGTCGATGGCTCGAGCACGGGAAATATTATGTGTAATCCATACGCTAACATAGCGGGATTTTTATACTACTGTTCAGTGTTAAGTTTATTAAAACGTTATGTTCTACATTTTACCTACCGTTTACTAGCGACCCGTAGCGAATTATACACTTAAACCTTCCTCAAGAATCACTATAGGAGAAAACCGCATGGAAATCCGTTCAGTAGTTTTTGAGTTTATTGCGAACAAACACACAAACAGACAGACGCGGCGGGGGACTTTGTTTTATAAAGGTAGACTTCCGAGCACAGCGGCTCCGGCGACACTAACGCAGCGACACTGACGCGGCGACAGAGCGACAGTATTATGTGCAGTATGGAAATGTATGAACTTACTTCCGAGCGCAGCGTCACTATCGCAGCGATAGTGGCGCCGCGTCAGTGTCGCTCCGTAGCGTAGCGGCCGTGCTACGTCTGCGCAAGCACTGTCGCGCAGTCGCTGCGATCGTACGTGGTTTTGAGGCTATGTCAATATTTAAAATATCTAAAAAATGAATATTAAACCGACAAAAGCTCCTGAATTTGTCGTCGTTCTCGTTTAAATGCTTTTTTTTTTCAAGTTGGTATAAGTTCCTTCATCTATTCTACTTTTGAAAATTGAATTGGGTAGGCTTCGCTCCATACTGTAAAAGTAACGAAGCAAAAGATCGTGATCCTCCTCTTCTTCTAAAAATATTTTCATAATTGATCGGTTTATCATAACTTCATAAGTATATCACATCTGCACCGTATGGAATAACAACTGCGACTGTCGCCGGAGTCGCGCCGCTCGGAAGCGAATCTGCGTCAGTTAACGCTGCGACACTGACGCAGCGGCTCTAACGCTGCGGCCGTTGCGTCAGAGCCGCTTTGCTCGGAAGTCCAGCTTAAGGTGTAGTGATAGTTTGCGCAAATGCAGGTATTAAAATCAATATCTATTTAAAGACTACTTTGAGCTTGCCAAGCTACGACTAGCCTTATATGCATATTATAAATGCGAAAGTGTGTCTGTCTGTCTGTCTGTCGGTTACCTCTTTACGCTTAAATTGGCTGAACTAATTTAAGTTAAATTAAAAAAATAGTATCATTTTTGTAATGAGTTTAAAATTAAATTATCTATGCTCCTGAGTCCCAGAGGCCCTTATAAAAGTTTTATCCAAAACTTAATTTAAACTTTTATTAAATAATCAGGGTTCCAAATTCTAAAACAACTTAATGATTCTGGGGGACTTAAGATGCTACGATAGAAGGGATTCACTATATGACTAGGTATGCTAGAACTATTCCTCACGAACCTTTTATAACAAAAACCGATAGAAGAAATATGTTTTAGTATGTATCTGAAAACAATCACTACAGCTTACTCCAATATAGATCAAAGAAATGGTAAATAACGATAACAAGTCGAATAACAATTGTAACACATATTCACATGTTTCGGGTTCAACGCGGAATCCCTTTAACTCTCTATGTGAGCGAATTTTACGAAGATTCCAATTTATTATTCATATCATAAGCGTAACAATGCTTCCTCGTAACGTTTTATTATAAAAGTGCAAAAGAGCGAACACCGCGTAATATGTTGTCGCCACAAGCCGTAACACAAACACACAACTTTGTAGTGGAACCTCGATAATATAAATATAGGGAAATTAACGAAAGTGAGTGTGCGTTTTCATTTATTAAGAATAATATTTTTAAGAGGTGCCAAGGTTTTCATTAACTATACAATACAATACAAATACTCTTTATTGCACATTTTGTATGTTGTGTTCTTTGTCTATAATTGTTTTCTTCGCGTTACCGGGGTTAATAATGAAACGTATTCGAGGTGATAAAGCTCTAAGCAGAAATAAACATGTTTCCATTTTTCAATTTCATTTTATTTTTCAGCCTAATGAGGTTACTTTACCTACTTATTTCAATCTTCGAGGGTTTTAGGTCCAATTGCCCTTCATTAGTGTTTTTGTGGTCACAAAAATTTCATTTTACCAAGGTTCGAGTTATCAAAGTTCCACTGTATAATATTTTCGACTAACTTTTGCCACCGCAGCGTTACCCGCCATGCTCTACATTCGTTCAGGCTCATTGTTCGTTTTACTTTTTAGGGTTCCGTACCCAAAGGGTAAAACGGGACCCTATTACTAAGACTTCGCTGTCCGTCCGTCCGTCCGTCCGTCCGTCTGTCTGTCACCAGGCTGTATCTCACGAACCGTGATAGCTAGACAGTTGAAATTTTCACAGATGATGTATTTCTGTTGCCGCTATAACAACAAATACTAAAAACAGAATAAAATAAAGATTTAAGTGGGGCTCCCATACAGCAAACGTGATTTTTTACCAAAGTTAAGCAACGTCGGGCGTGGTCAGTACTTGGATGGGTGACCGTTTTCTTTTTGCATTTTTTTCCATTTTTTTTTGCTTTATGGTACGGAACCCTTCGTGCGCGAGTCCGACTCGCACTTGCCCGGTTTTTGCTATTTAAGCTTAAGCCGCGGAGTGAAATGAAATATTTAATTTCATTTTAATTTAAAGTTTCATTTGAGTGCAATTACTTTAGCTGGAAAGTTACTCTCAGAAATTTAACCACACTCTGAACTGAATGGTTCAGTTTAAATAAGGTATTTAGTGTATATCAGTAAAACCTACTTAATTATTTTAATTGTATGTGTCATGGTAAGACCTTAGAATTGAACATTCTTTCATGGTGTGGCAATGATTTCATGAAATGATCGGTTGGACATATAATGAATAATTTTTAAGAAAAAAAAACCGACTTCTATGGGGGCCGGTGAAAGATTATTGTAGATGGTATACTATGTAGAAAAGGAGGTAAAACCACCCACTTTTCTACTAGCATTTCGCTTCTGTAAGGGTCGTAGTTCTAGCCTAACCTAACCCACTTCTCTGATAGCAGTTCGGTTCTGTGAGGATCGCAGTTCAAACCTAACCTAACCCACTTAACGGCGCATGCGGTGCGGTGTACGGGGGTTTAAGCGGGTGGGGCTAGTAAGATTGGCATCATCATACTTATATACTTACACATTTTATGGTAGGTAATCATAGAGGTTTATTTAGTTAAGGTATCATAGTGGTTTTCCGGGTCAAGGTCCGGGTCCGAGTCCGGGTCAGAGTCCGGGTCCGAGTCCGGGTCCGAGCCCACCCGTCCGAGTCCAGGTCCGGTCCGGGTCCGAACCGGATCCGGGTATGAGTCCGGTTCTGGGTCCGAGTCCGGGTCCCAGTCCAGGTCAAAATCGAAATTCGTAATCACCAAATGTGTACTATACGTTGTTGAAGAGTTCTATTCTGGTCATCATCAGCAGTTCCATTTCATCAAATGCGACAGTTTTTAATGTACATGCTTGATTTTATGATGAAAATACAAAAAAATCTATGCGTATGCCTTTAATATTTGAGGAGTTCCCTCGATTCCTTATGGATCCCATCATCAGAACTCGAGCTTGACAAAAATGTGGCTTAAAAACTTAACTTGCTTAACAAACATAACGAAGAGGAAAAATCGCCAAACGTGAACTATGCGTCGTTGCAGAGTTCTGTTCTGATCATCATCAGCAGTTCCACTTCATCAAATGCGACAGTTTTTAATGAAAATGCTTAATTTTCTGATGTAAATACAAAAATCTCTATACGCATGCCTTTAATATTTGAGGAGTTCCCACGATTCCTTATGGATCCCATCATCAGAACTCGAGCTTGACAAAAATGTGGCTTAAAAACTTAACTTGCTTAACAAACATAACGAAGAGGAAAAATCGCGAAACGTGAACTATGCGTCGTTGAAGAGTTCTGTTCTGATCATAATCAGCAGTTCCACTTCATCAAATGCGACATTTTTTAATGAAAATGCTTGATTTTTTGATGTAATTACAAATATCTCTATACGCATGCCTTTAAGATTTGAGGAGTTCTCTCGATTCCTCATGGATCCCATCATCAGAACTCGAGCTTGACAAAAATGTAGCTTAAAAACTGAATTTGCTTAACAAACATAACGAAGAGGACAAATCGCCAACCGTGAACTATGCGTTGTTGAGGAGTTCCGTTCTGATCATCATCAGCAGTTCCACTTCATCAAATGTCACTTTTTTGGATGTATATGCTTGATTTGATGATAAAAACCCAAAAATCACTATATGTATGCCTTTAAGATTTGAGGAGTTCCCTCGATTCCTCATGGAACCCATCATCAGAACTGGGTTTTGACAGAAACGGGACCAATCTGTATGCATATACATTCAATCAAAAAAAGAATTTTCAAAATCGGTCCAGTAATGACGGAGATATGGAGTAACAAACATAAAAAATAAAAAAATAAAAAAAAACATGCAACCGAATTGATAACCTCCTCCTTTGGGAATTGGAAGTCGGTTAAAAAGTCAACCCTAACATAATCATATCATGAAGTGATCATTTGATCAAGTTCTATTAAGCAGAACGCTTTAAAATCTCACTAATCTTAAGTACTTAAAGTCGGTCTTTAATTTAAATAAATACCATTTGTTACAATCCACGTCAAAGATATGTTAACAATTTTTCACCTTATGACAAGGCAGTAAGTTGTAAAAGTGTAAACATATCTTTGACGTGGTTTACTAATATGTGGCCGAAAATTGTATGGCAAATTATCACTTCCCAAACTATTTTTCCCATAGTATCATTTGGCAAAACTATCAGATGGCAAACCAATGTTTCGCATATATAACATGTCGCAAATGATTATTTACAATATTATTGTATGGCAAAATATTTAGTTGGTCATGTTTCAAAATGTCTTTTATTGTCATGTCGAATGTATTGATAGGCAGACATTATTTTTCGCCTAATATTGTGATGCATACTACTAAATACCCTAATAATATAGTACTCAACTACTCATGGTACAAATTACAGTAGCATTTTATTTCGTTACGTAGGTAGTTTTTTCGAGATGTGCAGTTCAATGATGGAGGTAGTAATTTTGTTTACTACATTTCTGGCAACAGTTTGTTTTCGTGGGGTCGCAATTCTTACCTAACCTAACCCACTTTTCTGGCAACAGTTCGTTTTCTTGGGGGTCGCAGTTCTAACCTAACCTAACCCACCTTTCAGGCAACAGTTTGTTTTCGTGGGGTCGCAGTTCTGACCTAACCTAACCCACTTTTCTGGCAACAGCTCGTTTTCTTGGGGGTTGCTGTTCTAACCTAACCCACTTTTCTGGCAACAGTTCGTTTTCTTGGGGGTTGCAGTTCTAATCTAACCTAACCCACTTTTCTGGCAACAGTTCGTTTTCTTGGGGGTGGCAGTTCTAACCTAACCTAACCCACCTTTCAGGCAACAGTTTGTTTTCGTAGGGTCGCAGTTCTAACCTAACCTAACCCACTTTTCTGCCAACAGTTCGTTTTCTTGGGGGTCGCAGTTCTAATCTAACCTAACCCACCTTTCAGGCAACAGTTTGTTTTCGTGGGGGCGCAGTTCTAACCTAACCTAAGCCACTTTTCTGGCAACAGTTCGTTTTCTTCGGGGTTGCAGTTCTAACCTAACCTAACCCACTTTTCTGGCAACAGTTCGTTTTCTTGGGGGTCGCAGTTCTAACCTAACCCACCTTTCAGGCAACAGTTTGTTTTCGTGGGGTCGCAGTTCTAACCTAACCTAACCCACTTTTCTGGCAACAGTTCGTTTTCTCGGGGGTCGCAGTTCTAACCTAACCTAACCCACCTTTCAGGTAACAGTTTGTTTTCGTGGGGTCGCAGTTCCAACCTAACCTAACCCACTTTTCTGGCAACAGTTTGTTTTCGTGGGATCGCAGTTCTAACGTAACCTAACCCACTTTTCTGGCAACAGTTCGTTTTCTCGGGGGTCGCAGTTCTAACCTAACCCACCTTTGAGGCAACAGTTTGTTTTCGTGGGGTCGCAGTTCTAACCTAACCTAACCCACTTTTCTGGCAACAGTTCGTTTTCTTGGGGATTGCAGTCATCTAACCTAAAACATGTTGGTACAGTCATCAAATCTATTAGCGTAGTGGCACCCGTCCATGGAAATATGTAGATACGTTTGTTAAAAAAAAAGCCACCAACAGGTCAAATAGCCATCAAAATATATTATGAAAAGTAAGTATAAATATAAAAAACGTTTGCTTTAAACGTTTTTTGACAATTAAGAGTTAGCTAAGTTGAAACATTTGCTCAGTGACTATTTGTCTTAATGAATTTTGGTAAAATGAACATCTACTAAATAAAATTGTGATCAAATAAAAAGTATGCGAAGTTTCAATTTTGGCAAACGTTATGTAACAATAAATAGTTAGGTATAATAAAACATTTGCTTAGTGACTATTTTTCTAAATAAATTGTGGTAAAATGAACATCTGCTAAATAAAATTGTAGTTAAATAAAAATTATGCTAAATAATAATATGCTAAGCATTGGTTTGCCAACTAAAAGTACTGCAATAAGTTGGTTGGGAAGTGAAATTAGGCGAAAAATATTTCGGCGAGATGGCAGTACACCCTTTGACGTCGACTGCACCTTATCACAATGACAATAGCATACTCAGGGCATACTGAAAATTTAGAAAAAATAAGTCGTCTCATATATCAGAATCCAGAAACTTTCAGAATGACCCACGAATAAGGTCCCTAGCCTAGACCTTCATATTGATTTTCATTGTGACAAGGTACCCAACCCCAATTAAATTATTTGACTGTACCGACTATAAGTTGAAAAACTGGTCAAGTGCGAGTCGGACTCGCGTTTCAAGGGTTCCGTACATCACACAATTTTCAACATTTTTTTGTACGTGAAACGTGAAGTGAGTGAAACGTCTTGGAAAACCCGAATGGGTCAATCAAAAACCAGATGTAACATGAAGTTTTCTGGCGTGGTGGCTTATATCTCTACATCTCTGAAGATTAAACGCCGAACAATAGTAATAAGTGTCCAAATGCGTAGAGCTGAAAACTCGAGCGTCCGACGGCTCGCGCTTCCTACAGCTTCCGAAAGTGTTTTAAAAGCGAAGACCGAAGAGAGGTAATACCTACAGGGTGGCCAAAAAATAAGTGTATTCCCATAGCCAGGAAGGTTTGGGATTATACCAAGCCACTTTTAGTATGGGACCAACCCCGAAATCGTGAAAAAAGAAGTATCCTCCCATAGAAAACGGACCAGCCAAAATGTATGAAACAGCCAAATTTTTCTTCGCGATTTCAGGGCTGCACGTTGGCAATGGGAATACACTTAGTTTATTTTTTAGCCACCCTGTATACCTTAGTAGTGCTTTTTAAAACACGTAACAATAGTAACCTCATCAATCAGTACAGTCAGCAGCAGAAGTTGCTAAGCGGGCGAGTGGTTTAAAATGATCTGAACGCGACTTTATAGTTAAGACAATAAGAGCATGTCAAGGCAATTTTGAACACCACGCCCGCTTAGCAACTTTTGCTGTTGACTGTACTACAAGTACCATTGCGGCTATGTGCCAGATACAGCCTAGTCGCATTTTTTGTCTTCAGTCCGACTCACGCTTGAAGCTAAAGGCACGCCTCTTCGGGACGCATCGGGCCTTCGGCCTTATGCGGATATCGGCCTAGGGCCTTCGCAATAGCTGTCTACATCACGTTTCACTTAAACCATTGCGGCTGTGTCCCTAAAAAAACGTTAACCGCATTTTTGTTCTTAAAGCCGACTCACGCTTGACTCTAGATTTCTAATAGGTTTTCCTGTCATCTTTAGGTAAAGGACTATTTTGTGTATTTTTTTCAGAATTTTAGACCCAGTAGTTTCGGAGATAGAGGGGGGGGAATGGTCATTTTTTGTCTATTTTCTTGAATAACTTCTAAAAATTTTATCGTAAATTTATAAGAAAAATATATTTGAGATTCTCAAAATAAGTTCTTTCGTTTGATATGTAACACGATATAGTTTTCAAAACTTTGTTTTTTAATTTTATTGTTTACCCCCCAAAAGTAGCCCCTATGTTTAAAATTCATTTGTTGACGTTACATATCCGTCTTTGGGTCACAGACTTACATATGTGTACCAAATTTCAACTTAATTGGTCCGATAGTTTCGGAGCAAATTGGCTGTGACAGACGGACAGACGGACAGACAGACGCACGAGTGATCCTATAAGGGTTCCGTTTTTTCCTTTTGAGGTACGGTAACCCTAAAAACAACCCTCCTACGGCTCACGGTGCCATGTTATAAGTACTTATTCAGTTCGATGAAATTTAAATCATATTCAGTTGAATTAGAGTTGAATATGTTTTGTTTTCTTCAATTTTCAAACAAAATCAATTTTATCTCCTACTTCAAATTTCAGTGAAAAATTTTTGATTCTTCACCTAGGAGGTATATAGGTATATGTTAAAGTCTGGATAACTATTAGGTACATTAGATACCAGACCTGTTCTTACTTCACCCAAAAACGGCTAAATGGGTTGGGTTTGGTTGGGCCTGTACATAGGTAACTTTTAACCATAAAGCCTTTTAATCTACCTACCATAATTTTGGTATAACAAATATCACATAAATTAATTAATTGGTTATTGCTTATAATGGATTTTAAATTGTGTATTGCTTGACATTGGTATAATTATAATCAATTGTTTTTTTCCTACTTGACGATCATAATATAAATTCGTATAGATTAGTGTAAAATAATTTATATTGTAATTTAATATTATGAAATAAATAAATCTAAATCTTTAAAATGGTTTTCAAAGCTTTACCAAAGTTTCTCATACAACAGTAAACGCCAGTCACGCACATAACACAAGGTACCTACGAGCAGGGAGTACGAGTATGTCCTCGGCCTGAACTAAAATAACGACGTCACGTATTGAAGCTAAGGGCGGGTCGTTTAATCTCAGCCCTTCTCTAGTTCCGTTAGTTGCAGAACTCCCGTGGAGTGGGCTTTCACAGAAGCATATTAATACGGACGTTTGCCTACTAGCTGAGGAAAATCACTACGACTTAAGCTGACAGTCCATTTCCAACGACAGCTGCACTACTGTTCATTTTACTATGGAAATTGACAACGACAGCTACGCGTTTAGTACCGGTAGTGCAGCTGCGGTTAGAAATGGAATGTTACCATTATAAAACAAAATTTCCCGCAGGTCTGTTTGTATGTTCGCGATAAACTTTAACACTACTGAACGGATTTTCATGCGATTTTCCTATCAATAGAGTAATTTTAGGTGTATAATATGTTAACCCGTGCAAAGCTGGGGCGGGTCGCTAGCTATACATGTATGAAGTGATGGGGCTCATGCGATTGGTGTCAATGTTTTCGCATATATATTGGCATATTTTAGTCTATTTTACACAGCGTAAGATACGATGCCACCTGCCATTTCTATACAATTCATAACCTATTCTGCTTTGTGAGGTTATAAATTGCACCCAAGCTATGTAAAATTAAATAGACCTTGTGACAAATAGGACTAGAAATTTGTCATCGCATATGTGTTTCGCGAACTTGTTATCCGTTGACATTGCACAGTATATAAAATGTTATAAAAAAATTGCAGTCTTCTGTAATATAACATTTTCTGTATCGCTGCGTAATGAGATGCCAAGTTTCAGCAACGACTGTATTCGTGTAGGAGTTTGTACACGCTAATTAAATACGTAATACCTACTCATTTGCGTGAGGTTCATCAAAACTAGTTTTTACTCAGCTGACAACAAAGGCAGGTTAATGCCTTGTGAGGTTGTGAGCTGTTTAATAAGTGTACATTCTATAGCAACCCTTATGACGAAGGGGTAAAATGGATTCCTACTGGTGATTGGTAGGTATGAGTGTCAAGAGGCTTATTTCATTTGTGGAAGTAACACAAGCTTTATAGATAACAGAAAGTGAGTTAAGTTTTAAGAAATATATTTCTTGTTTCAAACGATTAGTGATAAAAAACCTATTACACTCTTACGAATAACCGCAACCAACAATCAGTCAAGTGGGCTTAGCGCAGGAGCGCCGCAACAGTATCTCGTCCGCCAGATAGACTACCCGCCGCCCCTCTCTCATTAAGACGAAACAGCCGGCCTAGATGGACGGACGACCTTGTTAAAGCCGCCGGAAGACGCTGGATGCGGGTGGCTTCCAACCAGTACGAATGGAGGTCCAAGGGGGAGGCCTATGTTCAGCAGTGGACGTCTTATGGCTGAGATGATGATGATGATGATGAGCCGGCCTAGCCAAGGTTACAATCGCTATCGCTTCGACAACGAAAAGCTTTATGTCTCTCTATCACTCTTCCATATTAGTGCGACAGTGACAGTTGCGTTTCGATCGCTACGGAGCGTAAGCGATTGGCATCTTGGCTACGCGGCCTGGAGCTGAGTTTTAAATATTTTAGGTAAATATACCCGTCTCGCTAACGGAAGCGGCTCCTAAAACTAGTGCGATAAGGACATGGCGAAAAATCCTGCGTAAAAATCTCAATAATCGAGGTTTCGTACTCGACTGTTTCCTCCTCCAAAACTTAACCAATCCTAACCAACCTTGGAAATTTAAATGATTATGAAATTATCCGTGTCGGACCGTTTTGCTTTTTTGGCTAATTCATATCAGTTTTGAATACTACGCCTCTCATTGCGGCATAGTCAATTAGGCCATATTTTTGAAGGGCTCTAGCGCCTTAAAAAACAAAAATATCAAAAAAAGCAAAACGGTCCGACACAGATATTGACAATATTAATCTGTGTTGAAAAAATCATTGCTCTAGCATCAAAACCCACGGAGGAAACAGTCGAGTACGTTTGTATGAAGAAATGACCACTCCTGTTGGCTCTTAAACCAGTTAAAAACAGACGGGTACATAGTTTATCTTATCATTGCCATAAAAAAAAAATACAAAAAAAAATTAAAACAAATAAATATATTTTTACGCAAATTGACTAAGCCCCACGGTAAGCTCAAGAAAGCTTGTGTTGTGGGTGGGTACTCAGACAACGATATATATAATATATTAAATACTTAAATACATAGAAAACAACCATGACTGAGGAACAAATATCTGTATCATCATACAAATAAATGCCCTTACTAGGATTCGAACCCGGGACCATCGGCTTCGCAGGCAGGGTCACTACCCACTAGGCCAGTCCGGTCGCCATCCCGAACTAAAACATTTATTTCTCTTTGTTCTTCAAATATAAAAAAAACACCCACTCCCACTGTATGTGCAGTACGGCCGCGTATTTATTAGCCTTCACTCCTAGTACCCCATACAATCTCTATGGCTCGCCATAAGAAAGCTTAATTAACTCGAGTACGTCTGCAGACTGTGCGACTTTTATTGGGACGTCAATCTTTTCATCGCCCGATTACGAGACTCGTCAAGTCGGCGTCAAATATATGTCTACATTTATAGCTTTAGCACTAACTAAGGTGTAAAATGTTAATTATGCCTTTGACGATTGGCTAATAAAATAAAAGAATATAGGTACCATACATACAATGTTATCGTACGTATGTTAGCCTGTAAAATATGTATCTATGGGCCGTAAATGCCTGAGAATAAAATAACGTTTGATTTGATTTTGATTATTACATCATAAATTTTAGGGTTCCGTACCCAAAGGGTAAAATGGGATCCTATTACTAAGACTCCGCTGTCCGTCCGTCCGTCTTTCACCAGGCTCTATCTCACGAGCCGTGATAGCTAGACAGTTGAAATTTTCATAGATAATATATTTCTGTTGCCGCTATAACAACAAACACTAAAAAGTACGGAACCCTCGGCGGGCGAGCCTGACTCGCACTTGTCCGGTTTTTTATTGCTATTGGACGATTGAAACCCATCGAAGCTCGAAGCATATATTCCGCGGTTTTCCGATGTGGCTCCATGGTGATTAATTTATTGCTTTATCAGGCATGGAGTTTAATGGATTGTGATATTTTCGTAACATATTTGACATTGCCTATTCATGTTTTCGTGTTGCACGTCTATTACACAATGGGCCGCGGTGATCTATTTATTTACAGTGTAGGTACGATCGTTCCTGTGATATTGTATGTCTCAAATACTGTGTAAAGTCAGTAGGTAGGTCAGAAGTCATCAAGAACTTAAATATTAGATGTAGCATTAGATATAGCATTTCCTTCGTTTTATACTGCCTCTAACCAAAACAGTGATACCACGAATACATACCAAAGTAATCCTAGTGCAGACAGTGTTGCTCCCAACTGAAACAAGCTGAAATAAATCTAATAATACAGCTGTTAATTAACAACACACAACTGTTATATTTGAAATTAAAAATAAACTACATCTCAATTTAGGTACACATATTACAAGGTGATTTTTAAAACTATCCAGGACTGGCTGTACTGAACAAATATAACTCGGGACAACTCGCAAAATCGCGAAAAATAAATTGCGCGAGTCATTTTTCTTATGAGATAGCTAATATATTTTCACTAGTTTGGGGCTGCCTACATAATACCTACTAAATATATCAATGCTGTAGCTTGCTCTTTTTATAAAAAGGTTTTCAACCCTCGCATTACGTAATATAAGTCCTGGCCGGAGCTTGACCGTCCATATCGACTGTCGTACGAGATTGGCTCGATAATATTGCGACTTGCTCATGTAATGTAAGCCCAGTTTGCTCATATCGACTTGTAGACAGTCAGCCCAATTCGAACTTACACTGATATCAGAATGACATCTATGATGTCATTCAGTTATCGTGCATTTCGCTCGTAGTTGTTGGTATATGTATAGGCGCGGGCGAGACGCACGTTAACTTAAAATAAATATTTACCTGTTTATATCGGTAATTAATAATTATTTTACCTACCTATTAAGGTACATTTACCTACGTTTACCAAATGGATGAAGCATGTTTTAAAATAAAATTAGGTTATAAGTATTTTAAAAAACTAGCAAATGTTACTTTTCATAATGCATTATAAAATTCATTAAGTCCCGGACACAACTCATAAAGGTTTCTTTTGAGATTAGTAAAGAATGAAGCAAGCGGTAGGGACGTAATTTCGGTTGAGCAAAACGTTGTAACGTTATGGCATATTGCGGCAAGGGGTTCATAAAAACATTCCTGGTTTTACCAACATTGATAACCTGATAAGACAATTCACCGCCAGATTCGGCATTGTTATCAACCCTACATTATGCTCTGTTTCCACCACAGCCTCCTTCAAAAGTCCTTTTGTTTACATAAACCGACTTTATTATGAAATGATCTCCCATTTTTAGCTTTGATTTACTGAAAGATAAATTAACATAAATGGACATCGGCAAAGCGTCGACGATTTTGGATGAAGATGAGTGGGGCCTTAAATTGCCAAGTCAAAATAAATTACCCGATCTCATCGGGACGCTGAAGCGGTTTTAGTACCAATTAAGTAAGAGAGAATACGTTAAGGGGCACGTCGGATGTTTTGAATAAATATTAATAATGATTAACTGAATGGGTACTTTATTGTTTAAGTACTTATTAAAAGTAATAAGTACTTTATTGTTTGAGTACTTATTACTTTTAATAAGTACTTAAACAATAAAGTACAAATTCTTTAGCAGGGCATTTATAGAACTGAATCCTGGTGAAGAAAAGACGTTGAGCACGAGGAATTTTGTACATGGACCCACCTGTTCCTATCTCTAATGCACGCGTATATTTCTCATTGACCGCCATCATCATGGGCGGGACAGCAAAATAAGAGTCAGACCAAGAAAATCCTGCAGTGATTTTTATAGCACCCGCAGTCCGGTTCTGTTAAGGATGTAAGCAGCCGTATTGACGAGCTCTGACCAACTTCTCAAGAAGGAAAATCACCATTCGAACTCTGGTTTGGAAAGAAACCTGCCATGAAACATTTAAGAGTCATTGGAATATAATGTTTTGCACACGTTCCTAAACAGCTACAAGCGAACAAAAATGTCCGAGAGAGCCCAAAAATGTATTTTAATTGGCTATGAACAACTCCTCTAAAACTGGCCTGAGGAAGCACCAAATCGGGGGTCGTGGAAATTAAGGGGAGAGACCTTTGCCCAGCAGTGGGACACTCAAATAGGCCAGGAAAATTGGCTATGAAGGTGATGATGGCTATCGATTGCTGAGTTTCAACAAAACTAAAAAACCACGCTCTGCTACCATATTAATGTGGATCGATTAATTCAATGTTTATTCATTTAAAGAAATGACAAGAGTGACATATTAAGAAAAATAATAAAGCAGATCATGTGGCCTGCATACACCAGTCTATGGAGTTTATCAAAAACCTCTAACAGGTCTAAATCTACGCACGAGCGATAATTAGATATGTGTCGCTTAACTTCAAACTCGGGTAAATCCATTGGACCCTCTCAGCAAATATCTACCCTATCACGTTTTCTTAATACCAAAATCGCATAATCTGACAGATGGATCTACCCGAGTTTGAAGTTAAGCGACTCATATAGGAACAGGTGGGTGGGGATCCCCTCACGAAGTTAAGTGAAATCAAAACATCTTCAACAATCAAACTGCCTCCTCAACAGTTCTGGGGCCAAATTCGACATCTACAACTGTCAGATTTTGCATCCACGTCAAATCAACAGTTGATTTTATCGCATACTGAGTGTTGATTCCATCAGCGGTGGATAATATCATTTGGTACAACCAAAACTCCACTCTAAACTAAGGGTGGTTCAGTTTGGTTTGCTTGTCACCCTAACTGTGGATTGTTAATGTCAAATTTTCACATTGTACGTATTCGAGAACTTATGATTTTTCCCACATCAACGGGAGATCAACACGATACGTCAAACGTCGCTTGTCGAATAGGGGTCCTGTTCCACGAGGGAATAACTGTCAAAAAGCAACGAAATCACTCGAGCACTCGGCTACTTCTCCCCGATTGTCGTAATATAAGTTTTCCCAGAAAAATACGTTCTAATCAAGAAATATATGTCGGCCATGAAAACTTACGGGCAAGTACGGAAAGTTCCGTAAATCGCTGACGGCTGAGGGGTGGGCGTTATAAGTCCCGGGGAGGGGGAGGGGGAATAAATATGATGGATGTCGGCTTAAAGCTGTCGTCTTTTGAGTAATATTTGAATCACGAAAAAATCTCCAAAAATATCTCGCGCGCGCAAAGATATATATTAAGTACAGGAAAAATACTGCCCTAATTTTATAAGATTATAATTTTTACCGATAACCGTAATTTGGTTGCTTATGATTAGCTATTTTAAGATTTTTATGTCCTATTATAGCTTAATTAATAATTATTGTAGAATGCTGTTTGAAAAGGGGTTCATAAGTTGGTTGACTGCTTTTTATTCCGTGTTTCTACTTCTAGAATCCTCCTTCAATTCCTCCATGCGTCGTATTCCTCAATATTGAGGGTCGCCACCTCCCTTAGGCTCCCTTTTGTATCACTTTCTCTCTTAAGATCTTCCTCCATCTGTTTCTGTCTACCAGAATCACCAATACCAAAAAAGTGTTATATCGAACCTTACGTTAAATGCCCTAGAAGCCAATACAAACTTACATTTTGATATCTGCGTCTCGCTCACGCGAATACATGTACGGATATGTAAGGGCGAAATATAACTAAATGACATCATTTAGATGTCAAATGTACGTTCTAATTGGTCTCCTTGTCTGATAGTCAAAGGTACAAATATTTTTGTACCTACCTACTACAATTTAAGAGAAAGAATGATTTCACTTACTCCTAATTAATAATTCTTGTTAAGGCGTTTATATTATAAAGTTGATAACATGGGATAAGGGATCAATTAAATGGAAAACTCAAAGAGGCTTTTAAGATGTTTAACTCAATCTCAATTACCCTTTCACGAAATTCAGCTGACATTTTGTCTTTGTCCCGTCTTCTTCAATCCCGAAGTTTGAGTGCAGTCAAATCCTACGACCAGAGGGCTTAAGATGGCCTCAATTTTATTATCTGTGGTCTAAGTGATAATCGCGTACAGTCTCTTCTTCTTCCTGGCGTTATCCCGGAATTTTGCCACGGCTCATGGGAGCCCGGGGTCCGCTTGACAACTAATCCCATGATTTGACGTAGTTTTTACGAAAGCGACTGCCATCTGACCTTCCAACCCAGAGGAGAAACTAGGCCTTATTGGGATTAGTCCGGTTTCCTCACGATGTTTTCCTTCACCGAAAAGCGACTGTCAAGTATCAAATGATATTTCGTACATAAGTTCCGAAAAACTCATTGGTACGAGCCGGGGTTGGAACCCGCGACCTCCAGATTGAATGTACTTGAGTTAATAATCGCGTACAGACAACTGTAAAAATATGGGTGTAGCCAACTTAATCAAAAATATGCTCCATAGCTCACATTCGCTGACAAGAGCTATGGGAAATATTTTTGAGATGATTTGTGCACCCATATTTTTACAGTTAAACTTTAATAATGTGTGGAAATTATCACGATACTTTTCGTATATCGAACGATACATTGTTATTTTTCGATTGGCGTTTGTGGATAGAGTCGGACCAAGATAAGTCTGCTGCGAGTTTGATAGCACAGAGCGTGGAATTGTTATTTTAAACGCCATAATTCCATAGACATTTGACGTTTTACGCTTTACCGCATACGAGGCCATATATGACGGATATGATATTCAACTCTATTGACACTATTGACAGCTATTAAAGTTCAAATTTAAACATACAATTTTTATTACATGCGGTAAGATAACTCTACGCTCTGTGCTATCAAATTCGCCGCAGACATATTTTGGTCCGCCTGTATGCATCTTGTCATTGAACACGCACTCTAACGCCTTAAAACAGAGGCGTGTTCAGATATCTGTGAGCGCCTTGACCGCTCCGATATATCTGATGGCGGCTGTACACATTAAATGCGAGCACATTTAATTTTAGATGAGCAAGTATTACTGCACAGCTATCCAATATTTGAATAACTTTAGCTTCGCATTTACGTTTTATGTCGCAGCTTATTAGATTCCGATCTCGAAAAGGCGTGTGCTGTTTTACATTTTGGGATCGTTTCTTGCTCGTAACGATAGATGTATTTTATAGCCCGTGACGCCCTAGAGCCTTATTCTGAGATGTCAACTTAATAGCTATCTAATACCAATCAAATATAAACGTCAGCCTATCGCTTTTGCACTCATGTGGTTATGCTATCAGAGCAAGGAAATGGACACAAAGTCACAAACATTTATTTCTGATATAATTTTGATAGGTAAAATGGGCTTACAAATGGGATTTATTTTGATCTTTCATCAAAACAATAAAATAAAATGCATATAATGTGGGGCTAGAGAGCAATCACATACATTGGGTCAGTACAAAAAAAACTACAAAAATACGTAAACAAAGGCAAAAACTCATCAAGGTGCCTTTCCATCCTTCTACTTGTATTTCTTAGCATTTATCAATTATTTGAAATTGTTCTGCACAAATGCTGGGCTCTTAAATCTATGCTAATGTAATTGCCCTGACAAATCTTACGAGAAAATGTATTTTCTAGATGTTCATAGTCAAACGAAGATATGAAATCATTACCTACATCTTATAAAACAAAGTCCCCCGCCGCGTATGTCTGTTTGTGTGTATGTTCGCGATAAACTCAAAAACTATTAAACGGATTTTCATGCGATTTTCACCTATCCGTAAAGTGATTCTTGAGGAATGTTTAGGTGTATAATTTGTTAAGGTTTTGTGTAACCCGTGCGAAGCCGGGGCGGGTCTCTAGATCTCGTAATTCTCGTATAAGTAGGCGAAGTACCAACACAAGTACCGACTTAATCATTCATGTTAGGACGGCCATTGGAACATTTGGAACACTAATTCGCCATCCGTCTTGACCCCCGTCCGTTTATAACTACGCTCCCGATATTCATTGCCGACCTCTTAGCTAAAGAGATGGATATTTTATATCCAATGGCGCATAATTGAATTTGATGTCCAGAGACATGTCACATTATGTTTAATTTTACACGAAGTTGGTTACTACGAGTAACTAGTAACTTTTCATCACACTCGCTCAGTAAATGTGGAATTGCACTCAGGTCTTGCGGGAGTTATAGAAAAAGCGTTCTCCCTAGGGAGTTATGAAGTTTCTAGCGCCATAATTAACAGTTTTTTTGTCTTTATACTTAATTTTTGTGTCGCAATTGTGATGAAAAACATTGTGTGTAACTCGGCGGGGCGTAATAATATTGCAAACTCGAGTGTATAAATCGCTCCGGCAAGCCGTCGCGATTTAACTTACTCTCGTTTGCAATATTCAACTTACGCCCCATGTTGTACAATGTACTATAAAATCTCTCTCTCTCTCTACAAACATATGGGTTTTAAAATAGTATGTTTTATAACATGGCTGGCCCAATATTACAGGGTTCTATGTTTCACTTTTATCGAACTAATATTTGAACATTGCCATAGTGACATTAAGTCGAATTTCAACTATCTTGAAAATGTAACATAGAACCCTGTAATATTGGGCCAGCGACATGTTAACTGCCCTAATCTGAATTGTACATACACCTTACGGCTTTGTAATAGAGGCTTGACATAGGGTGCAAGGACAGTGAACGTGTTAATTGTTTATTTATATGATGAATTGATGATGATTGTACTGGTGGATACGTAAATGCTACATAAAACACAGTACAAGCTTTTATTTATGTATGGATCAGATGAAGAATATCTGATTAGGCTAAAAGGCATTGGATTACTTTTGAAAGCCGGGCGACAGTACAATATTATGATTTATGATACCATCGAGATAATATGATAATTAAGACTAAAGTGGAATACTTATTTAGTAATTATTAGATCTTTAAGCCAACAGTTTTACGTATTATTCTATCTCCTTTTTTACGTAATGACTAACGGAAATACTAAACAATGATGTGAATACTTGTATGAACATTATTTTAACAAATTAAAACTTTGTTTCCCGAGAAACTTTGCGCCCTTTGATATATAGGTATACAATTATAATTCCAGTAAACCTATTTTGCGAATGTGTTTGCTTTTAACCAACTTCCTTCAAGACTAAACATTTGTTGAAAAGACCAAGTTTGTGGCCCGACCGCCATACGCCCGGAATGTATCAACAACTTTCCGTTACTACGGAAACATTTCCCGGCGGAATATATATTTCCGCTTATTTCCTTATCGTAACAAGTTAAATAGCTTTCGCGATGGCGTTATTGATTGATGAAACGTGGGAAAGAAACATGAAACATGAATGATTACTTTGTATTTAAGTAACTACGCAGTGTTACGAGTTTCAACATCGAATTGCTTTTTCACCACACCAGCTCATTATTCAAAAACTGATGAGAAAGTTTAATTTTATCCAAGAGACAGGCAAATTATTTTTAATGATTATTTAATTGCATTCAGTGGGATTTGACTTATGTGATGTTTTACAGTTACCTAATATTTTCCTCGTGTTGGTTTCTATTTTAGTTAAAATGTAAAGAATGAGCGGTATTTTATTTTATTTATTTAAACGGAATAGGACAAAAAATTTAAAATAAGTATTTTTTTAATAGACTTGGAGCTTAAAGCCACATTACACTGGTTTGTCTGTGACTCGTCCCCGTCCACACCGAAGACAATAGAATACCGGCTTATCTCCTCGGCAAGACAAAGATGAACGGCCGGCAATCAAAGCACGTACACTATCCTAAAATCTTACGTGGGAATTTTAGCCGGTTGTTATTTTAATGTTACTTCTTTTTTACGAGTATTTTATTCTTCTTAAATTTGTACTCTTTATACGTTTGAATTTATGAAATAAAAAATAGCCATTTGCAGCTTAGACTATCCAGTCTTTAGTTGTAAAAACCGATTAAAGTGCCCACAACGTTCCTTTTATTGATTTATTACAATAACCTCTGTACTCATACAATATTTTTAGCTACAAAAGGCAAACGTAGGCACATAGTTATCTTAAATAAACATCAAATAATGTAAAAATATTTTCCATAATGTCAATATATTATCCAGAGAAGAAAATTTATGGAGGAACGGCCGTCCCCTTGAATCTTAAGCGCATACGTCAAAACCAAATTGCCACAGACTAAAACCGCTCTAATACGTTCTCTCCTTCGTTCCAGAATCTCAAGAACCAGATAATGACCACAAACTTGTGGGTGGAGCAATCCTGGTACGACTACAAGCTGCGTTGGGAGCCCAAGGAGTATGGTGGGGTTCACATGTTGCACGTGCCTTCCGACCACATCTGGAGGCCCGATATTGTGCTTTACAACAAGTATGTATGGAACTTAATAATTGCAGTGTGTTTGTTCTATTAAATTTGAAATAATAATTGCTGGTGAAGCATCGATGCATATTTGATTCGACGTCGTATTTTCCTTGTTGATATTATTTGTTTATATGACTTCGATAAAAACAACAGCCAAACAACTTTCGAAAATTATCATTCGATTACCCAGACGTCTTTTACTCTAAACTTGAATAAAAGTCGAAACGTAGTTTGTCAACACATAGGTAATTTTATAGTAGCCAAGTTTGCATTAGGGTCATTCTTGGCAAAAGTGTTAAATTACAAATACAGTCGAACCATTTTTACCTTGAAGTTCTTTTTTATAAATCCTACAAAGAAACTGGATCGAAATCTGTAGGCACTAATATATACACGGTGTAACATGAGTAAACCGAATAATTTTAACAGCGTATTCCTGATCATATTTAGAGACAAAAATGTCCTATAAACTTTTTTGATATTCGCCTAGTTTCAGAGATATTATTAATTAAAAAAAAATAGTTTTTATTGTTACACGGTGTAAAAGACCTTTTTGATGGTGATGTTGCTGCTTAAGGGACGTAGTCTAAATATCCTTATTGATAGATGTCAAAAAGTGACAAGTAGCACTTTGCAAAAAGTAGGTTCTACGAAAAAAAAATGTAAAAATCAATTTTAAGTGACAAGTTTACCAATAATTTTTTTTTCTTTTTTTTTTTAGTAAGTGAAATCATTTATTTACAAACAATATATATACAGTGGTACAACTAAACTTAAATAACATTTATTATTTATGTACAAATACA
This sequence comes from Cydia fagiglandana, assembly GCF_963556715.1. Classification (NCBI taxonomy): domain Eukaryota; kingdom Metazoa; phylum Arthropoda; class Insecta; order Lepidoptera; family Tortricidae; genus Cydia; species Cydia fagiglandana. The sequence continues at coordinate 19,004,951 of NC_085936.1, read as the reverse complement.
TTCAAAAAATTGAAAAAAAACGAAACTAAAAAAAATTTTTTTTTGGCGAAATTGACCTAAACTTATATTACATTTTTTACTTCTTTTGACCTCAGAAATGCGTGGTTAAAATTATTCGGTTTCCTCATGTTACACCGTGTATGTACCTATTGTACCTATACGTCCTTTATTTATAACCCTTTTGATCAGTTCTTTCAAAATATTTTCCCATGATAGGCGATTAGGCGCCCATGATAATCAAAGTCGTTTAAAGTCAATGAATTGAGAAAAGTCTTCACTCGGGTAAAATTGTTGTAACAGTCGTAACTGTCAACTTCAAATTGATCCCATCAAGTAATTTTAACTCGATTCGCCACCGTTTACCGTCAAACTCGAAGATGAAAATTCTTACAGCCGAATCGAGAAACCAATTAAAGTAAACTTCAACATTTAATTAATTGTTTCATTGCTCGTGTTATTTCCTAACTTTATTTTAATTAGTGTTACAAAAGGACGTTAACTCATTATAAAGTATCGAACGCTCATTAAGCGCGGAAAATAATTTCACACTCGAAGAGACAGAATTAGGTACTTGCTGAAAAAAAAAAGTTTATTTTTCACGCTCGCGTTGTCACGAAGAACGTTTTATGTTTGTTTTTATGAGCAAGAAAACCAAATGTGTTATGCTAAGCGTTGAGCGTTGTTACCCGAGACGGGAGAGCTGATGGCTGACAGCCGGATGCATTTAGACGAAACCGTACTGATCCACACAGATTGTATGTATAGTAGTACCTTCTTCTTCTATCTTTATTAGAGCTTTTTGAAAGTTTCGCTACTGTTGATACATTGTGTCATTAGATTGATGATGAATGATGATATTGATGATGTTTCCAAGTAATACCATCCCAATAAATTCGATTGTATAAAAAATGTGCCCACAAAATGGATTCAGGAAAATTACTCAAATAATGTCCCGTAATTTGATTTCAGTAATACGGTTTGGAATAGAAATTGACATGAGGTCAACGTGGAGAATTACATCTTAGGGACTATTCCGTCCACTAGCGTTTTTCTCGAACAACGAGCAACATTTACCTATAATTTCGTAAACAAAAAGCAGCGATTGCTTTTAGTTGCAGCAATCAAAAGGTTGGCTTCTTTTTTACGATTGAAAATCAAAGAAATATACGCTCGTGGACGAAATAGCTCCTATGACGGAAATAACGAAAATAATACAACATATTGTAATAATTTAAAATAATTCAACATCCTAAAATACCTTAAAAGCTCTAAAAGTGTAAACCCAAATTTGCATATAAACCTATCGACGTTCCGTCGACACGTAAAACGTTCTAGAAAAAGCGACGACCTCCGCGTGTGACCCCCGCCACAATTTTCGTAATTCGCGGCATAACCCCGCCTTCAAGGTGTACGTTTATCTGACACGAGTGCCATATAAATGCGGGATGACTTACGATAAGTGCTATGTGAACGTTCATGTAGGTACGAACTAACACCATATGCGCGGAATAAAATGTAGAGGTAAAACTCCTCTTCTGCTAAATTGGTATAGACGTCGGGGAAGTAATGAGTAGAAATTGCTTTAAGTATGCAATATACAGGGTGTTTGGTACATCATTTGCCAAATTAAAACGGCAGATAGGTTGAGTCATTTGCTATCTTCTCGGGCCAAGAAATTTTTAAATTGGTGCAAAAAAAAATTTTCACTTCTATGATAGTTTTTCGTAAATTTCAATTTGTCACTTGCTTAAAAAAAAACCATGGCCAATTTTGGTTTTCTATAGTTCGTTTTTTTTAGCATTAGAAAGAACTCCACAGAAGCAAGCGTGCAGTTTTTATCAGGCTCTTTAATTGTTTATAATTATTAAATTATCTAATGTGGCATGGTCAATACATATAATTTACTTCAAATTATTACCGCTAAAAGTTCCGGATTTGGAACCACAAGCTTACTTCTGCGAAGTTCTTTCTAATGCTAAAAAAACGGACTATAGGCATGAGAAGATAGCATATGACTCAAGCTGTCTGCCGTTTTAATTTGGCAAACGATGTACCAAACACCCTGTATACAGAGGGCCCACCGCGAACCACGTTCGACGTGTTGCCTCCCTGTCATACTTACGTACGAATTTACAAGTGCGGCACAGAGGCAACACGTCGAAAGTGGTTCGCGGTAGGTCCTGGTTCGTAAAGCGGATGTTATTACATAGAATGTGGCACGGGTATTCTATTCGTTTTTAATCATCGATAAATTACATATAAATGCCCTTTTATAAAAACCGAAAATCTAGAAACAATTTATATATATAATTATTTTATCCTATATTCTACCTAGTTAGCCATGATGCATCGCTGCTTCACCGAATATAAAAATATAAATATCAATCAATAAAGTAAAAGTGATTTCATTTTCGTGTATGTTATATGTCAATGCAATACTTAGTTCGAAGACAATATTAACTTTATTTACTTACATTGTTGATTTGACACCAACAACACCCAACACACCCGTTACATTACCCATCCAAATAAGTCAAACAACAGTACTTTTACAACACCGTTTTAAACAAACACGGCCGCATGGGACTAAAATGGTATAACGGTAGAAGCAAGGAATCTGTTTCAATAAAATTAATGTTAAGTAGTAGAGATGGATCTTACGTAGCGATGACGAGCGCCGTTCAAAACCAACCGAATACCTGATACCAATTATGAATTTTAATAAGTATATCTTTTAAAAGGTACCTACTTAGAGTCCCGAAAAGCGAATATTATAATATTTTACAATAACAAAGCCACTATCTTGAATTATTTGGTCTAGCTAAAACGATAGCTCCGATATTCCAAGTAGATATTCTTATTAAATATTACAAGTAGTAGATAGGGTGACTGCTGCTACAGTTATTCGCCAATACATAGTAATTGGCCACTCCTAACAAATCAGAAAGGAACAAGCTAATTGAAGCCTTATTGCTAAGAGTGGCCAATTACTTATATAGCGGCCAAACCTATAGCAATCACCTTAACTCGTGTAGGATTTGACTCGCTTCTTAATAATGACAGCAAAATTGAACATAAGTGGTTGGTCCCCGCGGAATAATTAATATGGCTGCTTAGAACTTTGAAGCGGTTCGCGGGATGTATTAAATTCCGACATCTAAGTTGTAGGCGTAATTAGAGTACGTTTAGCGATACAGTGCCGTCTGCCGTTCCATTGTTAAATATTTACCGTGCAAACAAATGGTCCCATTGAGAACTCGCAATAACAGAGTGTAGTCGTGCTCGAAACACTCCAACGACTCGAAACACTCCACTCGCGCTATTGATTATCGATATTATGAAATCCGTAACAGTCGCGTCATTATTTCTATTTCTTATACTTTTGCTACAGTGTACCGACGTATGTATTTACTTGTTTTCTTTAACTGACTAAAGATTTTAAGTACACTCGCGTACATTTTTATTTGTTTATTTTTTAGGTGATAGGCGACCCCGATTTTTCAGAAGGATTTTCAATGATATTCGGAAGAGTGAAAGTTGGACTTACAAGGCTATTTGCAGACATTAAAAGCGATATCAATAATGTAATAAACTGTACAGTCACCGCGGTGGACCATATTTTACATGAAATGGATTAAATAGACTGGGATGAATAGGTAAATATGTTAATACCAAAAAAACTGGTGTCGTACGAAGCATAAATCTAAATATCTATAAAAGGGCAAAGTTATCAATTCTAGTACAGAAGTTTCTATCTAAGTGTCACAGTTGAATTATAGCGTTCGCATTAATTTTGTTCTATACCTTGAAGCGTCGGACATTGATAAATGGTCCGGACAGCAGACATTACTCATTTCCGATCCCGGCCCGCAACCTGTGCGCGCCTCTCGACTAAGGCGCACCTTTTTGCCTCTTTCACCCTTCTCTGCCCACTCCGGGACACCACTACTACCGGCGGCCTCGTCGATTCTTCCACATAGCAATTTTCTAACCCTCATTCCCATTTTCATTCCATTTCTCTTTCATTTTCACGTTTTTATAAGTAGTTACTTGGCTTGATCTTTCTTTGTATGTTGGTGTATAAAATAAAATTGATAAATAAACTGTGTTAAAGCGATACCTTTCACTTAAATGTTACTGCATGTAAGTGTGCCTTATGTTGTGTTGTGTAACTTGTTTTGTTTCCTTGTGCGAATAATTGATAGATCGGAACGCACGCCGTCTAGAACCGAGTCGAGAAATTCGTGTCGGCGTGAATATCTTATGCCTTGCGGTGCGACAGATGCATGGAAAGCGCGGTTGAATCTCAATGAATACTTCGCCTTATGATTTACCCAGTCCGTATCAAATTCGCGTACCTTCCATTTTATTTATCACCGCATTGAAAGTTCTAAGCGTTTGCGAAAAAGTTGGAGTCGGAATAATGATCGCCCCGGCACAATGGAGCGTAGTCAACGACCTGACGGCGAACACAATTGAGAGGCTGAATTTAAATAAAAAAATAAACGTAAACGACTAATTAAACGGTACAAAAATGACAATGAAATCGCCACGAAAAGTAATTTCTTTTTGAATGGGGACACAACTTCACAAAATCTTAAATGCCGTAGGTTTATTCTCAAAGAAAATTATACACGAAAACACTGCGTACTTACTTATTTAAATACTCGGTACACCTGTTTACACAAGACACGACTTTCATCATCAAGTCAATATTATCTTGTTACTAAATGCTTACCCGTACTTACTCACATGTTGATTATATTGTAAGTATTGAATAGGCACCGCAAAAACCTGGTCCGATCCCGCCACGACAGGCACGCGGTAGCTGACCCGACACACATACGCAGTAGCAACCCGTGTGCAGTTGCCGACACGACACCCAGAGGCAAAGTTAGGAGCCGCGAGCCGGCTTGTAAATGTGCGTTAACATTGCAGTGCTGACGGCAACTTCGAGGTAACGTTGGCGACCAAGGCGACCATCTACCACCAGGGGCTGGTCGAATGGAAACCGCCCGCCATTTACAAGTCTTCCTGTGAAATAGACGTGGAATATTTTCCGTTCGACGAGCAAACGTGCGTTCTTAAGTTCGGTAGCTGGACGTACGACGGATTCAAGGTAATTGCGCGGAGCCCCCCACCGCTCTCGCTGACCGCTCTGTTTGTCCGCAGCGCCGACGGCAACTACGAGGTGACGCTGATGACCAAGGCCACCGTGTACTACAACGGCATGGTGGTGTGGCAGCCGCCCGCCGTCTATAAGTCCTCCTGCTCGATCGACGTCGAGTTCTTTCCTTACGACGTGCAAACCTGTGTGCTTAAGTTAGGCAGCTGGACGTATGACGGCTTCAAGGTGACGCCCGCTGTAGGCTGCTTGGCGCCGAGCGCGGGCCGTAGCCGTAGGGCCCCGCGTCGGCCGATGTCCATGCAATAGCTTGTTGGCTCGAACGTAATTCGTCGTGTAATTATCATTACTTTTCTGTCCATGTGGTATGTTTTACTCACTTTTACATATTGACTGTAAGACGGCGCTAGCGTAGAGGCGTAGAGCGCGCGTTCATATCGCCCGCTCCCCGCCCGCAGCTCGCTCCTTTAGCTCTGACATGTTGCAAGTTTATTTTCCTATTGCGATGGTGATGTAATGATGTTTTAAAGTATGTGGAGTAGCGGTATGTCAACGTGCGTGACCACGAATGCTCCAGATTATCCTCGGCCGGTTCCACTAGATCGATCGGCCTTCCTCGCTCGACACGGAAAGGTATAAAATTCTGACTGCCAGGTGATATGGGATGCAAAAACTTCACTCGATCCGATCCTCTCCAACACATCCCGTCGCGCGTGCGTCTTGCCGCGCCCGCGAGCTGCCCCGGCAGAAATGGCAGCGGCAAGCTTGCATCAGACCGGCAGGACTCGCCGCGCCGCAGGACGCGCCGTGTGCAACCCTCCCTAGCTGGCTCCGCTCGCGCCACACACACACACACTGGTACACGTCCTCGACGACGCTTGCTGCATGCTCCCCACGATCGATGTACACTCGACTCACCGCATGCCTCCGGCTTCACTCCACCCACTTGCATTCCCGATCACGGCGGCCGCCCGCCCGGACCGCGGACACGGCTCTGACACAGCTTCACACGATACCTACACGCGAACAGGTTAAAAGCACAGCACGTGAATTAATCAGATGTGACGTTCACACTAAACGTTCAACTTACACTTCCGAGCATAAAACAGTCATCACGTTGCATATTTTATACCTTTCCCTATTAGCGACATCATATTGGCTGTAAGAATTCGGTGTCGCTCGTCGTCCATTGCATGATACCTGATCATTCCGAAACAAGTAATCCTACTCGATCCAGACACAGTCCATAGTGCACAATATCTAAGCTAGATGTTAAGGCTCCTAGTGCGAACGGCGCGGCGGTTGAAGCGAGGGCGGCAGAAGACTCGCTTGAACCGTGGCGACGTCTGTTGCATGCTCCACTTAATGAAACTTGCGCCTGGTGCCAACACTCGTGTTTGAGTGTAGTTGTGAGGCTGCTCGCTGCACGGTGGTACAAACGACATGTGAGTGGTGGCACGCGGGCGTAGAGCGCGCGCCGCCGACCGGCGCCCGCCGCGCGGACACACACACGCGACGGAGCCGGCGCTCCCGATGTCCTTTACAGATTTGTTGTCGATCGCACGCATTTGTGCGTTACCGTAACCTAATGTAACGTTGTCGTACATACGCGAGACGGTAACTTCCTAACGACGAGTAGAGGCCGACTCCATCCTTTAACTCACACGGCGTCTCCAAACCAAACCTAATGTTTTTTCGGTGTTCTCTGTGTTTTACGCGTTGTCACTACTTCGCATGATTCGGAATATTGATGTTTTTGACATTGGCTCTTCTGTGTTTATGGTTGATGATGTATTGAGCGAATATTACAACTTTTTATCCACGTTTTTTTAAATTTTGTTGAGACAGGTACATCCCACTTGGCACACTCTGTGGTATGTGGTTAGAGATTTTCTTCGAAGGTCACCTTGAATACGTTTTACACTAAATATACGTTAGTTGCTCGTGCTGGCTGCTTAGCTGCACTTGGAGTGTACAGCATAAGAGTATTGAAATATTTGCAAAATGTTCTTTTAGGTTTTAGAGATTGTACACATTGTGTGACAGGGTGCATGTATCGGATAAATAAAGTGAAACTAAATAGGACGTGTTGATGACCATTTAAACTAGAATAGTGATAACTTTTCATTTAAAATAACGGCAATGCAATAGAGCAAAATCTATGTTTTAGTACGTTACTGGTATGTACGGTAGATAATCATAGTAACAGTAATTGTTACCAAAACATCGACAAAGTTTTTTGACAGCGATAATTTAATTAGAACATATGTTTGCTTTATATGCATTGCATATGTAATTTGAAAATAAAGCTTTCAATGTTTACTAAACCAAAATTAATTAAAAAAGATTATGTTCAATTAGGCTATACGTTTTTATTTCTTTTTTACTATTCATAACTTTCTAAGCATTAGCTCTCGATCAAAATTCTCATTCTATCATAAATGCATTTTAACAAAGCTATTTAATTGCATTCTTGATAGCTTAACTAAAATTGGCTAAACGTTACAGATAACTAGCAATCGTAGATCCAATCCACACAAAGTATACTGCGTATTTTTCAGTGCTTGATATAAAACGTGTGTGGTGTGATGGCAGGTGGACCTGAGGCATATGGATGAACAGGCCGGCAGCAACGTGGTGTCTGTGGGAGTGGATCTCTCCGAGTTTTATATGTCCGTTGAATGGGACATACTGGAGGTGCCTGCGGTCAGGTGAGTCAAAGTCTAAAGGGGACAGATTACCAGTTCGCCGGACGATATCAGCCTGTCAGTTGCTCGGAGCTGTCAAATTTAGCGTGTAACTGACAGGCTGATAACTGGTAATCAGTGGGCCCCTTATGCCATCCTTACGCTAAGTGACGCTAACGCTACGTCTTACGTAGGCGAACAACGCGCGAACGCGGCGCGGCGCGGCGCGGCGAAAGCGGCCGCCGCCGCGCCGCGCCGCGCCGCGCCGCCTGACATTCGCGTGCAAATCGCGCCGCACCGCGTTCGCAATGAGATCGCTTACGTAGGACACTTCTATGGGCATCAAAGGATTGATTTCGCCGCGCCGCGCCGCGCCGCGTTCGCGCGTTGTTCGCCTACGTAAGACGTAGCGTAAGTGTGAATAATTTCATACATTGATCCGCCATTACCTAGAGTTAGACCAAGAAAAGTCTGCAACGATTTTGATAGCATACGCAATTACGCAGTGCAAGTGTTATTTTAAACGTCAAACTTCTATGAAATGATGACGTATAAATGACACTTGCACTGCGTGTGCTATCAAAATTGTTGCAGACTTTTCTTGGTCTAACTCTATCCCTATTGCTTTTTATTCTTAGCGCAATTCTTCGTGTAGGTATATTGCCCTTACTTTAGAGATAGCCTTATCTTATACATTTGTCCGTACGATCTGTTTGGCAGGTGTATCTTGCGAGTATATCTGTCAATGTATGCCAATGCCAATACCGAATGATTTGTCTATCAAAGATCTATCAAAAGACATTTCCACATAAATTGAAAGTAAAATCAAATAATGTTTACTTACAACAACCGAATCCAAGTAGAACTATACCAAAATGTATTAATACCAAATGATTACATAAGAATATCAGACTCTAACGTAAACCACTTTGCCATTAGCCCACGTATTGATTACAGGAATCGGATCGAATACAATATTGTATTCTATGTTTGGGTGTTTTTGTTAAGATGGCGAAAATGATTCGTCCGACAAAGCAAGCCGCACAATGAGAAAATATCCTGGTAATTTATTTTCACTAACGGCCGCTATTGTCGTCGCTTGCCAGCCAGAGAACGTTTGCCTCAGACGAAATTGTACTGAGTGTGATCGTAGATATTTAATTATTATTACAGGTACATACTTTTTGAACGATATTTCGAATATACAAAGATTTCATGCCCATGCTTATGTAATTTGTTATGTAGGGTAGACTTACAAGTATGTCGGTAGTTGCACATTTTGAAAATAAACCAGTCTGCTATGGATCTCGATCTTTTATTCATCTAACATTGGCGCAGTCGAGTTAAAAATTTAATTTAAAGTACTTTACGCTTCGTTTTAACATGCCATACGGTAAAATAGGACCATTTTCGTTAGAAGCTAATTGGGACAATTACGTGCGTCGCGTAAAACAGTTTATTACGTTAAATGCCATAAGTGATAACCTAAAAGTGCCCACGTTGTTAACGGTTGTCGGTGGAGAGTGTTACGATTTACTTTGTGATTTGTGTTCTCCTGCCCATCCAGAAGACAAAGGTTTTGACGATTTAGTGGCCTTATTAAAGAAACACTTAGAACCGGAAAGATCCGAGATAGCCGAGAGACACGTTTTTCGGCAAAGGGTGCAACAGCAGGGTGAAAGCGTTCGTGTTTACCTTCAAGGGTTAAAACATTTGGCTAAAACCTGCAACTTCGGAACCGGCCTCGAAGAAAATCTACGAGACCAATTCGTCTCGGGTTTATACAGCGAGGAGATGCGTTCTAGGTTGTTCGCCGAGAAAGACATAGATTACAAGAGGGCCGTGGAGTTGGCCAGCGCGCTCGAGGCGGCGGAGCGGCACGCGAGCACGGCGTGCGCCCCGGCCGGCGGAGCGGGCGCCGGCCCCGCCGCGGCCGACGACGGCCTGCATCGCGTGAGCAGCGGCGCAGGCGGCAGCGGGGCACAGCGGGCCCCTTGTGCGCGATGTGGGAAATCTACTCATCCCCCAAATAAGTGCCGGTACAAGAACTTTACGTGTGATTCGTGTGGCGTCAAGGGCCATTTAAAAGTTATGTGTACGCGCAAAGGTGAGAGTGGCGATTTTTTCAATAAGAGGACGGCTAAAGGTCAGTACTTTTTAAATAAAAGTAGCGATTCGGACGATGACGATTGCCATTTTTATAATTTAGTCTCGAAGGGAGATAACGACGGACCGTATTTAGTGAAGTTATCCGTGAACGGTACTTTTTATAAATTTGAAGTTGATTCGGGAAGTAAAATATCTGCAGTGTCGAAATTGTTTTATGACAAACATTTCTCACATTTACCCATTATCAAAAATGTGTTGTTGTTAAAATCTTACATTAGTGATCCTATCAAGGCGCTCGGTTATATTGATGTTGATGTCATTTGTGGACAAAATTCGGATAAACTTAAACTACATATTATTGAAAATGGTGGGCCCCCGCTTATGGGTCGCACTTGGATAAGAAAATTAAAATTGTTGGAGTGTATAGAATGTCACAATATATCTGAAAGCGATTCGGTGGCACTACTGTTAAAAAAAGAATATCCGGAGGTATTTGCGGAGGGTTTAGGTACTTTTAAATCGCGTATTCGTTTGCATCTAACGAATGAGGTCCCTGTTTTCGTGAAGGCGCGCGCGCTGCCGCTGGCGCTGCGCGAGCGCGTGGAGCGCGAGCTCGAGCGCCTGCAGAGGGAGGGCGTCATTTACAAGGTCGAGCGGTCGGATTACGGAACACCTATCGTGCCGGTTATTAAATCTAATGGTGATATCCGTATTTGCGGTGATTATAAAATCACAATAAATCCTATTCTCAAAGACTTTCACTATCCACTCCCGCGAATAGAAGAGATATTTGCAACGTTAGGAGGCGGTGAACAGTACACAAAGCTGGACTTATCAAATGCATTCCAACAGTGTCTGTTAGAACAAGAGTCTCAGCCGATGACGGCTATAACCACACATGTAGGAACGTTTGTTTATCAAAGAGTACCTTTTGGTATTAAATGTATACCAGAAAACTTCCAAAAAATTATGGAAGAGACTCTTAGTGGCCTGCCGTCGACTGCAGTATTTGCAGATGATATTTGCGTCACCGGAAAAGATAGGGCAACACATTTGGCTAATTTAAGGGCAGTTCTGCAGAGACTTAAAGATAATGGACTCCGTATCAATTTCGATAAATGTCAATTTTTTAGAGATAGTGTAACCTACTTAGGGTACAGCATTGATAAGGACGGTTTGCATACAGATCCAAAAAAAATTAACGCAATAGTTGCAGCCCCGCGTCCCACCAATATCACACAGTTGAAAAGTTTTATGGGCTTAGTAAACTTTTATTCCAAATTCTGTTCAAACATGAGTGACGTCCTTAAACCGTTGTATAATTTATTAAAAAAAGATGTTGATTGGGTGTGGAGCAACGATTGCGATATTGCGTTTACCAAAATCAAGAAGGTGTTATGTAGCGCGCCCGTGCTGGCGCACTACGACCCGACGTTGCCGCTGGTGTTGTCGGTCGACAGCAGCGCGTACGGGCTGGGCTGCGTGCTGACGCAGCGTGGCAAAGATGGCCGCGAGCGCCCGATCAGCTGCGCTTCGCGTACGCTCAGCGCTGCGGAGCAAAACTACTCGCAGCTGGACAAAGAAGCTTTAGCTATTGTTTTTGGGGTAACAAAACATCACCAGTTCCTGTATGGCAGGCGCTTTATACTTCGTAGTGATCATAAACACCTAAGTTACATTTTTGGTAAAAATAAAGGCATTCCAGTCACAGCTGCGAGTAGATTACAGCGCTATGCTGTCACGTTGTCTGCTTACGATTTTAGCATTGAATTTGTAACGTCTGTACAGAACTGCCAAGCCGATGCGCTGTCTCGTCTTCCTTTGCCCTCGACTGGCAATCGAGCGGAAAGAGAGGACGAGGCAGGCAGTTATCTAAATTTCATTCAGAGAAGTTTCCCACTCAGTTTTAAAGATATTAAAACCGAGACTGCGCGAGACCCGATTTTGAGTAAAGTTATAGGATATGTTATGTTCGGTTGGCCGAAAACTATAAGTGATGATATGCTAAAATCATTTTTTATTCGTAAAGACAGCATTCATATTGATCAAGGATGTTTACTATGGGGTTATAAAATTATAATACCCATGACTTTGCAAAATGACATTTTAAACGAAATTCACGAGGGGCATCCGGGGATCATTAAAATGAAACAAATTGCTCGAAATTATGTTTGGTGGGGGACGCTTGACGCAGACATCGAACGAACGGCGCGGGAGTGCGACGCTTGCCGCGCGGTGCGCCCGGCGCCGGCGCCGGCGCCGTTGCACTCGTGGCCGTGGCCCGAGGAACCCTGGTCGCGTTTAAATGTTGACTGGTTAGGGCCTTTTAACAATAAATATTATTTGGTCGTTATTGACGCTCACTCTAAATGGATAGAGGCGGAGAAAGTCAACAGTACTTCTGCGTCAACAGTTATATCTTGTTTTAGGAGAATGTTTGCGCGTTTCGGTCTGCCTAAACGGGTGGTATCCGACAACGGACCGCCCTTCAGTTCACTTGAACTGAGGACATATTTTGAGCGAAATGGCATAAAACAAACCCTAACTCCGCCCTACCACCCAGCAAGTAACGGTGCAGCCGAAAATGCTGTGCGATCCGTAAAACGAGCCTTAAAAAAGGCAAACGTTGAAAACGAAGACGCAGAAACCGCCTTGAGTAGGTTTTTATTCAGTTATCGCAACACGGAGCACAGCACTACCGGACGAGAACCGGCGGTCGCGCTACTGGGGCGGCGGCTACGAGGACGCCTAGACCTGTTGCGGCCTGACGCTAGTGAAGTCGTGCGCGAACACCAGCTCGCCAGTGAGCAACGCCGAGCCTCGCGCCTACGCCAAGCTACCGTTGGAGATCCGGTCATTATCAGAGATTATACGAAACAGAATAGAAAATGGACGGAAGGGACTGTTATAGACTGTCAGAGCCCCGTATCGTATTCTGTTAAAACAGGAGATGGCCAGGTACACAAACGGCACATTAACCAAATGTTACAGGATAAACGCAAGTCTCGGTTTTCTCTTACTAAAGTTCAGGAGCCTGTGGTGGCCGATAATGGGCAACGAGAAGTCATCGCAAAAGAGAGCATAGTGGATGAATGGCAGCTAGCAGAAGAGGAACCGGAGTCGCACTTGCCCGCTGTAAAAAGTCCAGTTCAAAACGCCGACTGTAAAATGGGGCCCTCTTCGCCGCAGGAGGTCGAAGGTCGAACTAGGCGACAGGCCGCTCTGCGTTGCATAGAAAAATTACAAAAAAGTAAATGATCTGGCTACTTAAGTACTAAATATACACTCCGCAAATAACTTCAATACCTAATATTTAGTACCTATTTCATAATAATATATAAAGACAAAAATGTTAGATTGCATAAGTGTGTCAACATAACCTTGAACTTCATTCATATTATCTATAAGGAAAATCATGTAAAAAGCAATAACTTTTAGTACCTTATGTCTTTGCAATACGGTTTGCTAATTGTCGGTGGACAGTGGGGACGAGGTACAGTTAGCAAGACAGCATCTTTAAGTTAAGACTATTGTGGTGAACTTTATGTACATCAAATATTTTGCAAATCATAATAGATATGTATAATAAGTACATGTTTGCGATATACATATAATACTGTTTATCTTTATTAGCAGTGCCATTTAAATTTGTTAAATTGAACATGGCCTTAGGTATATGAACATGTAGTTTCTTGTAGTTAAAATTTCATAACTAGTTTAGATATAAGAGATTATTGTCAAATGAGAGGGAGGTGTTATGTAGGGTAGACTTACAAGTATGTCGGTAGTTGCACATTTTGAAAATAAACCAGTCTGCTATGGATCTCGATCTTTTATTCATCTAACATAATTGATAGGTGGTATTAAAAATAAACGAAAGTTTAAAGCGTGAAGGTTATTTTGACAGCGTACTTATGCATAAGGCTTAGAATATAAGCATTGGCGATAGGCTTAAACATAACAAAATTCGCAATACATTGCGTCTTAGAATAAACTTTAAAGTGTATTAAAGATCAAACTACAAGTTATTTTTAAAAGTTGCTGAATAAATGTTGGTCAGTATGAGGAGTACAGTATAATAAGCGTGACCAAGGTTCTTAGGATTGAAAGGCTTTATTATGCATATTTATTTATTTTATTTATTTATTTAGAAATTTAATTCAGGCAACAAGGCCCATATTACAAATACCTTACAGACTAACATACATATGTATTTTATAAACTTAAAACTAAACACTATTTAGACGATAAAACGGCATAGTCACTCATTACACTGTTTTTGTGATATCTAAGTCGCGCATGCAACTAATTATAATTATAATACTGCTTAGTAAGTTTAAGTCAAAAATTCAAAAATAATTTTCACTAAAAACGGGTTTTTTTATTTTTACGACATCATACATAATTGGAGCTGCGCTTTCGCTCATAGCCTTAGTTTCATATACATATATAAAGAGTCAATAAATTACCGTCTAAATATTGGTTCTTAAATCGCACCTACTAGTTATATACATTTTTAGGATTAACCCTTATTCATATTATGTAAGGGTTAAAGATCGCTTATCTCGAACTCGTCAAACAACAAGAATATAGACCTACGGCTCGATTCAGGAAATAAATTAGAGACTCACTAGGTATGAAATAGTAAAGATATGTGACGTTCCACTGCAACCTTATGGCGGCTGGTGCAGATATGAAATAATGAAGATAATATATCTTTACTACATTTGTATCTAGTTAATCTCTAATTCATTTCCCGAATACCGCCGCTAGATGAGGCCTTGTCCGGCTCTAACAGAAATTTCCCGGTATTAATTATTGTTTATCTTTTGATGGAACGCTCTCTGCTCGCTGCTAGAAACTGAGCAAACAGACACCATTCCTTTTCTGAGTTGTCTCTCTTTTCATTTTCTGTAACGATTTGCTTACTGCAAGAAAATCGTCGTAGCGCGGGCTGTGCAATGAAGCTCTAGCTACTTTATTTATGTTTAACATAAAATTGCATGTTTTTAACAAGCTTTTATTAGGTCGACCTGTATGTAACTAACTATGTAATGGAATCTTAGGTAACTAATTTAACCATCTTCCAAGGATCATAGCGTCATGAAAATTGGCAGCTGTATGTGTTTCTGACGACAATACAATAATATGGTACTGTCAAACTGATCTGATGATGGAGACAGGAGGTGGCCATAGGAACGTCAACATGTATGTAACTATGTAATGGAATCTAAGGTAACAAATTTAACCATCTTCCAAGGATCGTAGTGTTATGAAAATTGGCAGCTGTATGTAGTTCCGATGACAATACAATAATATGGTACTTTCGAACTGATCTGATGATGGAGACAGGAGGTGGCCATAGGAACTCTGTGATGAAACAACGCAACCTAATTGCGTTAGGGGTTTTTAGAATTGTCTCGATGAGTAATAGTTGTCTGTCGTAAGAAAAGTACAGTCAGCGATAAAAGCTTGTAACAAAAATGAAATTTTTGCCAAAAACTTATTATCTTTTATTCTGAACTTAAATAAAAATACCGTAGATTTTTTTCTTTCCTGCTTACGACCATAATTATAACACTATTTAACCTTTACGAAAGCTGCATTAAAAAAAATATAAATTTAACAATCTCATCTTGTTTTGACATTACTCTTAAAGCTGCGTTTCTACCAGAGATATGCGAGGATGCATAACGAGGAATGTGTTTGTTAAGAACCAATACAATCACTACGCGTTGAGCAAGGAAAACAAATGAAGGAACGAGGAAACAATTGAAACGTGTTTTTCGAATATGATTGTAGGTACTTTCGTAAAAGAAGAAGAGTATTCTGGAAGACATTCTTTAGGGATAAACTCGATTTCTGTAAATTTTGTGTAAGCCTGTTTACCTATCATCATCATCATCATCTCAGCTATAAGACGTCCACTGCTGAACATAGGCCTCCCCTTTGGACCTCCATACGTGCCGGTTGGAAGCGACCCGCATCCAGCGTCTTCCGGCGACCTTAACAAGGCGAGGCGACCTTTACCTATAATAAAGTGATTACTACTTTAAGTTCTAATAGTGCAAACTGCAACAACTCAATAGGTTAAGTACCTAACAAAAACAAAAAAAATATAATGTAAGAAAGTGCCGGTAATCTTACTCGTACCTTCTGTATTTAATTGTGGAAACGTAGACGTCTCCCGTGGGGTTTTTTCTTTATTGCCAAGTTCTACCGATTCCCTTTTCACACTAAAGCAATTTTCTATTAATAAAATTGTTCTTGAAACAGAATATATTATTCTGTGAACGTTGAAGAAGCCGAAAAAATAATACTTATACCTACAGGATGTTATTTGAGTCTTATACACAAATACTGATAATGAAATATCGAATTTAAATCATAAAAGCTTCAATTATTTAACGTGTTGACTTAGAAATTGCTATTAATTTATGATCACATAATAGACTGCGCCGGTTATTTATTTATTACACATATTGCTCGAACATAAAAAGTTTTGAATTTTCTCATATAAATTCACCAGGTATAAAAAAGCGACATAACCTAAGCTCCTCGTTTGCTACACCAACATTCTGTAGGCTCTCCGCTGCGCTCACAGAACTATAGCCAGATTAAGCTCTCAGATTAATAATTTACAATACACCCGAAGGCACGTAGTCAAAGAGAACAGCGCTTTGTGTTTGTTGTGGGCTCTAAAACGAATAACAAAGCATTTCTTGAAAACGTCCCGTCAGATTCAAGGTTCATCATCATCATCATCATCATCTCAGCCATAAGACGTCCACTGCTGAACATAGGCCTCCCCCTTTTTTGGGGGGGTGAATGCCATAATCGCCACGCTTGGCAGGCGGGTTGGCGATCGCAGTCGAGTACACCGAATTTGAGGGACGCTGCTGCCCGTCCACCGGTGGTCTTGGACGTGGTTTAAGGACATACCCGGGTCCTGGACGTAGTTTAAGGACATACCCGGGTCCAGGATTCAAGGTTCAATATATTTTGGCGCTTTGTCTGTGTCGATATATTAGACGTTGATTATGTTAAGCACATCAATTGACATTCGAGTAGAAGTTACATCAAAACATATACTCGTACTTCATATAGAACAGCGGAATATCTGACATTCTGTATAAAATGTCGACATGTCGATTAAAGTGCGCTTTACTGTTGCATTCTGAAGACACGGGATTTCTCATTCGATGTACAAGTGTATAGGTGCAGTCGACGTCAAAGATATGTTTACACTTTTGCACCTTGTTCCTTTGTAATAAGGCGAAAAATGTAAACATATCTTTGACGTCGACTGCACGTTTCAAGAGCACATGTACTCGCAATACGGACGCCGCCGTTATATTCTTCCTCGCGTTGTCCCGGCATTTTGCCACGGCTCATGGGAGCCTGGGGTCCGCTTGACAACTAGTCCCACGATTTGACGTAGGCACTAGTTTTTAGGAAAGCCACTGCCATCTGACCTTCCAACCCAGAGGGGAAACTAGGCCTTATTGCGGGACGCCGCCGTTATAGCTGGTAAATTCTTGACAGCTTGGCTTAGCTATATTCTCGTTTAATTTATTATATTTTCACTATGTGTTTGAACAAAAACTATTTTCATTAATTTGTTATTCTTGCAGAGTATGGCATGAACTATACAAAAATATATACGTACGAGCCGCCTTAACCATGTATACGTACGAAAATAACCTGATCTTTGTAAAAAAATATCTAATGAACCATAATGTCGATTTCACCCAGTTTTCTCGGTCAATATGTTAAAGATCGAGGAAGCCGCTTTTCAAAAGACGTACCTACACGTAGCGAAATGTATGCCAAAAATACAACGCATCGCATATGACTAGTCACTCGGTACACGATACCTTAACACATTCAACGCCAACAACTCGACTGTGGGGTACACTGTTCGTAGCGACTACGCACTACATACGGCAAAACCTTGGCTACGCGCTACGAGCATAACGCGTACGTAGCACTTAGTGGCAATGAATGAGTTAAAACCCGACGTGACCGGTCGTTTGATGGTGATGTCGGGTACGACCTAACACTAAAATTTTGTGTTATTCAAAGCCTACTTTAAAAGATAATGTATAAAAAATCAATTCGATTAGTTTTTTGTTAATTTAAATTACCCATGGTTCCAAGTAGGTACCACTCATGATGCAGCGGTCTCTCTCACTATCTCGAGAACTCGCATTCGCATTCGTTACATTGCGACCTTTGATCGCTCGACTGAATTGATTGTATATGTACAGTCAGCATCGAAAGTAGCATATCAGGCTACGCCTCAAAAGTATCTAATAACAAACATAAACATTCACTAACGACTTAACAATAAGTGATTTGTCTTTTTATCTGAAAAAAAAAAATCGGGTTGCACTCCGGGAGTGCCGGCAGAAGTGAAAACTCAATGACATTGTAACAGTTTTTCGATCAGGTCACGTGTTCGTCTTACGAAGCGTCTTACGTCTTACGCTCTCGCGAGTTTAACATTTTTTCCCCATCACAAAAAGTGCACAGCGCCGCTAAACAAGTTTTCACTTCAAAAACATTTTATTTATTATTTATTATTCCAGGGTGGCATACCTTTTTAATGATAACTTGGGTGCTTTGTACTCAAAAATATCTCAATATTTAATTGTTTTTATCGGACGTCCCTAGACTAAAGCGGTTGGTTGATGATTATGAATTGTTTCCTTTTTGTTTACTTGTCTGTGTCTTTTTACTTGTCTTGTGTATTTGTAAAATATTAATCTGTATGTTTGTCAATTGACATGTTTTTTCCATGTTCTGGCGTTTGGTTTCCGCTGTAAGCCGAACATGATTGAAAATAAATAAATAATAAATATACTTTTGGCGCGTTGTTCCTGACTGTCCCTCAGTAGTCGGAAATGTAACAAAACTCGCATGCGTCTCTCACCGTCTGCCCGAGCCGTAATCCTCGGCCCTCGAACGAGTCGTTATTAAGCCAACATCACTTACCTCGACATCACTTTACGACGTGTATCCGCTTTTCTACGTTAAGCCGCGCTCTAAGGACCCCATTCCCCGTCCTTATCACGCAACTCACCCCTTTAAAACGGAACGCTGCCCCAATTCGCTTCATTTAAGTTATTTTTGCGTTGAGAGGCTTACAGGAGGTTAATATAAAAGGCTGGAGGTTAGAAATAATTATTATACACGATGTAACATGAGGAAACCGAATAATTTTAACCACGCATTTCTAAGGTCAAAAGAAGGAAAAAATTTAATATAAGTTTAGGTCAATTTAGCCAAAAAAAATTTTTTTTTGGGTTGTTTTTTAAATTTTTGGAATGTATTTGTACATAAAAAATAAATGTTATTGGTAAACTTATTATTTAAAATTGATTTTTACATTTTTTTTTCCTAAAACCTTCTTTTTGCAAAGTGTTACTTGTCACTTTTTGACATCTATCAATAAGGATATTTAGACTACGTCCCATAGCAGCAAAATTAACCATCAAAAAGGCATTTTACATTATGTAACAACAAAAACTTGTTTATTTTTAAATTAATATTATCTCTGAAACTAGGCGGTTTTTTTTTTAAAGTTTATAGGACATTTTTGTCTCTAAATATGATCAGGGATACGCTGTTAAAATTATTCGGTTTACTCATGTTACACCGTGTATATCGGTTTAATCTCTCGACTATATTAAGCGCCACTTGCACAATTCCGCTAACCCGGAGTTAAGCGGTTAAACCGTTAACCTAGTGACCCCAGTGTCAAATTGTACTGGTAACCATGGTAACTCCAGGTTTAGCCAGTTAACCCGGGTTAGTAGGATGGTGCAAGTGGCGCTCAGTGGCGTAAATGTGGTTATTGTTCGTAATAATATTGTCAAATAAGATGAAAACATGTACGCACAACATAATGCACATCACTGCATATTATAAAACAATGTTCTTCGCTGCGTCTGCCAGTAGGTGTATACTCGCGATAAACTCGAAAAAATAAACGCTTATTATTAGATAGATTCTTGAGGAAGGTTTAGGTGTCTATAGTTCGTTTATTTTAGCATTAGAAAGAACTCCGCAGAAGCAAGCGTGCAGTTTTTATTAGGCATGTTAATTATTAATAATTATTGAATTATCTAATGTAGCATGGTCAATACATATAATTTACTTCAAATTGTTACTGCTAAAAGTGCCAGATTTAGAACCGTAAGCGAACTTCTGCGAAGTTCTTTCTAATGCTAAAAAAACGGACTATAATTTGTTAAGGATTAGTGTTACATTGAAGCTAGGCCGGAGCGCTAGTGTATTAATAATACACATTTCATTATCAATATTAGTTTTGGATTATTCTTATCCCCTTACTGCGCCACGCCCTTTAAAGTTAGGTACATAATATGTATAACTGTCCTCAAAAATGAGTGCGACACATTATTCTGATATTGAATTGGTACCTATAACATTTTTTGTTTCCGAATGCGCCTCCAGCAATAAGTCAATTAGACACTATTGCAGCGCAGGTGTCATTACAATTTATGTGCGAAACAAGACGAAGTACCTGCACTTTAAACCGAGCCATAAACAAAATTACCTCACGGTCCTATAATGCGCTTAACTTATCTTAAGCCGACCGGCGCTACGCGAAAGGAAAACAGGAAAATCCACTTTGAAACGCCTCCGGCTTTGTCCTTTACATAATGACGCTTCGTTCTTGCATTCCTCTTTGTTCTTATGCCGCTTTATATAGAACTTATATTTGAACAGTTCGCCTGCATTAGTTTAGTTGCAAAAAGGTTCATAGATCGTCTACGCTGTCCTAGGTTTTCATTCAACTGTTTATTGGCTGTTGTAATATAATATTGCAGCAGAAGTTCGCTAAATGATATTGGAGCTTTATTTCTAATAATGTTGGTGCACGGATATTAATTTTCTTGGATTTCTTTTCTCTTACTTTTCGATTCTTCTACCTACGTAATGGAAGTGTTTAATAACTTTTAAGTATTTTCTTTACTGTCGTAACCCAGTACTACCCTTAGTTTCTAAGAACTACGGTTTCATCACACTCGCTCAGTAAATGTGGAATTGCACGCAGGTTTAGCGGGAGTTATAAAAAAAGCGTTCGCTCCCTAGGGAGTTATGAAATTTCTAGTGCCATAATTAACAGTTTTTTGTCTTTATACTTAATTTTTGTATCGCAAGTGTGATGAAAATA
This sequence comes from Cydia fagiglandana, assembly GCF_963556715.1. Taxonomy (NCBI): domain Eukaryota; kingdom Metazoa; phylum Arthropoda; class Insecta; order Lepidoptera; family Tortricidae; genus Cydia; species Cydia fagiglandana. Next base: position 18,983,827 of record NC_085936.1, on the reverse strand, counting down.
CGGTTTTACGTACCAGAAATTATAAGTAGATATAATTGAAGAAAATAACTAGTTAAATGATTTCTTTTATCTGCTATACATCACAATATTACAATTCACTATACTATACCAACGAGGTTGTTTAAAGTTCGTAAAAAGGAATAAGTCCTTAGATTTTCATAAATATAAAAAGATGATAAATGCCGTTTAAATAGATTAAATATTATAAAGTACGAAGGAATATAGCACAACTAAACAAACAAGCAAAATGTGAATATAATGAGAAAAACTTACCGATTTGGAAATTTCTACCGCGTGCCGACACCTGTTTCACAGACGTTATTCGCACCTAAAAAATAAGCAAACTATACAAAGACCCTTTTACATCGCCAATAAAGGAACCAATTTAACAATGTACAAATGGGAAAAAGCCCGTTTCACGAATTCCCATCGAGTTCACGGCACTTGAGATTGCATTCTGGCGGCAAACTGATCCGAGCTGCGCCAGCACGTTTTTCGCAGCAAAATTTTGTTCGCAATACGAAAATATAAGAACTTTCTGAAATGGGGAAATTTCGAATTTTGAATACTTTTTGACGGCACATCAGTATACGGCTCGATTCTGAAAATGTATTAGATCTCTACTAGACCTCAACAAGTTACGATATGGATAATTTAAAGATATTTGTAAGATAGATATGTAAAATTTGACGTTTCCGCGATTCTGGAGGCCCTCTTGAACGATTTCGACAAGTTATGACTTAGATATCCAAGTCACATCTAGTCGATACCTAATGTAAATCTAGTTGATCTCTATATCGTTTCTAGATCTTGTGATTATCTCGTTTCCCGAATACGCGTGATAGTCGTAGGTAGTGCAGGATTTAATAGGATTCAATGTTCGCTAAGCATGAGGCCGTACTTTGTTTAAACATTCGTGGTTATAAAAAAATATGGGAAACTGTTCCAAAATTTGTTTTGCTGCTTATGCTAGTAAGTAAAATGAGTCTCGGTACAGCTGCCGCGCGAAATAATGGAATCAGTGTCGAGCTTACACCAGTTACACGCGATTGTTTGCTTTCTCATAAACGTCAATTAGGAAAATTTTAACACATTTTCATATGGTTTTTCCACAAAATATTACTCTGAATAATTTATGCGTAGATATCATTGCTTATACTGTTAACTGACAAATCGAAGATTTTAATGCAAATAAATTAATTATAAGATTTACCAATGCTGAAATAGTTAAGAGTCTTGGACAGTCTTGGTACTGTTAGTACTTTGGGGTTCATAATAATTAAGGAGGAAGGAATTAATTAGGAAGGAAACTGGCGCATAAAAGAGAGAATTCATTTCATTGTATGTTATTGATATTTGTACAATAGAGCCTAGCTGAATTTCAAAAAACGCGCCTGTTTTAATAAATATTCAAAAGCTTCACCAATTCACGTAGGTATTAGCTAGAGTATAGTACATATTACAAGTAATCAAAGAATATAATACTCACTAGGAGAAGAACGGTAACTCCATACAAAAAAATGTCCCCAACCGTTTATACGTTTATACTACTGGCGCCCTCGATGTGTACCAATGGAACTAAAGTTGACAACCGGTTTAGCCTGGCGGGTATTGGGATTATAGGTATATAGTAATTATGTTGATAAACATATTTGTTTTCATATCACGAAATATATGAAAAATGCAAATATTACCCCTTGTTTGTGGTATTATCTATTGATTTAAATAAAAGGCATATTTATGTTTATAACATTGTATTATGTTTTACATATAGAAATATACACTGAAAATTAAACCCTGACAACTTAATAAAAATAGACATTAATAAAGCGCATTCACAAAGTTTTCAGTATTATACAAATAACATTAGGCATGCCTACCTATTACACTTTACACACAGATACACTACACTTTACACACGGCATTTTACACAGATTTCTAACTTGTATTCATTCATACATTTCTTCACGGTTAATTAATACGCTTTCCAGATGCGATATGACTCGGTTCCTTCTGAACCCACTAAAGCTGTATAAATTTCACTCTGGCTGCTTGAACAGCCGTTGCTCCGCATTTAGCACATTTTCTATTTGCATTGCTGTAATCTATGTAGGTACTTACAGTCTTAAGTGGTTGTACCGCTACGTTGTATTTATTATTTAAAGATTTAATAAATAAAATTTTTGTTATGAACTTTAACCACAGCATTTGGACAGAGTCATTGACAAATATAATTTTTTATTATGGTGGGTAGACGTACCTACCCTCCATATATTTTATGAATATTGATAAAGACAGTTGGAAGCAAATATTCATTATAAAACTTAAAACTTAATTACACGCGAGTGTAATTAAGTTTTAAGCGTTTTAAGTCCCGTTTTATGATTAATTATGTATAAAATTCGTGATAATTTAAATCAGAGTTGGGAGCAATGTTGCTGTAGAAAAATGTTTTTATGTTTATTACTCGCAACTTTTTCTCGGAGGCCAAAAGCTTCAGGCGCACACATGCGCAATTATTTAGGGACATAACTTTCTTAGGAAGTGAACAGGCCTTGCTAGTAATCCTCAGTGATCGAACACGGGGAATATTTGCAGCGATATCAGCGTGTTTCGATACTAGAACACGCTAATGTATCGCTACGGAAGTGTTAAATCAATGCAGAATAGTTTAGGACTGGATTTTTTGTGGTGTGGATCATGTGTGATGATTAACTTACCAGCAATAAATAATTTATAATGATTCAGTACGGAGCTATGTATACCCGGACAGAAACCAGAGTTTTACACATTGTCACAGTAATCACAAATGAAGTCAATAACACTGATTTAAATCCCTCGTTTTACTCGTATACATATCACTCGTACTTGTATGAAAAAAACATGTTGCGCCCAAATGATGGGAAAAGGGCAAGCGAATGATGACGACTCATACTTGCATTATAATTTATTTTTAAATATTTTAATTTATACAGAAATGTCGGATAAATGTAAATTTTACACGTCAAACTCGTGAAGTTTTTATTTCTAATTCATAGACAAATTGTCTGGTCCTAAAATCCTATTCTAGAGGCAACCTTAAAGTGTCCGGCTAATCGAGTCTATCAAGTGTCAGACCAATTAGACCAAGGGATCATCTCATCTTGTATATTTTATTAAAAGACGTGCGAAATTCAACTCCCTTGATCCAATTATTAAAATGAATTATTAAAACCAAGCTAATTCCGCGGCATTTTCTCCAGGAACGAGAAATTCTACACGTGTTGCGACGAGCCGTACCTGGACATCACGTTCAACATCACCATGCGGAGGAAAACGCTGTTCTACACCGTGAACATCATCATCCCCTGCATGGGCATCTCCTTCCTCACCGTGCTCACGTTCTACCTGCCATCGGACAGCGGGGAGAAGGTATGACACTAATCGTCTTTTTTTTTTTTATTATCCTATGTGTGTGTCCCACTGCTGAGCAAAAGGCCTCTCCCTTTCCAATCTTCCCTGTGCTGAGCAAGACCCGCCAATCCCGCTGGAATGCATCCAGGTCGTCCCGCCATCTCTTTCTCGGTCTGCCTCTGCCTCGCGACTACCCTGGTGATGCCAGCTAGTGGCTAGTTTGGCCCATCTGTCATCATGCATCCGGCCATGTCCAGCACAGTCCCACTTTAGCCTGGCGGACTCCACCCCAACATGACTCGGGTTTTGGAGGAAGGTAATATTTGTTAATTTAAAACCTTCTAGATAAATAGAGCATGACATAAAAAAAACCGGACAAGTGCGAGGGTCGCCCACCGAGGGTTTTGTACTTTTTAGTATTTGTTGTTATAGCGGCAACAGAAATACATACAGTTATGTTTTAAAGCACGCGACCACAGAATAAATATTATTAACGCTACTAGAAATGGATTTGCGTATAAGAAGCATTATATTTACCTCAGATGTATATTCACAGTTCAAAAACTTGTCTTAAGCATAATGTATACCTTTAATTTTGATAATAAGCACAGAAGATACTTATTAAATCTGTAGTCTATGGGAGTATCTTATTCCACTGACAATAATCTTTTTTTCTTTCTCTTTTTGTGATATTTACAAAGAACCATAGCAAAAAACTCATTACGTTAGGTAACGGTTGCTTTGTAACAAATCTTCAAAGTTCTCTGTTTCCAACCGTCAAATGAAGAATTCGACGAAAGGTTACATTCAATCAAAAGTTTATTAGGTCAAACAAGGGTAAATCAAGTTATTTAATACTTTGGCCCAATTTTCAAAAACCACTTGCGTTGCGTTTTATCCCATCGCAATCATCTTTTAGCGTTATTAATCTGATGATACGGCCTTTCGGCGGGAAAGGAAAAAGTCGGTGTTATTATCAGGGTTTAGGGTGGCCAGCCCACCTATACTTATAGAATTAAGTATATATTTATGTAACTTAAATCGGCTTATGTTCCCAGTAACTGGTACCTTGAACAAGCTTGAGAGTCGGACCAAGCTAACTCTGCACTTGTGTCACCGTAAACATCAAATTTCCTCGAGAATAGGTCGTTTAGTATGATACTGCCACACTTTGGCACATCTAACGGCTCGATTCGGGAAATGAATTAGACACTCACTAGAAATGAAATAGTAAAAATATGTGTCATTCCACTGCAAAAGGTACCTTATAGCGGCTGGCGCCGCGATTCGGGAAATGAATTAGAGAGTCACTAGATATGAAATAGTGAAGATAATCGTGATACGTAGGTTGCCCTGAAAGTTTCGGGAATTGGAAAAAATACGCGTTTTAATGAAATAAAAGTACTTTTATTGTTTTTCAAAGTATTCTCCTTTGTGTTTAATGCACTTTTTCAAAACAGTTATTGAACTCTGAACTGGGGGTTGACGAAATGGCCATTTTATAAGCGTGGACTGCTTCTTCCGCGGTCTGAAAACGCTGACCACGCAACCGATTCTTTATTTTCGGGAAAGTAAAAAAATCGTTGGGACTTAGGTCGGGGCTGTACGGAGGATGGTCCAGTAATTCGACTTTTTCGCCCTTCAGATAGTCGTTTGTTTTCTGAGCAGTATGAGGGCTGGCATTATCATGGTGTAGTATAATACGGCGGTTAGGGTTATTTTTTCGCAGTTCAGCAAAAACAATCGGTAAACAAACGCCTATATACCAATCGGCATTGACAGTTCTTCGATCTTCAAGAGCAATAGTCGCCACGTGACCCGATTTGGAGACAAACGTGGCTACCATTTTTTTGATCGTGCTGCGAGAACGAACAACTTTTGTTGGCTTCGGCTCGTCTTCGTAAACCCATACTCGAGATTGGTTTTTGGATTCAGGCTCATATGCGTAAATCCATGACTCGTCACCTGACACAATACTAAAAACGGCAGTTGAGCTTCCTCCATTAAATCTTTTTAGGGTTTTGTGGCACCAATTGACACGGACCGTTTTCTGGTCGTCAGATAACAAGTGAGGAATCCACCGGGAAAACAACTTCCGCACGCCCAACTCTTGCTGTAAAATAACTTGTACCTGACTCATTCCAATGCCTAAAGTCTCCTGAATTTCCCGATATGTAACATGCCTATCTTCTTTTATCAGTTGGCGAACAACATCGATGTTTTGATCGGTAACGGCAGTTTTCGGTCGACCCTCACGTACGTCATCCGCAAGAGACACACGGCCACGTTGAAATTCCGAATACCACCTGTATATTGTCGTCTTCGAAGGTGCTTCACTACTAAAAGCAATAGTCAATCGGTCTCCACATTGTTGTTGTGTTAATCCACTTTTAAAGTCATAATAAATCATTGCTCTAAAACTTTCGCGGGACAGCTCCATTTTCACCAGCGACTCAACGACTTTAAAAAACAATTGAAAATAGAACATTGTTTTTTTTTTCTAAGTGGCCAGTGTTTTCGAATAATGAGACTATGCTTGTAACAAAGAGGTATAACACATGTCAAATATACGTTCCTAAGTATGCAATTCCCGAAACTTTCAGGGCAACCTACGTATACATACATAATATGTAAAATTGAATACATTTAATGTATAATCGATAATTATACAATGATAACAGGTAAAAAAAAAGTGAAGATAATATCTTTACTATATCGTATCTAGTTAATCTCTAATTCATTTCCAGACGCGCGCCGTAAGAAACTAAAAACAGACCAGCAGATTTTTGTTTAGTTTTAATTAGGTAATTTAAAACACTGCTTATTATGTCAACAAACTCGATCATGGCGTAATTGTTTTAATTAAACAAATGGCCGTAATTGTGTTAAAGTGCCTAGCAGTAATTAACTGATGGCTTCATTAAATATTTTAAATTAGTCGAGTCAGCCGCCATTGAAAGCGGCTAAAATCGGGATCTCGACACGCCTCACGCCAGTCACGTCACGCCGTCGGCCGATATTTTAACACTCTAGGAGGGAGATTCTAATATAATTCATTTACTTTAAAGACACCACACAATCCGCTCCGCTTTCAATCCGGAGGTCGCGGGTTCAAACCCCGGCTCGTACCAATGAGTTTTTCGGAACTTATGTACGAAATGTCATTTGATATATTAATTGCCAGTCGCTAGTTTCCCCTCTGGGTTGAAAGGTCAGATGGCAGTCGCTTTCGTACAAAACTAGCGCCTACGTCAAATCATGAGTTTAGTTGTCAATGTCAAGCGGACCCCACAGGCTCCCATGAGCCGTGGCAAAATGCCGGGATAACGCGAGGAAGAAGAAAACTTTAAAGACACCACACCTACTTAATCTTTCTGGTTTGACCCTTTGGTTGACTGGTAGAGAATGCTTTAAGGCGTTAAGTCCGCCATTTGTACCTTCACGTATTGTGCAATAAAGATTAAAATAAATAAATAATACTTTATTAAGACTTTGACGAATGATAACGCTAATTGGTATACGCGAAATGCATTCAGAGTCGTGTTATTACTAGGATTATTGTTGCACATGAGATGCCTAACGGCATCAACAACAAATGGTTCAATCAAAATAGGCTTTTAGGAGGCTATTCTGAATACATTATTGATCTCATTATGACCTTACACGGCTCGATTCGGGAAATGAATAAGAGATGCACTAGATATGAAATAGTAAAGATATGTGACGTTCCACGGCAAAAGGTACCTAATGCCGGCTGGCGCCGCGGTTCCGGAAATTAATTAGAGATTCACTAGATATGAAATAGTAAAGTTATGTGACGTTCCACGACAAAAGGTACCTTCTGGCGGCTGGCGCTTACGTCGCATAGCGCTGCAATAATATTGGAGCGACGTTAATAATCGTAAGCGCCAACTAACCTTTATACGTGGGACACGTCACATATCTTTACTATATCGTATCTAGTTAATCTCTAATTCACTTTCCGAATCGCGCCGACAGGCAGTGCATCGTACTTGCACGAATGTATAAAATACGAGTGATGTCAAAATGAAGTTCAATTCAGATCAAAGTAAAATCATTTAGTGAAGTTTATTATTAATAATATTAATAATGTAGCCGGTGAATGGTGGAAATGGTGGACGTTTTGTTCCACCAAGCAACATTTTCCCATACATATTAATTGATTTATTTATTTATTTATTTACATAAGGAGATCCAACAGCTAACTAAATGACAATGGAATCATAAATAGATATATAGAGCCAATTACAGGAACTCGCAAATAGATATGTAGTAAAAACATATACTTAAGTAACACGCATCACACACACACGCACACACACACACACATCGCACACATGAAAGAGATAAGACTCAAACCAAAACTAACAACATTCGCTTACATAATCAAAGCCTACTACCGGTGACAGGAGACCAATTAAATAGTGTAAAAACAAAGAAAAAAAAAATAACTCAAAAACTAAGAACAAAATAAAGTGTTATGTTATAACTTAGATACTACATAAACAAAGCACTCACTTACGAGATAAATAAAAAGTGCCTAATTGAAACACATTTCCGTCAATTTACGCCTCACGAAGGGAATGTCGCAATTAAATATATCAATGTCAAGCTCTTTCGTTAGCTTATTCAAATTACGGCTCGCACGGTTAAGAAAACTATTACGTCTGTAGTTGGATGATGTTCGCTTTAATGAGATAGGAGGAAAGTGTCTTTTTAACCGAGAAGGGGTTACGAATGAGATCTGCTGGAGCAATTCCGGGCAATCTATTTCACCAGTTATGATTTTAAGGAGGAATATAACATCAGCAATTTCACGTCGTTCGAATAATGGTACCAGATGCTGTTTCCTACAAGTAACTAAGTAATCAGTTCGATTAGAGGGGCACTTAAGTTTATGGCTCAAATACTTTAGAAACTTTTTCTGCACACGTTCTATCCTATCTATGTACGTATTATAGCAGGGGTTCCAGATTTGGGATGCGTATTCAAGTTTACTTCGAACTAGAGAGCAAAACAAGATTTTAAGTGTTTTAGCCTGAGTAAAATAAATGGAACTGCGCATTATAAAGCCTAGCGTTTTCAGGGCACTACTTACAATACCGTCAATATGAGTATCAAATAGAAGTTTAAAATCATGTACCACTCCCAAATCTCTCATAGATTGGACCTTATTCAATAATTGGCCTTTGAGTTTATATGTGGTAGGAATTATGTTATGTTTACGCGAAAATGTCAGGAAGGAACATTTCGATGGATTTAAATCTAATTTATTATTTAAACAATATTCGTCGAGTCGCGTGAGGTCAGATTGAATCAGCAGTGAGTCATAGGTCGTATTCACTTTCCCAAAGATCTTCATGTCATCAGCAAAACAGAGTAGTTTAGAATGTATGAAGCACTTACTGATGTCGTTAATAAAAATGTTAAAAAGCAGTGGTCCGAGCAGTGAACCCTGGGGGACGCCACTAGGAATAGTCACCCACCCTGAGATGTAATTATTCAGCACAACTGCCTGGGACCTATTGTCGATATAAGAAGAGAACCATCTCAAGAAGTGATTTCAAAAGTAGTTTCCATAAGTTTAAAACATTTAGTTTAGTTAGCTTGCATGATCAAAGATTATAGTTGCTATCGACTTACGGCCTAATACGAACTTTAAAATACGTCAAAAATTTGCTAAAGGTACGATAATGGATCGGATATGTCAATCGAGCATCGACTTACGCCTTACGCTAAACCCAATGAAATGTAAATACTTAATAAATCTAATTTAAACAATTGTAGCATTATAAAGCAACCACTGTTCTGTAGGTACCATAAGCTTCAATGTCAACCGCCACCCCGAGCGCTTTTTAATTCAGAGGATACATTTAAGTATAATCCTTAATCTGAAAGGATTATATTTCAGAATAAAAAAAGCATCATGACCGTAATTTTTCTCTGCAAATATTTCCATCGAGTTTATACAAAATCCAGATGAAAGGAAACGCTTAAACGAGTGTTGAAATTTTAAACCGAGACGTTTAGCCTCTTGCTGTTAAGGAAACCGTTGCCTTAGGGGGCGCAAGTTGTTAAGGTGCTTTTATTTCCTCGAACTAGGACTGGACTGGATTTTTATTCAATCGGTGATAAAATAAATGACTGCTTCTCTTCAAGTCTTTGCAGTTAAAATTTCCTGTTCTTTCAGATTTATATGAGACGTCCCACGGGTAAAGGTACCTTATGGCGGTTGGCGCTTACGCTATTATTAACGCCGCTCCAATATTACTGCGGCGCTATGCGACTTAAGCGCCAGCAGCCATAAGGTACCTTTTTCCGTGGAACGTCACATATTTGAAAGCATGAGGCATAATCAGATAATATACCAGGTTTTGAAACTGCTAGGACCTATACAGATTGATTTTGTCATGTTTGACCAGTTTTTGACAGATACGAGTAGCTATAAGGTATAAGATGCGAAAATATGCGAAACAACCATTTTTCGCTATCTCAGGGTTGGCTCCATAGTAAAAGTTGTTTTGCATGAGTGCATGACCTATATATCTATTTATTAGAACATGATAAAATTACCTTGCATATTTAACAATATACAAAGAACTTTATTACTAAAAATGTTAAAAAAATTAAATAACAAACTTAATACAAGTACCTTATAAAATAAATTAACTAAATTTAACAAAAAAAAAATCCCTAAAGCCCACCTTCTAAGCCTAGGCCCCTCGGCAAGGTGCCCATCGCGCAGGCAGCATTCCCGCGCTGTATAGCGATGGCAATCCTTTGCGCGAGAAAGCTGCCCATATACAAAGTATTTCTTTAAATCATTCAAAATTCATCAATCTCAGGTTAGCAAACTTCAGAATTGTACCTAAATGTACCTAAAGTCTTATTGATGCTAGTCCAGTAGAATTTTGATACCAACCTTATCGTTCTTAACCCGCGTTCTGCCGAGATTTATTACCTCGACCACGCACTCTCATTCTTCCATAGATTAACCAAGACCGAGTCGTCTAAAAGCCGTAGACAAATGATAGCCACACTCGATCCTCGGCTCATCCTCATTAATAGCGGCCAGTAATAAATGGGCGTCTAAGTAACGGCGCGAACAACGCTATAACAACGCTCTTATGACGTCGTGAAAAATTACAACAATTTATTGTACTTTGAATATATCACGACAGAAATTCATGGATGCCATTAAACAAACATTACTTACCTACTTAATAAATATCTACATCACGTTCCATAACTTAGATTTTGCCACTAACTATTCTAAGGGGTAAGAGTCAAAATAATGAGCAGCTGCCTCTGATTCGAACTTTAAGATACGTCAAATAATACTCGTAGATCTAGAAACGATATAGATTAGATGGGTCAGTGTGAAAAGTGACGTTTTTGTTTGAAGAAAATAATATTAATTGACGTATATTAAAGTTCGAATGGGGCCGTAGATCGTATTCACAAACATTATGATATCCATGATGATATCGGCTAAAATATGTCTTATGTTGGCTGTGGGACAATTGCTTACCCCAATGGTCTACTAACCCTGGCAAAGCACCGTTAACTTTGCCGGCGTCATTCGGATCATCCCGTTCTATGTTCATAAAAACCATAATATTTATTACACACAAGGCAAATCACTGTCCACACTCGATTCTTGGCTCATGGTCATTAAAAGCCGCGGTCCGTTATAAAAGTTACAGCGCGAACAACGCTATAACGACGTTGTTACGACGTCGTGAAAAATTACAACAACTTTATTGGCTTTTCTTGGTCGTAGGTACTTTGAATTCTTTGAAGTCTCCTTTTTTAATGTTTAATATATAGCACGTTCCATGGGTGTAGATATTTCCATTTGTATTTACCGGGCACAGATGGGAATAGATAAATTCATATGAATCATTCTCATCTGTCCCCGACTCATGTACAGCAGCCGTCACGTGGGCCAGGAAAAATGGGAATACACCATACCATGTGATCGATTCGAAGACTGAAGTGGCAAGCGTGAAAAAAATTGCCAACTTAAGCCCTTATCAGCGTATTATCATGATAACTAATTAAATATGTCCACTGTTGGGCATTTACTTTCTTTTCTAATGCTTGTCACATCACCTTGCCCTCCTCATTCCACACACAGCCCGTTTCATATTGTTAATATTTATTACATAAAAGATAAATTATTATTGTTCGCACTCGATCCGTGGCGGCTCATCGCATTTTTATGAGTGGCCAATAAATGTTCTCACCCTAGTCAAACGCAATGAACTAGTAACAACGCAACTCCAGCCGAATCCATTCATGATACTAGATAAAAACTGTTTCGAGCCACTAAAAGAAAACAGTTTTTCATAACACTTAATTTATATAACGCTCAGCTTTACAATAATAACGACATCGTTATGCGGTGAAAAATGACACCAACTAATCGGCTTTCCTTGTTCGTACTTTGAATACGTAACGACAGGAAACGTCGAGCCATCGATCAATCAATTCTTATCCTAAGTTTATACTTATCACGTCCATGTGATGGATTTTGGCCACTATGCTAAGAGACGAGCGACAAAGCTTGATTTATATTGTCGGAGGTTGGATTAGATTCAACAAAGCTCGATTAATTTGAATGCAATTAAACTTACTCAGGTACTTATTTAGGTACTTAAGTTTACTCTTCACTAAGTCAATTGTGTAACCTCCTAGTTATAGTTTAGTTTTAAGAAACATTTGCTGTGCCCTAACAGGGTTTATGTGTGAACTTACCCTAATGTAATATCTGACTTGTATCACATGTTATTATGCAATAAATTATGAATTAACCACTAAATAAATAAACAAATAATAAATTATAGGGACATTCTTACACAAATTGACTAAGTCCCACGGTAAGCTCAAGAAGGCTTGTGTTGTGGGGTACTCCGACAACGATATTTTATTATATAATATACATATACTTAAATACATAGAAAACATCCATGACTCAGTTACAAATATCTGTGCTCATCACACAAACAAATGCCCTTACCAGGATTCGAACCCAGGACCATCGGCTTTGCAGGCAGGGTATAGTGACCCGCTAGGCCAGACCGGTCGTCAAAACACCACTACCACCACCACCAATATCCACCCACCCATCCCATACCCATACTCATATCCATACCCATAGAATCGCATTTTTTTTATTTATTTTCCTACATTCAGTATTCTGATGAAAGTAAATACCTACCATACAGATAGATAAAGTATGGTATAGTTATGTATGATGTCATACTTGTTTGCTTCTAAACGCTTCTCACTGCACCCACCTTGACATTTTTCTGTTTGACTTTGTGGTTGACTGGTAGATAATGCTACGTTCGACTTTGGCTTTGACTAACCGGCGTGATTCGTAGCGCGGCAAGTGGGTAATGCGATCTGCAAACATACTGTGTAAAGGATGACGCTTGTTGCAACATGCCGGGTACGAGTGTTGGCCGGCCCTCGATCATATTCTGTTTTTTTTTTACCCTTGTAGTATTCAGAGAAAACCGAGACACTCGATAGAACTGATAGAAGTAAGTACCTACTGAAAGAAGAATGGAAAAATCCAACGCTTCGGGCAAGATAAACTTGCGAGTCTTGCGACCTTACGAAGCACCGACCGAACCGAACTCAGATCGCTCTTAACCAACTTAGCTATCGCTCGTTAGAATCTTGCATGATGCATAATTTTAGAAATTAAGCTGCAAATCTTGAAGCTCTTACCTGTCATAACTTCACAAGCCCCTTGGGAACATCTGGTCTTCAGTTGATCTGGATCAACATAATATAGCCTGAATAATCCTTAACAACATGTTCATTACGCTCATATTTCATTTTTATGGGTGTGTGTACTAGGTGTTCAACTCAGCTAGGTGTCGTAGCATAAAAATTACCTAACTTGCATTGCATTGCAAATGACGAAGTGATGCTAGTTAAATAAACCACGCACGGACTTATTTAGAAACGAGTACCTACTCGTAGTCGATTTAAATTTTTCATGGTTAGAATTATTTTGATACCAAAATAGACTTTTGTTTGAAGCGTAATTGAGACACAAGCGACACTGTAAAATCAGACTATTTATGCTGCCTTGCTACTGAGGCGAAGATGAAAGAAGTGCGGGGATCGAACAATAGCATTGGTTGTTACTTATTAATTCACATCTCTTCTCTGCTCCACAGGATTACAATTACGGATTACGGCCGAATATTCGGCGGCCGGACATCGAATATTCGGCCAATGGTCAGGCCTCCGGTATCCGGCCAAACAACTCTCCGTTGCATCTCTAATTACAACCAATGTCCTTAAACTGTACTGTACTGTAGTGAAAGTCCTTAGTGTATCTCTGTAAACTTATCTCCTCCTCGCTTATTTCTGTTTGCCTTCCAAATAAATAAAAAAAACCGGGCAAGTGCGAGTCGGACTCGCGCACGAAGGGTTCCGTACCATAATGCAAAAAAAAAAACAAAAAAAAAGCAAAAAAAACGGTCACCCATCCAAGTACTGACCACTCCCGACGTTGCTTAACTTTGGTCAAAAATCACGTTTGTTGTATGGGAGCCCCATTTAAATCTTTATTTTATTCTGTTTTTAGTATTTGTTGTTATAGCGGCAACAGAAATACATCATCTGTGAAAATTTCAACTGTCTAGCTATCACGGTTCGTGAGATACAGCCTGGTGACAGACGGACGGATGGACGGACGGATGGACGGACGGACTGACGGACGGACGGACGGACAGCAAAGTCTTAGTAATAGGGTCCCGTTTTACCCTTTGGGTACGGAACCCTAATAAAATGCTATTATTTAATTCCGCCTCAGTGGAAAGGCAACCTTTTCTTAGGTTTTGAAGGAAAATCGTGCCTTTTTTTGGTCCAATCACAAAAATTACACTCACCTCGCCCAAAACCCTATTGGAACCCCAATAGTGTCAAAACATAGATAAGTCCAAGTTGCTTTTTAAATACAACCCTGTCCCTTTTTATCAATTTTCTTTTTCCCCGTTTGTGTTTATGTCCCCTAATAAACCCTCGTTTATTATTCATGGCTGTAGATTTATTTCACCAATATATATTCTGTCTCACCTCTAGCCTTCCTTTAATGTTTAATGCAGTATCTACTTTTACTCGTACGTACTTTTTATTTACTACGTTGATAGATCATAGGTGTAACTTACCAATTATATACTTTATTGTAACGGGATAAGGTTTAATCATGGCACAGTGTGTTTATACGGAGTTTAGGTGGAGTACTGTCAGTATCGCTCTTATGATATGATATGATAATCACACGATACAATATGGGAGTAACTTTTTGACGGCGGGTTCACGATTGCTCGAAGGAGTCATGAGCCGAGCTCACCAGAACGGTATAAGTAGGTAACTCTGATAATGGTCAGTTGAGTTGAGTTTTGTGCTTTGCATCATCACTAAGTTTTAATTTTATTTTCCCGACAGATCAGAAAGCTTGTTTGTAGGTACTTATTATGTTTGATTTTTGTGAACACGAATGAATGCCACAATAGGTGCCAATTTTTTAGGACTTATAATAAGCTAGTGATTGTTTTTACATATAATTTTGAGGCTCATAGCTAATACTGTTAATCGCAGAGTCATTAAAAGCGTTTAATGTCCAAGTATTAGTGTATGAAGTATGGAATAATAGACGATTCAAGATGAGTCCGTAAAATGCCTTTGATTGCAGCTTTACAAAACTGATAAAGGGTCGCCATCGCACTCGAACGAAAGTCTAAAGTCCCGTAATAAAACGCCGGTAACACTTAACGTCTGGTAATGACTTATGCTTTTTCAAGACGAGAATTCTATCTTACATCTTTCGCAATACGAATGACTTACGTCTTTGTCTCGGGAGAGCAGTAAAAGTTGCTTCGGTCGTTAATCGTCGTGGTAAAAGGCTAATATTTGAGCTGTCCACTTTTCTCTGAATTGCTCCTTTTATTTGAATTTAACGTCGCAAGGGCCGCCGCAGTAGCTTGGCCATTTGAAGCTTACAATGTTTTCCCTTACCTTGCCAATCCTTTTAAGACGTCCTTCATCGCGCCTAGCTACAGGGTCCAAGGTTGAACTGATTAGGTATTGAACAGGCAATTCATTTGTATTTACCTAGGTATATAGGATTTATTAATAATCTTATTTCTGTTACAAATATTTATTGCGTAAGAGAGTAATCCAAGTCCAATATTATTTCAAGGTGTTAAGTAAATAATATAATCCTGCAAAGACTGCGACAGCCTAATGAAAATAGGACTTAAAATGATAAAACAGTCATTTATAATGAAGATCAAAAATCGACGTAACAAAGCCACAAATTAGTTTGCCGTATTCGATTTACGAGATTTGATACCAGCAACAAACTTCATACAATAAGCCGAAATATTTGTGCATCTTTTTCCTCAAAGACGTCAAAGAGAATATTTGGTGACGTGAAGTGTACTTCGGGCACGGAGCTACAAAAGTGGCTCAACTTAATAAAACAAAACCTGCCGAAACTAGAACATTTCCTTTTTCCTTCCTTAACACAATTAAATAAAAATCTCTCTCTTCCTAGCTATCCATCCCACATGGTGGCGGAGTCAGCTTTCCTGTTTAACCTTCTCCACTTCGCCCTGTCCACGACATCGTCCTCGGATAACTTGCACTCACTCATGTCCTTTAGCAAAAAAATAAAAATAGTTTTATTTGCAAAAAGTTTACAAGTTCTTCTTAATCTATGACTGCCACACTAGCCTACACCTGTCTTGTGGAGTAAGATTGAAAACAATACTAAATTGAGTTACATCCTACGCTGAAGTTTTAGTTTTCTAATAAGTATCTAAACTGCAAAACGTAATTCAAGACCAATAAAAGTAAGAAATGTTGCCACTTTTTTACTAGCGCGTCTTGTATTTATGTACAAATAAGTAAATAAAAGTACTTTTTTGAATCGTAGGAGTAAAATGACTAATAAATAAATAATCTTAGCGTGATTATTTATCAAAAGGAATTTACTATTTTACAAACAAATTATTGCAATGGCAACATTGTCTTACTTTTTTTGGTCTTCAATTACGTTTTGCAGTATAGTACTAAATAATATGTTTAATTATAATAACAGGCTTAATCTAACAGGACCTTATATTTGGAAATCACTTTAAAATTCGCTTGGACTCACACCCTTTAATTCGTTATACTTTTTATATTCCTTACAAAAGCCAGTGGTAAAATAAAAGCCCAAACCATTATCGGTTCGGCTGTAACTCCAGCAAACGCTTAATGAAAGTAGGGCAAGAATACAAATGCGACGGGGACGAGTGGGGAATGCTTTACTTTTTAAATTTGAACCATAAAATAAAGGAAATGAAACTGTACGGTCGGTTGAAATACGTTCTAACACATGGGAAACGAATCGAAAGGGACGGTTAACTTTATTGGTTTTTTTGCATACGTAATCTTACTATTAAAATAATAAAAATATAAATCTTTTCACCACACCAGCTCGGAAAGGCGTAAGCCTTTGCACTTCGAAAACTGATAGCAAAGTTGCATTTTATTCACATCTGAGACAAAGTAATCAAATGCAAATTTTGAGTTAGTTTCTTATGTTTGCTGGTAGAATTGACTTTTAAATGATGATTTTGGATGATAAATATTTAATAACATTCATTTGGATTTGACTATGTTTGATTTAGTTTGATATTTCACATTTAATATTTGCTTAAGGTTATGTGTCGTGATTAATTTTGTGTTTCACTCGGGGGCAAATTTTGTTTAACCCTCGTGCTTTGAAACCCTCGCAACGCTCAAGATTCCATTTTCCGAACCACTAGCTACGCTCGTGGTTCAATTTTGAAATCTTTCGCTTGCTCGGGTATCAATATTGGCACGAGCGGTTAAACAACAACTTTGCCCCCTTCTCGTACGTATTGCACGAGTTATGAACGTAGATACGGACCCATTTCGTCACGGATGTAAGCTTTTAAGTAGGCTTTTATATAGGAATGTTGTACATTATTACATCGAGCAAGGGATAAGTGGTTTACCGCGAAACGGGATGTTGTGAGTCGGATTTGACAAGAATTTTATGTGTTTTATTATGATATATGTTGTCTGTATTATTAAGGACCTCTTGACGAGTAAAGGCCTCCTCCATTTTACTCCACATTTCCCTGTCTTGGGCTATTGTTACCCAGTCGTCGCTGGCAAACTTTTTTAGGTCTTCTGTCCATCTTCCCAGTGGGTGGCCTGACCTTCTTTTACCGGGAGGTCCCGCCCATGTAGTGACTCTCTTAGTCCATCTATCGTTGTTCATTCGTGCCACGTGAAATGAAATATGTATATTATTTTTATTAAGGAATTAAATGGCTTAAAAAAAAAAAAAAAAATATGTTGTCTGTATATCGCTATTAATTCTTTGTCTTAAGGTACACATCCATTTACAAAAAAGACCACGTGTTTCCCAAGAACAAATTTACCTCAATCAGCACACCTAAGTATAAGTCCTGAGAGCTAGTTTTAAGATAGAAGTCGTAAAATATGTATTAATGAAGGTAAACGTACTAGTGCTCGACATGCTAATGCCCAATAGATGACACCTTGCTGTCACCTCTATTCGCATTGACTTAAGTTTAGAATCTTGCCTTACTCTACCAAATGGCTCCTCTACACGATGGGCCAGCGCCGGGCACTCCAAGGGACGCATTTATGTGTTAGAGGGAGCAAGTGATATTGCTATCTCATTCTACCGCATGGCTGCGGCCCTTGGAGTGGCCGGCGCTGGCCCATCGTGTAGAGGAGCCATAAAGATAGTTCGTGACGGCCAGCTTTGCCGGCGGTGGCGACGTCACCTTTGCAGGGACGGATCCAGATGGCCTACCGAGAACCTATTACCTTCTTAATTTTTTTTATTATGTTCAAGTTTTACAAGTCACAGGTTACAAGTTTTAGATTAAAAAAAAACAACGGGTTGCACTCCGGGAGTGCCGACAGAAGTGAAAACTCAATGATTAGTCCAAAATGTCTGCAGCACTATGTATAATTGACCCATTCTCCTTTCTATTGAAAAACTTTAGTTCCGAAATTGCTGGCCAGTGAGCTTAAATTTGTAGCGTTAATTGGTTAAAATTCGAATAGAAATTGTAAAGTTACCTTGCAGATCTCGCATCTAAATATAGGTCATGATATTTTGAGTTTTATTTACCAGTACTAGAGTTCACTTTTATTAGCGATTTCATCAAGATGTAGCTTTATTGAATTATATTTCAGTAACTGTGAGATCCTCGTATTTCAGCCCGTACAAGATTAGAACATTGAGCTTTATTGCTTAATATAAAAGTCCAGTTTTAAATAATTGACCTGATTACGATACGTTATGACTAAAGTTCTTTGGTGAATAACATTGTCCGTGACACATGACGTCAGCGTTACGTTACGCGTAATAGTAACATTCCATTTCTGACCGCAGCTGCACTACTGGTACTGAACGCGTCGTCGTTATTGTCAATTTCCATAGTAAAATGAACAGTAATGCAGGTGTCGTTGGAAATGGACTGTCACCTCGCGTTACGCTGTATCGAGTTTATCATTTTTTCCCCACCTCAAAAAGTTCTCAACGCCGCTAAAGAAGTTTTCATTTCAACATTTGCTTATTACATATTTGTATTGTAAAAGTGATTTCTGTCAACAGGTGACGCTGTCGATATCAATCCTGATTAGTCTCCACGTGTTCTTCCTGCTGGTGGTGGAGATCATCCCCCCCACGTCGCTGGTTGTGCCCCTCCTAGGGAAATACCTCATATTCGCTATGATACTCGTATCAATCAGGTAAGCCATTTTAAACACCTGCAGACTTAAGGTCACTCTTATGGCTCCTCTACAAGATGGGCCAACGCCGCGCCGGCCACTCCAAGGGACGTATTTATGCGTTAGAGGGAGCAAGTGATACTACTATCTCCCGCATTATTCTACCGCATAGCTGCATCCCTTGGAGTGGCCGGCGCTGGCCCATCGTGTAGAGCAGCCATTATGTTTTTTTTACTATTCGGGGGCAAATATGCACAGGGCGCTTGCAACTATCGCGATGTCACTGTCGCGTTGCCGACTCTGTACACACTTAGGTACACATATTTTTTAAAGAACCCCGTACGGTATTTCTACATATTACTAGCGCTGGTCGCTTCTTATTGCGAGGTGTCAGAAAATGATGTTTAATAGGTACGCAATTGTTTAAGTAATTAATAAAATAACCTAATAACCTAATTAAGTTAAATAGGTTAATGGTAATGACTCATTCAAGCATTAAAATAATGTACGAGGACATTTCAACTGTCATCAGCCACGGACGAGGAACGCTGGATTTCAGGGTGAAAAATTATGTTTTCGTTAATATACTGTCAATTAATTTAATACCTCGCTTTCCATGAAAGCTTTTAATTTGTTAAAAGCATTCCGTTGGTAGCGTATGCAACTACTGTAGAACGTCATTTTCTAATTATTGAAGTTAAATAAAAGACAAGTATTTCTCGCAAGTGATATGATAATTATGTCATGTAGTTTTATTACATGCCCCAATTTCACCAGGGTGACAGGTGCGACAATTGTAAAACATCACTGTTGCTGGCGTCACAGGCATCCATGGGCTACGGTTACCGCTTACCATCGGGCGGGCCGTATTCCTGTTTGCCACCATCATTGAATTATTTAAAAAACGTTTATTATATCGGAAAAAAACAAATATTTCTCTTGCTAAGTTTATGACAATTGTCACAAGAAACACTACAATTGTAACGAAATTCCGACATACGTATAACTCATTTCCTGTCAAGATTCACCGAAAATTCTACAAATATGTCGACTAGAAAAATAATTCTTGTTTCACAACATAATTGTAATATACAATTGTAACAAAATGCCTGTCATGTTTGTAAGTATTTCTATAGAAAATATTTGTAATATGTCACCTGTCGCTTGACAATTGTCGCTCGACATATGTCACTGACAATTAAAAGATTAAACGAACTTACCTGTAAGTGAAGTTCTATCTGTATTATACGATATGCCTAGCCCGAGACATATCATATATTATTTCACTTGAAGAAGCCACCTTTTCACGTGATATTCAGAGAGTTGGCCGCAAATAAAAACTTAAAACTCGATGACACCGCTGACAACTTCATTACTTTTAGAGCACTCCTGCAATCACTGAGCCTTGCCTGTGAACTCCAACTTCCAATAAATGGGAAAACATTACTGTCAGGAATGTACAGGGAGGGAGGGTGCCTCCTGTCTCGGGCTAGGCATATCGTATAATACAGATAGAACTTCACTTACAGGTAAGTTCGTTTAATCTTTTAATTATACGATTATGCCTAGCCCGAGACATATCATATATTATTTCACTTGAAGATGTTCAGAGGTTGGAGTTACGGGCAAGAAGATAGGAATGTTATTCTCCATAATTATTATATTTATTATTATACCGTACCTACATTAGACTTAGATACAAGTGGTAATGGTATATTTAATCAGTAGGTAAGGTTTATAAATAAACAAAGAATCATACATTAAATATAGATTCATAAAATATTTGAATAACTATACAGCACTGAATGCGGCTTCATATTACTAACAGATATAGCAAAAATTAAAATATTTCCGAATTGTACAGGATAAGTACTGGTTGTAATTCTACATCTCATTTTTAAATATCTTGAATATTTTAAATATCAAAACAAATACCTTTCCTAGTCCAGCATAAAAGGTTAGATGCATGTCGTGTGTAGAGTGTGGCGCGCATTTTTTTATGTCCACACCACTCAAGCAGAAACAACTTGAATTAACGATCTGTTTGAGGCACTAGCTTAAAGACGAAAAATTATTTCATAAAAAATGATGATCTATAATCCCCTAGCTGAGTGAAAACAAACAGCAAAAGGTATGGCATTTTAAAGCCAAAACTGTGTAAAACCTGTTATACGCTACATACTCTGTCTATAGGTAAATTCCGAACATTTGTTAATGCGATTTTTTCCGTTACTAAAGTAGAATTAATTGAACATTGTACCTACTACATTTTTTATAAAAAATTTAAGACAATATCCTATAATTACATCATGTACACTTCTATCAGAAACTCCTTCAAAAGGCTAAGTAGAAAACGTTAACCTGTAGTGTACAAGGAAATAAAAAGGTTCCTTCCTTTAATCAGTAGAATATAGGGTTCTTAAGGGTGACTATAGCAGAAAATTAGAAGGTCTATATACTCATTAAGATTTGTGAGACAGCAGCATCCCCAAACAGAGTAAGTATTAGCACGGCCAGGAGATCCTTATTACAAGAATAATCCATAATCATAAGGTCTCATCACACTGGATTGCGAATCATAAACAGCCGGGAAAAATCAAGAAGACCATACAGAACCCAGCCAATTGTAGAGGCAACAATATACATAGCTAACAGGTAGCTCTCATCGCAAACAGATCGATAAACGATTTTCTCAGCATAGAAATGTGATCGAAAACATCATTTATAAATTCCATTTATAATAGACATTGTTAACAGCTAGGTTCTCAATTAGCTTTCATATCTACATTAGATTTAGGTGACGTCTAAACCAAAATACCAAAAAATTACAAATTCCGCATCACTGTCCAAATTTACGGGTTAAACCGTTAAGGTACTACGTAATACATAAGGTAATACACAATTACATTAGAGGTTAACTTTAAATTTATAGAAAATCAGAAACTTATAACGACAGTCAGTTAATTCCAAGTAATAATTAATTTATATTTTTCTCCGTCGTCCATACATAAACCTCTCGGTGTTTTCACGTTGTACCTATATAAAAACCTCCGTCAGTAGGTATTCGAGCTGTCAGAAAAAATGCAAATAGAAAACTCGAATTGTCAAATATAGGTACCTACATTATAACATATATAAGTGGATATAAAATTGAACCACCGGTATAAAACACTTATGAGCACTTGTCTATATCACCATCTATCACTTGATGTACATAAGATAAGATAATAATTTACATGTACTTACTTGTACATGTACCCACAAGATACTTCTTGAGCTACAGCTCAATGACAGGTTGGGTACTAAAATTACTATAATTATGTGTGATCTCGCAAACTCCCATATTGACATAATTATAAAGTTTGTATTTACTTTTAACAGTATTAACACAGTTGTTTGTTTCTCACTTATGGCTTGTCACAGATAAGGTTAACAACAAAAAGTAATTATTTCACTACATAGGTTAAAGCTAAGGTACCTACTCTATTATTTAGAGTAATGGCTCATGACAGTTCAAGTGTAGGTACAAATTTCCTTGGTTTACTATGAACAGTATGAACCCTAGGCACTTCAAAGCAAATCTTAACCAGTATAACCTATACCAGTTATATTAGCTTAAAATTTATATATACTTTAAAGACTTACTTTGTCATTTCCAAATTAAATTATGCAGGTTAACTCTGTCAGGTCAACTAGATTATTCCATGTTGCGAATAAATCAATTTTATGACTCAAATTTAAATCAGTCTTGTTTACTATTGGGCTGGGACGCCTGGGGCTGTAAAAACGTAAATAGGAATTTTATTGTCCATCGGTAGGTTAACATTACACCCCAGTTTAAATAACCTGTATTAATCCTGTTATAAATAAAATAACAGCCTCTTAAGTATAGTCGTGAAAAAATTTGTTGTTTGGAACGCTGTCTGCTGAGAGAGGCACAATAGAAGGGAATATGTATCCATGACGCCAACACAGAACGACTGCACGAGTACACGTCTTAAATGATTTCATTTATTTCCAACAAGAAACGAAGTACTTAGGACATTTATAGTTAGACATAGGTATATAACATCACAAAGCACTGTTGAGGCTTTTATTCTTTCCTCTCTTTTCTTCTCTTCTCTCTTTGATATCTGCCCCCCCCCCCCCCCTTCTTCTTGTTTGTAGTGGCCCTAGTGAGGAGGGCCCGGTAGTTTACCTGTGCCTTAAACTATATCAATCATCAACCATCAAACTGGTGTTGAAGAATTCTACGTCTAAGACTGTAGACGCCGATTTCGTGGCACGGTTAGCACCGAAGTGAAAGATAATATATTCAGTGTTCCGCCGGTTAACAGCAGCAAGCTTTCTGATTATTGGTATTCTCAACAACCTGGATACCTCACTTAGAGGCTCAAACATCTGTAGTTTTATTTTAACAGACTGAACGTCTACTGTCAAAAAACATCCAAGACCTTTAGTTTAAATAACATCGACCGTCAATGGCCACTCCTGGAGATTTTTGACTCTAAGCATCGTCAGGTGCATTAACAAGAATGATGTCTTGATCGAGATTTGGCCTCAAATCAGCTATGCAACAGAACCTTATTAACTTAATTAGCCGAAGTAACCGTTTCGACATTTTCAAAATAATTTTCTCAATCCTCTTAATCATTTCGGTATATATTTCTGTATCATAGGTATTTCTTGTTCGTGGATAGTAATGCCTTACCAAAGTGCAGCTTCGACAAGAACTAGAATAGAGCATTTGTTTGATTCTACCAGAATCGTCCAGACATTACATGCCTATACGTTGCGATTTACCAGAATCCTTTAGACATTTCATGCCTACTTATGCGTTGCGATACTTGCGATTCTACCAGAATCGTTCAGACATTACATGTCTATACGTTGCGATCTACCAGAATCTTTTAGACATTTCATGCCTACTTATGCGTTGCGATACTTGCGATTCTACCAGAATCGTTCAGACATTACATGTCTATACGTTGCGATCTACCAGAATCCTTTAGACATTTCATGCCTATTCGTTGCGATTCTACCAGAATCGTTCAGATATTACATGCCTCTTCGTTGCGATTCTACCAGAACCGTTCAAACAATACGTATCCATACATTTTGATCCTACCAGAACCGTTTAAATGATAGATCTGCACCTTAGTGATCTTACCAAGAACATCGACGTTTAGACAATTCATAATTATTAATTTGTGATCCTACCAGAATCGTTAGCACAAAACATGTCTATTAATTTCAGACAGTACTTATCTACATGTATGATCATTTACGATCCTACCAGAACCATTTGGGTGGTAAATGTCTACTCATTCAATTTCATTTAGGATCCAATCGTTTCGAACAGAATCATTTAGTGAACAATATATATATATATATATATATAACTATTTGTTATTGAATTTGTGCACTCCGACTGAGTTTGTGACTGTGTAAATGGCACAAGCACCCAAGTGGGAAATGGGCATATGAGTAGATAGTACTAGTACTACGATTGTTAAAATACTCGTAAGAGCATAATAATTTCAATACAATAGACAGAATCTAGAAAATAAATACCTGGCAGTGCGGAAGGATTTACCAAGCACTTTAGGTCATGTTTCCGCTGGTGAACGGACAAACTGCATGTTCAATATGTTCATCGTCCGGCAGGTCAGCTGTTATAAGATCCTCCGACACTCATTATAACAGGTCGGTGGAGAGGGGGGCAATAATCCTGTACTCTCAACTTGGTACACTCTTTACACACTAAAAGAAATTATTTATAGAAAATATTTTCGTGTTATCACTGACACGTGAAAAAAGTGAATGAAGTTGTCAGCGGTGTCATCGAGTTTTGAGTTTTTATTTGCGGCCAACTCTCTGAATATCACGTGAAAAGGTGGCTTCTTCAAGTGAAATAATATATGATATGTCTCGGGCTAGGCATAATCGTATAATTGTAGCCGTGGTGAAATTGGAGCCGGTGAAAACCTCTTCCGGACTCTCATTTCACATTCAGCATTCAGCATTTGACATGGAATATTAATAATAGAATAATAGTAAACGTATTACTGCCAATACCTCGGCTCCGGGTAGCTGAGGCGTCGTTCTATCAGCTTACCAAGCACAGGAGAATTTCTAACATAATTATACAGTGCGACATAAAATAGCAGAAAAAAACGAGGATGCCATTTTCTTCGTAACTGTCACATTTTTGACGTAAAATGCAACATGGCAACAATTTAATTTGGAAATCGTTTAGTTCCATTTTACTTTATTTCTACTCTTTCATGTCGCACTGTGAGCACATGAGCTGAGCCCATTGGTACCCGTATTTTTTTCTTCGTTTACGCATAATTTTTAGGGTTCCGTACCTCAAAAGGAAGAAAACGGAACCCTTATAGGATCACTCGTGCGTCTGTCTGTCCGTCTGTCACAGCCTATTTTCTCCGAAACTACTGAACCAATTAAGTTTAAATTTGGTACACATATGTAAGTTTGTGACCCAAAGACGGACATGTAACGTAAACAAATGAATTTTAAACACGGGGGCCACTTTTGGGGGGTAAATGAGAAAATCAAAAAACAAAGTTTTTCAAACTATATCAAATGAAAGAGCTCAATGTGAGAATCTAAAAAATATATTTTTTATAATTTTAGAATAAACAGTTTAGAACTAATTCAAGAAAATAGGAAAAAAATGACCATTCCCCCCCCCCCTTTATCTCCGAAACTACTGGGTCTAAAATTTTGAAAAAAATACATAAAATAGGTCTTTACCTATAAATGACAGGAAAACCTATTAGAAATATGTAGTCAAGCGTGAGTCGGACCAATTACAATTACTTAGTTTTTGATCCGACCCCTACGGGTTTTATAAAGGCAATTCACTCGCGTTTCACATATATAAAAAAATATATTGTTAACAATTTAGTAATGTACGGAACCCTTGGAACGCGAGTCCGACTCGCACTTGGCCGGTTTTTTGTATAATCTCGCGACGCGACCTTGTTATGATTGTTGTTGGACTGACACCCTAACTCGCTCACGCGTTCAACGATATACGGCCTGGATGTAATATCGTTTAATATTCCGTCGGTTTACAAACAAGGGGACTTCCGTAATTAGTTTCATCTTAATATGACATAATTAGCATGCGCCGACGAGGTGTATCGTATTAAGGGGCTCCCCCACGCCAATGACCTTCGATCTGAATCCCTTAGTTTTCTAATGTTTTTTGTAGCTTATCATATTAACAGCAACGGCTTTAAGCAATATAGTATCCCATATTTACGTTAAAGTTCATTGTCTTCGCGATATTTGGCATCAAAGTTGAACAATTTTAGGCTAATAAACTGGTTTTCTGGCCATAACTTTTGTGTTAATTAGTTTAAAATAAAAACCTTGGACACGATTTTCGAGACTTCGAAGACGAACCCAAATATGTAGATTTCGTACATGTAAGATCCTTCACTGCAAACTAGATACGAAAAAAGTGTTTTTTTAGACAATGTTTAAAAAATTCATAAAAAAATAAGTATTCATTTTTTTCAAAATCCGGTGGACAAAACCGGAGATAAAAGATTGAAGAACCGATAACAGTTTGTCTTATAATTCTATCTGTAGTGCAAAAAAAGGAGATACGATTCAAAACTTGTCAAAAATCGATGAAAACCTCGGGTAGCCCCTTAAGTCCCAATTCCCACTTATTTGCTGCGGTCGAGTCTCCCCCTCCCATGGAGTACCGCACACAGATTCCGCATTTTCACGGTCGCTTTATGGCTCCTCTACACGATGGCCCAGCGCCGGCCACTCCAAGGGACGCAGCCATGCGGTAGAATGAGATAGCAATATCACTTGCTCCCTCTAACGCATAAATGCGTCCCTTGGAGTGGCCGGCGCTGGCCCATCGTGTACAGGAGCCATTAGACAATTTAGTACTTATCTACTAACCTTGCTTGCAAAGCTGGTGGCCCCGAGACTTGATATCCCAGCATATACTTTTGTTTGTGTGATTAAGAACAGATGTTTGCTTCAAGAATTTTGATGTTTTCTACTATTATTAGACATTTGTTACTGTGGGACTACGACTATTAGCTTAGTGTATGTAAGATTATTCTATTCAATTTATTGGTGAGGTCATGATGTTTTCATCTAAAAACATATCGTACCTGGCTACGGTAGTTTGATTCATCGACCACATTAGGTGAACGATAATACCCTAAGTGTACCCTGAGCCAAGTGATCTATGGTCCCTCCCTCCCGGAACTTTGATTCTGCCATTTCGGGTAATGCGTAAGGGCCACCGAAATGATACTGGTTATTGCGGGTATCGAGAAATGATTGGGTGGTTTGGGTCATCCCGAAAATGGGATTATTCCGGTATAAATGTAGGTGAACGTAAGATTTACGCAGTCTCGCAACGACTGATGGATGATTCGATGTTAATAAACATTACGTTTTGACAGTGTTTCGATTTATGATTGTATGTATTTATTTATTTATTTAAACTTTTGTATAAAACAAAAGCTTCGATTACATAGGGCGGACGCAACTTAAAGATATAAGATGCCTATCAGTCAACATTAATGTAAAGAGAGATATTTGTCGATACTGCGATAAATAGAATAAATACATAGTAATAACAGTTTTGAATGATACATTTTTTTATTTGACATGAGCCAGTAAATGTAGGTACCTATGAATAAAATACCCAAGAAACACTCGTATTAGTTTATCTAGTCTATATCCCAGGATTCCACAAGTAGGTCTTAGTTTTTGAACAATGGGACTTCCATAATATATTAATTAGCCTATCCTAATAATATGCTTAATTAGTAAGCGCGACGCCAGACGTGTCCTATTAATTCCCAGTTTCCACTAATTTGCTGCAATATAACAGACTCTGACATGACAAAGAAGCAAACAATTTGATAAAATAAAAATGTTTAACAGCCCCACATAAAAAACAATAAAACAGCGGGTTCCGTCAGGCCCTTTCCTTAATTCAAAGCTTGAGGTCCGCGTTAATATGATGAATGTATCTGTGACGCCGCAAAAAAGAAACGCGCGGAAAAATGTTGCGGGCGTGCTTGCGATTTTTATGTTAGTAAATTACAAGATTAAATGACATCTCGGTTCCGCACAGATTTATTATTAGAAATCAGGCCGTAAAGGCGCTGTTTATTAAATTTTAAACGGATTACGTCGCCTGCGTTACCTTCTATATGTATAATATTAACACCTTCTATATAATAATAACATCGTGACATGTCATCGTGGCAAGCTATGATCCTATCGCTAAACCAAACGTAAGTAAATACAAAATTATCTACGTTGAATCAGCTATTGCGAACATTCTAATTTACGGATTTATCTTATTAAATATCACTATAATAAGTGATATTTATTATTGTATTCTATAAGTAGTTGAATTCTCGATATCCACTCTCTACGACAAAGAAGTTATAAATTAGACGCGAGAGGTATAGATTATTGGACATAAGAAGAAAAGAAACAATTCAAATAGATGCGAAATATGTAGGCTTTAAGAATACGTCGTAATTTTCTTCATTTATCACCCTTTCTCGAAGCGACCGCGATCCGACCGTTTAGACCCTGCTGAGATAGCGAATTCCCAGCCGCTTAAGAACACAGATCACTTTCTTGCCTACTAGATATAGCATTTGAGAACAACTCGCCATGCGTTAGTTGTAGTGTGTGTGCTATGCCTCACCCACACACAAGCATAGCCGGCGTATATAAGTGCATGTACGTGTTATTTAAGTCATTATACGTCTATACTCAAAGCTAGTTGTTTTCCTTTAACGCCCAACCTCACGTGGCGATCCTGCCAGTGCGGCCTTGCGCTGCACTGGCCAGTCAAGGACATGGAGAAAAATCAAAATTTTAAGTTGAAGGACTATGTTATACAAAATTGTGTCGGACATTTCTGAGCAAAGTGAAAATGGGATAAGTGATATTAAAATCGTGCATAATTGGACAGTGATTGCCAGGACTAGATACATATTATTTAAAACGAACTTTACACGCGGAAGGTTCTTGTAAACTTTACACTGTAAAGCATTGGTGGATGACTTTATTGCGGAATAGTATAATAAAAACGGTAAAAGTGGACAGTTTTGATATTTCAACGGAAAGATTCCAATAAAAAGTAAAATGCTGACGGGGGCAAAGCTAGTAATAATGATGGTTTGCAGCAGGGCGTTGTTGGTGTCCTTGGTCGAGTGTGGCGTCTGGAGGTCCAAGGACTATAAGGAGCGAGTAGTTTGGTGTGTGGAAAAACGACAAAGTGATAAATGTAGTTTAGTGCTGTGCCGTGCAATAAGGGACATTTAATTATTTTGATTGCTAATTTTTTTTTTTTTTATTAAATAATAGGTACTTTTATTTTAACTTTTTGTTGGACTTTATATTAAAGGTCCGTATGTTAGTTTTAATCTGGCTGAATAAAATCCTATTTTGGTAAGTAGAACTCTGCCGCTTGATGACAAAACCACAATATATGGGGTCTAAAATACATACATTTGATAGTTTCGGTTTATTAAATGTCATACATCTTATACTTAGTAACATGACATGATCACGCCCTCGCCAGACAAAGAATGAAGGACTTTGGAGCAGGATACCTGGAACCAAAGGACTTTAAAACGCTACCCATGAGCTCCATCATCCGACACATGGATATGGTGGGAAAAGCTCTTGAGTAGTTGACGGATCTCTTCTAGGGGGTAACTGCACAAAAGATCCCTATGGGTCGAAGTGTATCCGCAAGGGCCCCCGAAAACAATAAGATAAGATAATAAGATAAGATAACATGACATGATTTTATTCCTTACAACTTACAAATATGGCACATAACATAACGGCGGCGCGTGCACTCCTTAAAGGGATCGGTATGCGGCGTCTGTTATTTCATCTCTAATTTCATAGCTCGTGCACTGATTTAAATTACTTAAACATTATTGTAATGATATTAAATTGAAATAAGAGTAAGTAATAATTAAAATATTTTAAATCTCATATCTTAGAATATAAAAGTATGTCAGTACCGACTTTTAACCATAAGTACTTACTTTATTTTTAATTAGAATTTGAATTGTGTTTTTTATGATAGCGAGTTACAATTGTATCGGACAAGACTTTTTTTTTTAATTCATGGATTGACATATTTAACAAAGAAAATAATGACGAAGTATTATAATTATGGATATCATGACTTTTAAAGTAAATAGTGGTATTGCAAAGAAGATCAGTGTTATTGTAGGTATGGGCTTGTTTAAGAAAAGATTTAAACATTGGAATTTGTATTTTATTGGAAAAGTGATAAAATATTGATGTATGGGAAAACTTAACACGTAAGTTTTTCAAAAGACGATTAGCCTGATCAACTAAGAGTTGCTGAAATTCTTATATGTTAAAGTTTTCATGGTGTTTGAGTTATTATGTGGTTGTATTTTGAGTGATGGTTTATTTTGAGTGGGATAATGAAAGAAAGTAATTGAAAAAAAAAATATATGTACCTATCGCATCTTCGGTGGCCCGAGAGGCGGCCTTGAGCGATTAGGTTAGCAAGGGTACGCCAGGATACAAGGCAGGCACGGAATCCTTGGAGGTCTGACCATGATTCGGTCGAGTATCAATCGTGGAGACTCCTTGGACACACGGAATGATATTGTGTATGGATGTGTTAAAAGAACTGCCTGTATGAATAAATAAATAGTATGTGTGCGCGCTTAAAAATAAATATCCTTGTATCCTGAGCTAATAAATAAATATATTATATGTATAGTAAGGTCGGCCGACCACGTATGTAAAAGCGTTGCGTACCCTTGATCTTTGATTTCAGTGAAGCATAAAATATGTCACTATAAATGAATAAATAAAATGAGAAAAAAAAATATTTAATTGAATGACGTCATATTGTAACATAAAGATGTGAAAACTGAGTAAATGATTAAATAAAAAGGTTAAGACTTGCAAGTAAAATAAAATAAAAAAATAATTGTGATCATGACATGAATTATGGACAATACATACGTATACTAAATAAACTGTAAAAACAGAGTCTCTGAATGAATATGGATATATCCAGAACATATTATAATATATTATATAGATTTTAATATCCTGTATGTTATTGTAAGTTTTTTTTACTAATTAGTTGAAATGTAAATTAAGGGTTTATTTAGTCTAATTTGGTTTATCAAATCGCATTCATATGAATATGTAAGTTTATGATTAATTCCTGTTAAAGATATTTAACCAGTTCTTCAGTAGGTACACTGTGTATAACAATTTTTTTTTTCATCCAAAATAATTAAAAATGTTATTTTGTTACAGTTACATTTTTCTTTAAATTACTTTTTAAATTTTGTTTGGATTTTTAGAAAGCAAAATATTTTGTGACATTAGAATTTTTTTTTATTTAACAATTGTGTTTTTACTTAAGTTGTTTTTTTTTGTTTGTTTGTGAAACTTTTTATAATTAATCCACACTTATTTTCTTTGGTTTGTTTTCGTGAAACATATATTCAAGGTTCATTTATGCATTTTTACTTTCGTTGCTAATTTTTTTTAATAAACTACTTTATAAGTAATAAATTTTATTATAAAAAAAGATTAAATTTAAAGAATATTAATCTTTTTTTTCTTCAAGGGGGGAGGTGTAGTGTGTGTGCTATGCCTCACCCACACACAAGCATAGCCGGCGTATATAAGTGCATGTACGTGTTATTTAAGTCATTATACGTCTATACTCAAAGCTAGTTGTTTTCCTTTAACGCCCAACCTCACTCCCATAATGAATAATAATAAATTGTTCATATAGTCGTGTCAGCGAACGGTCTCATAGCGAAGAGTCTCGACCAACACCTAGAGAGACTCTCGCTGGGTGGTTGGATCAAGGGTCAGATGCAGAAGGCGGTAATTTTGGACACGGCGCCGGCACGTATAGTACGTCGATTCCTCACCCTGACCACCGGCAGCTTGGACTCTGCCCCGCTGCCGGCGGCACCCTAGGTTAGGTTTTTTATAATGTGTTTATGTGTATTTTTTATTGTTTTGTAAGTGTTTTTATATTTTACTTTCATATTCATATTATAAAAACCCTAGCCTAACTCGCTTTTCCGTAATAAAACGCACTGAAATCTGTCCATCCATTTGAGAGCTACGATGCCACAAGCAGACAGATATTGGCGTCAAACATATAACACCCCTCTTTTTGCGTTGGGGGGGGGGGGGGGAAGTTAATCAAAGTGACCAATCAAAACTTTTTTTAATAGCGGGAAATTGAGTATTCGATAACAGAAAGGTTGAAGGGATAACTCAGTGATACCTGTCATTCAGTCATGTGGACCATTTTTGTAAGTCCAAAATGTACCTACCTACTAAAAACTTCATCTTTAATATATACTCCATTGCTGGAGACAATGACCATGTTTACACACGGTATCGGTACTTACATGGTGTTCCTAAATGCTGAATAAAGCTAAGAATGTGGAATAAGTGGATGGTAGTCTGTGGATCACACACACACACGCACTTTCCGTATCCGCGCCCAGTGATTAACTTCGCCCAATAAATCTTGATTAATTGCTGTCTTCCATGCTCTTTACCCATGTATGTGTGTGCGCAACTATCACACACTTGAACTATTCCACCGTTTACACCCTATTAACAAAACAACACTTACCCTTGTTTGCGCACAGATTTCATTTCGGCTTGCTTGTTTATATAAATTAACTGAGTTTACTGTAAATATTTGCAGAATTAACGATTCGAAATTGTAATTATCAACATTTAGATGTAGTCCTTTACATCATTTTGAAGCTTCAGTCTTACAAATTTCGCTAACATAAATACATTTTATAATACAAAGCCTAGCTTTTTTAGGTTCTTGTAAAACTAGTAATCTAGTACTTTTATTGTATGAAGTCCGGCCGGGCTAAAAGCGAGAACGCGTTTGGGATTTTATCGGACGACGCATACATGGGATTACTAGTACATATGACGCAAGGAGATACATATATTATGTGTATTTCGATCCTAAATACACCTACAGCGAGATAGTGAGCCCTTAAGGGGTTATTATTTACATATATCCGTTCTCCCGGAATTTTCAGCTGAGATGGACAGAGAAAGGTGTATGTTGTTTCCCGATCCCTCTAAGCCGCAATATATAGCAAAAGTATCCAGCTAAAGGAGAAATCTAATAACCTCTCAATGGACGTGTCATAATGCTTATTGACGATACATTCTGAAGCTATCGCTATATACAGGGTGATTTCTGGGTCGTGATCCAGAACTAATTTTTCTGACTCTGTAAATGATCCACATTATCATAATTATGGTAGTATTTGATTAAAAGATAATTACTTTAATTATTCTTATTTTTCAAGTAAAATTAATGTTATACTAAGTAATTATGGTCACCCTATAATTTTTGACATACGCTGTATGGAAAGCGACAAGATGTCACATTGAGTAGGGTCACCAAATTGTATGAAAAAATATTTTTTCCTACTTGTCATCTGGAAAATAATCATCATTATTGGTGATAAACAATAATTATCAACATCATTAGGCTCATCTTTGGATTCTGTATGATGTCTGGCTCTCTTGCTCCACGACCCCGAAATCAACCTGTATAGCGTGACAAGCGTTCGCGTTTGCGTTTAAGTTATGTCTATTCTTCTTCTTATTATGGTACAATCGAGCTGATCTGATGATGGAAACTGAAGCTGGCCAAGTGGCCATGGGAACTCTGTGATGAAACAACGCAAAATAATTGTGTTGGGGGTTTTTAGAATTGTCTCGATGAGTATTAATTGTCTATCGTAAAAAGAAAACTTTTTGTATAGGATTTTGAACAGCGCGCCAAGCTTTGGCGTTAGGACTTCGGAAACTCAAAATCCCATGCAACATTACACTTAACGCAAACGCGTAGATACGTTACATTGCGCTATCGAATGAAATTTACACTAGGGGTACAGCCGGCCTAGCCAAGGTTACAATCGCTATCGCTTCGACAACGAAAAGCATTATGTCCCTCTATCACTCTTCTATATTAGTGCGACAGTGACAGTTGCGTTTCGATCGCTACGGAGAGTAAGCGATCGGCATCTTGGCTACGCGGCCTGTTCTCAATTCAAAACAACGAAGATTAGGTAAAATCTTCGTCGTGTAGGTACTAATAAACATTTTAACTAGCCGTCTGTAGATGAGATATATAAATTGAGACAAAACACCTACTTGTGTCCCTTGAGGTTTAATGTACGCATTAATTGAAGGGATGTTTACAAAAACAACATAGCTGACTACACTGGTTGACACCTGAAACGATGAACAATGTTCTTAAAAAAGTGTCAACCGCTCTAAGCAGTTATGTTGTTTTTGTAAACATCCCTTCAATGTGCAAGTAAAATTTAAGTAAGACGCAAATTAAGAGGCGTTCGTATTTTTAATGAGTGTTTGTAATGCTTGCTTCTAAGGGGTAATAAATATGATCTCGTTATACTGTTACTATGAATTAATGTTTTGTTTCGCACGAAATTGAGCAAGAATTAATCTTGTAATTATTATTATAGTTAGTATTATTTTGATTATTAAACAAAATAACGTGTTTTCATATTACATATTATATGTCATATAATTCTACGCACATTGTCGTTAACATCAAAGAAATTACCTAACGTGCAATTATATTGTTGTATTTACAAACTTATTTTATTTAATCTCGTAATAGGTAAATCAGATAGGTATAAGGGTAGGTTGAACCTAGTTACCCCAAAAGATAATTAATAACACATAACATAATCATGTGTTGGCACATAAAAAAGATGGGGATACATTGGGCATTCCCTTTACATATGTACTTGTGATCTTCATATTGCTTTTTTAAGTTTTCCAAATCTAGACACGCGGCAGCGTGTCAAGCCAAGTTCAAGCAAAGGAACTGGCTAGCCAGCGCCGAGTGTAATATTACACGAACCACTTGGTGCCACTTTTGACCCTTCTATAACTCAAAACATCTTTGACGTAAACACATAAAACTACGTGTGTTTAATTATATCCATAAGGATATCTAGAAGCCCAAATTTCATGAAGCTAGCTCAAACGGTTATAAAGGTATGAAGGTCAAAAAGTCGTAAATTTTAAGACTGACTTATGACTTATAGTACCTAAACCTAACCTACTTCCAGATGACCTAGAAGGATGAAATTTGGAATCCAGCTTGGTTATTGTGTGTAACCGTAGGAAAAAATCTAAAAATAAAATAAAGTTAAAAAATAGGGGGGGTCCCCATACAAAAAAACCACTTTTTATTGGGACTGACATATAAGTACCTAAACCTAACCTACTTCCAGATGACCTAGAAGGATGAAATTTGGAATCCAGCTCGGTTATTGCGTGTAACCGTAGGAAAAAATCTAAAAATAAAATAAAGTTTTAAAATAGGGGGGGTCCCCATACAAAAAAAACATTTTTTATTTGGACTGATATAAGTACCTAAACCTAACCTACTTCCAGATGACCTAGAAGGATGAAATTTGGAATCCAGCTCGGTTATTGTGTGTAAGCGTAGGAAAAAATCTAAAAATAAAAAAAAGTAAAAAAAATAGGGGGGGTCCCCATACAAAAAAATATTTTTTTATTGTAGCGTTGGAACCGTTACAAGCAGATATTTGAAACTGCCCCAATATATGTATTATTATATTTGCTATATTAAAATAAAGTTTAGTCAAAAAATAAGTGGTGTCCCCATACAAAAAACTTTTAATACGCTCTAAACAACCGGCCAACGGTGTGTCGTCGGCGGCGCGCGGTACCACATAATTATACAAAGAACAGAAGTAAAAACCATACAGCGGAAACACAAGAAAAAACATTAAATCTCAATACCTGCCTAGTTTTCTTTACAAAAAGTATTGATATCCCACCAAAAACATAAATGTAAAAAAGGAGAGCCAAGTTCAATACAAAAATTATGCTTGGCTGTGGGGCTCGCCGCAAAAAGAATGGAGATCTAAATGAGTGCCACTGCCAAGTTCTATGCAAAATCCAAATATGTATTTATAGGAACAAAATAACATTATAAACAAGTATTAAACTCTATTTCCTTGCTTTATTGGATACCTATAACAATTGCTGTTATTTAAAAAAATGTGAGATCTTAAAGTAGGTTAGATTTGGCTTGGCCAGGTTTTATCAGAATTACAATATATATAAAATGATTGATATAATGAAAACTGGCCAAGTCAAATCTAACCTACTTTAAGATCTCACATTTTTTTAAATAACAGCAATTGTTATAGGTATCCAATAAAGCAAGGAAATGGAGTTTAATACTTGTTTATAATGTTATTTTGTTCCTATAAATACATATTTGGATTTTGCATAGAACTTGGCAGTGGCACTCATTTAGATCTCCATTCTTTTTGCGGCGAGCCCCACAGCCGAGCATAATTTTTGTATTGAACTTGGCTCTCCTTTTTTACATTTATGTTTTTGGTGGGTAGAGTATTACTGTACTTATTTAAAATAAATTACTTTACACCATATCGTCGTAATCGTTTTCGACAGTTCAAAAAAAACCGGGCAAGTGCGAGTCGGACTCGCGCACGAAGGGTTCCGTACCATAATACAAAAAAAAATAGCAAAAAAAAAACGGTCACCCATCCAAATACTGACCACTCCCGACGTTGCTTAACTTTGGTTAAAAATCACGTTTGTTGTATGGGAGCCCCATTTAAATCTTTATTTTATTCTGTTTTTAGTATTTGTTGTTATAGCGGCAACAGAAATACATCATCTGTGAAAATTTCAACTGTCTAGCTATCACGGTTCGTGAGATACAGCCTGGTGACAGACGGACGGACGGACAGCGAAGTCTTAGTAATACCCTTTGGGTACGGAACCCTAAAAAGAGACTCTGGTTTGACTAGTAGTAGTCAAATACCCTATTCTTTGTAGGTGTTATCCATGTACAATTAACATTAACCGGTACTTTTGTTCCAGTATATGCGTGACAGTAGTGGTGCTGAACGTGCACTTCCGGTCGCCGCAGACGCACCGGATGGCGCCGTGGGTGAAGCGGGTCTTCATCCACATACTGCCGCGGCTGCTCTTCATGAAGCGGCCGCAGTACAAGTTCGACACGACCAGGTAATGTTTCAAGACGGATGGCGCCGTGGGTGAAGCGGGTCTTCATCCACATACTGCCGCGGCTGCTCTTCATGAAGCGGCCGCAGTACAAGTTCGGCACGACCAGGTAATGTTTCAAGACGGATGGCGCCGTGGGTGAAGCGGGCTTCATCCCCATACTGCCGCGGCTGCTCTTCATGAAGCGGCCGCAGTACAAGTTCGACACAACCAGGTAATGTTTCAAGACGAGGCGCCGTGGGTGAAGCGGGTCTTCATCCACATACTGCCGCGGCTGCTCTTCATAAAGCGGCCGCAGTACAAGTTCGACACAACCAGGTAATGTTTCAAGACGGATGCCACCGTGGGTGAAGCGGGTCTTCATCCACATACTCCCGCGGCTGCTCTTCATGAAGCGGCCGGAGTACAAGTTCGACACGACCAGGTAATGTTTCAAGACGGATGGCGCCGTGGGTGAAGCGGGTCTTCATCCACATACTGCCGCGGCTGTTCTTCATGAAGCGGCCGCGGTACAAGTTCGACACAACCAGGTAATGTTTCAAGACGGATGGCGCCGTGGGTGAAGCGGGTCTTCATCCACATACTGTCGCGGCTGCTCTTCATGAAGCGGCCGCAGTACAAGTTCGACACGATCAGGTAATGTTTCAAGACGGATGGCGCCGTGGGTGAAGCGGGTCTTCATCTTCATACTGCCGCGGTTGCTCTTCATGAAGCGGCCGCAGTACAAGTTCGACACGACGAGGTAATGTTTCAAGACGAGGCGCCAATGGTAAAGTGGTTTTTTATCCACATTTACCACGTTTGCTTACCAAGAACAGGTACTTATGTTCCAATATACGCAACGGTAGCAGTGGGGAGACACTCCTCCTTTTGGGCAAACTCGGCTCCATTCGGCTCAGCATTGCTCCAGCAATTATTAGGGTTGGCACCACTTGACGTCCTTTTACGTGCACGACCACAGATAAGATAAAAGTCTTGAATTTTGACAACCTTAAATAGTCAAAAAGGATAGTGCCATACATTACAAGGGGACAGCATGATTCGTCCCTGAATCATTGTCAAACTTCGGTTTTTTAGGAAGTGTCCTTTCTGCACGGTAGTAGGTAGTATTATTTATTCTATCTTACATTTGTTTTAAGTTAAAGTATGGTGGTCGGCGGCTCTAGAACGGCCTAGAAGACCTACCGCGAAGACCGAAGTTCGTAAATTACGGGCATCTTCGACATCTTCGGCTTTTACGCTAATTAAGGCGCAACCAGAGTCACAAAGAAAGATGCGCGCAATTTGTCAACTTCGGTGTTCGCTGTAGGCCCTTAGGTCTGGGCCATAGCGTCAGAAACTTCAGTTTTCTATAGAAACCATCACGTGATCACCGAACAGTGAACGAACACCCGTCATATAAAACGATGTGTCGGAAGCCTGGGTCGGGTCTCGGGCCGTTCTAGCACGAGTCCTCCTAAAAGGGTCCATTGTCCATCCATTGTTACAAGTTTCACGTGATTAGAGTGACGCTTTTGTTGATCGTATAAAGTTTGCGGTGTGACGCCGAACCATAGTGCGGCAAGAATACAGATGACATAAAACTACAGCGAGCAGATACGCTACTGTCATAAAGAAGGACAGTAAGGTATGTCTGATGAATTATAATTGGGTACTGCGCAAGTAGTCCACGACCCAACACCGATGTCCTATGGCCAAACAGAATGATATGAACTATTTATTTATTTATTTATTTTATTTATTGATCAAATAAGTAACACAGCATTACGGTATAAAACCAAGGCACTGCACTGTGAAACTACAAGTAAAAGAAAAGACAAAGAAAAACAATACACATAAAAATGAAATTAACTAAACATTAGATTTGGGCGACGACGTAACGGTTACCTACTACATTTTTTTTTATATTTGTAACGGCGACTATATTTTAACCTCCACGGTCAGTTTCAAGGAACTATTGGTGAAATAATATTTGAACAATAGCTTTCCTAAAAATCTCGAACAAAACACGCCAAATAACCTGCAGCTAACACAACAGGTGTGTTTATTTAAATTTACCAATGGAGTGATTTTAGGAAAATATTATTTTATTTTGATAATCTAAACTATCACAAAATTAGTAGCATTATTATTTACTTTTCATGTAACTAATTGGATAACTACGAATTCATCATACTTACCTAGTACTAAAATTCCGGCGTAGTAAAATACGATAAACTAAACATCGAAATTTTAATGTCACCTTGCATTTCAAAGCCACTCCATTTTACGGTAGGTTAACCACCTGCCTACCTACCATGTGCGATCGCATTATGTAATCTGCGGTGTAACACCGGATTATGTTCAAACAACGAGCAAAGCGGACACCGCATTCGCGGACAATAGCGTCCGAGGGTTATTGACGCGTCCTGTATTATTCACAACACATTTTGTATACCTTTTATCTAGTATAACTTGAAATCGAGAGCCATAAAAACTGTGGATAATCAGAGAGCACGATTATTATGGCCTACACTAGACAACAAGGATGTGAACATTACGGCCACACGTGTCGAATGAAAAGCCTGTAAAGCCTTGAACACTGGTTGTACACTGGATATTTTTTCAATCGTTCCAAAATCATTTTAATGTTGACGCTTTTAGCGGTTGTCTTAAATCAGAAATCAGAATAGATTTCTCGACGTTCATTGTTAGATTAATTAGACAAAGATTTTTGTTGGGTATCTAATACTCTAGGTACTCCTCTTTTAATTGCCTATCAATTTTGATTGAAGCCTCAGTTTCCGTATAAACAGTCGCAGACCAATAACAAGTGTAAATTAATTATAAGTTGGTAAAGACCGACACAGTTGCCCTCTTATTTCCCGCAGCTCTTAACTTTAATATTAATAAGCTTAAAGTTGGCAAGACATCGTGTCTCTAAGGGGAGTAAACTCAGCCCGAAACTTGGACCGGTGGCGATGGAGCAATTCTGTGAATTTACATCGCTTTTCACTTCCGAACGTTTAATGAGACGGTGCGATTGGACCAGGTGCTGTTCAGGGTGACTCGTAAATTTCAAAAAATTGACAAAGTTAATTTCTACACATAAGGTACAGTAAATTGAGTTTTTAAAAAGTCGTAGCGCTTTTTTGGATCACAATACGGCTGCCATAAATTTAATTAGAAATCTTGAGGCCTTTCTCGAGGGATTGTATCGATTCGAATTCTGAGTTTTTGACTTTCGCTCGATATAATAAATCGCAAACATAGGCCTAAAATGCACTTTAAAAATTTGTAAAGATTATGCACAAAAGCTAAAAATATGAAAATTGCTTCTAGAAATTAGAGGGAAATTCGGATTATACGCATTTATGACCAAATAAAGGTATTAAAACGATTTCCAGCTTGCTGGGAATAAATTCCTCAAAGCGCTTTTTGGATCTAATTTGATTGGCCTAGCTAGATAGATAGTCAATCATAAAATATTCTTCAAGTTTGCAGCTAACCTGACAATAACATTCAGCCTACAATTTAACAGCTGACATAAGTTTAGACCTGCAGCTGAACTTGCCTCGTCCAGGTGCCGACAGCGGGCAACTCGAGCCAACAAGTGCCTCGAGCCGCGGCAGGAACTTGCTTTGTCTCCGAAACTACCACTAGAAACATAACCTTAGTTGCTAGCCACTAGTTTTACAACGGGAAACTAGTAGCTACGTCCTACACTTGCTTGTGCTCACTGGTAACATTTAATAAGGCGAATGCATGTTACGCTTACGGGACGTTAAACTTAACAAGTCTCGTCAACGAAAATCACCTTAGACAAAGCAAGCCGAATAAACTTGTATTCTATACAGACTGGCCAAAAAAACTGCGTTCCCGTTGCCAGGGAGGTTTTGAGATTATACTGAGCAACTAGCTAAGTAGACAATCATTCGCAGTGAAACGAAACGTTATCTGTCTCTATATCGCACTAATTATGGAAGAGTGATAAGAGAGAGCGTTTCATTTCGTTTTCTGCAAACGATTTTCTTCTTGGCTATTTGGCCCCCAGTTATCTGAAATCAAATCGGTGGAAAGGCAAGTAGGTTTATCCTATATTTATTTATTGATCCTATATTACCTACCTATATCAGTCTGGTGCGCTCGCTCGCCTACGTCGCACGTGTCCACCTATTAGCCTACGCAACTTGTCTTAGTAGCCAGTGTTTCTCAAAGTTTCATTTTGTATCCAAATATTTCTATCATGGAGTGTGCTTTGTGTGGTGACGATGTTACTGACGCTATTCGCTGTGGATCTTGCGAAAACAATATAGGATATTGCTGTGCTAACCAAACGGAGCAAGAATACAGAAAACTCAGCGCTAGTCGAAAAGCGGCGTGGAAGTGCCTAAAATGCAAAAAGACTACACCTACAACTTCAAAGGCAACTGACCTTGATTCGATTATGGCGAAGCTGAAACAAATGGAGGCTCACCTCGCGTGTCTCCCAGGTCTAGTGAATGACGTAAAAGACATAAAATTGGAGCTGACTGAGGTCAAAAATTCATGCGAGTCAAATAGTGCTAATTTGACTGAATGCAATTCGCGATTAGACGAAGTTGAGAAGAAAATACCTGATCTCGAAGCAAAGAATGTCAAAATTAACTCACTTACCCAACAGATAGATCAGCTTAAGGGGGAAATCACAAATCGTGACCAATGGTACCGTCTAAACAATTTAGAAGTTAAAGGTGTCCCAATCAAGAATAATGAGAACCTTTTCACTATCATCGAGCGCATTGGCGAGACAGTTGGGTACCCGATACAAACCACCAATATTAATTACATATCCCGGATTCCCGTTCACAATTCTAAAGAAAAATCTATCATAGTTAGTTTCGTTAATCGTTATGTCAAAGAGAACTTCATTGCATCAGCGAGACAAAGGAAGACTATATCAGCGGAAGAACTCGGATTCAAGGATTATCATAATAAGATCTTTGTGAATGATCATCTAACACCTGATTACAAAATGCTGCTAACGAAAACGAAAACCCAATTGAAATCTAAAAACTATAAATATGTGTGGGTGAAATTTGCGAAGATTCACGTACGCAAGGATGACAACTCGAAAGTTCATGTCATTAATAATGAAAGTGATTTAAACAAATTACTTTAATTTGTATCTTAGCTTACTTTTTGTCTCTATTCCAGTCCGCTACAGTTATGTCAATTTGTGCTATCAACTATTTTGGCCATGTATGCCAACGTTTGAGCATCACTGATTGGCCCGGCCCGGCCGGACCAGCTGCTTATTGTTATCGGGTGCACGGCTTATCGCTATTCGCATTCCAGAATCGTCGCTCAGGGCATGCTCACTTAATTATATTTGTCTTTGTCCAGCATAGACCTTTTAAGTTATGCTTAATCACTCGCTCTTTCGCACTTACTATAAATCATTTATGTCTTCTTACGATTTCTACTTTGTGTTGCATTTATTTACAGTCCCAAATGAAGCTCTTTTACCGTATGCGCTTATTTTATTTTAGTCACTGTTTACCAGGCTCGATTAATTTGTTGATATTATGTTATTATGCATATTGTAAATGCAAATGGCTTTAAATAATAACGGGGGAGGTAATTATCCTACAATTTATTACCAAAATGTGAGGGGACTCCGTTCCAAAACTTCTTTATTTTATCGTAACTTAAGCATTGCATCTTATGACATAATTTTACTAACAGAGACGTGGCTACTAGATGGAGTATTGGACACGGAGTTATTCGATGATCGATATGTCGTTTGGCGGCGAGACCGTGATCCCCTTTTAACTGGTCAAAATCGAGGAGGAGGCGTTATTATAGCTACTCGAAGGGAGTTGGCAGTCATTCCTCAACCTACCTACCATTCATCAGCGGAGGATCTATGGGTGACATTGACTATTAAGGGCCACCATAACACATCAATTAAACTGCACCTATGTGTTTTATATTTGTGTAAACAAAGTAATGGTAATACTTTCTCACAGCAATTATCGAATTTCCTTAATAGCCTAGGTGAAGCTGTATT
The DNA here is from genome assembly GCF_963556715.1 of Cydia fagiglandana. NCBI lineage: Eukaryota > Metazoa > Arthropoda > Insecta > Lepidoptera > Tortricidae > Cydia > Cydia fagiglandana. The sequence continues at coordinate 18,940,386 of NC_085936.1, read as the reverse complement.
ACGTGGGTGTGATGACAAATACTTAATAATGGGCGATTTTAATATGAGCAATATTATATGGACTCGTCAGCATTCTACTTTGATGCCCTCGAACTATAAAACTAACGATGAGTGCAGTTTCATTGATGAGTTATACACGCTAAACCTAAGTCAATACAACGATGTCCGTAACCATTATGGTAAGTTATTAGACCTTGTTTTATCAAATGATGTAGTACATGTTAGTGAGTGTTTGGACCCTTTAGTACCGATAGATCCGTATCATAAAGCTATATTAGTTTCGATTCAATTTGCAAAAATAAGTAGTTTAAAGCCCGCTTCTCGCATAAAATATTTTTATAATAAAGGTGACTATATTTCCATTAACAATGAGTTGACCTTGATTAATTGGGAGGATGAATTCTCGCGACGCTCATTAGAAGAGTCGGTTAGCTTTTTTTATTCCACATTTAAAAAACTGCGTTTAAAATATATTCCTAGCAAAATATGTCATACTGATAGTTTTCCTAAGTGGTATTCGCCTGCGCTTAAAAAAGCTATCAAAGAGAAATCTAAATATCTAAGAAAATTTCGTATATATGGTAATATATCTGATCTAAACTCTTTTAATATTCAAAGGGACAGAGTCAAAAAACTTGAACAGTCATGTTTTGCAACATATGTTCGACGCCTTGAAAATAATATTGTTAAAGACCCGAAGCAGTTTTGGTCCTATATTAAATCGCGTTCTAAGACACATGGTGTACCGAGTTGTCTAAAGTATGATGAAAGATTGGTCAATACAGCCGCAGATATATGTGAGGCTTTCTCAAACTATTTCTACACAACATTTTCTGCGCCTAGTACTGACCAAGTGGTGCCGGTCGACTCTGTGGCTAGTTCTATCTTGCATATAACTAATATAGAAGTTAACTCTGATGCTGTTGTAAAGTTATTGTTAAAATTGGATCCGTCAAAATCAGCTGGACCCGATGATATGCCGGCCCTATTTTTGATTAATTGCGCGAATACTATTGTGATTCCTATATCTCTACTATTTAAGCGCTCATTTGTTGAATGTAACGTCCCTTCGATATGGAAATCGGCCTACATTACACCCGTTCATAAGAAAGGCCCAAAAACAGAAGTAACAAATTATAGGCCAATCTCAAAACTTTGTATACTTGCTAAAGTACTTGAAAAACTAGTTCATACTCAAGTTTATGCGGCAATTAAAAATTATTTTAGTCCTTTCCAGCATGGTTTCCTGCGATGTAAGTCTACCGTTTCAAATTTAATACTCCTTAATGATTATGTAACTAAAGTCATGTCTGAAGGTAGTCAAGTAGATGTAGTATATACAGACTATAGTAAAGCGTTCGATAGAATTGACCATAAATTGCTAATCACTAAGTTAAATAATATGGGTATTCACGGTGATCTGTTGCGCTGGTTCACGTCTTATATTAATAACAGGTCGCAAGCTGTCGTCATTAACAACTATATGTCTGGCTGGGTAACTGTTCCCAGTGGCGTTCCGCAAGGATCGTTGCTGGGGCCTTTGCTTTTTAATATATTTGTAAATGACATCAGTGATTGTTTCCATTTTTCTAAATTGCTTTGTTTTGCTGACGACATGAAAATTTTTACCAAAGTAAATTCATTAGATGATTCTGCTCTTTTACAAGATGACCTTACGCGTCTCGTTGCATATTGTCAGACCAATAAATTAGACCTCAATGTATCTAAATGTTTTACATTAACCTTCACGAGACAACAAAATGCAATTCCAACTACATATAAGCTTAATAATCATGTGCTCAAAACTGTGTCATATATGAAGGACCTGGGAGTCACCCATGATTCAAAGCTATTATTTGACGCACATATAGATAATATAGTAACTAGTGCTACTAAGGTATTGGGATTTATAATGCGTAGCTCCTTACATTTTACCCAAATTAAAACCATTAAAGTTCTTTATTGTACATATGTAAGAAGCAAACTTGAATATGCGTCTCAAATTTGGAACCCATGTTATAATATTTATGTTAACAGAATTGAACGTATACAGAAAAAGTTTGTAAAATATCTCTGTTTTAAATTGAAAACTCCTTATAATTCGTCAAATTATGACAGTATCTGTAAAAAACATCATCTTGTTCCATTACATAAACGTCGACAGATTGCAGATATTACTTATATACTTAAAATTTTAAATGGTAACATTGATTGTCCTGAATTGCTCGCTAAGCTCTCCTTCAATATTCCATCTAGGTCTAAAAGATACTTCCCTCCCCTCTCAATACCATTTTCATCGCGAAATTATAGAAAGAATAGCTTTCTATTACGAGCTGGTAAAAGTCTAAATGAACTATCGAAAGAGCGTGATATTGACGTTTTTAATAGCAACATCACAACTATAAGACGTATTCTGACAGACAAATTATTTAAGTGAGCGAGTCGTATGCGATAGCATATTACTGTATCGATAGATGTATATTATTAATAAGTTTTGTTTTCCTAGTTCAGTATGTACCATAAAGAGTATTGCTTTGTATTGTAGAATAATATAATAAGTATACGTATTTTAGAATATTAGTGGTAACACGTTGTAAAATTTAGTGCTAACCACCATTTGTTTGTTAACCTGTTGCTATTGGCGGGAACCTATAATTGGCTTTCTGTTATCTATATACATATCTATTGTACAATTGATAGCTGTTGGTTCTCCGAATAATAAATAAATAAATAAATAAAATAAATAAATAAATATGTTATATTAACTTGAGGCAAAATTCTCATCTGCATTCTTTAGAATGTCGCTCCTGAATAAACGTCTTCTTTCATATCCCTAGAAGCTTTACATCGCATACGCTTCGAGATAGTGCGAGTGAAACAGAAACGCTTGCGTTTTCCTTTAATCTCATTTGATATTGATCTCGTATTTTTTTCTGTTCCACCTCTGTTCCTTAGGATTGAACTCGAAAGCGTGTTACGGCTCAACAAGGTCCCCTGGGACTTGCCCAAAACAGTTTTAGTTGCGGTGAGGTTATCCCTTTTCCAAAACATGTCAAATGATAAAAATATTACGCGTGTTATGAAAAGACTTCTGTCTTTTTTAACATCTTAATATAATGCCAGATAACGCGAAAGTGTATAATACGATGATAGGTTTTATTAGCGTCGTAAATAAATGATAAATAGCCTGTGGCTTACTGAGCTTATCTCGGTTTATAAGGGCGTTTATAAAATGTAAGTAGATGCCTTACGTGTTTGCGAATTGCTTATTGATAGGTAGGTAGGTACTTGAAGTAGGTACAGTAAAATAACGGGCTAGCTTATTGCCTAATCTTATTGAGGAAGTGCTAAAGTACCTAAAGTTAGGTTAGGTTACTCATACTCATAGATACTCATTTATAAATTCATGATATTCTTAAAATATTACATGTTTTTTTTCTTTAAGTTTTATTAAACAGTTGCAACACTTTACGGGTCGGGTCGTGACGGGTCTGCAATCTGCATGTTAACTTACGTCATATAATAGATAGCATCCAAAGTATTCAAATAGTTCGGTACACCGTATAATATGAATACTTTGTACCTACTATACGACGCCGACTGTACGACTTTCTTGTAGAGCTATAACTAGAACATAGGTAGGTACTTAAATACATACGGGTAGAAGGTGCTACCTACGCAGACAGAAGAGGCAAATATCTAATTTTACTCGCTCCGTATGCGTACGTACATACTGATTAAGTTGTAAACTTATCCACTTTAAGCTCGTGTAACAAACTGCAATTTAAGCTCACCACACAGCGAAATTTCTAGCTTCACCCGCAACAGCTGTAAACAACTTATTTGATCTTGTACCGGTGGATGAACAACTAGTAAACAAGAATGTGGTGCTTGTCAGGCGCCGAGACTCTTTAAATATGTAAGGGAATTGTCGCTCCTCACCTGTATCAATAGGTAAATACTCACTGATCACTCGGTACGGTACTGTTTCACTTAGTCAAGCTATCAATTACCAGCCCAAGTGGTCTTGCACCGACGCTGTGCGGTTTTAGAACATTACGTACCTAAATGGATCTCCAGATTACTCGGGCAACATGACTTTATTAAGCATCTGCCTCGGAAGAGTTAAAATTACAGCGCCGAGCTACAGCGATTTAATTGAGTTGCGGCCGTAATTCAGGAAAGTTGGAGACATCGGTAAAGTTCGGCGACTTTTTAAATATGAATGAGATAACGTAAACCACTGTCTGTTAGAAAGAAAGTTTAAAACGTTATCGTTTTATAAAGACGTTAACGGGTTTTTGACTTTATGAGAAAATATATAAATGAAAAGACTTGACTAAGCATTCATTGTTATACCTCTCCTTCAACGCGGATTCTTCATAGGATGAGAAGTTCTTAGTCGGAAGATAATAAATTGAAATCAACCCAACACTGCAAGAAGCTTCTATAATGGATATTTCTCCGCTGAAGCGAATACAAAAGCTCATTTCCCGTCCTATTACGACTTGACAAGTAGCCAATAAAAATAACAAACAGAAATGGTGTACAGTTTTATCGAACGTTGTCTATTGTGTTATGGTATCGACTGGAGAAAACCAAAGTGCCGTTTCATTCTATCTTGAATTCGTCTTGTTTTACATATATTCACATAGCTAATATATGTAGAGAGTGAGACTAAGACCTGACTCGACAGTAAAACATAATGAACATAGTTTTGTGGAGCTTTGTAATTACCTGTAATTGCAGCCTTTTATCTCACAAATAATAATAAAAAGAGATTATTATTATTATCATCATGTCAGGATTTGATGACAGTACCTATCCCGGATTCATCTAAAAAAATATTGAGGAAAATACAGTGCCAACCACTTAAATAGCCTCACCTATATATTGTGAGTATTATAATTATACGTGATAATTTCTATCAATATATCTTAAATTTGAATTGTACGCCCTGACGTTTATCGAACGACACATTCACAAGTCCGAACTTGTCTGCGCGCGAAACGTCGTGGACGCAAGAGCTAATACGGGTCGTCCACATGAATAGCCTCAGTGTAACATAATTGTCCAAACCGTGCATTTATGTTTCGCTTTCAAATTTATTTTATTATGATTAGATAATACAGAAGGCATTCTATTAAGTACCTGCAGTAACGCGATAAACACAATGTTTTTGTGACTATAGGACGTGGCAAAAAACTTACAAGTTTAGAAATTGAAAAGGTTAATTTTTATTTAACTCATAAATTATCCCATCGTGAGATAGCTAAAAAAATAGGTCGCAGCCCTAAAGTTATTAATAATTATGTTAACAATAAGGAAAATTACGGCCACCAGTATAAAGGACGCACAAAATTTGCCACTATGGATCGTGAACGTCGACTTATTTTACGCTCTGCTTCAAATTCCACCAAGACCGCCAGGCAGATAGCTAGTGAAATAAATACTAGAGTATCTCTCTCTACAGTTCGACGAATTATTAGAACATCATCCCACCTCAAACGAAAATAATTTGGCCAAGTCCGAGATAGCTCGAGGCATTTAGTGTTCCGTACGGCTACCATCAGTTTGGCATTGATATAAACGATATCGTGAACGTAATTTACTTCCTATAGGTATATCTCTTTCGCACTAATATGTCAGTACGAGCGAGATGCATAGAAAGTAAATTACGTTCACGCCCACGGTAGCGTTTATGTCAATGCCAAACTGATGGTAGCCGTACCGCTCGCATCGTTACATTTTACAGAGGTTGTTTGCCTGTTTTTAGGGTACCGTATTCAACTACACACACAGAACAATAGTACAAAGTGTCTAAGTGCGAAGGCCGAAGGCCGAGCTTTAGCAAAATGTCATCGCTTTAGCACAGAGCAATAGTACAAGTGTCTAAATGTGAAGGCCAAAGGACGACCTCCGCGTAGCCCGAAGGCCCGAAGCGTCCAGGATGTCAGTGCTTTAACACAGAACAATAGTACAAGTGTCTAAATGCGAAAGCCGAAGGCCGAGCTCCGCGTAGGGCCGAAGGCCCGAAGCGTCCAGGATGTTAGTACTTAATACTTAAACACAGAACAATAGTATAAGTATCTAAATGCGAAGGCCGAAGGCCGAGCTCCGCGTAGGGCCGAAGGCCCGAAGCGTCCAGGCTGTCAGTTCTGTGTTTAACCACTGACATCTTGCAGGCGTCGGGCCTTCGGCCTCCGGCCTTCGCATTTAGACACTTGTATTAATTACCTGTGTTTAGAACTGACCTCCTGGATGCTTCGGGCTTTCGGCCCAATGCGACTTCAGTCTTTGGATCTTGCGACTTAGACACTTGTACTTAAAAATACTTGGAAAAGTTACGGGAGGCGCGCGTCTGTCGGACGCTTCGGATCTTCGAATCGCTCCTTCGGCCTTTGCATTTAGTTTGATTCTTGTACTATTGCTTTGTGTTTGAATACCGAAGTCGAGCATCTCGCGAATGCTTGATGTATTATAATTATTTCGAGTAAGGCCAAGCGCGCACCACGATTTTTTGTCCTGCGATAATTTTGTCGCAGAAATGCAACGTATGTGTTTATATGTTAGTGCGCGCATATGCGACAAAAAAATCGCAGCGATTTTTAAATTGTGATTTGTCACATTTTTCCGCGATTGTTCGCGACGCGATTGTCGCAAAGTGAATTGCAGCATGCGGAGTTGTATGGCCCCGCGCGCACTATGATAATAAAATCGCACCCCGGCCGGACCTCAGTTGGCATTTCGCTCTCCAAACCCCAACATCTCGGCACCTGCATCTCCAATGGAGTCTCAAAATGAGACGCTAGATGTTGACCAATTAATTATGGAAATAGACGGGGATCACCTTTGTGTTATAAATGCTCAAAGTCATACAGCAATCGCATATTAAAGACACGTTTCATGACAAGCGACTGGTCGACTTTTTCATTTTCATCGCAGTGCGCGCAGTGAATTTTCTGCGATATATTACAGCGCGATTCTAAAATCGTGTCGCAAAAATTAATATCGTGGTGCGCGCTTGGCCTATAATATCTTAAAATGTAACATACTCCTTCAATTTGAATTTAGAACTCATTATTATTTTTTATTTGATTTTGTTTCTAGTTCTATGCCATATATATAGACTTTAATATTATTTAGAACTGCTAAAAAACAAGATCGGCTTACTTTAAATATTTCGTCAATTTTACCTTTGTTTCTAAAAACTGTGATATTTAACTGTCATATACTATTAATGTCTTCCATAATTATTTTCTCGTAACAGGACTGAGGGGCTACCGCGTAAACCGAAATTCGCAATTTGCGGGGATCTTTCTCTTTTACTCCATGAAGGCGTAATTAGAGTGACAGAGAAAAATGCTCGCAATTTGCGAACTTCTATTTTCGCGGTTATAGCCCTGAATCTTGTTGCTCACCGATCCGTTCAAAAATATACATAAGTACTGAATATAATTAATAGATATTATAATTATACAATTAATACAGAAATGTAATGGTACTTAATGAAAAGGAATATTGTGTATAATGTTTCGACGAATCAGATACTCTCAATAAAATCTATACATGAGGCCAAAGCTGTTCATAAATATTAAATGACTTTATTATCTCTATACGCCTTACTAACTCTATGTGTCCTATTGTGGAAAAAAAAACACAACGACAGTCAAGAACGGAATTCTTAATTTGAATTTTTCAGATTTTTGAGTTGCCTAGTCGATTGCTTGGAAAGCCCGTTCGAAATTGAAACTTATTTGCAATATAATAAGGTCGTATTTTGTAGATCTCTCTCATACTTATAGTAGGCTATTGAGATAAAATTAAATATCCCACAAAAATAAGCAAGCAGAATTAAACTTTGTGTCAAAGACATAAGTCATAAATTTCAATGCCAATGTTTTAACTAAGGATGTTTCTCGCCTAATATGAATTGACCAGTGTAAGCATCAGTTAGCTAGCCCTAAGCAACCAAAGGTCAAGCTGCAGTTGAAAAACTAATAAAGATAAAGTTAAGCTGATAATTTTCCCGCCGTCTCCATGCTTCTTTAAGTTGGGTATTGACTGGTCAGCTGCCTGTTAGCTATAGTTTTCGCGAAAATCGCCAGGACAGAGGTGAAAATTTTTGTATGAAAACTTGCAACTTTAAATGCATTTTTTGACGAAAATATTGCAGTCTAAAATGAAGTCAAAATCAGTCCATCGACTCAATTTTTTGCAAGCTTTCTAATGGTACCCCACACGATTCTTACAAATGAAAAAAGTTTCAGCCTACCCCTCTCAACCCCCTAAATTTCCCCCTTTAATAAGAAATAAGCAGTTTTGACTTATTCACAATATGAGTGGTGGTAATTGCTATAACTGTTCCAAATTTTAGGTATCTATGTCAAACGGTCTCTGAGAAAAACGTATTTAACTGATTTGCAAGACCGAAGTGATCCCATAAGTGTTCCGTAAACAAAGTTTTGTACGGAACACTAAAAATCATGAGTAAACCTCCTTTGCGCGAACAACATGTGGCGGATCGACTGTCTTTTGCCAAAAAGTACATGTGCTGGAAAACCGAGTGGCGAAATGTGATTTTTAGTGATGAGAAAAAGTTTAATCTAGGTGGTCCAGATAGAGTTAAATATTATTTTCATGACCTAAGGAAAGATCCGAAAGTACTATCACGTCATCACTCAACTCTCGTATCGGTGATGGTTTGGGGAGCAATTTCTTACTATGATACTGTTGATTTAATTATGGTAGATGGAAGACTAAATGCTGAATAGTATTTAAATTTATTAAAAGAAACAAAAAGTAAGACGAGAAAAGTAATAAGTAGAAAAAAAAATGTTTTTTCAGCATGATAATGCTCCCATACACACGTCAGCCATAGTTACAAAGTCGTTTGAAGAAAACCAGATTGAAGTTCTAGATTGGCCATCCTTGTCTCCTGATCTGAACATCATGGAGAATGCCTGGGGTGGGCTGTCTCGGCAAGTTTATTACAACGGAAGAAAGTTTAGTAATAAAGAAGAACTGATTCAAACTATTTACATTTTTTGGGATTCTGTGGACGTTAATTATTACATACATTCTTTATATGAATCCCTACCTAATCATATTTTCGAATTAATAAGGTCTAATGGAAGGTATACAAAATATTAAACGAAAGAGTTTTAATAACTAAAAAGTATCCTTTAGCATGTGAGGCTATTTAAGTGGAAGGGCCAATTATTTGTTTGACGTTATTTCTTAAGACTTTGATTAGATAACAATAAATATTTTATGTACTATTACAAGGCTTCTTGTTTTATTTCATATTTAATATTTAATGTATATCTCCTTTTTATATTACTATGAGAAATATTAATTTTGGTGAGTGAGGCTATTCAAGTGGCTGGCACTGTATCTTAGCGATCGATAAATTCGTAATATATTTATATGTCGGACAAAATAGTCTGTCAGAAAAATGTATCTTCAAAGATATTGCTAGAAAGCAGGAAATATAGTGTGCTATATTTATTTATGATTTATGAATAATGTGTCGTGAAAATGAACGTAAGGAGGCGAGAAATATGACATGTTTTACAAGACGGCTCGCGCGAACCGCATAAGAATATTATAAAATATACGAATGAAACAGACGTGAAAGTATTTTGCGTTTGTCATAAACAGATTCGTATTAGTTTTGTAATGCCGGTGAAGCAGAAGTATATGAGTGAATCTTACTTTTAATAAGGCACATAGGTACACATGACTCTGTTAACTGTTATTTTTACTTTATGGATTTTCCAATACGTTCAAGTGTTTCTTACAAACTACCTAAAAAACATCAAAAGCATATATATATATTCTACTTAGATGGACAGTAGTGGAATAGCAATATCAATTCAAGCCAAAACTTACGTAATACCTGCTTATGATGATGCGGTTTCAAGATACAAGCTTTTTGACGATAAAAGATATTTTATCATTTTCGTAACTTGACAGTTAATAAATAATGCTATGAAGTTTTTAAGTAATCAACAGCACCACATTTTGGCATCATCTTCCCAATCATGCGATCGTTCATTGAACGAACGCACGCGACCTTAATTGTATATGTATGTTCGTTACACATTCACACACTGTCTTTGAATGTTATTCAGTTATTCTTTCATATGTTCAGCAGCAAAGAGCGAATAACAGAAAATAACTAAAACAATTGACGTTTGAGTGTGTGCTTGAGTTGCTTGCTAAAGACGCCAGTGCGGATATGATGGTCGTTCTTGTCTACGTGACAGCGTGATAAAACGGTGTCCGTCACTTTCTATCCCATGGTGTTAAAAAGTGACAGTTGTTTTATCACGTGGATAAAGATGGATAAAGCTATCCATAATACGCCGGCTGAGTCTATTTAACACATTCACTGCCCCCAACGCACATGTGCGTTCACCGTCATACAAGTTTGTTCCTAGGCCACGCCCCCTGGCAGTGAATGCGTTAACAATCTAACTACAAAATTGAGCGAAACAAAATTAGGTAGGTAGGGTAAACCCTCCAGTGAATGAACACCCCCCAGTGAATGAACAAAATCACGTTTTTCGTCTAAAATAAGAAATATAGCAATTTCTTCCACTTGTCTTATTTTTTTTCTTATTAACAACTCTATTTCCTATGCAATGACAACCAGTAATAAATTTATTTTCGACAAGTTAGGATGTGACTGGCGTTTGAAGTTTACCCGTTTCTGGATTTGAAGTTTTGTATGCAAATATTAGATCCCAGATAAGAACAGTGTATGTTTGGAGCAACTTATGAAGTACTTTTTTAATTTTTACCAGTACAAAGTTTAGTTCTTTGGTTAGATTAAGAGTTGAACCTTCTATTTATGTACACTTTGTAGGCGTATAATGCGATTAAGTCTTTATTTTTTACAGTTCCATTACTGGCTCATCAAATGTTCTGAAACCAGTAAATGAACAGTGTGTTCATTTACTGGTGTCGCGTAGATTTCATTTTTCTCCCAAATGTATATGTAAACGCAATCGTATTAAGCTTATTTTTTGTGATTCTGCATAGAAAACGATTCTGATTCATTTAGCCAGTATTGGAACAAACCAAATTTCTATAGTCCATTTACTAGATTTGTCATGCCTATGTATGAACAATACAAACTTTGGCTTGTTCATTTATTGGATTTCTACTAATTCTATGTATGAACAGTGTAACCACGAACAATGCAGTGGCAAGTTTATTATTTTAAGCATTATTTCGTGAGCATGACCCCTTTCCATCAAAATATGCACGTTGGTTCTTGTTTTAATGGTTGATTTTATTTTTTCCTTTTAATATGTAACGGGTTTCTATGTTATTGGTGAATAACATTTTATTACATTCTAATCGATTCGAAGTCAATATGGAGGGATAAAAAGATATAAATGCTATCGCTATACCTATTAAAATAGAGCCGGAAACGGTGTTTCTGATAAAAATGATTTTATTATGCTAATTAAAAAGAGTTAAATAATGTTCATTCACTGGGTTTTTCGGTGTTCATTCACTAGTTTTTATGTTCATTCATTAGGTTTTTGGGTAGTTTTTGGTAAATTCTGGTATAACTCAAAAACTATGAAAGTAATTAAAAATCGCAGAAATTACTTTCTTATTTATTAAATGAGGATTGATTAAATTGCAGTTAATTATTCCAATTATTAATGAATGCTGAGCAATGATTTTTCAAACTTGGATAATTGCTTAAGTGTTCATTCACTGGTGGTCTTACCCTACTCACACAAATGTATTCACTTCAAACGTGCCAACATTGTAACACTAGTTTTTGAACGATCAAAGTTTTCAGCCATTACAGCCTCGACGAAAGCACGACCGTGCCATTCGGTTTTGTTATGTGCAATTATGGAGGCGTTGGCACAGAACCAACGTAGGGAACGCGTAGTTGGCGGTTTTGGTTGCAATGGCGGATGATAAATGATGATAAACACTGGTAAGAGTGAATCTACCAAATATGCCAAAATATATGGTATATTTTTGGCAGTCGTTCTTGCCTAACGATTTCGTTGCTTTTAAGAACTTTACATAAATACGGTGGGAACGTCATACCTAGTTATTACGGTTCAAGAACAATATGTTGGTACTTGTTGTTTTCTTTCGCATGACAAACTTAAGTATTGTATAACATTAGCGTGCCTCTCTAATTGATATAGTTAGAAAAAAACAGGTAGCCTATCTCGCCAGCGAGATAATGTCGCGGCGTTCCTGTGTTAAGCCTACAGGGATATTAAAAGTGCTTTAACAACCTTTTAAAAATGAACAAACTTGAGATAGGTATAGCTAGGTAGCTAAATACTGGAGATGAGTTAAAATATACCTAGTTGTTTTTTGGTAAATTTACCTATATAATTTGCTTTAAGACATATACATACTTTAAGTCCTTGAAGTGAGGCTCCCATTCAACAAACGTGATTTTTCTGCCGTTTATTGCACAATACGTTCGGAACCCTTCGTGCGCGAGTCCGACTCGCACAAAAGTTAAAGACATCGCAGGTTGCATAAAACAAAACTTTAATAAAATATCGTATTTCAGGTCGCGGTACACAGCATGCGGCGTGGTCGTGCGGTGCGGCGGCGCGGCACGACCTTTGTACCCGTACCGGTTAGCAGCCGCGGAGGACGACTGCTGCGCGCCGGGCGCGTGGCCGCCGCCCGCGCCGCACCCGCGCCCGCTCACGCGGACGCCGAGCAAGGAGGACTTAACACACACAACATACTTGAATTCAGGGTGAGTATACTAAAACGCCGGAAGACGCTGGATGCGGGTCGCTTCCAACCGGTACGAATGGAGGTCCAAGGGGGAGGCCTATGTTCAGCAGTGGACGTCTTATGGCTGAGATGATGATGATGATGATGTACTAAAACGTGTTGGACGGGGTAGTAGGGGCAGAAGACAACTTCTATACCGGCATGCTGAAGGTGACTGTAAAAGAAAAACATCGAGAGAGTTAGCGGTAAAAACTAAATAGAAATATCGTTTTGTAGATAAGTATATTCCAAAAAACTCATCCCAAAATTATTTATTTCCGAGAGTTACTGACACCAAGTTTCCACGACAAGATTTTCTTTTTCTTCTTCTTCAACCTAGCGTTTTCCCGATCTAGCGCCAGGGTCCGCTTTCCTGCTCAGTCTTTTCCACTTTGCCCGGTCTTCGGCATCCTCAGGTGTGAGATTGTTCTCTTCCACGACAAGATTACTTACTTAAATAAAATAATAGGTACACCCTAATTATTTGTAACCGTCTCAAGCGTTTGAGCAAAAATGTATTTAGGTCTACAAAAAATGCTGAAACTGCACTGAATTTTGCACACAAAGAGTCTCGACTCGGTAAATATAAGGTCGGGCAAAAGCCACGTGGGCTCGCATTCAGCGGCCGCTTACCAATATGAATGCCTTCCTCGCCCTTTCAAATATTATGCCTACTGCCTAGTTGCCTACCTGTATAGGTATGTGAGGGCAGTGTGCTGTTTGACAACCTGTTCTGGTTTTACACAGGTTCCACGTTTGGGAAAAGGATGATGCTGTCAGGGAGAGATATGTAGGAAACAGGAAATCGAATTAAACGTCCCAATTTACACACGAGTACGTACACACATGCTACAGCTTCGTTAAGCTTTCACTGTACATAGGTCTAGTCTAGTCAACATCAGGATGAGACTACGCGTGACAAGTAGGACTTATATCTAATATCTTTACATAACCTTTGTTACTTTAAATGTTCGTGCCTTCCATATTTAAATTATACGTAGAAGATTGTAGAAGATACTTAGAATTTTTGGTGTACTTACCCATATTAAATCAGCGAAAAGTTTATCGAATATGATGACTTCCCAAACAAAGTCTGATTTAAAATTGTTTTACGTATTATTCGCAAATGTTTATTTGGCGTAAAGTAAGTTAAAATATACGAGATGCTTATTCTTCCAAATGAAACAATGCGAAATGTGAATTTGGTAAACTTTATTTAGACAACTAAGCGTTCTGCAATAAGTTTGTTAAGAAATAAAATTAGATGAAATGTTTTCGTGGAAATAGTCGTTCAATTTTTAAAAGAGTTAGACCGAGATAAATCTGCAATGATTCTGATAGCACACGCAGTGCAAGTGTTATTTTAAACATAAAACTTCGGACGTAATTAACACTTATACTGCGTATGCTATCAAAATCGTTGCAGTTATCTTGGTCTAACTTTATACGTTGACGAGAAGACAAAGTGCATTAATTGTAGTGTGCGCACTGCACAGTTATCTCAAGTGGTCGAGAACCTTTGTATATGTTGACCCACTCGTAAGTCTGACCGCTTCCTCCTACAGCGGGAACTGAGGGGACGCGAATAGACTAGCCACCACAGACCACTTCCTGGGTGAACTTAGACGACTTCACATCACACAAACATCTATTTATTTCTTTCTTTAAAATTATCCAAAATTATAACATTCATAATACACTTAAATAGAACTTATTAACTAATGTAAATATACAAATATGTTGTTTTTTTTAAAGTAAGTAAACAATGTTTACTTAACATTAAATATAAAACTATAAATTGGCGTTAAAGTTATATATATCTTGGTCCGACTCTAGCGTCCACGACTACGACCTATTTTAGTCACGGGAATTACAAATAACAAAAAAAAGTAACTAAAAAAAAAGCTATTATGAAAAAAAAAGCTATGATGTAAAAGTAGCTATTATGAGGGTTTTATATGCGTATTGGGGCCAGCGTGGGGACTAATGGTAACATTCCATTTCAACCGCAGCTGCACTACCGGTACTGAACGCGTCGCTGTCATTGTCAATTTCCATAGTAAAATGAACAGTATTGCAGCTGTCGTTGGAAATGGACTGTCACCTTAAAGTTCAAACCCTCTCGTGCTTGAAAGGAGGTTTGTGCCCAGCAGTACGACGTATATAGGCTATTTTTTTATCTGCCTATTAGATGATAACATCCCTGTTTTCAATGTTTTAATGTCCACTGTTAGGTTTCCTGGTTCATGTGTTTGTTTTAGCATACATTTGGTATTGCTGCGTCAAACACATAATTATTAATAAATAAAATGTAGGATTCAAATATACGATTAATTCGTATCGTAATCTGTGGGTGGTAGTCTAAGCCGGCCACACAGAAAGAGGTCACGACAACTTACGCCGCGGGCTCCCGCATGTAGGTAGTGTTTTGTTGCCAGATAGAGTTACACAAACATTACGTTTATTTTTATGACAAACTACTCACGTCTTCGTTTCGTTTTTAGTTTGTTTCTTAGAAAGAAACCAGAAATATACGTAAGGAAGATACGTTCCTCTTACTGCTTTACTGCATATGGGGGTACCAATTTAACCATAATTATTTTCCGTTTCTATCGTTTACTTTCGATTTTTCTGATAATGATAGGTAGGAAGCTGAGTTTTGGTTTGACATAAATAAAATCATTTTAAGCCAAACTATGCATATCATCATATCATCAGACAAAAATTCAGCTTCAAAAGAATTTAAAGAGAAGCGTTTTTACTAAATAGACGCAAAATACATGGGAACTTTGTCTGGTTAGCACAAATTTTGCAAAGCAGTTGAAAATCGGCATTATTAAATGATCTCTTACTTTCGAAAAATTATTGCATGTATTTTAATTGTTTTATGTATTTGGCATCAGGGATTGTAGTGTTTTATCCCCGTGAGACACAATGTACCTACATATTCGATGCAATATAGAACCTTACATACATGATCCAAATGAAGTATCATTTCTTTAATTTCATTGCCTTTTGGGTATTACGAGGCTAAACACTAAAAGCAACAGTTAGGTACATAACACTGACTAATGAGCATTTTTGTTACACAGTATGAGTGACAGCAATCGCTTCGGCGGCAGCTGCGTGGTCCACGGCTCAACAGAGGGCGGCGCGCTCAACGGCGGGGTTGAGGAGGAGCTCAGCCCCGTGCCGGACCCGCCTCCCGGGTTCAGCCACTCCTCGTGTCCACCTGAAGTCCACCGCACGTGCTTCTGCGTGCGATTTATAGCTGAGCATACTAGGATGCTCGAAGACTCCACTAAGGTAGGGTAAACCCTCCAGTGAATGAACACCCCCCAGTGAATGAACAAAATCACGTGTTTTGTCTAAAATAAGAAATATAGCAATTTCTTCCACTTGTCTTATTTTTTTTCTTATTAACAACTCTATTTCCTATGCGATGACAACCCATAATAAATTAATTTTCGACCAGTTAGGATGTGACTGGCGTTTGAAGTTTACGTATTTCTGGATTTGAAGTTTTGTATGGAAATATTAGATCCCAGATAAGAACAGTGTACGTTTGGAGCAACATATAAAGTGCTTATTTAATGTTTACTTGTACAAAGTGTAGTTATTTGGTTAGATTAAGAGTTGAACCTTCTATTTATGTACACTTTGTCGGCGTATTATGCCATTAAGTCTTTATTTTTTAGAGTTCCATTACTGGCTCATCAAATGTTCTGAAACCAGTAAATGAACAGTGTGTTCATTTACTGGTGTTGCGTAGATTTCGTTTTTTTTCCAAATGTATATGTAAATGCAATCGTATTGAGCTTGTTTTTTGTGATTCTGCATAGAAAACGATTCTGATTCATTTAGCCAGTATTGGAACAAACCAAATTTCTATAGTCCATTTACTAGATTTGTCATGCCTATGTATGAACAATACAAAATTTGGCTTGTTCATTTATTGGATTTCTACTAATTCTATGTATGAACAGTGTAACCACCAACAATTCAGTGACAAGTTTATTATTTTAAGCATTATTTGATGAGCATGACCCCTTTTCATCAAAATATGCACGTTGGTTCTTGTTTTAATGGTTGATTTTATTTTTTCCTTTTAATATGTAACGGGTTTCTATGTTATTGGTGTTTAACCATCATTTTATTACATTCTAATCGATTCGAAGTCAATATGGAGGGATAAAAAGATATAAACGCTATCGCTATACCTATTAAAATAGAGCCGGAAACGGTGTTTGTGATAAGATAAGATAAGATAAAAGATAAAAAATAGTTTATTCAAGTAGGCATATTACAATGCGCTTATGAACGTCAAATAAACCTTTACCGGCTCCAACCGTACACCTCTGCCCCGAGAAGATTTAAATCCCCCCTCAATTGGAGGAGGGTATCCCAATATGGGACCGGCAACAAACTCGGCGGGACACATCTTTTCAAAACATTATTACATCTTATAATTAACATGCATTACGAGTAATTAAGAAAAATACAATTTAAATTACTATAGAATTCATGCAATTATACTCAGTGAGTACATAACTTTATAGAATTTGATATAAAAAATAAACATATATGTACATGAAATCACAAATACGTAGCTCTTTCAGAAAACATATCAAATCTTACAAAAGGAAAAGAAATTAAAATCAATAAAAGAAATGAGAATACATATTATATGAATCTGACTGATTGTTATGAGATGCTTTTATACAATTTGATGTGCTTTCTTACCTGAGCTGAGTCACCTTTAACTCTACACATAATACAATATTTTTAATTGCTACTTGTCGTTATTACAGTTTCTGGTTTGGACCATGCATGTTTGTCTGTCAAGTAGTCCTCGACTCTGTAATAAGCCTTCAACATCAATGACTTTTTTAAGTAATTCTTAAGAGCTGGAAAGGGTAATCTTAAAGCATCCTCAGGTAACTTGTTATAAAAATGAATGCATTGCCCAACGAATGACTTCTGTACTTTACGAACACGAAACTTTCTGATAGCAAGCTTATTTTTATTTCTAGTATTATAGTTATGGACATCAGAATTCTTAGTGAAGGAGTCTAGATTCTTAACAACATAAATAATATATATATTGGGAACATATATGTATTGGGAAGCTACAGTTAAAATATTAATTTCTTTAAAAAGTTCTCTTAATGATTCACGCAATATGATTATATTATGCTAATTAAAAAGAGTTAAATAATGTTCATTCACTGGGTTTTTCGGTGTTCATTCACTAGTTTTTATGTTCATTCATTAGGTTTTTGGGTAGTTTTTCGTAAATTCTGGTATAACTCAAAAACTATGAAAGTAATTAAAAATCGCAGAAATTACTTTCTTATTTATTAAATGAGGATTGATTAAATTGCAGTTAATTATTCCAATTATTAATGAATCCTGAGCAATGATTTTTCAAACTTGGATAATTGCTTAAGTGTTCATTCACTGGTGGTCTTACCCTACATATTTGAGGCTCGTGCCTCATCCGCCTCCTGGATTTAGTCACTCTTCCTGTCCGCCTGAAGTCGACCGCATGTGCCTCTGCTTGTTGTTCGCATCAGATCATACTAGGATGATCAGTAAGACTCCACTATATAGGTACCAATATATTTGATGCTCACATGCTCGAACTGCCACTAACCCGTCTGGCCGAATAGAAGTCCACTGTGCGTGCTTCGCGCCGAGCACAATAATCCTTAGCTTAGTATGCACAGCTTCAGATATCGCTGATTCATAAGCAATCTAAAATCGTAAAGCTCAATCAGGAGATAAGTACTTAGTAAGGATAAAGCAAAGCATGGTGTTACGTACGTCCGTCAATATGCCAATATGGCTATTATAACTCTATTTTCTACAACATATACAGGAAATAACTTCTCTCAAGAATGGTATGTTGACCGAAACTTATTTGTACAGGTAAAAGAAGACTGGAAGTACGTAGCCATGGTGCTAGACAGACTATTCCTGTGGATCTTCACGCTCGCCGTGCTGGTGGGCACGGCCGGCATCATCCTGCAAGCCCCCACGCTGTACGACGACCGAGTGCCCATCGACAAGGCCTTCAACCAGATCGCCACCTCCACACTGGTGCGGTGTCCGCCGCCGGCGTAAATCTTATTTAATAATGACGGTGGCTGATCTCGCTGTGGGTGGTGGAATTTACTAATGCCTCGGAAAAAAGGCAAGCAAATTCATTAGTTCGCTGGCAGCGTAGATTGTATTCATTTGTTTTTACTGAGTCGACGCTATCATCGTGACCGTTTACCAAAATTGTTCGTAGGACCTTTGGCTAAGGGCCTCAATAAACCTTTTAAACATTTCTTCAGGGCTTTACAGAGATATAGATGCTGATTTCGATTATTTTGAATTTTTTGGAAACTCGAAGCATTATGATGCTGTGTTAAAACTATAAGTAGTTATTAACTATATAATTAGGCTATATCGATAGTAGAAGCGCCGTTCTGTTGTTGAATTTTTGTAAGACAGGCACAGGCTACAAGCATGAGAAATATATGTATTCACTTAAATCGACAACAAACTTTTCGATTGCTAAAAACTGTGCCTAAAATCTAAAGTAAACCCAGTAAATGTACAACATCGATCGCCGGTCAATTTTAAATGGGATACTCTCTAATAACATTTTTGCTAAATTGGTTGGTTCAGAGGCTCATAACTAAGCTCGGGGGCTTCAAATTAATCACAGCGAGATTGGCGGCCGTCGCTCAAGACCTAACGCACACCCGTCCCTCCCGCCACGTGTTCTATTCCACGACTCGTATACATATGTCATATGTGTATGTATTAGATTAATTAAGGACCTCTCGTATCTCTTAAGCTCTGCACTATATGTCTATTATCTTTATTTCCTTTTTTTATTACTGAACCTATAGTTACGGACTCCTGGCTTGGCCGTCGCGGTCTTGTTTTGCGATTCACGTGATTTCTCTAAAGTTCAATACAAAAGCATGACAATAATGTGTAGTGAATATTTTGTGCTACGACTGTATTTTATGTAATATTTTTGTGTATTAATAGTGCGATCAATTTGTATTAATATCGAAATGTTTTGGAAATGTATTAAGTGATTGTAAGTTGGAGATTTTATTACTATCAAGACCCGAAATATAAATTTCGGTTCCTCGGTGATTTCTTAAGGAAAAGACGCCATTTTGGAAAAAGTAATGTTGAAAAGAAAATCTAATATATTACGAGAAAGTGCCCAAGACCGCACAATATATACCTACCTACACATATAACACATTGAAAGTAGTGTAAGATCAGATTTTGAAGGGTGGGATGCCTCTCCAAGATTAAGTAGGTAGGTTCTTACATTTTGGAAGATGGCGGCTATTTTTCAACGCCCGGAAAAGTTATGACAATATATATTTTACGGCGCACAAAGATAGGACCTACTTACAAAACATACAAAATGTACCAAAATATTCGACCTTCATACAATATCAATCGTAGTAAAAGGAGTGATGTCAAACAAACGATAAAACAAATGAAACGGTTAGACGGTTCGTGCGTGCTCCCTGTATCAAGGGCTTTGTTATCACCCTTATTAATCTTCAGGTATTATCTGGATACATAAAGATAAATGTCTAGCTTTAGGGCGTTTATCGAATAACAACTAAATCGATAGGTTAACTTTCACGACGAACATGAAAGGGTACCTACGGAAAACGGCTTTTCGAAACCCTTAGTAGTTTTTCCACTGTTCTGTGAGTTTTTCTTACACATCTTTACGTGTTACCAGTCACGTAGATTTTCGGAGTTGTGATATTGAGTTAATTTTCGTACTAATGAATGCTTAGTACAATGAGGTAACGATGATTTTATTTGTAGCAATTTTATTGATAACTAAAGTAATAAACTTAAGTAATAAAAACGAAACACCACCAAATAAATATTGTCTGTGTTCAATAAAATCGTGTAGCGATAGCACCCGACTAGCCAGTACAGTCGCCGGCAATAATATGTTACACAACGAAGACCGCAAAAATATCTGACACGAATTTATTTGTAGAGCCATAAGAGCGTGTCACATATTTTTGCGGCCTTCAAAGAGTAACATATTATTGCAGGTGACTGTACATTAATACACTTAGACACGCTTCATCTCAACGTATACGTATTCTCCTATTCGCACCTCGCTTATTCTGGTAAGATTGTATTAAGACCGTTTGTTTTGTACCATACATTCCTAATTGTTAGCAAATAAGTAGACATCGAATCAAAATAGACTAGGAAAACTAAGCAATTATCATAAGTATAATTATACCTACTTCTATCTTGATGAATGATTAATTCTACTATCGAATAGCTATATTCTTCAAACTTCTAAGCAATTTCTTACATTTGTCGTAGAATAGAACATGTACATAAAACGTAAAGATATCGATTTTATTATTTATAAGAAAAATGTAGTATTTGATCAATATGCCGCCATGTACTAAAGAAAGGTATGAGATTATATTTGAATTTTATTTATATATATATCAGTCAAGTATTTACATTGAAAATGTTATGATTATACAATAAAATGCAGAACCACAACAAGTAATAACGATGTATTTATTTCAAAAAATATTGTACATAGATACATATCCTCAAGGAGCGGACGTGCTTCCTTGAGACGCACCAATGCCCATTTAGCATGTAAACAATTATCCTTATGATAATAAGTACAATACTTAACAATTTACGTTAAGCGGTTGCTCAATTCAAAAACCAACAATGGCTGAATGTAAACTTAGAAATACTTTCTTCTATAAACCTCCAGCCGCTCTATAAACGTTCATCCCAATTTAATGAAAATCATTATTTATATTTTTACAGTTAATTTACTCGTCTTGAATCAACCATGTAGTTTTAGTAGAAAGATACATATTTTTGCCACCAGAATAAAATACATACCTACCTGTGTCCACAAAATCTTCACAAAAGACTACCCCTCCCTAAATATTTCTTCATGTAGGTAGCTTTCTGCCAAAAACTCTACATCTTTAAGGTTCACTAACTTTATCTATACGGTGTAACATGAGGAAACCGAATAATTTTAACAGCGTATTCCTGATCATATTTAGAGACGAAAATTTTCTATAAACTTTTTTGAAATTCGCCTAGTTTCAGAGATAATATAAAAAAAAACAAGTTTTATTATTGTTACATAGTGTAAAAGGCCTTTTTGATGGTGACGTTGCTGTTATGGGACGTAGTCTAAATATCCTTATTGATAGATGTCAAAAAGTGACAAGTAACACTTTGAAAAAAGTAGGTTTTAGGAAAGAAAAATGTTAAAATCAATTTTAAGTGACAAGTTTACCGATAACATTTATTTTTTATGTACAAATACATTCAAAAAATTAAAAAAAAATACAAAACAAAAAAAATGTTTTTTTGGCGAAATTGACCTAAACTCATATTACATTTTTTCCTTCTTTTGACCTCAGAAATGCGTGGTTAAAATTATTCAGTTTCCTCGTGTTACACCGTGTATAATCCCATTAAAGAACTAGTTTATTTTATTTTTTTATTTTCTTTTCTTATTTATTTATTAGCTTCGTAATGGTCATTTTATTTACTTATATGACATTATCCAATTATATTTCAAGCTTATATACGACAAAATAGTTAGGTAAAGTAAGCCACGCCTTACAATTCTTGAAATAGTAAACTGTGCCAGAATTCTATTGAAGAAATCAAGTTTGGATATATTTTAACAAGTATGGTGCCAAATGTATGGGAGAGGAATTGAAAATAAGTCATAATTTTTAATACGAACAGAAACTAAAATGACAATTTTAAAATATATTTGTACAAAATTAAAAAAAATCACATAAAATTGCTAATTATATAACGCTTTTCGTGTTAAGTATAAAACGGAAAATAATTATTATGTGAACACTGGACATGGGAGCACTTAAGTGCAGTCGATTTATAATTAAATATGGATGTGAATATCTATTACTACAAGCAATATGTTGAATAGGGTGTACCCTCTATAGACCTACACATTTTTGATCGAATGAGACGTTTATTTGTATCACAATAATGACTTTTACAAAATCGAAAAAAGTTCGTAAAAAGCATTAGATCAACTGAGATGGTTAATGAAAATCTCATTAGGTCAAGTGATCATCTGTCAGAGGGATTAAATAGCTGAAGATATAAGGTAAAGGTGCAGCGTAGTGACCCTCTTAACGAACAGAGTAAGATTAACCAAATAGAAACTACTAAAGTAAGCACGTTGACTGCTCGCGGTAGAGTAGCGCAGCTCAATTGTAGAATAATAAGTTTGTAATTACGTATTTATATTGTTAATAAAATCGTTATAATATAGAAACACGGCGTTTGCTTTGTAGATTGACTTTCCTCTTCGATTAGCACAGGTGTGTACACAAAACTCAATTACCGAGGGGTCTGGGGGCGGACCGATATAACTATAGATGGTATTACATCTTACTGAGATTACCTGGTAAAGTAAGGCGCAATTCCAGATTGTTTTAGACAGTTCATGACATGGCTTCGTGTATACAAAATTTCTCCTAGTGTTCTTATTATTATAAAGTCCCTTTTAACCTTTTGATGACTACATGACAAGAAGACAAAGTTTAACAATTGAACAATGACATTTACAGTACATATTATGGCCCTATTTTCCCGCACTAGTGTGTAAAACAACACTTTTCGTGCGATATCAAAAGTTTAAAGGGCCATATATACTGTAAAACGTTGTACGATACACGTGCGAATAGGTAATTCGCAACTCGTGTCGATTTAAAACCTCCCTTCGGTCGTGTTTTAATTTATTCTGTCGTTCGTACTCGTTTCGAATTTCCTCTTTTCCGCACTTGTATCGTAAATAACTATTTTATTGAAATAGTCTCGTGTTCGCTATATCACAAACTTTCATTACGAAAATAAATTTAATCTTAATTTAAAATAAATAAAATATAGTTGTGTATGTCAACGACGAATGTGTGTGTACGAAAAGGAGATGGCGGGACGACTTGGACGCATTCTACCCCAAATGGTGGGAAAATGCCGATGGCAGGGTCGAGTGGAAAAAACGAGGGAAGGCCTTTGCCCAGCAGTGGGACACGAAATTAATAGGCTTGGAAAAAAAGAAGAAAAAAAAGTTGTGTATGTCAAGTGTAATTATTTCGTAATAATAATTCGTAACGTAAAAATAAATAAGCATTACATACCCAAGTAAATAAGAAACAATAAACTAGACTTAACTTAAAGGCGGTATCACATTTACAGTTCAATTTGATAGCATTAACTACATAATGTCATTTCTCTTTTAGCCCTTAAAATCTTTTAGCAGGTCAGGGTCATCGAAAAGATTCCGCGCATCCTTGCTTGACTCCATTTGGGCTATACTGTTCATGACTGCAATATTCAGAGCGTCTTCTTGTATTATTCTCTGCGCACTTTCAAGCGCTTTCTGGTCCTCTATACTATCAATATCTGGCACCACATCAAATAGCGAACCGTACTGAGCTGCCAACTCCTCAACAGTTAACGGTCTTTCAGTAGTGGTAGTTGTGGTTCGTTTTGGTTTTCTTCTTTTACGTTTAGGTTTAACTGTGGTAACTTCTTTTGGTTTTTCAGTTTGGTCATCTCTATTGTCAATTTTATCTGCCTTTTTAGTTTGGTAATTATTTTTGTCTTTTTCATTTGTTTCTTTAGTTTGGTCATCCCTTACGTCTATTTTCTCAGCATCTCTCTGTGTAACTACTTTAAGTTCGGGTTTCTTAGTTGTGTCATCAGGCGGTAAAGTAGATCTATTTTCATCAAATACTCTTTTGGCATATTCGCGAAAATCTTTTGGATAATTCTTAAGGTCTGTCCAGATGTCACTGTCCCCACCTCTAGTTTGCTTGCTAAGTTTGCGCATAATTTCATGTATTTTGTTATCGTCTGCGGCTGAGCGATCTTCCTCATTCGCATCGAGGATACTTAAGATCTGGTCCAGAACACGGCTGATTTTCTTAGCCTCGTCTGTATTCCTATGTTTATGTTCTATTTCGTGCAACAATTTAATGTCGTTCCAAATGCTTTCAACAGACGGTTCTGACGTCTGCAGTTCAATCGCTTTAAACTTTTCTTTCACTTCTGCCGAGAGTTCTTCAAGTTGTTTCTTTAGCAGTTCACTTATTTCAGTTAATCGTTCGGTTTCGTTTATGAGAGCCAATTTAACAGTTTCTAGTTGAGCGTGAGTGTCTTCTTTTTTTAAGATATCGCATAGAATTTGGTCTACGTTTAATATTGAGGAGTCGATTTGTCTATTTTCCATCTCCGTAAGAGGGATTTCGAGGAGGCGTATCTCTGGGGCAGACGGTGGAGGTGGGTCGGTGGCTACCACGACTGGTGGAGGTGGGTCGGTGGCTACCACGACTGGTGGAGGTGGATCGGTGGCTACCACGACTGGTGGTGGTGGCGGCTGCTCCACCGCCTCAGTACCTCTGCACCGTGTATCGTAATCCGAAGGATCTCTAAACACACCTAAAGCCAGCACCTGCTCAACTGCCATGAGAGTGCAGTCGATGGTTTCCCTGACGTCGTATATGACGTCATTCAGAAGTTTCCCGAAGCTACTCTCCACCGAGGATACCGCGCCACGCATTTCGTCGAAGAATGACGCAGATGTCTGAAATAATTATCAGAGTTAATACGTAATTCGTAAGTAATAAACACGACACATTTCGTAATTAAACATTATGTTGCACTATGTAAAAACAACAAGTAGAATCATTAAAAACTTTAACTAATTTCAAGTCAAGAGCGATTATCATCTATGATCAGTACCTATTTAAGTAGTGATTTGAGGGCACGTAACAACAAATAACAAAACTGCACGAGGCCATGCGCATGGCGGGGAACAGAACCCTATGGAGGAACCTGGTCTTCAACAGAAGGATATGATGTCACGATCCTCAGTATTGAGGGACCGACTGAAGAAATAGAACAATAAGCGGCCTTATTGCAGTAAGAGGATGGAGGAAATAAAAAGCATATTTTAATAATTTTCATCACACTTGCGAAGCGATACGGACAGTAAATCCTAAATTTCGACATAAGGTTGTATTGTACAGTCGCCATCAGATATATCGGAGCGGCCAAGGTGTTCACAATATCTGAACACGCACTCTAACGCCATGACAATAAAGGCGTGCTCAGATATTAATGAGCACCTTGGCCGCTCAGATATATCTGATGGCGACTGTACGTCCGAAATTTTATTTTTTTCCTCAGAAGTGTGATGAAAAACAAGGCGCGTTACAGGAATTACGAATTCGTGTTTTAAGCTTTCGCCTTCGGCTTCGGGATTCAATTCACACTGGTTCGTAAATTCAAATATGACAAATAAAAATAAATGTCCCGACCATGGATTGAACCCAGGACCTACTTCATTGGCAACGTCTAGGTTGCAGTGTCTTACTTTTGGTTTGATATACTGAAGTAAAACTAGGTACTTTGTATTCTACTCCCATTTGAAAAATATTAGAAAAACCTTACCTGCAACACTAATCCCCACAAGATGATCGCAAGCACCTTCATATTTCATGAATATCCGTTTATAAATACGAGGCGTACGCGCGGCGCGAAGGTTCTTACACGCCGTACTTACGTTTCTTTAGTAGTCATTTAAGTACCTATTTTCCCAAACAAGACACGCGTCACGGAACAGCTGTATCAATATTTGCTGCAGCGTATATTAGCCATATTAATTAATAAGATTTTGCGCGCTGAAATAACCTAGTTTTTTGTAGGTCGACGTTTCTTTGGAGTAAGACGGTTTATTTCAGTGAATAAAGGAGTATTATTTAATAGTATTATTATTAAAATAATACTATTTTGGATACGAAAACAGGAGAGTATACCTAAATAAGATAACTGTGAAAAACTTTAGCTTTACGCTTGTGTGTTAAATCGTCTGTTTTTAATTTAAAGAAAATCAGTATAAACGTTCTGAATTAAAGAGTATCTCTTCAGAACCCGCTAAAACAAATACCTATAGATAAAGTCAGCAGCAAAAGTTGCTCTTATTCCCTTAACATTAAAGTCACGTCAAGATTATTTTGAATACCTGGCCCGCTTAGCAACTTCTGCTGCTGGCTGTACTCGGTAAATATCCCCGTTTTCAATAACACCTACTTATAGTACTTATTCTTTAAAAACATTGTACATAATAAATTACAATTTTAACAGTTGGAATAAAGAATGAAAACAACATTTTAAATGGGAGTTATTTTTTTATTCAAATGTTTGCTTACATGTAAAATAATTTATCACA
This sequence comes from Cydia fagiglandana, assembly GCF_963556715.1. Classification (NCBI taxonomy): domain Eukaryota; kingdom Metazoa; phylum Arthropoda; class Insecta; order Lepidoptera; family Tortricidae; genus Cydia; species Cydia fagiglandana. The sequence goes on along the minus strand of NC_085936.1, from coordinate 18,913,277 downwards.
AACTAGGTATATAAGTGCCAAAGATAAAGTGGCTCGATATTTCTCATTAAAATTTACTTAGGTTCAACTACAATGTAAACATTTACAAAATAAATTATTGTCAGTTGATTTGTACACTACATAAACTGACAAATTCCCATAGCCCTCGCTACACATTCACCCACATTTAGGGTCCCCCCACATCTAGCGTCTTTCGAGCGTCGGCGTCTAAAATTCTATGGCCGCTGCTCGACGCACCGTCGACGCAACTGCGCAGCGACGTCATTTTACATAGCGCTGACCAGACGCCGACAGACGCCGACGCTCGAAAGACGCTAGATGTGGGGGGGCCCTTACTTTTCAAGTTTTTACGCTCTTATATTATATTTTTATATAATTAATTTGTTGAAAATGGTTTAACTCCTGTATTAATAGCAACTGTAGGCAAAATACATTTAAAGTTAAGTCCTGTGCATACCGGATGCGTGTGCGTAAACATGCACGTGCGCGTTGTAATATACAGAACCTTATGATAGACGGCACACCGCTTGCGTGACGTGTGCGCACGATTTCAACATTTTATCGCACGCGCACGTGCACGTCTAAGCACGCGCAGCCGGTGTGATCTGGCCTTTAAGGTGAACCCTGTCGTGATAGCATATACCGCCTGAAGAAGGGCTCCCAATAAGTCAAAATCAATCCAAGCTGTCGCAATGCTTCTTCAGGTATTTAAATAAAAGTAAATTTGTAAATTTTCGGGTAGTTATAACATTTATTGGTTAACCAACCAAACCGCCTGGATGCGCGCCGCACTGAACGACCTGACTTTAACCTACATTGTTTGATCATGTAATGTTTTCAACTGGCTCAAGGAGCCATTTGAGGGTAGATTTTGTTTACCTACTTTTATTTAAATACCTAAAGGTACAGACTATAGGGAACGCAACGTGACTAAAGCTAAAGAGTAAAGACACAATATTCAGAGACTGGGTAGATGGAGTTAATTGATAAGTCGTAAGCCTTATTACAAACACATAAGGTTCACCGGTGGTCAGTTAATCCTTTGATCGCCAATGACGTCAACTACAGCCCAATTTCAACCTTCGTGCATTCAGACAAGGTTTAATGTCTGATTTAAATTATGATATTTATTACTAATTAAAGGATAGCTTGAATCAACTTATCATTCGATAGGTATCAGTGGCGGCGCGTCAAATAAAAGCCGATTCCCACCGGTTTGCCTGTTTTTGGCCATTTGAGCAGAGTTGTAAAGGAAATATGTATGCCCAATTAGCCGTGGCTTGCCTATGGATATGTTTGACGCGCCGCCACTGATAGGTATCTGGATGCCACAGAGCCACAACCGGCTTCAGATGTGTTACAAACTGCACTAATTGTTTTTTAGGTATTTAAAGGTAGGTAGGTTTAGATATATGACAGTCAGGTGGTTTTTATTAAAAAATAAAAAATTAACCGACTATAGTTCCAACAAAAGATATGTCATACACCTAAAGCATTCAATGTTTGTTATGGAAAAAGTTACAAATATGGTATACGTACATATTATCAATATTGGTGAGTATATGCCTTTTTGGTAGATTAGATATGATAAGTTATTGTGACATGACATGATATATAGACGAGTTTTAAAACTAGCATAATTGTAGTTTTTAATACGGTATTCAATTTAAAAAGCCCAATTTGAATGAAATGCAGAGATTCCTTGTCAATAAACTTTACACCTTAACCTTACACGACTTACAAATTGGCACTTTTTGAGCAAACATCACTCATCCTTAGTATCTAACATGCGTACCTAAATAACTTGCTTAAATCACAGACCTACCACACTACGCACCTTTTACAGAAAAAAAAAACATTTTTACCAAAGGTAGCATTATTTCATTTGTTACTTTATGCCATGGAAATAAAGTATAAAATTGTATACACTGCTCAGAGTAAACAACTTTACGTAAAATGAGAATACGTTATAAAAGATGAATACAACATTATATGATTCCCATCTGTACATAAGTGTGGTAAGATAGTAGTACAGTCGCCATCAGATATATGGGAGCGGCCGTGGTGTTCAAAAATATATCAACACGCACTCTAACGCCTTGACAATAGAGGCGTGTTCAGATATTTGTGAGCACCTTGGCCGCTCCGATATATCTGATGGCGACTATACAACTGTACTCTTAATTTTTACTCCGTTAAATTCATCTAATTTTTTCGTTAGCTTATTAAAAACAGTTCATAACAGAGTAAAGCTTGAATTATTTAGAATATATTCACAATAGATACACGTATAGGGCTTACAAGATATGTGTTATAAATTACATTTACATGATATCGATTTTCATAAGACAAAGTTAACTTTAGGATAAAATAAAAATAAATCTTGATTTTTTAATTATATAAATTTTTAAATATGATATATTATAAAATATTAAACTGTAAAATGATTAAAAACAAAGTAAAAACACATGTGGAATGTAACAAGTGCATCCACGGTGAGAATATTACAGCTTACTTTTAAATCTTATAATACTATAGGATATCACTAGGGTTATTGCTTTTCAAGAAGCGTCACACGTTACGTGAAGCAGCAATAATATTATTACACGATTACTTTTAGTTTGCGACTTACAGATAGTTTGAATGCTACCTAAGGTCAATGTGGCAAAAACCGTCTATAGAGGAAGACCGTCTACAGGCTCTTTGCGACGCTTTTAACTCTTGTACATAATTATACTCCACAGAAGGTCGATAGAGCATGAGTAAGCTTAGGTATACAAATATGAGAGTTCAGGCTCCAATTTCACCACGGCTACAATTGTCAGTGACATATTTCGAGAGTTGGACTGCGTTATGGAATAACGAACTAAGTTGTTCGTTATTCCATAACGCAGTCCAATTGTCAAGCGACAGGTGACATATTACAATTTTATAAAATATTTTCTATACAAATACAAACATGACAGGCAGTTTGCTACAATTGTATGTATTACAATTATGTTGTGAAATAAGATTTTTTTTTTCTAGTCGACATATTTGTAGAATTGTCGGTGAATCTTGACAGGAAATGAGGTATATATCGGAATTTCGTTACAATTGTAGTGTTTCTTGTGACAATTGTCATAAACTTAGCAAGAGAAATATCTGTTTTTTTCCGATATAATAAAGTTTTTTTTAATAATTCAATGATGGTGGCAAACAGGAATACGGCCCGCCCGATGGTAAGCGGTAACCGTAGCCCATTGATGCCTGTGACGTCAGCAACAGTGATGTTTTACAATTGTCGCACCTGTCACCCTGGTGAAATTGGGGCCTGGCCGTATGACGGTCTTTCTAACAATAAATTTGATATGACGGTTTTTTATTTTAATTAAATGTTTTGTTAAAGCAAAATTTGTATTTCCTAAAATATGCATGCACCTCTTTACTTAATATTTCGCTGACGAAAGTGTTGCAGCCATTATTTACGCATTTAACATGCAAAATGTGTGTTGTTAATATGTTAATAAAAATCACACATACCAAATTTTGGTTCTAGAATAGACTTTATGATTATCATATTAAGGTAGAAAATGAAATTAAAAACTTGTGTCTATCCCAAACCATAAGTAATCGTCGTATAAAATAAATATACGTTTCATACAATTACAATAGTTCATTCATATTATAATATTTATATGTTAATAACATTTTGCATATTGAAACACGTGACGTAATAGTGACGTTTATTAACGGAAATTTTCGTATTACTGTTGCTTGAATAACGTTAATAGTATTTATATTGATATTGAGCAACAGTACTATTTGAACTACTGGCCTTGTACGAAACTTTACTTGGCCACTTTTAAATACACTACGTACGTACCATAGTCGTATGTTTTATATTATTTTGATTTAACATGGTGACATGATAAAATATCATTTAATACAACCACCATTTTTTTTTAGATTTAGCTACCTATATAAAATTTTGTTTTTCGTACCTTTCCAACTTGTTTTAGACGATACAAATGCTTTCTGTAGAACCTAAATAATAGGTTATATTTATTCATTTGTATATAAGTAGGTATATAGAACAAAAACTTGATTAGGCGGTACCAATAGAATGAATTAAACGAGTTAAAGTTTTCTTAAGCTACAATGAAAATGGTAGTGTAAATATCAATGCATAATCTTTATAATTAAAGCGATGGGCAGTTTTTATCTACTTAAAAGTAATGATATCAAATAAACACATTCCTTAGTAAATATAAAATGATTTTCTTTTTTAAAAAACACGGTAAAACATATTACTTATGTTAAACATTTGAAATGCCGATAAATGATATTTCATAAAATGTGAAATATTTTGATTTTATATTTCGATGGTAAATACATTCTCTGATTTCGGTGTAATAACGAATTTACGTAAATAATAAAGTTCCGCCCCAACCCTTATCCTAACACTTACGTTATATTATTTCTTTAACGCGGTAGATTTAATAAATTTATGAATTCATTTAAAAACAGGAGATCACTCACGTTATACAGTTCTTCACTGACATCGTGACACGGGAAACGGGTGAGATATCTAACTATCCGCGTTACGTATTATTTCGCATAACCGTGCTCGACATTTCCGATATCTCGCAATAATGCGTCGGACATATACACGGCTACGCGGCGGTCCCCCGGCAAACTCATTCACCCATAACGGAGTCGAACAGTCTCACCCACTCATCGCGTCACGGCGACTCGACATCCTCGATGACGGTTTCGCGCGGCGGCGGCACCGGCGGCGTCGGCGCGAGGGGCGCCGCGCTCGCGGCCGCGGCGCGCGAGGGGGCTGCGGGGGCCCCGTCCCTCACGGGCGCCGCGGCCGGCGCGGGGCTCGCGGGGGCCGCGGGGGCCGCGGGGGCCGCGGGGGCCGCGGGGGCCGCGGGGGCCGCGGGGGCCGCGGGGGCCGCGGGGGCCGCGGGGGCCGCGGGGGCCGCGGGGGCCGCGGGGGCCGCGGGGGCGCGCGCCACGGGGGACACGTGGGCGACGTTGAGTTTCGGTAGCGGCGGGATGGGCGGGACGGATACCTCGCTCGGAGTGGCGCTGGACGTGGCCGAGGGGGAAGGAGTGAAGCCGTTGGCCATCCGCTGGTAGTGCGGCTTCCATTTGTTGGCCGGTGGCGTGTAGTTTAGGTGGTCGTATTCCATTTCTGAAAGAGAGTGGATTATAAAATAATAGCTAGTAAATTTCACTATAAATGGCCATAAAAAAATACAATAAGTACATATTTACTCATAAGTTGTATAACGAAACGGAATAATTGACAATTCGGTACACCAAATTTTGTAAACTTAACACTTCAAAGTTGTCTTTTTGAGTCAGGTCAGGATCCTAACTCACGGCTGACTTGAAGTACGATTGACTTTAAACATAGTAGACCCTTTTAATAGTACATTATTGTCGAGGCTCGGAAGTAGCTACTTGCAGGCTGAGGATTCGTTTTAAACGGACGACCTTGGGAGTCCGTTTAATTGAATCCGAAGCCAGCAAGTAGCCTTCTAGCCGAGTCATATATAGTGCTTTTCTCAAAAATGGTGCAAGAAATATAAATATCATAGAAATAATTTACAAAAGCAACATTCTTACGTATACATTTTCACAGAAAAAAGCCCTTGCCGCCTTTTTATTTTTTTAATAAAAAAATAGAAGTGTATTTTCTGCCGAAAATACGCCAACGTATTTGAGACAGCTAAATAGTCGCGGTACTAATCATCTGTTTGGCTGTTTAATGGGCCTGTGCCTTCATTTGATATGGCCATTTCAACTTTTAAAAAGTTTGGAACTCGACAAATAATGGAATTTGTATGCAACATTGCAGTCCCAAAATCGAGACTGCAATGTTTATAACTTTTTAATTTTTGACTGACCATAAACTACGCGCTTCGCGACCTATTTTTTAGACGGTAAAGTCGACTTTGCCGTCCATTTTTGAGAAAAATTGTATACAGTGCATCTAATTTAGACTCGAAAAGGATCAGCCACAAACACCAACGCTACAAAATGTATGACAAAAACACAAAAGCATACTACCTGTCCTGAAGGTTCGAGTTTTTACCAACTCTAGTTCCCTCTTCTAATTTGTTCGTCTCGAAAATCGTGTAAAAAAATAATAATAAACAAATCTTACCGTAGCCCTCTTTGTGTTTGATCTCATCGTACACGTGGTCCAGCTTATTGTCATCGATACAGTGGTACAGGTTCGGATTGGTCAGGTCCGCGTCCTTATTCTTGAGGCACGACAGCGGGTCATACGCTGTGGAACAAAAAATCAAGTTATTAGTTATTTTGATGCATAAAAAACAGTGTGACAGTTGTAATTTTTTTTTATTGATTAGTCAGTCCTAAGTATGCTAGGTAGCGCTAGTTACCAACACTTTTTGTATGATTTCCGCTCAGGCGATGTCTTATTAAGTTCTAATAAATCGTTAACGTCAGCTGCTGCTCCGTTGGTACATCGAGCAGGAGCCTAAAGGCTTCGTCACACAGGCGCGTTTTCCGGGCGGAGCGTGAGCGGGGCGCGCCGCAATTATACATATCCGCCCGGAAAACGCGCTTGTGTGACGGAACCTTAATATGTTAAAAAATAGTTTGATATATTCTCTCTATACATTTTCTTTGAGATATAATGTGTATAATATAATATGTAGTGTTGTATTTGGTTTTATTTTGATAAATTATGAGAACGCATGAATTTAATATGATTTATTATTACTTTAATTTTATTGATTAATTGTATATTTTTATACCGGGTGTGGCCTGTAATACGAGCAAAAAATTAAACCATACGCTGTACTCTTGATATTGACCAACATTTGTTCAGCGACTTTTAAAAATTACTTGTGGTTTGATTTTTAATACACTTTAAAGTTTATTCTAAGACGCAATGTATTGCGAATTATGTTATGTTTAAGGCGTGACAAGCAACGTCAATCACAATGATAATGGCGTGGCGATGGCGTCCATTGAAGATAATATTTATTTTATATGAAAAATAGGGAGTCTAAATACTTCATAATTTTTAAAAGTTGTTGAACAAAAGTGTCACCGTTTGAGGAGTACAATCTATGTTTTAATTATTTGCTCATGTTACAGGCCACACCCGGTATAACAAAGGCCTAACTTTGTATCACATTTAAAACAATAAATTACTATAAGGCCCTCAGCAGGTGTCAGTAAAACAATGATCCTTACAAATATAGTTGTACACGTGAACTTCTCCGATCATAATTGATCTTTTATACCATTATACCAAGGTAATATAAATTGTTATTCTGTTCAGTTTGCGTATGCAAATTACCCGTCTGTCTACATACATCAACGAGACACTGCGTTGTAATTTCTGTGACTAATTAAATTTAAACAACTACTTATTGAATCGATACATATTTTGCATACTAAGAGCAACACTTTTAATAGACCATCGTTAATACTTATGCGTTCGGAATAAGGTTTACGAATCGACGGTTAAAAGTGGGGAAGATTATATTTATATGTCTATTGACGTCACCATATTCATAAGAATCATAAGGCACAATGGCCTTACATGCGGGTCTAAATATAGTACATTTATATGAATAATAATCGTGATAAGTAGTAATAGTATATTGTCAGACATAGAAGTTTTTGGGGCAAAAGAAAGTGATTGACAAAATGAAATATCGACATGTCTGTCATCAACTCATCATGTTACCTTACCGTTATACTTGGATATTTATTACATTTTATAAGAAGATAGCTACCGCGAGATACATAACACGTTCTTTTGATATATAGTAGACGGGGTTGTCGAGTATTAGAGTCAGTACTTACGATCTGTAGACCCAGTGGGTCGATTCCGTAGCTTCTCCATAGTGGTGTTGCTGAGCTTGCTAAGGTTGTTGTGGATGTGGTTGGCGTTGTTCAAGAGCGTAGTCTCATCGCTGCGAGTCGAGCCTTGGTAGTAGTAGACGAGGTTATCGAAATGTAAAGTACTTACGATCAGTAGACCCAGTGGGTCTGTTCCGTAGTTTCTCCATAGTGGTGTTGCTGAGCTTGCTGAGGTTGTTGTGGATGTGGTTGGCGTTGTTCAAGAGCGTAGTCTCATCGCTGCGAGTCGAGCCTTGGTACGAGTAGACAGGATTATCGAAGTGTTGCTCTGCAAAACAGATTTACCCCATAAAATTATGTTTAGGCATGTGATGGACGCTGTTGTCCACATTGGTAAAGATATGATGGCGCAAAAATCGGTATTTAACAACTCCCAATGGAAAAAGACAGACGCTTTGTATAGCATTATCCATAATGTATCATTCGCCCGCTGCTAGTTTATCTAAGGCAACAAGGACACTTGCTGCTATATTTTTAGTATAAAACTTATGTACCATTTACTATTTCAGTGTTGCTCACTGTAATCGTGACGATTACGAAAATTGAAATCCTAAATTATGTTTTAGTCTCATTAGGCAAATGCGTATTTATATCAATTGGATGGTTATGCTAACGGGAATCGGGAGAATACATAGAAGACAAGGGAAACTATGTGTTGTCTATGTGTATGTATAGCAAGTAGGGCGATGAGTCGATGATATGTTAATTACCAGGTTGCGTGGCGGGATCTGCGGTGTAGTGGACGTGAGCTATTTCCCGCTTGAGGTTCTTGACTCGTTTGCGGTAGTAGAACAGCATGAGGGCTGCGGCGGCCAAGCATAGTAACAGTAGGATGACCATCGTCGCTGTTAGGCCAGCGTTGCTGCCTCCTACTGGAACAAAATAAAAAACTTAAACTTTTCGAGTTTGGGCGTCTATAAAAGTGCGTCCACGTCTGGCGAACGAGCTTCAAACGATAGTTAAATATACGTGCAGTACCGATATATCCATAATCTTGCTTAGCAATCCTGCACAGCGTCTCACGTGTGCAGAGAATTATAAATATAACGTTTGTGAATTCCGCTATGTGGTCTGTCCAATTTAAAGAATAGAAAACCTTATTAACACACGCAGCCGCGCACCGGGGGGTAGACCCAAATGCCCTCGGAGTAGACCTTATTACAAAAGGCATAAGGTTAACAGTGTAGGCGATGGTACTCTGTTACAGTCTGCTCCGAGGGCATCTGGGACTGTCACCCTACCTAAGGTTTTCTTTTTCTGTACATCGGTGGACCTTATGCCTTTCGTAATAAGGTCCACCGATGTACAGTTAGGAGTGTTGCTGTTTGTAGATGATACATACCCTCGGCCTTGTCGACCACTATGGCGTCCGAGGCGTGCGTGTCGCAGCTGTCGCCGATGAAGCCGCGGCGGCACACGCAGCCGCGCACCGGGTGGCAGTCCCAGTTGCCCTCGGGACACATGCAGGGCTCCATGCAGTGGTCGCCGAAGTAGCCTTCGGGGCAAACTGTGAAAGAAAGAAGGGTTTATAAGTCCGTCTTCAAAGGTACACGAGCGAGCAAAAAACAAATGATACATACAAAACATCAGGTATTGAAACTTTACGGTAATTATAGTCTGGCAAACCTAATTTGTCAGTAAATAAGAAGAAAATTAAACTACACTTATCTATGTTCTTTGAATGTTAGTACGGCTAATCCTTTGTGTATTGTTAAGTAAACCCGCTCGTGGTAATACGAGGTTTGCATAAAAATCGTTCGTTCACTTTACCCAGGTAATTATTGAATTACAACTGCTATAGAAATTGCAACAGGATTCAAAATGAACTAATGGATAAATATTTGCTAGGTGTGTGTGGTCCGTTCAACTCGCCGGCACTCGGCGGTACGGTTACTAAGTGCCGGCGAGTCGAACGCCACAGAACCAGTCTAAAATGTGTCATCGAGATGCGTAACAAAGGCACGTTATCGGAGAGCGCACATACACTGGTTTTTTCAGCGTTGGACTAGGCCGCGCTCAGGTGCCAATTAGAATAATTATGAACCTTTTTTGCAGGTAAGTAACACGTGCGGTACTTAACAATAGAAAAAAGACTGCTCATCCTCCGTCGGGGCCTGTTAGAAATCTACAAACTATAGTAAGGTTGACTCACACTGCGTGCAGTAGGCGCCGGTGTAGCCGGGCGGGCAGCGGCAGTAGCCGTCGTTGGGGCGGCAGGCGGCGGCGGCGGCGCAGCGGCACGGCTGCGAGCAGTCGCCGCCCCACCAGCCCGCCGGGCACGCTCCTACAGTAGTCCTTATCGTAATGTAGTAAGGTTAACTCACACTGCGTGCAGTAGGCGCCGGTGTAGCCGGGCGGGCAGCGGCAGTAGCCGTCGTTGGGGCGGCAGGCGGCGGCGGCGGCGCAGCGGCACGGCTGCGAGCAGTCGCCGCCCCACCAGCCCGCCGGGCACGCTCCTACAGTAGTCCTTATCGTAATGTAGTAAGGTTGACTCACACTGCGTGCAGTAGGCGCCGGTGTAGCCGGGCGGGCAGCGGCAGTAGCCGTCGTTGGGGCGGCAGGCGGCGGCGGCGGCGCAGCGGCACGGCTGCGAGCAGTCGCCGCCCCACCAGCCCGCCGGGCACGCTCCTACAGTAGTCCTTATCGTAATGTAGTAAGGTTAACTCACACTGCGTGCAGTAGGCGCCGGTGTAGCCGGGCGGGCAGCGGCAGTAGCCGTCGTTGGGGCGGCAGGCGGCGGCGGCGGCGCAGCGGCACGGCTGCGAGCAGTCGCCGCCCCACCAGCCCGCCGGGCACGCTCCTACAGTAGTCCTTATCGTAATGTAGTAAGGTTGACTCACACTGCGTGCAGTAGGCGCCGGTGTAGCCGGGCGGGCAGCGGCAGTAGCCGTCGTTGGGGCGGCAGGCGGCGGCGGCGGCGCAGCGGCACGGCTGCGAGCAGTCGCCGCCCCACCAGCCCGCCGGGCACGCTCCTACAGTAGTCCTTATCGTAATGTAGTAAGGTTGACTCACACTGCGTGCAGTAGGCGCCGGTGTAGCCGGGCGGGCAGCGGCAGTAGCCGTCGTTGGGGCGGCAGGCGGCGGCGGCGGCGCAGCGGCACGGCTGCGAGCAGTCGCCGCCCCACCAGCCCGCCGGGCACGCTCCTACAGTAGTCCTTATCGTAATGTAGTAAGGTTGACTCACACTGCGTGCAGTAGGCGCCGGTGTAGCCGGGCGGGCAGCGGCAGTAGCCGTCGTTGGGGCGGCAGGCGGCGGCGGCGGCGCAGCGGCACGGCTGCGAGCAGTCGCCGCCCCACCAGCCCGCCGGGCACGCTCCTACAGTAGTCCTTATCGTAATGTAGTAAGGTTAACTCACACTGCGTGCAGTAGGCGCCGGTGTAGCCGGGCGGGCAGCGGCAGTAGCCGTCGTTGGGGCGGCAGGCGGCGGCGGCGGCGCAGCGGCACGGCTGCGAGCAGTCGCCGCCCCACCAGCCCGCCGGGCACGCTCCTACAGTAGTCCTTATCGTAATGTAGTAAGGTTGACTCACACTGCGTGCAGTAGGCGCCGGTGTAGCCGGGCGGGCAGCGGCAGTAGCCGTCGTTGGGGCGGCAGGCGGCGGCGGCGGCGCAGCGGCACGGCTGCGAGCAGTCGCCGCCCCACCAGCCCGCCGGGCACGCTCCTACAGTAGTCCTTATCGTAATGTAGTAAGGTTGACTCACACTGCGTGCAGTAGGCGCCGGTGTAGCCGGGCGGGCAGCGGCAGTAGCCGTCGTTGGGGCGGCAGGCGGCGGCGGCGGCGCAGCGGCACGGCTGCGAGCAGTCGCCGCCCCACCAGCCCGCCGGGCACGCTCCTACAGTAGTCCTTATCGTAATGTAGTAAGGTTGACTCACACTGCGTGCAGTAGGCGCCGGTGTAGCCGGGCGGGCAGCGGCAGTAGCCGTCGTTGGGGCGGCAGGCGGCGGCGGCGGCGCAGCGGCACGGCTGCGAGCAGTCGCCGCCCCACCAGCCCGCCGGGCACGCTCCTACAGTAGTCCTTATCGTAATGTAGTAAGGTTGACTCACACTGCGTGCAGTAGGCGCCGGTGTAGCCGGGCGGGCAGCGGCAGTAGCCGTCGTTGGGGCGGCAGGCGGCGGCGGCGGCGCAGCGGCACGGCTGCGAGCAGTCGCCGCCCCGCCAGCCCGCCGGGCACGCTCCTACAGTAGTCCTTATCGTAATGTAGTAAGGTTGACTCACACTGCGTGCAGTAGGCGCCGGTGTAGCCGGGCGGGCAGCGGCAGTAGCCGTCGTTGGGGCGGCAGGCGGCGGCGGCGGCGCAGCGGCACGGCTGCGAGCAGTCGCCGCCCCACCAGCCCGCCGGGCACGCTCCTACAGTAGTCCTTATCGTAATGTAGTAAGGTTGACTCACACTGCGTGCAGTAGGCGCCGGTGTAGCCGGGCGGGCAGCGGCAGTAGCCGTCGTTGGGGCGGCAGGCGGCGGCGGCGGCGCAGCGGCACGGCTGCGAGCAGTCGCCGCCCCACCAGCCCGCCGGGCACGCTCCTACTGTAGTCCTTATCGTAATGTAGTAAGGTTGACTCACACTGCGTGCAGTAGGCGCCGGTGTAGCCGGGCGGGCAGCGGCAGTAGCCGTCGTTGGGGCGGCAGGCGGCGGCGGCGGCGCAGCGGCACGGCTGCGAGCAGTCGCCGCCCCACCAGCCCGCCGGGCACGCTCCTACAGTAGTCCTTATCGTAATGTAGTAAGGTTGACTCACACTGCGTGCAGTAGGCGCCGGTGTAGCCGGGCGGGCAGCGGCAGTAGCCGTCGTTGGGGCGGCAGGCGGCGGCGGCGGCGCAGCGGCACGGCTGCGAGCAGTCGCCGCCCCACCAGCCCGCCGGGCACGCTCCTACAGTAGTCCTTATCGTAATGTAGTAAGGTTGACTCACAATGCGTGCAGTAGGCGCCGGTGTAGCCGGGCGGGCAGCGGCAGTAGCCGTCGTTGGGGCGGCAGGCGGCGGCGGCGGCGCAGCGGCACGGCTGCGAGCAGTCGCCGCCCCACCAGCCCGCCGGGCACGCTCCTACAGTAGTCCTTATCGTAATGTAGTAAGGTTGACTCACACTGCGTGCAGTAGGCGCCGGTGTAGCCGGGCGGGCAGCGGCAGTAGCCGTCGTTGGGGCGGCAGGCGGCGGCGGCGGCGCAGCGGCACGGCTGCGAGCAGTCGCCGCCCCACCAGCCCGCCGGGCACGCTCCTACAGTAGTCCTTATCGTAATGTAGTAAGGTTGACTCACACTGCGTGCAGTAGGCGCCGGTGTAGCCGGGCGGGCAGCGGCAGTAGCCGTCGTTGGGGCGGCAGGCGGCGGCGGCGGCGCAGCGGCACGGCTGCGAGCAGTCGCCGCCCCACCAGCCCGCCGGGCACGCTCCTACTGTAGTCCTTATCGTAATGTAGTAAGGTTGACTCACACTGCGTGCAGTAGGCGCCGGTGTAGCCGGGCGGGCAGCGGCAGTAGCCGTCGTTGGGGCGGCAGGCGGCGGCGGCGGCGCAGCGGCACGGCTGCGAGCAGTCGCCGCCCCACCAGCCCGCCGGGCACGCTCCTACAGTAGTCCTTATCGTAATGTAGTAAGGTTGACTCACAATGCGTGCAGTAGGCGCCGGTGTAGCCGGGCGGGCAGCGGCAGTAGCCGTCGTTGGGGCGGCAGGCGGCGGCGGCGCAGCGGCACGGCTGCGAGCAGTCGCCGCCCCACCAGCCCGCCGGGCACGCTCCTACAGTAGTCCTTATCGTAATGTAGTAAGGTTGACTCACACTGCGTGCAGTAGGCGCCGGTGTAGCCGGGCGGGCAGCGGCAGTAGCCGTCGTTGGGGCGGCAGGCGGCGGCGGCGGCGCAGCGGCACGGCTGCGAGCAGTCGCCGCCCCACCAGCCCGCCGGGCACGCTCCTACAGTAGTCCTTATCGTAATGTAGTAAGGTTGACTCACACTGCGTGCAGTAGGCGCCGGTGTAGCCGGGCGGGCAGCGGCAGTAGCCGTCGTTGGGGCGGCAGGCGGCGGCGGCGGCGCAGCGGCACGGCTGCGAGCAGTCGCCGCCCCACCAGCCCGCCGGGCACGCTCCTAGTGTAGTCCTTATCGTAATGTAGTAAGGTTGACTCACACTGCGTGCAGTAGGCGCCGGTGTAGCCGGGCGGGCAGCGGCAGTAGCCGTCGTTGGGGCGGCAGGCGGCGGCGGCGGCGCAGCGGCACGGCTGCGAGCAGTCGCCGCCCCACCAGCCCGCCGGGAACGCTCCTACAGTAGTCCTTATCGTAATGTAGTAAGGTTGACTCACACTGCGTGCAGTAGGCGCCGGTGTAGCCGGGCGGGCAGCGGCAGTAGCCGTCGTTGGGGCGGCAGGCGGCGGCGGCGGCGCAGCGGCACGGCTGCGAGCAGTCGCCGCCCCACCAGCCCGCCGGGCACGCTCCTACAGTAGTCCTTATCGTAATGTAGTAAGGTTGACTCACACTGCGTGCAGTAGGCGCCGGTGTAGCCGGGCGGGCAGCGGCAGTAGCCGTCGTTGGGGCGGCAGGCGGCGGCGGCGGCGCAGCGGCACGGCTGCGAGCAGTCGCCGCCCCACCAGCCCGCCGGGCACGCTCCTACAGTAGTCCTTATCGTAATGTAGTAAGGTTGACTCACACTGCGTGCAGTAGGCGCCGGTGTAGCCGGGCGGGCAGCGGCAGTAGCCGTCGTTGGGGCGGCAGGCGGCGGCGGCGGCGCAGCGGCACGGCTGCGAGCAGTCGCCGCCCCACCAGCCCGCCGGGCACGCTCCTACAGTAGTCCTTATCGTAATGTAGTAAGGTTGACTCACACTGCGTGCAGTAGGCGCCGGTGTAGCCGGGCGGGCAGCGGCAGTAGCCGTCGTTGGGGCGGCAGGCGGCGGCGGCGGCGCAGCGGCACGGCTGCGAGCAGTCGCCGCCCCACCAGCCCGCCGGGCACGCTCCTACAGTAGTCCTTATCGTAATGTAGTAAGGTTGACTCACACTGCGTGCAGTAGGCGCCGGTGTAGCCGGGCGGGCAGCGGCAGTAACCGTCGTTGGGGCGGCAGGCGGCGGCGGCGGCGCAGCGGCACGGCTGCGAGCAGTCGCCGCCCCACCAGCCCGCCGGGCACGCTCCTACAGTAGTCCTTATCGTAATGTAGTAAGGTTGACTCACACTGCGTGCAGTAGGCGCCGGTGTAGCCGGGCGGGCAGCGGCAGTAGCCGTCGTTGGGGCGGCAGGCGGCGGCGGCGGCGCAGCGGCACGGCTGCGAGCAGTCGCCGCCCCACCAGCCCGCCGGGCACGCTCCTACAGTAGTCCTTATCGTAATGTAGTAAGGTTGACTCACACTGCGTGCAGTAGGCGCCGGTGTAGCCGGGCGGGCAGCGGCAGTAGCCGTCGTTGGGGCGGCAGGCGGCGGCGGCGGCGCAGCGGCACGGCTGCGAGCAGTCGCCGCCCCACCAGCCCGCCGGGCACGCTCCTACAGTAGTCCTTATCGTAATGTAGTAAGGTTGACTCACACTGCGTGCAGTAGGCGCCGGTGTAGCCGGGCGGGCAGCGGCAGTAGCCGTCGTTGGGGCGGCAGGCGGCGGCGGCGGCGCAGCGGCACGGCTGCGAGCAGTCGCCGCCCCACCAGCCCGCCGGGCACGCTCCTACAGTAGTCCTTATCGTAATGTAGTAAGGTTGACTCACACTGCGTGCAGTAGGCGCCGGTGTAGCCGGGCGGGCAGCGGCAGTAGCCGTCGTTGGGGCGGCAGGCGGCGGCGGCGGCGCAGCGGCACGGCTGCGAGCAGTCGCCGCCCCACCAGCCCGCCGGGCACGCTCCTACAGTAGTCCTTATCGTAATGTAGTAAGGTTGACTCACACTGCGTGCAGTAGGCGCCGGTGTAGCCGGGCGGGCAGCGGCAGTAGCCGTCGTTGGGGCGGCAGGCGGCGGCGGCGGCGCAGCGGCACGGCTGCGAGCAGTCGCCGCCCCACCAGCCCGCCGGGCACGCTCCTACTGTAGTCCTTATCGTAATGTAGTAAGGTTGACTCACACTGCGTGCAGTAGGCGCCGGTGTAGCCGGGCGGGCAGCGGCAGTAGCCGTCGTTGGGGCGGCAGGCGGCGGCGGCGGCGCAGCGGCACGGCTGCGAGCAGTCGCCGCCCCACCAGCCCGCCGGGCACGCTCCTACAGTAGTCCTTATCGTAATGTAGTAAGGTTGACTCACACTGCGTGCAGTAGGCGCCGGTGTAGCCGGGCGGGCAGCGGCAGTAGCCGTCGTTGGGGCGGCAGGCGGCGGCGGCGGCGCAGCGGCACGGCTGCGAGCAGTCGCCGCCCCACCAGCCCGCCGGGCACGCTCCTACAGTAGTCCTTATCGTAATGTAGTAAGGTTGACTCACACTGCGTGCAGTAGGCGCCGGTGTAGCCGGGCGGGCAGCGGCAGTAGCCGTCGTTGGGGCGGCAGGCGGCGGCGGCGGCGCAGCGGCACGGCTGCGAGCAGTCGCCGCCCCACCAGCCCGCCGGGCACGCTCCTACAGTAGTCCTTATCGTAATGTAGTAAGGTTGACTCACACTGCGTGCAGTAGGCGCCGGTGTAGCCGGGCGGGCAGCGGCAGTAGCCGTCGTTGGGGCGGCAGGCGGCGGCGGCGGCGCAGCGGCACGGCTGCGAGCAGTCGCCGCCCCACCAGCCCGCCGGGCACGCTCCTACTGTAGTCCTTATCGTAATGTAGTAAGGTTGACTCACACTGCGTGCAGTAGGCGCCGGTGTAGCCGGGCGGGCAGCGGCAGTAGCCGTCGTTGGGGCGGCAGGCGGCGGCGGCGGCGCAGCGGCACGGCTGCGAGCAGTCGCCGCCCCACCAGCCCGCCGGGCACGCTCCTACTGTAGTCCTTATCGTAATGTAGTAAGGTTGACTCACACTGCGTGCAGTAGGCGCCGGTGTAGCCGGGCGGGCAGCGGCAGTAGCCGTCGTTGGGGCGGCAGGCGGCGGCGGCGGCGCAGCGGCACGGCTGCGAGCAGTCGCCGCCCCGCCAGCCCGCCGGGCACGCTCCTACTGTAGTCCTTATCGTAATGTAGTAAGGTTGACTCACACTGCGTGCAGTAGGCGCCGGTGTAGCCGGGCGGGCAGCGGCAGTAGCCGTCGTTGGGGCGGCAGGCGGCGGCGGCGGCGCAGCGGCACGGCTGCGAGCAGTCGCCGCCCCACCAGCCCGCCGGGCACGCCTCGTCGCACACCCGCCCGCGCCAGCCCGGCGGGCACTGGCACGCCCCTACAATGTTACACGGGTTACGTTAGACTAACATCACATTAGTAAAGTTAGGAGGTGGAGTACCTCTACCTAACTTACCGATAAACAGAAGCACTGGCTTCGTTTTTCAATTTGAAAACACACATAAAAGTTCAAAATACATTGTTTAGATAATAGGCTAGAGTTGTGTTAAGACTGTCTGGATGACAGATTTAAATACTAAGAGCGGGCAATGTCCGTTCCGTATACACACAGGTAAAAAATATAGTGATAAAAAATCTGAAATAGCGAAAATAGATTCATACTTATACAGACTATTGTTTAGTGGGTGGCTTATCCCTAAGATGCCAAGCTGTTTCTTTCAGTTCAGAAAGTACCGGACACGGATATTCGCAGGCTGCACCCGTGTAACCGCTATGACAAGTGTACACGAACATATCAGTGACATGGTGACAGTCGGCGCCGTTCTTGTAAGCTCACTTCTGTTGGTATTTGAGGCCGAAAGTGCCGAGCGGACACGGGTATTCGCAGGCGGCACCTGTGTAACCGCTGTGTCAAGTCTAGACGAACTTACCAGTGACATGGTGACAGTCGGCACCGTTCTTGCAAGCGCATTTCTCCTGACAGTTGAGGCCAAAAGTCCCGAGTGGACACGGGTATTCGCAAGCCGCACCCGTGTACCCGCTGGGACAAGCGTACACGCCTGTCACTGGGTCACATGTTGTGTTACCTAAGAAAAAGCAAATTAATCAAAAAAATAGTAATTTATTTTTAACTGACTAGTAGGCCAAGCAATAAGAAGTTATAGAGGGAAATGCTAGGAACACAATTTTTGACTCCGTAGCTTTGTTTGGACTAGTTAGGAGGTGAACATATCGAAAGTCCCCGGCCGTAGCCCCGGTGCTGGGGGGTAGAGGGGGGAAAGAAGGTCTAATTTTTCGGTATTTCACTTATATCTCGGAAACTTTGCGTCTTAGCGACATGACTACTTAGACAAACCAAAAGCTGATAAAATTTGTTACAAGTTTTATTCAGCCAAGTTTTTCGATATCTTGAATAGTTTTTGAGATATCCGCTCTTGAAAGTTTATTTAGGGCTTTCAAATTTATCTTGGTATCTACATTCGTGAAGCTCTTAGGCCGTGTTTGGTATCATTTTCGTATAAATCGGGGCTTTTTCCTTCATTTTTAGTATCACATTGACACCATTCCTAAGAAATAACATATAAACTTTAAACAAATACCTTTTTTTTTCAATTCCTCTTCACGCTTAAACCGCTCAACCGATTTAATTGAAATTTGGTATACAGATATTTCGAGACCCAAGACAGGACATAAGATACTTTTTATCTCAATAATCATCCTTTAAAGTTGTGAAATGGAGTATGGGGGGAATTCAACTTTGTCGACGAAACTGAATTCCTGAGGTTAATACTGCTTAAGGTAAGGTTTGAAGTCATGTTTGGTATCATTTTCATCTAAATCACAGATGTATACCACCCTAAATTTCATCTAAACCAGTTCAGCGGTTATTGTCTCCCCACACAAACTTCCACCCCACTTTTCACACCCTCAAAAGATGTTTTTGGTTATAAAAACTATCTTATGTCCTGTGTCGAGACTGAAACTATTTCTATACCAAATTTCAACGAAATTGGTTCATCGGTTTGAGCGTGAAGAGGGATATAAAAAAATATGTTTTTTTAAATTTTGGTTTTACTTCGAAATAGTGTCAATGTGATACCATAAATGAATTCAGCATCCCCGATTTATACGAAAATGATACCAAACATGGCCTAACAGCTTCACTGATGTAGATATCAAGATAAAATTAAAATCCCTAAATAAACTTTCAAGAGCGGGTATCTCAAAAACTATTCAAGATATCGAAAAACTTGACTGGATAAAACTTGTTACTAATTTTATCAGCTTTCGGTTTGTCTTAGTAGTCATGTCGCTAAGACGCAAAGTTTCCAAGATATCAATGAAAAACCGAAAAATTCGACCTTCTTTCCCCCCTCTACCCCCCAGCACCGGGGCTACAGGCGGGGACTTTTGATATGTTCACCTCCTAACTAGTCCAAACAAAGTTATGGAGTCAAAAATTGTGTTCCTAGCATTTCCCTCTACAACGTTTTTTGAGCATTCATTTCCTGACCTATAGGTACAATTCTGCTCATGATATTCACTTTTTACTATGTGGCTGTGTTGTTTTGGCAACAATAATGCATTACGTAACTAGTTTTTTAAATCTTTGTGGTCCTATAACGAATTATTTATAAACATGTTACCAATTGTTGCTAATACTGTATAACACGCTGTTATACAATTAGGTCATTGTTTTCGCACTAGGCAATACCGCGAAATAGGTAAAAAAGAATAGAGCGACAAACGATTTAGAAACAGTGTCTTTGCCTTAACTATAAATTTAACATATACAATAACACCAGAGAAAGGTCAAAAAAAGGTAAAAATTAACTGAATATCGTCTTGAGTTAGTAATCAAAATGTAAAAAGCAAAAAAGAACATCACACAACTACGCGTTTTAATGGACGCTACGCAGGTAAAAAATATAAAGGGACGCTACTGATAAATTAAAATAAGCGAAAATTCGTCACGTGCACGGTGCATCTACTTTTAATATTATACTTTTCACGCCACTGTTCGGAAATGTGGCAATAGATGGTCTAAAACCAAGCTGGAAAGTAGGCAATAGCTGTAGCACCTGAACTACCACTACTACAATGTTTCATTGTTATCATCATCTGTCATTGGTGACAGTTCGCTACAGCAATGAGTATAATTTAAAACATAAAAACAATAAAAGGTCTTTTTTGCGCAACTTTTTCCTTCAAAAATATAATTAGGTTATTTATAGAACCAATTTCTTGTTTAAAAAAAAAGAAATGTCAAAACCATTCACTTCATTTTTTTTAACAATTATCCATTCAGTTCACGCTTAAGGCGTTTTTTACTTTTATAGCTGTTTGTGTTTTTTTTTTAGCAAAAACGCTTCTAATTTTAGAGTCGGTTTGAAGCAAATAACAGAAAAACGCCTCTTAAAAGTGGTAAAAAAAGTAAAAAAGGCGGGATTTGAAAATACTTACTGAATTGGATAGTGTAAATTGTGTTTGACTAAAAAATATAAGAAACGCGCTCGCTATAAAAATAAGTTCTTCTAGTGAAGAAAATGATATTCTTACGCTGACGCCTACTGAAATTCAAGAGACAGTACAGGCAGTGGCTAGTAATTTGCTACCAGAGAAATCGCGGGCTAGTACTTATAGTTATGTAAATGTTTTCTTATTTCCTCGCAGTAGTCGTGAAAAGCACTATGTAATGCCTCGGCCGGAAACAATAAAGATGGACTCGTATTATTCGAGGGCCTCCACTAACGTGTCGGCCCTCGAACTCACTCGTCCATCTTTTGGTGGTTTTCCGTCCTCTCCTACAATGTACTATACTAGTCATACTAGCTGTTTCTAAAATATTCTACAAGCTTTATAACTCTCCACCAAGCACATTCTTGCTAATCGCCGGCTCCGAAGGTACCAGGCTGACATGGCTGCGAGCAGTCGAGTCTAGAACATTCTACAAGGCTTCACTCACCACCAGGCGGCCCAGGCGCGCATCGTTGCGAGCAGCCAGCTCCGTAGGTACCAGGAGAACATGGCTGTGTGCAGTTAACTCCAGTCCAGCCAGCAGAGCATTCACACCGGCCCGTGTCGGCATCGCAGGAGGAGTTGTTGACGCAAGGACATCGCTCTGAGCAGCCGTCGCCGAAGAAACCTTGCTCGCATTGCGTCTCGCAACGGATACCTGGAATATGTGCAAGAGCCCAAGTGTAAACTGTGTTGTGTCAAAAAAACATTATTAGCGCAATGTGATCCCAAAAGGTGCGTCTGTGCTCATCCCATTTATAAACATTAAGTATAGAAAAGAAACCTAAACAAAACCCTATTGTATCTGTAAATTTGTATGTAAGTATATTGCATTGAGTTTATAAATATATTTTGTGGCGTATGGCGTTTCATTCTTATCCTTTCTCTATAGAATTTGCATATCATGTACTATAGCCGTATATACGCTGTGTAAGTACACTGGTACAGTAAAAAGGTTTTGCTGTACCAGTGGCAAGAAATTAGAAACTAGTGCATAAAACATTTAGTTATGTTATAAGACAGATCGGTAAGGCTTCATGTTCAAATAATTAAAAATATGAGTTTTACTTGACCTCTCCGTGGACAATAGTTAACACTGTAACAGCTTGACTGCTTATTAAGTAATGATTTATTGTAATCAGAAAGGTTAACGGAGATGGATTATCTCTTTGTGCAAATAAGATACATCAGAAAGATGTAAATCTAATTTTTGTGAATAGCTCACAACTCTTTTAGCATTTGAGTTAACGATTTGAGTTTCTTCTATAAAACTATACACACTCTAGCACATATACATGGACATTAAATGCATTATACTATGTTTCGGGTTAGCTAATATTATTATATATTAACAACGTTAGAAGATTTTAAACTTCCATATTGTTATGTTAGCCATTTCATTGCAACGTTTTATTAGTAATCATATATGATGCAACCAATATTATCTGCTACATCAAGTAGTTAAAAATAATAACATAAAAAAAACTAGCGGGATTTAAGTACATTACGAAATTAGTGGCGTGAAATTAATTTCGTGACATTAGTTGCATGACACTAATTTCAGAGAATTTCATAGTGTAAATGCGAAGTAAACACTAGTGTCACGAAAGTGCCTGCGCTGTGCGCACGTGTAGCTTTGACGCTGATGGGGTCATGGTCAATGCGATACTATGAATTTCACGAAATTACTTTCGCATATATCGAAACTACTTTCGTGAAACTAATTTCAACATGCATGACAATGTAAATCCCGCTTAGTGTACTAAAGGTATAAGATGAAATAAAGAACTACCCAACAGTTTATTAAGTTTTATTCACACGTACGCCCAATAATTTATTTAAATATCCTCTAAACATGTTATTAACATGAAAAGTGCCGTCCTCAGTCGAAATAGTCCACAAGCCAGCTTTGCAAGTCAGAAAGGAGTCTTCAACATCTAGTACTGCTACGACCGCATTTATATTTTCAATGTCCAATGTACTTAATATTTTCTTTGCTTGTGATAGGACAGAATCATAGTTAAGTTGTTCATAGTTAACACTCCATGAAACACACTGTGATAGCGTAGATATGCCTTTCAAGCCATTTATATTATCCTTCGCAGTTAGAATTTTATAATACTTCTGGTCATCTAATTTTGCTTTATGTTTGACCATAGTATACTCATATTCTTGTACAAAATTAGTTTCAAAATTCTCACTATCAGTTTCATCGTAAGTAGGGATCTCGTTTATATCTTGAAGCGTCGAATCTTCGTCGCAATACAAAGAGTCGTAAGAACCGAACATATCTGTTAGAAACATATACAAACGATATTTGATTAGTTAACACCCGATAGGCAGGCGTACTTACCTAGTTTCCTAGTGAGACCTGGTGACAGAAATGATTGCGATGATTTTTATGATAGCAAGCAACTATTGATTGTATTATGGGCGCGTGACGTAACCTTAGCAGTAGCTGATTAAAATTCCTACGTAGGGGGCGCTACTAGCACAAACTGTAAACAAGCCGCCTTGATATATCAATGTCATATTTATTTGTAACACATAGTCTGTGAAAACCTGTCAAAAACTGTTTATGGCATAGTATAAGTTACTCTATGGTTTACAGTTTGCGCTAGTGCTGCACTCTGGTGGCAAACCATTGCAGTAATACTCCCTAATTAATGAGAATCGTTATAGATAAGGGAATTAGCAATCTTAATGGCATTTATTTACTATTACGTAGCATGTGTAGCCGTGTGATGCAATATTATGACTTTATCAAGGCGGAAACAATTTGCAGTACTAGTTATCTAATAGTAGGGACTCGAGCAATTGAGCCTAATTACTTGTTAGACGTCTGGCTATCATGTCCAAGAACCTAGCTTTAATTAGCTTGACAAATGTAGCTTATTGGGCAGATAATATGGTTTGATTACGAATGTAATGTTGCGACTATCACAAAATGAGTCATCGTTCAATGTTTGTAAGCAGACGAAATATGGTTATCAACAGTTAAAATAGATGTTGTTTGTTTTTACAACGAGTAACCAATTTATAATTACTGCCTATTTGGCAAGTATGGGTAAGCCATTTATGAGTTTGAATGCGATTAGGCTTTGAGTATAAAAAAGCAAACGTTACGTCATACGTCTTACACGAACTGTATGGCAGTCTGCGCTAAAGTGTCATTCTATAGAACTTGCTAACTATGTAAACAAACCACCAAAATTGTCTATGACTGATGAATTTACTAGTGACCTTTGTTTACATAGTTAGCAAGTTCCATAGAATGACATTTTACAAGAATTATATCAGTCTGGAGTTGCAAGCGTGATTAAGCTGCGGTGAAGCCTGCCTGTTTGTTGTACGCTCAACCGGGGTAAATAGTGATGGCGAGGTGAGTAGGGATAAAACCCGGGACTGATAGTTACCTGACCTGGCTAGCCGCCAGCATTCGGTGACGTAGTCAGCGCCGCGACAGTTGCGAGGCGAGCAGCCGCCCTGTCCCTCGCAGTATATTCCCTATGTCTATGACCATAAGCCGTTAAATACCCACTGACCTTGATATCAGGTCTCGAGTTTAGCCGCTATGTCTATGATTATAAGGCAGTATATCTCATCTCGCCAGCTGGATTCACTGAGCTCACGTGATCGCAGCCGTGGGCATTATTTCCACAGTTACAGGGCATCGGCAGTCTTGTACATTCGCGAACGGTAGTCCTGCCCTCGCACTATAGACCCTATGTTTTAGACTTAAGGTGGAATTTACCTCGCCAACTAGTCTCGCACTGGCATCGTCCGGTAACGTGGTCGCAGCCACGGGCGTTATCCCCACAGTTGCAGGGCGACCGGCAGTCTTGACCGAAGTAGTGTGGTGGACAAGTGTGTTCGCACTTCTCGCCTGTGTAGCCCGGCCCGCAGATACATTCGCCTGTGGAGAAAATTGTACTTTAATCGGATGACTTAGAGTTCAATTTTTAACCCCCAACGCAAAAAACATTAATGAGATGGCATTATTAGTTATTAAATCATACCGTTGACGGGGTTGCAGGGCGCGTTGTTCTCACATTGGCACTCTTGCAGGCACTTCAATCCGTATTTCTTCCCGTCGCATGGACGGTCACATTTCAATCCGTCATACCTGAAATAAATAAAAATAACAAACAACATAAGCAAAGATGAAATAGTTTTAGAAGAAATTGAAATGAAGTGCGTTATATTAAAGTTTATTAAGTTGCCAATCCGCAGTTTATTGAACGAAACGAGTTATCGTTATTGTCGCTATCGCACATAATTTCAAAAAGTTAAAATTCTTTTAAAGATGTCGCGTTATATGTTTGGCATTACTACCCTAGTGTCATTTATAAAAAGCACCTTACTTCATAAACATAAAGTTCAGATTCCGGGATCGCCGTGGCAGGGAACTGGGGTGACTGCTAGCGGAAGCTGACGTACCTTACTACGTCGACATAATGTTCAGATTCGCTTACCCGGGCGGACACTTGCACTTACCTCGTGAGAACACGCGGCGTTGTTGGCGCAGTCGCATGTGTCGCGACGTTGTCGTAGTAGTGAACTGGCAGTACCTTACTACGTCGACATAAGGTTCAGATTGGCTTACCCGGGCGGACACTTGCACTGGCCGGTCTCGTGGGAGCACGTGGCGTTGTTGGCGCAGTCGCATGTGTCGCGACGTTGTCGTCGTAGTGAACTGGCAGTACCTTACTACGTCGACATAAGGTTCAGATTGGCCTACCCGGGCGGACACTTGCACTGGCCGGTCTCGTGGGAGCACGTGGCGTTGTTGGCGCAGTCGCATGTGTCGCGACAGTTGTCGCCGTAGTAGGGGAACTGGCAGAGTTCCTGGCAACGAATGCCGTGGTAGCCGGGCGCACAGAGACATGAACCTATGAGATAAAAACCCATGAGTATAAAATTGTAATGATAAACATGCGAAAATTCTCATGAACTTTTGTAAGAAGCTTCGAATAGTGATTTTTGTGGCGAAATCTAGAGCTTATAGTATAGAGTCACTAGTATTAATTACCGTTAACAGGCGAGCAAAGACCGCTGAACGCACCGGTCCATAGGTCACATCTGGGTTCTTAGGGGTTGTGCACAAATCACGCGAGGTGTTTTCGGCTACTTTTTGACACCCTCTCCCCCTTTGTGACGTTTGGTGAGGTTTTTGGCTACCCCCTCCCCCCACACAACCTCACGTGTAATTTTTTGAAGTTTTTGTTTCGACCTAATTTAAGATAAATAGTATTGTATATAGAAAATCTTGTTTATTTTTTATTTTCGTTAAATAGACTCGCTATTTTGAAGTGCAGAGTGAAGATTTATGTTTAACGAAACCGAGAAAAAGTATCTACTCATGTGGTAGGTTTTTTTTTCTTAGGTTCGTTCACTGTAGAAAAATACACGTGAGGTTTCCTTATACCCCCTCCCCCAACGTGATCTATCGTGATTTTTTCGTGACCCCCCCCTCCCCCTATCGAACCTCGCGAATGTCTACTAAAATTATTACAGTTACCGTTGACAGGTGAGCAGAGACCGCTGTTCTCGCATCGGCAGCTGGAGCGGCAACCTTTGCCGAACGTTAGGAGCGCGCACTGCCGCGAGCAGGTCTCGCCGTCCCACCCGGCTGCACAGTCGCACGCGCCGGTCCACGGGTCACATCTGGAAACAATCAAATTTTTATCGGAGTCGAATAGACCTAGGACACAGAATAAGTAATAGTATTATCATACAGAACGGCCACGCACCGCCCCGCCCCGCCCCGCATTACCTCGCCCCGCGACTGGCCGCGACATGAATCTGGCGGACTTCTGGCGTCCTCACAGTAAAGCGACTTACCCAGACATACACAATGACGCGTGTACAGACGTGCCGAGCACACATATAAACTCAAATGATTTTTGATGTATAGCGTTTCCGCCCTGTGCCTAGGACGCTTTATACATAGACTGGGAATTGAAAAGCAAATATTTGAGGATGGGATGCTACTTGCCAGCCATATTATAATAAATAAATATATATTATTTCGAGACTTTCCGTGTATTATACCTTTCCTGTTAGACTTTCAACTAAAAAACCACAACAACGAGCTTAATTGTTAAATAAATAATAAATAATCAATGAATCATGGCAATGTATGTTATTAATTACACAGTTTTACGTCAATCATTTCGCAATAACTCATTCAATTGCTCACATATTATCTGTTTGCATTGCAAATGTTTACTACATCGAATTTTCAATGTAAATTTATTTGACTTATTATTTTTCGAGGATCTAAAGGATGAAACAAAAGCTTGTCTAATAAAGGCATACAATATGTAATATAATTTGGCTGCGTTTAAACATTTTGGGGCAATATATTTTAAATAATCTCCAAATATTGGCAATACGTATTGGAAAACGACCAAATCATACCAATTAAGCTTGAAATTGTAGATGGACTTTCAAAAATTCTGGTATCTAATATAGTAAGCCATTTCTAGTAGGGGTATGAGCCGTCTTTTGACGAACATTACGTCAGACACTATAAAAGTACTTACAAGTCTGTATTAGCCGGTTCACACTCGCAGTCCTTGTCGCACATCTTTCCGTACTTGCCGTCAGGGCAAGCGCGCAGTTCACAATGTGCGCCCTTCCAACCAGCTTTACAAGTAGGTTCGAGAGCCGTCTTTTGGCGAACGCTCAAACAGACATTTAAAGAGATACTCACAGGTCTGTATTAGCCGGTTCACACTCGCAGTCCTTGTCGCACATCTTCCCGTACTTGCCGTCAGGGCAAGCGCGCAGTTCACAATGTGCGCCCTTCCAACCAGGTTTACAAGTGCACGAGCCGTCTTTTGGCGAACACTCGCCGCCGTGCAGACATTCGCATGTTCTGTTGCAGTCGACGCCGTACGTGCCGGGCTTGCAGGTCTCCATGCACTGAAAAGTTTATATAAATATTAGACTGTTGGATGACTTTTGAGCAGCAGTTGTTTCAAAAGGTACCTAACTATGTAATAATTTAGAATCGACGTTTGGGTGCAATTCGTAGCAAAGTAATACCAAAATAAAGATAATTTGCATAGAATTCTTAGTCAAAGTTGTTTCTAGTGTTTGGGAAGTTCCTAGCTGAGCAGCATAGATTATTTGTTATGTATGTATACATGGTATTAGTGTTTAACAATAATGATGTAATGTGGATTTCCACTTAACTGTTGTAACTAGGTACACTTACTCAACAGACTCACAAAGTTCACCTTTACCCTTTTTAGCACAATACAACAAGCACCTCTATTGTTTAAAATATAAAAACAATATTATGTTGTTTGTTTAAAGAATAGTATGTAATAGATGAGAATCACTCAGCTCAAAAAAAATCATATAATTTTGCATAGTCAAGTACAAAAGCTAAGCGGACATGGTAGAGGAACTAACCACAACTCTATCGTTAAGAGAATAAGAGCGTGCATATTTGAGTCGCTTAACTTCAAACTCGGGTAAATCTATCTGTCAGATTATGCGATTTTGGTATTAAGAGGTAATAGCGTAGATATTTGCTGAGAGGGTCGAATGGATTTACCCGAGTTTGAAGTTAAGTGACACATTTGCATGTGTATTTTTACTGCCTCACGCGTTTAACTTATTTTGCTGCTGAAAAGCTCAATTTGATTATAACACTAACCTCTTCAGTCAACGATAGAAGCTTGTATCAGAACGTATTTGACGTGATAACGTCTTATAAATCGATGAACACCGGTAGCATGCACGAAAAATGTCACGTTGTGGTCAGATCTCCATGGTAACGTTGTGGACAAATCTCCATGGTAACGTTATGTAATGTAATGGTAATGTTTTCTTATGACGTTATCACGCAAAATTATCGTCCGTAAACCGACTTTACAGACAACCAAATTTTTTTGTCAAAAAATTGTTGAACATGGGTTACCTTTTCGCCAGTGTAGCCGGCCTCGCAGTGACAGTGTCCGGTGACGTGGTGACAACTCGCGCCGTTGGCGCACTCGCAGCTCCGCTCGCACTTCTCTCCCCATTTGCCAGATGGACATCTGGAGACCACAACCATTAAACATGACAGTAATGTGTGTTCGATCGTATAATGCAGCGGTCAGCAACCTGCGGCCCGCGGGCCGCATGCGGCTCGTAAACCTGTCACTCGCGGCCCGAGTGCCGCCTTGGCTATTTTGTATGTAATAGTGACAAACGACAATGTCTCATAAAGTCATAAATATTAACAAAGTACGGCCCGCGTCACCTCCGTTAGCTATTATGTGGCCCTTGGCTGCTAAAAGGTTGCCGACCGCTGGTATAATGGATATTGAACGCAATGCATGCTCAATCCTACTAATGCAGGTTAATCTAGCACAGCTGTAGCGCACAACCTACGCTAGTATTTTTTTTTCAAGATGGACCACTCTATAATAAATCACTTTACGAATTGAGCCAACAATTGGTTAGCTTTTTTGCAATAGACCATGACATTATGGAATGCAACGAAGAGATCTTATGCAGTAGGTACTGAAAAATCTCTACCCACACACTAGGCTGCAAAATCTATTTTTTCATGATGTCGAATTTAATCCTGTTATCTCAAGTCATTGCAATTATGATTTCCATGTTGGATAAATATTAAAAACAGTGCTTCGGGTGTACCACTAAATATTATCGTAGATTTTCTTCGTTTTCTATCAAGCCAAACTTTGAAAGGAGGCATTCAATATAATATTCATAACCAAGGAAAATTCGAGTCGAAAAATTACGTTACTTAAACGGCTCAAAATAAAATAACAACAACGGGTAACAAAATTCAACAGCGCATCAATTTGGCGATCCAGGTCAACCGAGTGCACATAACATGCATGAGTATTGCATATTGAATTTCGCAACACGCTCGGGCATCATCCGTGTTTGGGTGCAACGATCAACGCATGCTTGACACGAATTTAGGGTACGTTTATTAGAAAATTGCCCACTCGCCAAAAGCTGATTGCCTTCTGAGCTGTGTAAAATATAAGTCAAAATAAAAATATAACCGCCACATTTGTTAGGCGTGTCGTGGAGGAGTCAGTTGCAAACAAAAAATTAGGAATGTATAGTTTCACAAACGAAATACCTCCTACATAGTAGTTTTCTTAAATGAATTTCCCGTCTTCATATCACGTTGAGTCATTGCACAAGGCTATTTTTTGTAGTAAGTGACACAGCATACGAGATCAATAAATTATGCAGATCACAAATCACTACTAGATGGAGTTACTTGCGACTAACTGTCACCGCAGCACTAATTTAGCTGGTATGTGAGATAAGTACTAGCATTACATACAGAACGGACTAGTTCCTTTCTTCCCCGACTCGAATTGCCTCACCACACGACGACTGAAGGCTTAACGCGAACCACGTTCGACGTGTTGCCTCCCTGTCACACTTACGTACGAAATTACGAGTGCGAAAGCGAGGCAACACGTCGAACGCGGTTCGCGTTAGGCCCTCAGATTGTCTACTGACTGACAGAATCTCAGCTCGATTAGCAAAGCGACGGGAAGTTCAATATGCCGTGTATTCGTTCCGTGGCCTCCGTGTATGACGGTGGCGCCCTCCTGGTGGGTCTGGGACATATTGCTTATTTAACAGTTGGCAGCTGCCTTATAGTATGAAGATGTAGTCCCACACAAGTTCATATTTTCACCACGTATATCAATACGTAGGACATGTAGTGCGCACAAAATAAATGTAAAATGATTTCGGTACTATGGCTTGTCCGGCCTGTGAATATATTTACCTGTTAGCGCAGACCTCGCCACTCCAGCCGGGCGCGCAGTCGCATTCTCCTGAGAGTGGATGACATTTTCCGCCATTTTGGCATCGGCAGCCTTGAGGGCAGGCCACTTGTGCTGGACAGCGTTCCTCGCACCTGTTCACAACATGATTCTGTCAAAACTAGCATGCATGAGAAGTGCATACACAAAGCTTTTGTCATTAGAATGACCAAAATGTTGATAAAGACTATCCTATCTTGCTTGCACATCCATGTTTAAGTTTTTTCCATCCATGTTACATATTTTATTACCTATATGCCCCGTGTATGAACTACAGGGGGCAGCAGGAACAGTCAAATTTTTGGCGCGAGGCGTAAATGTGTCGTTTATGCTTCCGATGTATCATGTAGCCCACAAGATGGTGGAACCTACTATGCACAAGGAAACGTACCGACGAGTACGGTATATGGTAGCACTTGCTTTGGCAATGTACATGCGCACCTGCACATATGTTCCCGATTCCTGAATCCTGAATGTGGCCTGCCACAAGATGGTAGACCCTCCAACGCGCACGGTCCCTATTGTCATGGAGTTTTTTTGTTGGGAGCCATTGTAAAAAGGGACAGAAGCAACATATTGTCTTATACGGCAAGCTCCTGAATTAAAAATAACACTTACAGCGGTCCCGTAAAGCCTGGTACACACTCGCACGCCCCGCTCGCGGCATCACAAGTACCATTCTTGCATTGACACGTCTCTATACAGTTGTCGCCAAACGTCGGCGCCGCACAGGCCTTCTCGCAGGCCTCGCCTCGCCAACCCGACGCGCAGGCACATTCGCCAGTTAAAGGCTCGCAGGTACCGCCGTTCAGGCATTGGCACGAGTTCTGGCAGTTGCGGCCCCATTTGCCTTTTGGGCAGGCTGTAACAATATGTTTGGATGAGATTTAAATGCTCACGACTGGAAATGAAGTGCGGCAGTTTTTCTAAAAGCTTAGATACTTGTATAGGCAGAAAATAAAGCAAAAGAAAATGTATTATATGCTGAAGAATTTTTAACGATTCTCATATTAAAAACTACATGTCATTTATCTATATAAGTGTTCATAAAATCATTAATTATTATGAATCTAAACCATAAATTAAATTATTTATAGGTATAGGGATTATTAGGGATGCGTCGGTTTGAGTTTTCTCTGGAAAAGACTCGAGTCTCTATTGCCTCAACACCAAGTATAGTCTAGAAAACTTCGTCGAGTCTTAAATATGTCATCATCATCATCATCATCATCATCTAAGCCATAAGACGTCCACTGCTGAACATAGGTACCGGTTGGAAATAAAATATTTACCTACCCTAAAAACTCAGGTCGCTACGGACACTAGTAATATCTAATTCCATTTTGTCTAAGTATAGTTTTATGTCCTTTATTAATTCTTAATTAACTATTCTATACTCACAAATATCGCAAGCCGGTCCCCCGTATCCATGGTCGCACGCGCACGTATTCGGCGCGACGCAAGGTACGCATTACTCCCCGTTCGTATCCGGAGCAAATCCCGCGCAGCATTCTTCAACCAGCCGGTATTTCACAAGGATCTGTGTCTTGTACACTGTCCGGAACTTACGCTGGAGCGAGTCGAAAGTAACTCTCTAAAACTATTCTATACTCACATATATCGCAAGCCGGTCCCCCGTACCCATGGTCGCACGCGCACGTATTCGGCGCGACACACTTCCCCTGCACGCACTTATCCACGCACACAGGTACGCATTGCTCCCCTTTCGTGTCCGGCGCGAACCCAGCACAACATTCCTCAACCGGCCGGTATTTCACAAGGATCTGTGTCTTGTAGACTGTTCGGAACTTCACTCGGTATTTGGAACATCGTGGTGGAACGTTGAAGCACCAGGAGTATTCTTTCTCTTGGTAGGGTTGTTGTTCGGTTACGCGCACTTTGGTTGTATATCTGGAAAGGATGGAAACGATAAGAGCATGAATGGACAATTATTCTATTCAAACAGTGGAGTTGAGTTCTGATAATATTTATGTTTGATATAAACATTTAGCATCAATAGTTTCGGTACGATCAAACTACAATTCAAAATTACCGTTATCATAACGTCAAATTAATTTGATACAAAAGTGACATAAGCTAGAATTAAGTTAGATGCAATAATTATCACGTTTATATTTTATATAATCGGCGTTCATTACACTGCTATTTATATTACTCGTATTGATGCGAAAGTCACTGTCTGTAGTTAATTATTTACAGTATTAACGCTTAAACCGCTGAACCTAAGACGATGAAATTTTTTATGGGAGATATTGAACCCCGGAGGACATAGGATCGTTTTTATCAAACATCATCATCATCATTATTTTACGTAGACGAAGTTACGGACAGACACTAGTAGTATATATATATATATATATATATATATATATAGTATTAGCCTGTGCAGTAGGTATAGCCTGTCCGATTTCTTAGATCAAGTTCACCTTTACCAAGGAGGAGTTTTGGCCGAAGAGTGTCAAGTTCCGGTGGCGGTTCCGCGACCGGATCCCTGACACGGCGGGGTTGCGAACTGCGTCGCAGCCATAATTGTGTTGTTGTATTTTCATTTTTACTATGGCGTACTTTATCTTATAGAAAAACGGACAGACTATACATGAAATATTTTTACTCTTGACATTATGACTAGTTTGACTCTTAGTCAATTTTTTCAAACATATTTTAATTTCACTGGTTCCATGAATGGGTTACTCATCACGAACGTTTTCAGTAGGTACAATGTTTCTGTTTCTGAGCGAAATATGCATATTGCAGTATAATAGAACAATGGCGTTCATTCAATTATGATGAATAGGAACTGTTTTACAAACATGAAACTAGTTTACTGGCGTGTTTAGTTTCAGGAAATACCGAACTTGTATTTACATTTGAACCATTTGTTTCGCATATATTGCACGGTCTGGCCTTCACATATCATCATCATTGTAGTGAATTCAATTTGAAATAATGTGTTCGCGATCAAAATATTTGCCAATGGTTCTGATACAGAGAAGCCGTGATACCATATGCATAAGTCAGATGTCTTTGTCTTATTTTATTTCGAGACAATCTTACATAGGTTTGACCTAGCCGCAAACTAAGAAGCTTGTACACACAATACACCTTATAAAACAAAGTCCCCCGCCACGTCTGTCTGTTTGTGTTTATATGTTCGCGATAAGCTCAGAAACTACTGAACGGATTTTCATGCGGTTTTCTCGATTCTTGAGGATCTTGATTCTTGATCAGTGATTCTTGAGGAAGGTTTAGGTATAATTTGTTAACCCGTGCGAAGCCGGGCGGGTAAATAATAAAAACTTAAATACCATAGAAAGCTTTCATAATTCAGAAACAAATATTCGTGATAAGCACACAGATTAGAAGCCAGATTTTCAAGCTTCGTAGGCAGAGTCACTGCGTCTGGCCGTTAAAACCAATGAACAATCAAGTCAAAATCTAATCAAACAAACGGATATCAATTGATTATAAATATAGATATTTATTTACAGATACACGGTTAGTTGAATCGAACATCGGAACGGGTTGTTGTAAGTAGGATGAATTGATTTTATCCCAATAAAACTCAATCGAGACAAGCGCTTTGTGTTCCCCACAGACGCTGCCACTGTTTGTACTGCCCGCCATATAATATGGACAAAACAAAGGAGACAATAGCGGGAAGGGAGTTCAGATATAAAGTTAAATGACCTGAATGAATACCGTACGGTATCACAGCCACACATTCGCCTTATTACAATGGCCATAAAGTGCAAAATTGTCACCGATCAGTGACAATCAGTAAAAAACAAACAAAATGAACAGTAATGTGGCATAATATGCGGGAAACCAAACAAAGTACGATGTCGAGAGAGATACCTATACGACCGTTAGTTAGTTAAAAGGGCATAGATAGATACATATGCAGTACCAATGAGTTCCTGCAGACTAACGTTAATGATATTGAGGTAGGTACTGGGAGTATTGGCAGTTAACGTGAAATATATGATAAGAACTGTGGCCAAGGTTGTTGACATTAGCTCAGAGACCTCCAGCTATTAGGGCTGAAAGGTTTTTCCGTGGCAACTACGACCTGGGGGTAGGGCTGCCATCCATCCGGGTATCCCCGGATTTGTCCTAGTTTGGAGGCCGTCCGGGTAGATTTTCAAAAAGTGCCGGGCACTTTTTATGTGAGGAAACACCTTATTGAATTTAATTATTAATGTGTACAAATTTTTCGGTTCGTCGAATTTAGAGATGGCAGCCCTACCTAGCGTAGCAGGCAGGAAACCATTGTACGAGTAGAATGAGGAAACGCATGATCAGTATTGTAGAGATCCTAAGGAATCTTTAAGGTGACATGATTATTTGATCATGATGAAATTTTAAGAATGATGTGTGGGTAATTGGGTTCTATATTCTATATACAAAAGAAAAAGTAAACGTCCAGAGGAAAGAAATTGTTGTTGATGAATATGATGAAAATCATTAACACATTACAAAGTAAGTTTACATTAATTAGCAGCGATAGAAACAGTCACACTCAGTTTGATAATCCTTTGCACTTCGACCTTGATGCAGATAATTCTATTTAAAGTGCACACTGGACTTTCGTGCCGATAAAAAAAGCATTTTACGCATTCTCAGGTCAAGAACAGAGTGCCTTTTAGTCGCTTCTACTGACCGAGTTATTGTATCGTAGTTTAACTTCGAAGGTCAACGGTTATCTAATTGTTTTTGCATAAAACAATAGGTATAAAAGATGACTCATCTGCAATGGCTTATCTCCGGTTCGTTGGTAAACATTATTTGGCAAACGCAGAACATATGTGGGCCGATTCTTTTACAACATAGTTTTATGTTATGTATCGTGACAATATAGCTACAAGCAGTTGAAAGTGTACATGGGTATACTGTCGCGATTGAGCTCTTATACACTACCATACCAGCCACCATACCATCCTTACCATATCATATTATCAGCTACAGTTAGAAACTATAGTTCGTTTTTTTCAGCATTAGAAAGAACTTGAAAGAAGGTAAGCGATCTTGACATGTCTTTTAATTGAAAAACGCTTTTTAAAAAAACAGTAACTATGACTTATGAAAGCAGAAGAATATAAATCATCGTATTAGATTCATAATTGTTACATATTTGCCGTAAGTTATTTTTAAAATGTGTTTTTTAATTAAAAGACACATCAAGATTATTATTATTTCTTTGACATAGTTTATATTATTGTTTGATGTTTTTATTAACGTTGTATTTGACCATTGTACCTGATACTTGACTTGTCCTATTCTGCTTTCGTCACCCATTCTACATTCGTCACAATCGTCGGTGGTTTTCAATGTAGAATGAGTAATAGGACTAGTTTAAGAACTTGACGAAAAACGAATGGGACGACCTAAGACGATACTGTTGGATCGTTGCAAAACGTCGCTATGTGGTCTCGCACTATGGCAGTGGCACTAAGCATGCAATCTTGCATAACCAATACAATAATTATAATAATTATTAGGAACTGGCAGAGAATAAGTCGCTACTCGACCAGATTTTTTATCTGGGTGTTTACAATACAATAAATGCTTTACGCAAAACAGTTTCCTTAAGTGGGTCATCATCATCAAACACATGCTAAACTATTGCAAATGTCATGATGTCATGAACATGAGAACTACTACATATAGGTATACATACCTACTACTAATTATATGATTATGTATTTGGTCGTACATTTGTAATGGATCTCGACTTCTAATTACCTTTATTTGACTAACTCACAATCAAGACATATTTTGTAATTTTTAAGCAAAACATAGATAACGTGTAAAAGTCCAATACCATTGAAAATTTACAAAACAGGGTTCAATATAATTATAAGTAAATATTACCTATTAGCACAGAATAAATAATAGTTCTAGGTACAGAAGACTCACTCCCTAACAAAACGCGTCAGTTACGATCAGCACAGATATGGCCGCTAGGTGGCGACAGCGCCACGCGCGGCTTAAGGCAAACCCCAAAATTGGGGCCGAACGGGTGTACTTTTAGCTACCTGTAGCAAAGCGACGAAATCGCGGAGTGAGACACGCCTGCTATTAGATAAGATCTATTAAATACTAAGTTTGTAAATTGTAGCCAATAAAATAAAAAGGGGTAAAGTTGATGATGTTGGCGATATTTTAATAATAGGCATACATCAATTAAAAATCACTTATAACTATTATAAAACAACTTCG
The DNA here is from genome assembly GCF_963556715.1 of Cydia fagiglandana. NCBI lineage: Eukaryota > Metazoa > Arthropoda > Insecta > Lepidoptera > Tortricidae > Cydia > Cydia fagiglandana. The sequence continues at coordinate 18,876,968 of NC_085936.1, read as the reverse complement.
CAATCAACGTCTGAAAATATTATGATATTTGACCAATAAACGGCGGTTGACTTAAAACACGGAATAGTTATATCCGTTCGCGTGAACTATCATTATCATGTCTGTGAGTTGTGAGTAAAACCTAGCCTAACGACTGGCCGGGTGAATCACGGATGTGTCAATGAAATATACTTGAATAACTTATCCTATCCACGCACGCAATGAACAAAGACGAATGGAACAAGCGTTGTAATAACAGGAAAACTAACTAATCCTCTGTGGACTTTATGTCTGTTGTAATAAGGTTTACGAATAGCTTAATCTTAGTAGCATTAGGCCTTTACCTGCATGTTCGGTTCAATGTTTACCTACAGCGGTGCAGTATAGACTGTAGATAGCTGAGTACCTAAGCCTTATTAAGAGACATGTTACTGAAAGGGTGTAGCATAGCCTTTCAAAAACTGGCCCCGCAAAGCTCTGTTTTCGAAACTGTTACCAGATGAGACATGAGACCACGGAGAAAATACATCTCGAATTTTTTTAACCCTCTACTGCCTCCTGGAACCTCACGGCATCCATTTAACCTTAAACTTTTTTTTCTGTAAATGTATGAAACACGGACATATATTAAAATATGCAAAAATATTGACTTGATTTATTAACAGTTTAAAAAAATACGAGCTCTTTTCGTAGTTCTTGAAAAAAAAAAATAAAAAAAAATAGGCTAGTAATACAAGGTTAGGTCAGATCCACGTTGCGCGGATGTCGCGGAAATGGGTCGATCTCGACCGCAGGGGAGCAGGCAGATCATTTATAAATATGTATATGTCTAGACGGATCGAAGTCGAATTAATATTTCAGTGCTTGCCATTAGAGAGCCATCACAGATATTTGTTTTCCAGTTATGGATTTTTTCTATGCATTTAAGTGTTTAGTTTAGGACTAGGTCGATCTATTTAAAATTGTCCTTTTATATTTATTTCTTATTAATTAACTGTATAAAAATACATAAAATCCTATGGCTTGTTTCTTATGTACCTAGTCATTGGGGCCCTCAAGGGTGTCGTAGGCCATCGCCAATACCCTCAACCCGACCAACACTAATCGACAACCTTCCATCATAGCCCGGCAACTCATTGAAGTGAATTGGCAAAACATATAGATTGTCATCACGCTAGGGATGTGCTATCACCGTTCGCACAAGGTTAAACAATAAAAAGTCAATAAATACTCACGGTTCATTTCTCATGCAGACATTGGGGCCCTCAAGGATGGCGCTGGCCACCGCCACGAGCCCCAAGACCGCCACAACCTTCGGCCACATCTCGACTCACGCCCGCTCCATAACACTATTGTTTACGGTGTTACGTCACAATGTGCATTCAAATGTTGCGCCAGTGTAGGCTTTTACGATGCCGGAGATCTGAAATAAAAGGGTCGCTGTTACTAGTATTCTCATGAAACTTTATATAGAACAGCCGGGCTAGCATATGATTGGCGCGACAGTATCTCGCGGCGAGATAGACTACACGTCCCTCTTTTGTTAACATGTAGTTCGTTTTTTTCAGCATTAGAAATAAGGTAAACAATCGTCATGTGTCTTTTAATTGAAAAACACATTTTAAAAATAAGTTACGGCAAATATGTAACAATTATGAATCTAATACGATCATTTATATTCTTCTGCTTTAATAAGTAATAGTTTTTGATTTTTAAAAAGCGTTTTTCAATTAAAAGATATGTCAAGATCGCTCACCTTCTTGCAAGTTCTTTCTAATGCTAAAAAAACGAACTATAGAAAACGACGGGTAGTCTATCGCGCCGCGAGATACTGTTGCGCCAATCATGTGCTTGGCCTACAGTTTTGGTATTGTGTAGAGTTGTAATTTTATTCCAATTGGGAAAGCAAAATAGATTCAAATAGAATTTGCACCTACGAAGCTTTGAATGCCAAAAATGTAAGGTGTCATGACAACTCATGTGTTGCCGTGCCCATAGCGCCAAGAACGGTTTATTACTTACCTAAAAAGTAAAAATAACTTGCAAGGTTTCTAATTTTATTCGTATTTGTGTGACACATGGATATTTCAAATGGTGGTCAAAAGGTTAAAAGTATGGCCAGGAGGACTAAGAAGCCTAGTGCGATTGTCCAAAATAAAAGTAGTATTACATTATTTAATTCAACTCTTTTTTACACCACCAGAGTTTATGGCTATGTTTTCGTAACTTTTAAAGGTTAGCTGGAAGAGATCCCTTTTAGGGATAAGTTCGCCTTTGTACATAACATTTTTATTTTTGTTTTGTTTTTGTCCATTTTATGTAAACCTGTTTATGTGCAATAAAGTGACATACATACATACATACATACATACTTTTGAAAGACAAGTCATAACGAACGGTAACTGTAACTTTTTCTAACATTGAATACATACCTACCTAGGTATATTTTTGTTCAATTGCCTAGTGTATTTATAGCAATGGGTATTTACAAACCGAATGGACGCGTCCAATAAAAACAATTAAATTTAGCTAGCGGCAAACATGTTTAAAGAAACTATTTCATATCTTGAGAAATAAATATCTAGAATAAGCAGTGTTATCGTGCAGAAATGTTTATGTAATTCTTGTAACTCATCGAAGTAATTAATACGAGAATATCACTAATGTAATAAATAATTAATTTGAAAACAAAGGAGATTTACGCAAGTTGTGGTTTTGCTCGTATGCAAACAATAGGTTATGCTATTATCAATTTAATTTTAAAGTACATATAATAAGTAACGCAAAGTGTGTATATGTGTTCAACCTATGGGTTTTTTGAAATAAATACTTTATTAATTTATATCTAACACTGAACATATTATGCAACAATTTACGTGAAAACAATTGATTGTGAAATTCAACTTAACTCATTTGTCATATATCACAAAAGTCACTAAACTAAGGAGTGCTGGTCAACACAACGCAGTTATAATTAGCAAAGGAAATAAGATAAGGCCAAGGTTAATGCAACAGACAATGGAAATACCTAATGACTAACTAATCAAATGAAGAGAAATGTTTTTATGGGTCTCGTCACTGTGAAATTCAATACGAGGTATTTCTTGTTCCAGTGGCGTAGCGTGAACTAATCTAGCCGTGGGCGAAGTGGCATCTGTGAGGCCCCTTTCTATGTGCCCCACCGAAGGGGCCTCGCGCGAGGCCCCTTTGGGCGCGAGGCCGTGGACGGCGGCCCACTTCGCTAACGCCTAGCTACGCCACTATCTTTTTCGTCGACGTCAAAAATATATTTACAATTTTCGCCTTAATATTACAAAGGAGTAAGGTGCAAAAGTGTAAACATATCTTTGACGTCGACTGTTCAACCTCTTCATCAACACGAGATGGTATTTAGAATAGAAAGGCCAATTCTAGTTTTTGTTTTAGTTGCGCTTAGCTCGGTCAATAAATACACAATATCTTATCAAACAATAGATTAACAAATCTATTCACATACATACCTATACGTTACCTAATGTGGTACTGATTTGTTTTCTTAACCTTCTTAAAATAAACAGCAACAAAATAATTGGTTTAATTTTATGATAATACCTACTGTTTCGCTAATAATATTTATCAACATGCGGCAAACATGAAAATGGCAACAGGCCAAATGCAAGAATACAGTTTGGAATTTATGAAAACCCGTAATGTTGTTGTTTTATTTTTAAAATATTTGTTTATGCCGGAAAACCATAATACAGACATAGAAAATACTTCAAATAGCGAATTGTTTCTTTTTCCCCGGCATTCCCCTCCTCCTCCTCTTACTTCCCCAGAGATACAAAAATGATGAGATTTCGTTGTAAGTAGATAGATACACTTTATACTTATTTACGACACACGTTAAGTGGAGGGAAATTCTCTTTAGCCAATTTGGGATTTGGTTTGGGGTTTCATAACACATTCAGTGCCAGCGCGAGCTACGCGCTACGAGTTTAGGCAATAACACGGGAAAATCCGCATGTAGTGACAGAGAACCCGCCTAGCGGGTCGCTGGCAGTGAATGTGTTAATTTCATAGTTGTGTATACAACTGAACAGACATCGTAAAATGTTGCACTGCAAGATAGCATTTAACGTTGAACGCATCTAAAAATATCACAACGATGCGATAAACAACAGTTTGTCCGGCGCTGCAACTTTAATCTATTAGCATTTTTCAATGAACCGGCAACTCGATTCTGATTAACAATTTGTTATGGGATTGAACTGGTTTTGATGCGACCATGAAGATCGCTCATGCATTGGCGCATGCAAAACTTGCAATTTGCAAAATAAAGTCAAAGTCGCGCGTGAGATACGCGCGATCACCCAAGACGATCGACTCTATCGTATCACTAGTTCAAAACCTTAAACAATTCGATAAGTCAGAACTGGGCTCAGAGTCTTGTTGTTTATAATATAAGAAGCTGCAAAAGTCAGCATTCCACTTCACATGCTACCTGGAATTGCGCGGAACCTGTCCTATTTCTACGTATGAGTTGGTATGAGCGAAGTCTGCAGGCGATAATTTCAAGAAATTGCGTGCTGGAATTGTATACCTATATGTAGAGCCAAGCTAAAATCTAACTCTTCTACACGCCCTAACTTCACAAACTCTAGACCTTAGTCAAAATATGTGGCTTGGCCGTTGATAAGTCCAAAACTACTCGTACATCGGAAATTCATGATTGTTGACCGGATATTTGGCTCGTCTTTAGATTTCGGGAACAGTAGTTATACCTACGTATAGGCGAAAATAAGTTGTTTTTCAGTATCTGTATGAGTATGACACGCGTGCCTACTGACCAATGATAACAACATTTCATTCAATTACATCATCATTTGTATACCTAAATTAACACTGTTATAGTACTATTATAGTCCGAGTAACGTAAAACTAATATCAGATAGTTATGAATTGATCCTTACATATATATTACGAAGGTACAGCCTACTTGTATAACCGCGTTTTGATAGCCTTAGCTTCATATAAAAGTATATTCTAGGAGCTGTGGTACTACACATAAGACTCAAATCATGAAAATAAATTCGTGAAGTAATTAAAACCAAAATATTACACTTTGCCAATCCGCGAAAATATAACGTGCTAGTCTAGTCAATCAGTGCTAACGCCTAATATAGTGCCTGATTCCATTCAATATTTTTTTCGTTCTCCGACCGTAGTGTCAGTTAGAACACTTAGAACGGATGGCTGGATTTTGGCCGAACTACGTTATAGACGGCATTTGCATTTAGCTCGTAAAAAACTAATCACGTGTAGGCACAGACGAATGCCTACACAATTCAAAAGTATTTCGCAGTGTGTAGGCGTGCAAAAATAAATGGACGCAGTCAAAATAAGACGTTGCACACTTTAGATTACTAGGAATTATTATTCGTTATATTCGTGTCAGTGAAATTTGAACTAAAATATAATAACTAAATGCTGATCTATAGGTTCATTTAAGCACGGTAGAAGGGTCGTGGTTTAAATTATAAACAAAAGTATCTACCTCTCAAAAAATGTATGTACAGTAAAATCAGCTTAAGAAGGCTCTGCCAGTGCTCAGTGCCACTGTTGTCGTCACATTTTCAAAGAAATTTGACGATAAAGGTGGAGTTTCCGCACTCAGTCGCTTGCCAAGTCAGTGCAGAGTTAGCTTAGACGGACTCTAGGATATAGATATATAAAATACTAGTTTTTGCCCGCGACTTCGTCTGCGTTGGATGATGATTGATAAAAAATATCCTAAATATGTCCTTCCCCGAGCCTCAAACTATCTCCATACCAAATTTAGGCTAAATTCCTTCAGTGCGGTGTAAGTACATAAGTGTAAAGAGGCAGATAGCAAGTTAACAGACAGACATACAGTTACTTTTGTATTAATAATATTAGTAACTAAGGATCATCATCACAGATTTCTAAGATCTTTAAAAGTAGCCAATACCCGTAACTTATTACGCCGAATAAAAAGCCTCTTAAGCATCAAGTCGTCGACAGTCACCCACACATCGGACAATTAAAATATCACGTTGCATAAACATAACCCGAGCGTAATAGGTCGCCATTATTGTCAAAACACATTCGTACTGGTCGTGTATTCATGTTGCTGGACGAGTCGCAGTACCGTGCAGGATGACGAAGGCCGATACACGATGACCGATGACCAACCAAACTTCCGACTGACCAATGCCTTCCTGACAATGGTCGAGGCGTAATTACAGAGGTTAGCACGGTCATATTGCTCGGAATCCTCGTTTCCGAAATTTCCGACGATGTAGGCGCTTAACTGTAAAATCGTGACCCACTTTAACTACGCATAGTATTAATAGTTGGCTTTAAGACTGACCGGCGAGTAGTGTCACAAAAAAAGCGATTCTCCTAAGTCCCGATGTCTTTTAAAATGGCGACCTCAATTCAAATTTGAACTATAATGGAATAAAAGATGGTTCCAATTCAAAACTGCAATAATGCCTCTGGGACTTAGGGGGTTCATTTATAAATAACGTCACCTACTGACACAAAATATTTGAAGCGGTAAAATGGTTCATGAGCTCTCGACGTGGCAAGGCAATTGGAATACACACCAAAACACTTAAACAATTCCTGTGTCATTAACAAAGTTCAATAATCGCTTCGTTTTAGGCCACCAGTATAGGTGCGACGGAATGACGCATACTTGTTTATGGACCTAAAGATCAAGTAGCATTGGGGATGAGCTATCAGTCAAGACGAAGTGATTTGTGAATAAGCATAGTGAGTTAAATAGGTCACCGCTAACAACGCGTGGGTAAACAGGGAGTGAGACTTAGCAATTAATATTATGTTTCATGTTTTTTAACACTTACTGAGAAAAAACTGTGATGGTCTGTGATTCAGCAGCAAGCATGAGACAGGCCGCACAATGAGCTATCTATATTTTATATCGATACGCGAATATAAATATTCTATGTATATTTAAAACTGACTAGACTACACTTGACGCCAATAGTTAAAGTTTAATGACTCCTGCACCTATGATTCACATCTAGCCGTCTGCTCGTTTGCTGCTGATAATAAAAATCTAAATACACATAATAAAACAGACACGCTGTATAAATACTGACTGGAAGCGAACAGGACCTAGAGATATATAAATATGTAAAGCTCCTAGCTGTACCAAGATTTTTTTTTAATTCAACTCCAAGAGTGGTAAAAATTGGGTTGAAAATTTAGTGACACGAAGATCTTTGTCTATAATCTATAAGACGCTATACTGACATGATTTCGTCACAGTCATTGAAGTAGTATCATTTGCCTTGAAGACGTAACAGAATATATTATCCTATATCTATATTATCCGCAAACCAAGCTGACGACCGGGATCGTAAAACTTCTCATTCACACTTCCACAGTCGTAGCAGAAGTGAAAGAGATGGTAATATGATTTCAGTCGTCAGTTTGGTTTGTGGATAGCATAGCTAGGAGCCTAAGCTATATGTAGATCATGCAGAAGTCCTGTTAAGCAGTTCATGCGACGCACATAGATCACCGTTAACTAAATATGGGTCAAGTCGAAATTGGATAGATTGGGCATAATTAAGTAGCGTTTGCTGACTTAAGTTTCTATGTAGGTATTCTATTTAAAAGATGTTACTTTTTTTCTTAAAACAGATATGAGGTACGTCAATGTCGTCAATATAAATCTAATTTAAAATAAAGTTTAGGTAGGTACAGTAAAAACAGCAATCGGTAGAGTATAGGCGATAGTAAACGAACAAAAGATACCTCGGAATTTTTTGCCTTCTTTTTATAATGTTTTTATTTAACTTGCTAATAATGAATGAATGAGACGACGACAAGGTGTCTTAGTACCGGTTTCCGCAAACTTCTCTTGTCAGACCTGTGGCAGACTATGTCGATCTCGCATCGGTCTATTCAGCCATCAAAAACGGTGTTACACCATAAATCGTCTGATATAGACGAAAAGGCCTATGATGATGATGATGTATGAATGTTTATTTAGGTTCCAGTTTAAACAGTGCCTATTAAACTGAAAATAAGTCAGGTAGGAAAAACAGGTGTAAGTAAATAAAAACAGAAAACTTGCACCACAATTAAATTTCCGATTAATTATTTTAAAGGTTCCCTTAAACGAGTAGTACCGTACCGACTAGTACCTACCTACCCTTGGGATAGAAATTTTCTCTCTTTTAATAGGTACACTTAGTCCATCATAGGAGCGTAACATTCTCGATTCTTCAAAAAATTTACACGAAAACAATTTTTGCGTAAAGTTACGAGTTACTTTTAGCATTACGACTACGAATATTACGAATATAGAGCGGATTCATCCAATCGTCGCCAATGTAGGTCTGTAGGTATCTAGCATTGTATAGGTAAATTCAACAAGCGACTTTAAGGAATGTTAACACTTTGTACCTTATTCCATCGTAATAAGGGTAAAAATGATGAAGTCGACCGTAACTAACGCGGCGCTGGCGGTATTCTCATTGCTTCAAAGCCCTCGCCTTTGCCCTTAACTCAAGCGAACAAAGTAAGAATGATCGCACTTGTAACCCATTTTTGAAAATGCGTTTCCGCATCTGATCCGTGGGAACCAGCTATATGCCATTGGTAGGACTACCGTCTAACTATCAACGAAAGCGCTCCGCCTGGTGAGGTCGTTATCTACCGCGTGCCTCGATTGTAGGTAACCCTGTCTACCGCGCTGGCCACGCCACGACATTGCGCGACCGGCCTCGGCTCTGGCGAAAACCATAAGCTGCATAGGTGGGAACGAAATGACCGATCGCTGTCTCGCTCCAACCTATGGTTATCGCCTTAGGCGAAGCCAGTCGTGCAATGTCGTGGCCAGCGCGTAAGAATCTGGAGAATTGGAGATCCTACTCGAATTGTAAGATATAAGGTAAAGGCATTTAATAGTATTTCTCACGTATATTTTTTCTTATTGAGCTTACCGCGGAAGTAAGTTAATTGTTTTATGTAAGATTATCCCATAATATCTACTGGTCGGCCAAGTTTTGGTATGCGTTAGTAATAACAGCACCGGTCCCGACGCTGCGACTCTCATCCGGGCTGGGACGCGATAATAATACACTCAATTATTGGAAATTAAATAAAAATGGGAGGGGACATCCCCCACTGGCCATTGTGTGAACAACAATAAGATTTGCGTGAAGTTTAAAGTTATATATTGTAGTTTTATTAACTTTTACGCTGTGAAACACCACAACAAATTTCATTGAAAGTCGATAATCTATTAATGCGTGATTGAGGAACAAATGTCCATATAAGTATGTATTACAAAAAACTAACTTTCGCATTTATAATATGAGTAGGAAGACTCTTATTATTACATAATCGCTAATTAATAAATCAGCCGCAGAGGAAGCTAAAATGCCAGAACAACATGATTAAACTGATTTAATTTAACAATTGATTCAGACATGCAAATCGATTTTAGCACTTCGTTTTGCACAGATTGGTTGGTCTAGATTACCTATTCTCAAGAGTACAAAAAGAGAATTTAGAACTAGAAAATATTGGTACCCTAAAAAGGCGAAAATTTGGTTTGAAAAAAAACAGTGGCAATATGGAATTAGTACGAGTGTGCACTACAGTATCGATATTGACTTTAAATAAGTAGAAAAAAAGATTAACTTTATACAGTAGGTATATTTTATTCAAATGTACTATGTATATGTAGGTAAGTATACTAATTAATTCAAAGACTAATTAGTTCTAGATAAGTGAGCTGTAAGTAAGACAGAATAACTAATCAACTGTTGCAAGATATATAATTGTTTAATCACTATCTTATTAGTTACCTATTCTATTGTTATATCCTTCTATGCTAGATATTTTTGCTACACAACATATTTTTTTACTAGAATCTAATGATTGTCTAATGTTGTCATAATTTATAATTAGGTATAACAACAAAAAACGTGCAGGCCATATGTGTACCAAAATTGAGTTTGGATATTTTGTATATGCAAAAATTAAGATTAGTCATATTTGGTTTTAAAAATAAACACAAATCGAATCTCAAGCTGCAAAGCATCTGATACAGATTACATGGAATTTATATAATAAATGAAGATGGACCACTTGAAACATAGTAATTGGTTTCATATGTGGTTTATCTGACTTATTATATTATTAATCGGTATGCAAATACAGTAGCCTGATTTAAACACACACAAGTAAAAATAATCTTGCTTTTCAATTACATATTGGGGTTTTATACAGTATAATTCTTCAAAAAGCAGTGCATAATAGGTCTTTAAAGGTCCAAAGATTACAGTTCTAGCAAACTGTAGGCTTATTTGTCACAGAGGTGCTATTAAGTAATGTGTGTCCATGAGTCTTTGGGATTCCCAAACTATTTCCTTTGCACCCAACCTAGTGTGTCGAAGATTTTAAACTTTTGTTGACATAGTTGCATGCCTATTAGTAAACCTTATTGCAAAGAGATAGGGTTTACAAATGATCAATTGGATGTGTTGCTGTTATCACACCCTTTCACACTGTTGGCATGTCTGAGAATGTTAATGATAGCCAAATATAGAAAGATTGTGGGTGCTAAGTCAAATTACTGTTAACACTTTCTGCTGGCATAACCTCCTAAGGCCCTGCCATACATAAAATTCAAGTTTTGCCCAGTGAAATGATTTGAACCTGTCATAAAAAAGTTGATCTTATTTTATTAAAAAACCGGGCAAGTGCGAGTCGGACTCGCGCACGAAGGGTTCCGTACCATAATGCAAGTACTGACCCCGCCCGACGTTGCTTAACTTCGGTCAAAAATCACGTTTGTTGTATGGGAGCCCCACTTAATATTTTATTCTCTTTTTAGTATTTGTTGTTATAGCGGCAACAGAAATACATCATCTGTGAAAATTTCAACTGTCAGCTATCACGGTTCGTGAGATACAGCCTGGTGATGGACGGACGGACGGACAGCAGAGTCTTAATAATAGGGTCCCGTTTTACCCTTTGGGTACGGAACCCTAAAAATCGAATGTAACAAAATGCAGTAATGCAACTCTAATAGGACTAAATACAGTCGCCACACAGGATTGTTATGCCATTTACGGTTCTTGCTAAATTGGAAATTCTATAGCATAAGTATTGAACAACCAATTTAGCTAGGACTATGACCAAATGACTAAATGGCGCAACAATTGCGGAGCATGATGGTACCTACACCGAGCTAAAAAAATTGCATGCTCAGTATATGTATGAGTGAATTCATTAATGCATATACTGATCATGCAATTTTGCAGCTACAGAGCTGCATAAGCAGGTACAACCTCTGTACCTAATTGAATTAGTTAGGCTTAGAAATGCAATCTTTGCAACAATGTTTCAGATTCTAAGAATTCTAATTTTAGTATTCAACTATACTATAGGGTGGGGTAAAGTTGCTATAAAAGGGAAAAAACATATTGTCAGCTACAAGTTAATGTGTAGTTCAATATCTGGGGCTGATTTTATGGAAGTTTGTAATGCTTCTGTTTATAAGAAGTTAATCAATTTCTACATGGACCACATCAATGGGGAAGGCTTGGTAGTGAAGTTCACTACCAAGGCCACTTAGGTACCTAAAGTTGCTTAATTTTTATGCTTATTTGAAAATGGAGGCATTGAAGTTATGATATAGGTAGATATTGTACAAGATAAAATAGATAATATTATTAATATAATCCTATTAAAAGAAGTATTGCTCTGGCAAAAGTTTAGTTGCATCAACAACAACAATACATTGATAAACATAATAAGTAAATATAGCACTATCATCTATTGAATTGTTTTGAAAACATCAACCTGAGAGAATATATTGTTTTGAATACAAGGAAATTATTATTAGATTGAGCTTTCAATAGGAAATCTCATGAACAAGATTAGAAGTGTATCTAATAGATGTACTATCTATGATAATCAGGCATTTAAAGGCATTTTAAGATAAATTAAATAAATGAGTATGAGTATGAATAAGAGTTTACATTTATGGCAAATGTCGACTCCATAGCTTGCTATTAGTCTTACCATGCGACAAAAACTATGATGCCTGATGATAATATTTGTTAAGATTTAAATTTCTGCATTGTACATGAAATTGATAATTGGGTAGTTCAGTTATTTTAATAAAAAATATCGCCCATCAGATATCAATAGTATTGATTCTAAGAAATTATCTTTTTTTTATATATTCACAGGTAATTAGACATTTGCCAACAAAAGCTAATTCATGAACAATCAATACATTACCAATACAAGTATCAAATAAAATAAGAAGATAACTGTTCCTAATTATGTCTAGCAAGAGTAAAACTGGTAAATAATATCCTGTATATTGGCTTACATTCCTTATGCATTTAAGATGCTAGTTCTGAATAGGTAACATTCACAGCACTCACTGGTCAGATTGAATTTTTAATATCCTCGTGCCGCCCAATGTGCAATACATTGTACAAAGTGACACTCAGCATAACTGCCCAGACTTTAGAAATTAAATTCAGAGCTAAACGCCCAGTGTACAATACGCTGTACATAAAAGTTTATCAGATGTAAGTTTTAAATTTTCGCGCATAATTGGAATTTACCTAGAGGTCGTGAATGGTCGGTTCAGTGGCGACCATTTTGACAGCTGACGTTTGACAGATATTCATAGACGAGTGTTGTACTTCCGCAATTATTCAAACACGCGCGACACATGGGTATATAATCTTGATTTATTAAATTAATCATGGCTTTTATCGTTTAGAGAGTGACATAAAAATTATCCTAAATGTTTGTTTTATTGAAATATACCGTTATTTTTTTACTAAGGCACAAATAAACATTTTTTTTTTTACCGTAAGATTATGTTCATCATATTGCACACTGGGCGCTACTGTTATAAAAATACATAATATAACCTACAACTGAAGGTTCTTTTTTGATAGTTTATCTTAGGTCTGCATGATGATTTACTTGTTGAATAAGAGCTGGAAGACTTTTTGCAATCACACAATAAAATTTGTGATCCTGAATACCAACTTTCTGGTGATGAACCAAATATTTACAGTTTTAGTGAAAAATAAAGTTTCGAAAGATGTGATACTGAAACACAGCAAACATACAATAACTTATATATAATTAAAAAGGATTTTAAGTTGTATGTTAAGGAAGTTTATTAACTATTTTTCAGACCTTGTTATAAAGCATTTCAGTGTCAAATATGAATGTTAACATACATAAAAAAGTAGCTCAACACTAATAAAATGTTTTCTAATTATTTTTGACTTACGTGGCTCTTATTATGTAACTATTTAAGCAGAATAATAATAGTCAGAGGCTATGATATCGCGATTACGTGCCCTAAAGTTGATTTAAAAAAATATATTTTATTACTTTATAACATCAGTCAAAAATAGGGCAACCACAGAGACATGAAAATCTAATTCTAGGTAGTTTTGGATATGGCAAACGCAATGATAGAGGAAATACACTAATCCAATACGCCTATGAACAGAAATTATCTATTATGAACACATATTTCAACAAGAAACCTAGTCGTCGATGGACATGGGAAGCGCCAAATGGCAAAACTAGAAACGAAATCGACTTTATCTTGTGCAATAATCCTAAATGTATAACAAATATAGAAGTCTTGAATCAAATATCTTATCCATCTGACCATAGACTGGTGAGATCAACTGTCATACTACAAACACCAAAAAAGTCCAGAAGATCCTATAAATCCTCACCAATGTCATTAAAAACAAATGAAGAAAAAGCCAAGTACATAACAAACTTAAAAGATAAATTGCAAAAGGAAATGATACAAGATTGCTATGACATACAGAGTTACTACGACAAGTTGGAAAATGTTATAACAAAAGTCTAAAAACCAACAACAGTGTGGGAAATGAACATCAAATACTAAAGAAATCAACAATTAACCTTATAAACAGCCGCACACAACTAATTCGAACTCCAAACAAAACAAAAGAAATGAAAGAAGAACTAAAAGCACTATTCAAACTATGTAACAAAGCTATAAAGAGAGACTACAACGAGCATAGGAAAAAAATTATTGAAAATAACCTAATAAAATATAGAAGCAGCAAAAGGGCTCAAAAAGAACTAACTACAAATAAAGAATGGATACAGAAACTCAAAAAAGGACAGACCGAAACCAAGACAAGAGATGACATCATAAATGTAGCTACGAAATTTTACAAGGAACTTTATAGTGACTATCCGGATATTAGACACAACGAAGAAGATGATTCCTGGGAAAATACACAAAGCAGTGACTTACAATCAATAAGTGAACAAGAAATAAGTGCACATATTAAAAAACTAAAAATGGAAAAAAGTCCTGGGCCCGATAACATCAGTAACGAAGTGTTAAAAATAGGTGCACCACTATTGCTTCCTTACCTGACACAAATGTTCAATGCGATATTTAGAGCAGAACAAGTTCCCAAACAATGGTGTATATCAGATATAGTTCTTCTCTATAAGAAAGGAGACCCACTAGACATTGGCAATTATAGGCCAATCAGCTTACTGTCTAGCATATACAAACTCTTCACATCAATACTGCTAAATCGCATAACACAGCAAATAGACAAAAATCAACCAGTTGAACAAGCCGGCTTCCGCAGTAGTTACTCCACTATAGACCATATACATACGCTACAACAAATTTTTGAAAAATACAGTGAGTTCAACCTTCCTCTGTATGTAGCCTTTGTTGACTATAAAAAGGCTTTTGATAGCATAACGCACAAGTCAATCTGGAAAGCACTTACATCCTGCGGAGTACACAAAACCTACATAAACATAATCAGAAACATCTACAATCAAAGCGTCAGCAGAGTAAGGTTGGAAAAAACTGGAGAGGAAATACCAATAAGAAAGGGAGTAAGACAAGGAGACCCCTTATCACCCAAACTTTTCATAGCAGTACTGGAAGAAGTCTTCAAAAAAATCAACTGGAGTAACCAAGGACTGTGGATATGGGGCAAATATCTCAGTCATCTCAGATTTGCAGACGACATTGTCATCTTTGCCGAGTCATCAAAGAAACTAGAAGAAATGATGCAATCTCTGGCAAAGGAGAGCATGCGCGTCGGACTGTACATGAACATAGAAAAGACTAAAGTAATGACCAACTCTAAAACTCGGATAATAAAAGTGAATGGAAGCGAAGTGGAGTACGTAAATGACTATATTTATCTAGGCAAACAAGTGTCCTTCAATAAAAAACAAAATGAAGAAGAAGTCGACAGAAGAATAAACAACACATGGAGAAAATACTGGTCACAAAAAGAAGTACTTAAAGGCGACTACCATCCAAAGTTAAAAAAGATAATAATGGACACTTGCATACTACCTTGTCTGACATATGGTTGTCAAACATGGACATACACAAATACAATAAAAAATAAAATTTCCACATGTCAGCATGCCATGGAAAGGAGTATGTTGAAGTTAAGACGAATACATAAAGTCAGAAATGAAGAGATCAGGAAAAGAACTAAACTTGTGGATGCCCTAAAACAAACACTGCGTCTAAAATGGCAATGGGCTGGTCATGTGTCAAGATATACAGACAAAAGATGGACTAAGACTGTGACTGAATGGACAGGACCACCTGGAAAAAGACATCAAGGAAGGCCACAGAAGCGCTGGTCAGACGACATAGTTCAAATAGTTGGAAAAACAGGAATAAATTGGATGAAATTAGCTACAGATAGAGAACAATGGAAGGGACTCGAGGAGGCTTTTACCCAATAGGGATCAGTGAAAAGAATTAACAAATAATACAACAACATATAAACAAACATTATATTCGCTGAAATAAATAAAGCTGTAATAAAAAAATAAATATAAATAATAAACATCAGTCAAAAACCCAATGTGCATTTAAATGAACAAAAGATACGAAGGTGGAATTCAGTTTACTGTATTCATTTTTATTCACATATACCCAGAAAAAAATTAAAAAAATCCTGCTCGAGTTTTGTGTAAAAAAAAAATGTTTGAAGTGCGTGGGCAGTTACGACTTCAAAATATTATGGCTCATATATTGCACACTGGGCGTTTAGCTGATCTTCCGTTTTTTTTCTTGGGCGGCACGAGGATATACAATATTCCATCTACTAATCTGTTAACACACTTATTAATAAAAAATAGTAACTAAAAACTGATAAGATTATTTATATCTTCTTCTAGACTATAAATTAGTAATAGTCTATAAAGGAACTTATTTTGTGGGTTGTATTATTTTGCATTGCTAATGCTAATATTATTTTTAAGGGTGAAAGCAAGTCTGTGCCAATGTACTACTTTGCTAAACAAAAGGAGGTCAGGCAAAAATAGCACACAAACAAACTCGGCAGTAAAAGCCTCCCAGTCTTGTAATTTGCTATGGTTAGCAAGAATAATAAACTACTTACTTGGAATCCAAGAGAAACTATTAGATTCAAGGAATCCTCGGTATTAGCAATGATTCACCTTCTGTTTACTCCGGTATAGTCATTCAACACTCAAGAAATCAGTACAGGGGCTAAACTTCGTAGCGCTTGTCACTGAGTAGCTTCGTCATTGATTTGATTAGCACTTTTAACTAGTTCATAAAAATCACAAACACTACAAACTTAAGGTTACATTTATATTTTAATGGAGTAATTATAAATTAACATAACTAATTACTCGCGATTTATATATGTTCTTTCCCAAACACAAAACGTTTACACACATAAAGACGATCGCTATTCTGACTGGACTGACTGCTAGTGCTGTACTTGACAGCATGTATTCAATCATTCATTCATTCACAACTCTTGCTTGAGTATTATAAGTTGGTCAAGCAGATCTTGTCACTAGAAAAAGGCGGCAAATTTGAAAAATGTAGGCGCGAAGGGATATCGTCTCATAGAAAATTTGAATATCGCGCCTTTTTCTACTGACAAGATTTGCTTGACCATCTATATATTCTTTGCTTGCATTGCTGAGCAACCGTAAAAGCCGTAACAGACTACCTCACCGCACCGCAACCTTGGTGCGCCGCACCCATAAGTGAGAGCGAGAAAGAGATATTTCTTTGCAGTAGTCTGTTACGGCTTTTAGCCCCCATAGGCACGGGACCTTTTTAACGTGCGTTAATAAAGCGTTTGAATGACACAAATGGATAACCATGTACTCGGAGTAATTAACAATGGAGCCGCCATTAACAGGCGTTCCCCTCTGTCGAAAATAGGCGGCCAATGGTCAACCACATGTCAACCATATGTATGGACTGACGTTTACCTGACATGACGTACCTATACATTTGATGTGCCCCTCCCCCGCAAAAAACGGCAGACTATTTTGTACCGAAAATTTTAGACATGGCGTCTCCGTTGGTTATATCCTCTAAGACCATGTATGACCATGTATATGTATTCACACGACAGCGGTGGTGCTTTTTATCAAGCGTTGTTGGATTTTCGACTTTAAACCTTGGTCGTTAAGTCGAAGTTAGAGTGTGGACAGATTCAAGCGCTTTTTTAACGCGCGTGTAAAAATCTGTCGTGCGAATAGGGGCTTAAAGTTCATAACATACGAGAAGATGAAAAATCGCATGCGATCAGCAAGCGATCAGTTGCAATATGTGTAGAGCCCTTTGCTCGATTTTGGAGCTATTTGAGTTATTGTTCATGCCGTGGTTAGAAACAATAGAAACTGTTAAAGAAACTTAAAGATGACATGTCAATGTGATTGTGACTGTTATTCGTCAACATTTACTATCACTTTCTTGTTTTAATATTTTAAGCAATAAACTTTTAGAAATAGGAGCTTGTTACGAAAACTGCAATGGTATAGTTATCATTCATATTATAATTTAAAACACTCCTATAATTCAGTCAAGACAGTTTAAGTTTTGATATTACTATGGAGTCTTCATCGATTGTTAGTTTCAACAATGATTCCACATTCCAGTCGACGTTGAAAGCAGAATATAACAACGTCAGTGTCCACGAACTAGCCCTGCACGCGATGAGAGATCGATGTCTGCTGTTGCAGCGGCGAATAAACACATTGGAAACAGATAACATGAAATTGAAACTGGACATAACAAAATCTAAACAAGGATCACAGTACATTCCTATACAAGAAGATGAGAGAATGCAGCTGCAACAAAAGATTGCTGAGCTTAAGAAACAAAAGTCACAACTTATGCATCATGTTTTCATGGTATCTTGTGAAAACAAAACCTTATGGAACAAAATTGCCTGTATAAAAGGCCCTGATAAACTTCCTAGTGAACAGGCTAAACATCCTTTAATCCGAACGAACACATACATCCATAGCACTCCAAAAACAAGTTCAAATTATCAGGAAAAGTTTTCAGAGTCGAGCTTAGAAGAGATTTCTCTTAAAGTAATAAACAGTTATATTCAAGAGAAGTCGCAGTTAGTAGAGCAGTACGAACAAATGAGTGAGTTACAAGATGCAGACGATGAAATGTTGAATGTAGATTCTATAGGCTTCACTTACATTGAGGAGCCGGCGACTGATTCTTTGAAAGAGATCCGTAGCCAGACGGAGAAGTTACAGCAGTTGAAGAAGGAAATGGCACAGCAGGAGAAAGACCTTAAATTAGCAATTTCAAGGGTAGAAAGTGTATTGCAGTGTAAGTAAACTTAGCGCTACTTGCACCATCCCACTAACTCACAGGCACTAACTCACTGACAGGTTGGGGAAAGGGTCTAGCAGGCTAAGCGAACAAGAAGTGCCCCCAACGACGGATTTGGTCATTCTTTCAGGTGGTGTACTGGCAGGTCCTAAGAACTCTCTATGCTTAATATCAGTCCTCGATCTTCTTTTGTTTTCGAGTTATTCAGGATAATGTAAAATCATCAGTGTATCATTGAAAGTGTCATATTTTGTAAACCGTTCAAGTTAGATTAACCAAACAAAATTCTATTTGACAACAATAAAATAGACTACAAAATGAATATGTTTAACCTGCATCATGTCCTTATACTTCATTATAAAAAAAACATTTTATTTTTCTTCTCATTATTTTTTATACTATTCGCAGAGGTACACCTACAAAAAAAATATGCATGAGTAGCCACTAATACCCACTATATACACATATAAAAATATTTGCATAAATCTTCGTGCGTCATGTCAAAAAAAAACATTATCGAACAAGGATCTCGGAAACGGCTCTAAACATAATCGTGCGTCGTCGACATCGAGCGTCGGCGTCTGTCGGCGTCGGTCCAGCGCTGTGGAAAATGACGTCGCTGCGCAGTTGCGTCGACGTTGCGTCGACGTCGGCCATAGAATTGTAGACGCCGACGCTCGAAAGACGCCAGATGTGGGGGGGGGCCCTAAGCGAATTGGTAAACTACTGTAAGCTTATATGAGAGAAATAAATGGTATTGTATTGTAAAAAAAAAAACTCTGAGTAAACCGGTACTGAAAGTGTTAAATAAGGCAATAGCAGCTTAGTATTATATTATGCTATACAGTAACAGTCATTAATTTAAGTACCTATATAATTATACCATTCTCTTTTATCACTTTCACTTATTTATATTAAACATTTATGATTATGAATGCACTAATGATGTGATAATTTATAAAGAATGGTAGTAAAAGTATGTGCATCAGGTTACATAAACTTAAGGGATCTAATATATACATAACCCGTGGAGCGCCCTAGTATCACACTTGTGATACTAACTCAATTTGGGTTGTAGCGACTCAGTATCAGACATGTGTTACTAGAAATCGATATGGGTCAAATTGCTTTAATTGCAATCTTTGCATCAATTGTATGATGGGAGCTTGACGGGTTAAAGTTGTCACCGGACATTTTTATTTATTTATTAATTAGCTAAAATATTGTAAAAGTAGATATCTAACATGTTACTTCATCATCATCATCATCATATCAGCCAGAGGACGTCCACTGCTGGACACAGGCCACCCACAAAGAGTGCCACAATGACCGGTCTTGCGCCTCCCGCATCCAGCGGACTCCCGCGACCTTTTACTTGGTTGTCCATAAAGAAGACTTTTGTAAAGTATCCATATGACTGTAACAGCTTACTATAGACGGTCAAGCAAATCTTGTCAGTAGAAAAAGGCGCGAAATTCAAATTTTCTATGAGACGATCTCCCTTCGCGCCTACATTTTTCAAATTTGCCGCCTTTTTCTACTGACAAGATCTGCTTGACCAAGTATAGTATCCTGTGCTTTGTATTTGAGCATTCCATTTAACCTCTTTTAATGTGCTACAAGCCAGTGTTGATGAAACCAAGAGCCTTTTTGATTGATTTGACTGAATAATGTCCTATCAATTGTAAAGCCCCCTCCAGACTATGCGCGTGAATCGCGGGCGAAGCCGCGAACGCGAGTGTGGAGTCGATTTCGCTGTCCGCGATTCGCGCACTAGTGTGGAGGAGGCTTAAGACTTTAATTTTTATTTGTTTTATTTCAGATGGTTACAAATGCCCAACATGCATTGCAAATAGTACAAAAATAACAACTTCCGAGCATAAAGAAATAGAGACCAGTGACAGTCTAGCCAACTGGGCCACACCCGTTGACTCCAGCATGTATAATGACACTTTCAATGATTTAAATACTTCGGCATTCAAGAAGAACCCAGAGCAGGACTCAAAAGAGTCTTCATCGCCTACATCTGATAGAATCTGCCCTATGTGCGGGGAAACATTCCAAAAAGACATTGCTTTTAACGAATTTCAGGCCCATGTGGAATCCCATTTTACTGGGGATATTGAGCCAGATTCTATTATTGATGATTTTGATAATATTCCTACTTCATTTGATAACGTAATATAATTTTTGTTTAATTAATTTTAGACACCTATAAAGCCTTTGCCAAGCAATGTAATGTAAATTGAAGTAATGTAATATTTTAAGATAATTTTAATGCAACAGTGGCAAGTAAATAATAAATGTTTATGAAATAATAATGATTCCGATGGTCTAATGTTTTGTGTGTTGCCGGGATGCTTATATTATATTACCACGCCATCTAGAGTCTCTCCTGTGCTCTCGACCTCATCAAATGACGCTAACGTCTCTCTGTTTAATGATGCGATTTTAGGGCTTTTCGACAAACATGCGCCTGTTCATACAGTTAGAGTTCGGCGACCGCCGGCTCCTTGGATCACTGAGGGCGTCCGAATGGCAATGAGGAGGAGGAATAGAGCTTTCGGGCTCTTTAAACGTGACCGCACGGATGACAATTGGAAACTCTTTAAAGCAGCTCGTAATCGTTGCAACCAGATGGTACGCACAGCGAAGCGTCATTTTATTCACCGTAATGTTTCCTCTTCGTCTATGGCCGATGTTTGGAAATTCCTCAGATCTCTTGGCCTGGGAAAACCCCCCAATAGTTTTAATGGCAGCTCATTTTCTCTAAATGACCTTAACAGGCATTTTTCCTCCGCTCCTTCTATTGACACCGCTATTAAGGCCTCTACCCTCTCTGACATCTCTTCTTTGACTTCTCCTGTCACAGATTCTTTCTCATTCTGTCCTGTCTCTGAAAGTGACATAAAAGTAATTATTAAGGCTATCAAGTCAAAAGCCGTGGGTTGTGATGATGTCAGTCGTTACATGATTGTGTCAGTCCTCGACTGTGTGCTTCCTGTGATAGCTGACATCATCAACTCTTCACTGGCCTCTGGTGAATTCCCTTCTCTTTGGCGTAAAGCTTTTGTGATTCCGCTGCCTAAAATTAGTAATCCCACCATTCTCAGTAATTTTAGGCCCATTTCAATTCTCCCTTTCCTTTCGAAAATCGCTGAAGCGGTTGTGCATAAGCAACTTTCGGCCTTCGTTTACTCGCACAACCTTTTAAGCCCTTTGCAGTCTGGTTTCCGGCCAAGTCATAGCACCAGTACTGCGCTTATTAAGGTAACTGAAGACATCAGGCGGGGCATGGAGAATCAAATGGTCACGGTCCTTATTCTTATTGACTTCTCTAACGCATTTAATACCGTTGACCATGACATTCTCCTTGCCTTGCTCAAACATATGAGAGTCTCTGATATAGCCCTTCACTGGTTGGCTGCCTACTTGCGGGGGCGCCAGCAGGCAGTCCGAGTTGACCGGTCTTTGTCTGACTGGTATGATCTGGCGACTGGCGTGCCCCAAGGAGGTATTTTATCCCCACTTCTTTTTTCCACCTTTATTAATTTTATTACACCTGACCTTCGCTGTTCCTACCATCTGTATGCTGACGACTTGCAACTCTACGACCAGTGCTCCGTGACTGACCTCCCAACTTGCATTGATAAACTTAACCTGGACCTTTTTCATATCCAGAAGTGGTCTGAGAGGTTCGGCCTGTTTGTAAATCCGTCAAAGTGCCAGGCTATTGTTATAGGTAGTTCCAAGCAGCTTGAAAAACTAGACTTGGATGCACTTGCACCTGTAAGCTTTAACGGCTCCCCAATAACATTTAGTCAGAGCGTTAAAGACTTGGGCGTTCTTTTCGATAACACCTTGAGTTGGAGAGCACAGGTTACTGAAATCAGTCGTAAGGTCATGGGCTCCCTTCATTATCTGAACAGACTGAAACACTTCTTACCGGTCAAAACTAAAGTTGCATTAGTTAACGCCCTTTTACTACCCATTATTGACTATGGTGATGTCTGTTATCCGGACTTAAACGAAGAGCTTCTTGATAAATTGGATCGCCTGCTTAATAACTGCATTCGCTTCATTTTCTGCCTCCGCAAATATGATCACGTTTCTTCTTTTCGCTCTTAGCTTGGCTGGCTTCCCATCCGACAACGTCGCAACATTCGCTTGCTTTCCACTCTTTTTTCTGTGCTTAATGATCCACTCTCTCCGGAATACCTCAAATCCTTCTTTCAATACTACGGCGTTTCTCGCGTCCGCCAACTTCGCTCTTCTGGCAATATGTCTCTGTCTATCCCTCCTCACCGAACCGGGTTCATGTCGAATTCGTTCACTGTGCAGGTAGCGCGTCTTTAGAACGGACTTCCTTTTAACATAAAAAATGCGCCTAATAAGTTCGCTTTCAAAAAATCCGTACGTGCTTTCTTTGCTAGCAGAATGAAAAAATCTTAGTGTATTATTAGTTTCATAATATGTTTCGTCGTTATTTATTTATATATTTATATATATATATATATATATATATATATATAGGTATATATATATTATAGTATATGTGTACAGTATATTTGTATAGGTACCTAATTAATATGTTATACGTAATTTATTGTTCGTTTTGCTGTTGTAATTATAGCACCGCTCACAATCTCTCTGCTTAGCCTTAAGGTTGACTGGTAGAGAATGCCTTATGGCATTAAGTCCGCCTTTTGTACTATAAGATTTTTCTTTTGTGCAATAAAGATTAAATAAATAAATAAATAAATAAATAAATAGAGTCCATTTAAGCTAACTTTGCAGTCTTTGCACCAACATGAATAGAACAAAGTGAAGGAGTGTAATTAAAAACGTCATATGTTCATCGAAATTTGATAATTAATGACATTTCCACCCTTTGTTATTGCAAATGCCATGGAGAGTTAGCTTGGTTCGACTTTATCATTAAAACTTTCAAAGTGAGTTCACTAGATGGCGTTATAATGCCGAAAAAAGAAGCACTCAGATTTCTAAAAATTCTAGTTTTTTAATAATATTTTATAAAAAATCAACTCATTTAAAAATTGTACCTATGTAAGTACAAACCACATACCACACTAAAGTCATCGCGCCAAACTAGTATAGGCAGGCGTGGCTCACTCCGCGATTTCATCGCTTTGCTACAGGTAGCTAAAAGTACATCGTTAGACCCCAATTTTGGGGTTTGCCATAAGGGCCCCACATCTGGCGTCTTTCGAGCGTCGGCGTCTGTTGGCGTCTGGTCAGCGGTATGAAAAAACCGGGCAAGTGCGAGTCGGACTCGCGCACGAAGGGTTCCGTACCATAAAGCAAAAAAAAAAAACGGAAAAAAATGCAAAAAGAAAACGGTCACCCATCCAAGTACTGACCACGCCCGACGTTGCTTAACTTTGGTCAAAAATCACGTTTGCTGTATGGGAGCTCCACTTAAATGTTTATTTTATTCTGTTTTTAGTATTTGTTGTTATAGCGGCAACAGAAATACATCATCTGTGAAATCATGTGTGTGGTATTTCCTTTGCGCTACGACATGGGATTCTTCAAGAAGCGGGTATTTAGGGTTCTCAAGGGTCGGCAACGCTTAAGTGGCTCCTGTGGTGTTGCTTATGTCCATGGGCGACGATGACCGCTTCCCATCAGGCGGCTCGTCTGCTCGTTTGCTGACTATTACATAAAAAAAAAAAAAATTTCAACTGTCTATACTGCAAAACGTAATTCAAGACCAAAAAAAGTAAGAAATGTTGCCACTTTTTTATTTTATTTTATTTTATTCATAAGGCACACTATACAGACGACATTAAGGTGGTTCGCTTTTCATACAAAATTCAATCAAAGCTCATTAAGTAACTACACACTATTAGTACACAAATATTTCCGCATTTATCTTCTTTCGAATATTCGTTTGCGCGAAATTAACAGGAAAACAATGTTTCATACAGAAATCATGCAAAAATCATAGTTAACTTTTCATCAATTTTACGTATGTGTGTGTCACAAATGTCGTGTACAGATACATTTGCGACGTTGCCATACCATTTCCGACGTTGCCGGGCCGACCACGGCTCGAATTTGGAGTGCCGTCATGTTTAGTGCAATTTTGTTGACACTGATATTTGACAGGTAGTTAATTGACCTAAGCGAGAAGTTCGTCAGCTTAGCTAAGAACTATCATGGCGTGTTATGCAAACAGTCACTTTTTTGCTTGCAAACGGAAGATTCCCGGTTCGATCCCCAGTCATTGTATGCTGGAACATAACTTTTTGTATTTTTGTTACACCTAAATTTCGTATTGTTTTTTTATTTTTATTTAATTTTTCTTACTATCATAAATCGATTATTAAGTATGGGCTACACGTATTCTTTTATTTTTACAAAGATAATTAGAAATTATACTCTTCCTAATCTCTCTGATTTTTACAATCAGGACATCCTCACTGCAATAAAAACCGGGCAAGTGCGAGTCGGACTCGCGCAAGAAGGGTTCCGTGCCATAATGCAAAAAAAAAAAACAAAAAAAAGCAAAAAAAAAACGGTCACCCATCCAAGTACTGACCACTCCCGACGTTGCTTAACTTTGGTCAAAAATCACGTTTGTTGTATGGGAGCCTCATTCAAATCTTTATTTTATTCTGTTTTTAGTATTTGTTGTTATAGCGGCAACAGAAATACATCATCTGTGAAAATTTCAACTGTCTAGCTATTACGGTTCGTGAGATACAGCCTGGTGACAGACGGACGGACGGATGGACGGACGGACAGCGAAGTCTTAGTAATAGGGTCCCGTTACCCTTTGGGTACGGAACCCTAAAAAGAAGTGTATAAAATTTCATGTGGTTAAAAATAATGGATTTTGTCTATGAATGAAAAACACAATTATTACTATAGTTTGTTTTTTTAGCATTAGAAATAAGGTAAACAATTTTGACGTGTCTTTTAATTGAAAAACACATTTTAAAAATAAGTTACGGCAAATATGTAACAATTATAAATCTAATACGATCATTTATATTCTTCTGCTTTCATAAGTAATCGTTTTTGATTTTTAAAAAACCTGATAACACTGAGTATGTGGGGGAAGCGCTGCTGGCCTAGCGGAAAGCAATTCGGAGGTCGCGGGTTCTAACCCCGGCTCGTACCAATGATTTTTCGAACTTTTGTACGAAATAGCATTTGATACCTATTTATACACCGATACCTATTTTTCGGTGAAAGAAAACAATGTGAGGAAACCGGACTAATCCAAATAAGTTTACTCTCTGGGTTGGAAGGTCAGGGCAGTCGCTTTCGTAAAAACTAGTGCGCATGCCAATTCTGGGATTAGTTGCCAAGCGGAGATTGAATATCTGGGAGACCGACCAAAGCTTACAAAACATAAAAACTCAAAAATGCGCGTTTTCTCATAGACCTAGCTAAGAGATCAAACCCCTTATAGCAAATTTCATCGAAATCGTTAGAGCCGTTTCTGATACCATCCAAATATATAAATAAATAATTATATATCTAATAATTGCTCGTTTAAAGGTAAGATAACACAAAGGAGAAACAAAAAGAAATTACCTACTCGCACCAGTCTTGAACCCCAATCCTCTTGCACGTATTTCCACGAACATACCGTTACGCTATTGCAACATACTTACGTTGTGTGAAATTGTCTACTACAAGGATCACGGAAACACTGTTTGCATGTGTGAGTAATAGTAGGAAAAAGCGTGACAGCAACACTCCGTCGAATTAAAAAGGTGGTTTTTGCACAATGAAGTATTCAATGTTTATTTTAATAGTTCAATATTTACTTAAAGAGTGCGCGAAACATACTTTTAAGTATACAAATACCAAGACCATTTCACAAAAAAATTAAATCTGAAATTTTGCAAAAGTGGTGCCATCTAGCGAGAGTTAAGTTTTGAGTAACCTAGGCGAACCACCTTAAATGCATGATTACAATGAAAGTGGTAGGCTTTGTATAAAAATGCCATCCAAAATTAGTGAGCACAGCAAGAACAATAAGTAACAACGAGCAAAAACTATCCTAAAATTATAAAAAAAAACACAAAATATCTTAAAACATACTAAATTTTTAAATTACATAAATGATCGTAACATGTTAAATTGCTTACTATTGTTGTTGTGTAGTATGGTGGCCAAGAACACTAATGACTTGCCTCTTGAAAACTGCTAGCCGTGAGTTGAAAATATCGATGTCTCTATATTGTGAAACTAAATCATTGTACTGACGACACATTCTAACGATTGGGTTATAAAAAGATGTATTATTTTTGTAGATTTGAAGGGCGAAAGTCCTGGGAGCACGGGATCTGAATCGAGGGGTATTGAAAGTGACCAGGGATAATAAGCTAGGCGAGTCAACTTTATGATGAAGAAGTTTGTGTAGGAATAAGAAGTCATGTAGGAGACGGCGAGACTTAAGGGAGGATATGCTAAGTGTATGTAGTCTTTGATCATAACTATGACGTATGAGATCAGGTTTGTATCGATAGGACAAGAGTTTAAGGCATTTTTTTTGTACTCGCTCAATGTTGTTAGAGTGCACATCGTAATGGGGCGACCAGACGATGCAACCATACTCGAGCACGCTGCGTACGAGACTGAAATAGGCATAGAAGACTGCTCGGCTTTTTGAAGTCTTTGGTAACACGAAGGATAAATCCCAGCATTTGGTTGCTTTTCTTAGTGATATATTCATAGTGGTACCTAAAATTAAGTTGTTCATCGAACCAAATGCCCAGGTCTTTAGCAACAACCCTACGCTCTAATTTCTGACCGGTCAGCTCATAGTCATAGTAAAGTTTCTGCTTTTTATTAGAAAAAGATATTATAAAACATTTACTAACATTTAAAAACATACGATTACTAAAACACCAGTCAGAAATCGTATGCAAGTCATTTTGTAGCTGTGTGCAATCACTATACTAGCGCGTCTTGTATTTATGTACAAATAAATAAATAAAAGTACTTTTTTAAATAGTAGGAGTAAAATTACTAATGAATAAATTATCTTAGCGTGATTATTTATCAAAAGGAATTTACAATTTCAGAAACAAATTATTGCAATGGCAACATTGTCTCACTTTTTTTGGTCTTGAATTACGTTTTGCAGTATAGCTATCACGGTTCGTGAGATACAGCCTGGTGACAGACGGACGGACGGACGGACAGCGAAGTCTTAGTAATAGGGTTCCGTTTTACCCTTTGGGTACGGAACCCTAAAAATGACGTCGCTGCGCAGTTGCGTCGACGTTGCGTCGAGCAGCGGCCATAGAATTGTAGACGCCGACGCTCGAAAGACGCCAGATGTGGGGGGGCCCTAAGCCGCGCGTGGCGCTGTCGCCACCTAGTGGCCATATCTGTGCTGATCGTGACAGACGCGTTTTGTTAGAGAGTGAGTCTTCTGTACCTAGTACTATTATTTATTCTGTGGTATAGGTAAGTAAGTATACAAAAACGGATATGATAGTCATCGGCTGTTAGATTATGGTGGTATTGTGTCATGATATCGATTTTAAAAGAACAATTTCTAGTATTTAAAAAAAGATTTCACTTCCAATGTGCAACTCTCAGCTTCTCAGTACATATTATTTACTTGCTTCTTGTGCTACTGAATGAAATTAAGTGCTTTAGTATAATTATTTATTTAATAAAATTCTACAAACTATATTATATGTATCTTTTAATTAAGCTAAATCTGTAGGCTTAACATCAGTTGAGTTCGAGGGCTGTTGAGTCGATTTTTGCAGTAGATTCTTGCTGAACCATTGAGGTCTTTCCTTCTTCATTTCAATCACTCTTTTGCCATTCCAAAACTCCTTAACCTGAAAGGATTAGAATTCGTAGTTTCAACATTTTTAACATGCAAAGATTGCCTAATAAGGAGTTACACCAATGCAAAGGTGTTAATTTTAATGAAACTTTTATCAAAGAATGCTCAAAGCATTTTTCCTAGTTAGAAAAGTCATTAAAATGCTAATCAATAAAAAGCATCTGGCACATTATCAAATGATCTTTCATAAATAAGATCAGAGGAACT
Organism: Cydia fagiglandana; assembly: GCF_963556715.1. Lineage (NCBI taxonomy): Eukaryota > Metazoa > Arthropoda > Insecta > Lepidoptera > Tortricidae > Cydia > Cydia fagiglandana. The sequence continues at coordinate 18,848,226 of NC_085936.1, read as the reverse complement.
CATTAGGTATGGTGTAACCCGTATATGCCCACTGGGTCGTTTTCGACCCACTGAATAATACTCGCTCCTACTAATTAAAATTTGTGGGAAAATGCCTGTAATCTCGAGGAGTACAGAGCTGAAACCAGTTTTGGGCATATATGGGTTAAGGTGGTCCATAAATGACAGCATGTCAATATCAACATCCCTGTTTCCACAGTGAATTTTGAACCAATATAATTTTAATATGAAAAGTAATTAGTGCTAACTCAAAGAGGCTGCCCTTGGATCCATTCAGTCTTTGACCACAAAAGATAGTCACAGATGTACATGGTTGAAAGTTAAAAATTAACTTTCATGCATTGTAATAAAATATATGATGGTGCGTTATACAGGGTGTCCCAGAATTCGACGTCAAGCCGTAAACGGATGATAGACCAAGTCATAACAGTTATCATAAAAATACAAAAAAAAATCCAACTCATGTTCTTTAAAGAATATGGTCACTTTAAAAATTCACTAAAAAATCCACACCCTGTAATTATTCAAGATTACACAATAATAAAAAAATTAGAATAAATTATGGAATTTGTAGTAACAAGAGTTAAGAACCATTACAGGGTGTGGATTTTTTAGTGAATTTTTAAAGTGACCATAATTTTTAAAAAACATGAGTTGGATTTTTTTTTTGTATTTTTATGATAACTGTTATGACTTGGTCTATCATCCGTTTACGGCTTGACGTCGAATTCTGGGACACCCTGTATATGGCTTGGCGTTCAAAGGGCTAAAGAATTATTAAAGCATCTGTACCTTTTCTGGAAGATTCTCTCCTTCATACAACACAACAACATCTTCCGTGATTGGTCCGACACCCAGCTTCTCTTTAATCTGATCCTGGATGAGCTTTGTTTCTTCTTGGATTTTTTTGTAGCAGTGCGCTGAAAAAATATGACCAATGCTTAGATAAATGTACCATAGTGCTAAAAGAAACATGTCTAATTATTAAATTGTACAACGAGACTTAATTGCGTGACCATACAGGGACAATGCCATCCTCGAAACGTCAGAGATAAATCATAAAACTTAAATACGCGATTAAGGCCCTTTGTCAGGCGTGGCTCACTCTGTGATTTCGTCGCTTTGCTACAGGTAGCTAAATGTCCATCCATTCGACCCCATTTTTGGGGTTTGCCATAAGCCGCACGTGGCGCTGTCGCCACCTAGTGGCCATATCTGTGCTGATCGTGACGGACGCGTTTTGTTAGAGAGTGAGTCTTCTGTACCTAGTACTATTATTTATTCTGTGCCTTTGTACAATTTAATACTGTGTAAAAATCGTGAAGGTTTAAATCAGTGAAATAAATTTGTTATAATAACAACCAACTCTTTACTTATAAATATTCAAAACCATTTACAAGGAGACAGTAAAGACACTGTAGTGTAGACAAAAGTAACTTTTTTCGTACACTAACTATTTAACATTCATTTACAACCAAACATAATATTTAAAACTTTCACATTTAGCCGTGACCATGACCAGTGAAACCTGTGTCGAAACGTCGGTAAATAAAGGTAATAAAGTAAAATCGCGATAGATAGGTCCATAAATTTTAGTTAACCAAACCTATAAACTATAAGCTGAAAAGTTTAACTTTAAATCAAATAAACTAATAACAAACCACAAAGTCTGCCAATCTCGTGGTGGTGTCCACAATCTCGGCACACTTTGATGTTAGTTTGAGGCACCAGCGGCTTCCACACGTAGTCTGGGTTGCCGAACTTCCTTTTGAGTCTCTTCTCTACGGTTCTTCGAAATTTTGGAACAGCCAGTAGAAAGCCGTCTCCGACAATGTCTTTGATTGAAAACCTTTTCGGGGTAGAAACTCTAGGCTCGTAAACATACGCTAAGGCAAGCTCTGCAAGAAATATTCAGAAGTTTTATGGTTAACATAAGTAACAAGTAGCAGAAATCAGGTAATCGAACGTAAACCAAGGCGTAACCAACATACATACCGTTAGGTGGGTGACCGAGTGAGGAAAGAATACATTTTTCTATATTTCTCAGGATATTGACTACCGTTGAAATACGTGGTAGCATTCTGAATGATTTATTTCAAGCTGATTTATTAGCAAGGTAAGTATATCACGACTAAAAACAGGTTAGGTTAAGTATCAGAATTGACATTGACATCAACACAAGACGGCAACCTAACCATAAAAAAACTGAACCAATCCATTCAAGGCATTCATTAAGACGATGGTGTTAATTATTCAATCACAGAGATTAAATTAGCTTGCCTGCTGTTATTTTTAATATGAGTTAGTATGATTCATTAAATGTAACATAATGTAAATAATGCATTAAAAGTGAATTGATTTCTTATAATTATTTTTTAAAATGAATTTTGTAAAACTTAAAAATTATAGTGTTCTTCTTGAATTTAGCTGATACTGGCAACACGACCCAAGATGGCGCTTGACAATCAGCTGTAAGTGGGGAGGAAAAGTCGAATGCTCGAGTGTTATGTAGTTCATGTCCTCAAGCGTTTCGTTGCAGTTGTAGCTATGGCGTGTTTAAGCCCGAGTAGGCTCTGTGCTCGTGTTCAAGATAAGTTACTGTGTCAATTCGGACATAAAGTTCGCAGACAAACTGTATTTGTGAAACTGAAACCTCCTGGACCAACTCCCTTGCGGATATTTGGAAAGACATGTCAGGTTAGAAAAAGATTTTTAACTTTATTTTATTGCCTGGAACCTAATTTTTCTAGAACCGGTCAATAAACCTAGATATTTTCGTGAAGCATGCAAGCAACTATTACCCAATTTATTATGTCATTTCGCTTGTTCTTGAAAAGGTCCTGTTTACATAACAGCGTGACAGTAACCTCTATGTCAGCTGATTGATTATTGGAAATAAATCAGGTTTTATGAATGGGAGTGTAAAAAATAGTAGATTTAGATAACGCAGAAAATTAATTCTTTAAAGGTGTATAGTTTGTGAGGTAAATTCATGGAAATGTAAAAAGTGAAATCTATTCGTGGGTCGGCGCAGCGGGCGGTACCGGACAGTGGGTCGCGCTCGCGCCGCGGCTCGGCTCTTGGGTTTGTTCAACGATTTTCACTATATTCATAATCACAACTCTTACTTTCGACAAACAATGCTGATCTTTGTGTTGACTTTAATTTTATAACTAAAATCGTGCTTCGAATTGAGCACGATTTATTTGATCCAATCGAGATAACCGGGTTCGTTATTGAGCACTATGCAATTATCTTCAAGATATAAAGTATATCTATTTATACAAGCACATGCTATCCAAAATATTTCTTAATCATTACTTAATTGTAGTCATAAAACAAGTGTTAATGCCGGCGTAACAGTTAAAAAAAAATTGTTTAGGGCAGCGCCTCCCCTATAATTAGGTAGGCATTTTCCCTGATTTTATAGGATATTAACCCTGTATTTGCAGAAGTAAGACGCGCCGGCGTCGTGCTTTCTCGCGCAGCGTGCGAGCATGCGATACCGACCCGATGCGAGCGAAACTTTCTAAGCATTACAAATATTTTTCGCATTAATATTTCATTTATTCTTCCATTGGCGATGGAGCTAACCGATTTCTTTATACATAGCGTGGTGTTCCAATTACAAAAATAGTCGTTACGATCACGAAAAATAATTAGTTGATTTTTGTTTTTAATTGGATTGTCCTTGCGACAGTTTTGAGGAATTTCGTCAAGTCGTAATGGTAAAGGTAGAGAGTCGCTCGCCGTTAGTGAAAGTTGTGTGATGATTCGTTGAATTTTTAATACCTAGCGCGAAAACTGGGTGGGTAAGGCACCTGTTGAAGTGCTAGCCACACGCCTTTCTTATTTTGTTTCAATCCATTTGGGGAACATTGACCTTGTTTATCTTTGTTGATTTTGGTCTGTGGGTGTTTCTCTCACGTCTTATACAAGTCATACTGGTAATGTGAACCTTAACCACGATTTTACTTATTGAAAATAAAGAGCCGTGCATGTGAATAAAGGACGACCAACCTGTTAGATTCGCATGATAACGTTTTCTCTATTAGACTAGACATACACCTTCGATTTCTTTCTTACATTTCCATTGCTTCGAACCTAGTGTTAACCTACTAATGGAATACTTGTCGCAAACAACTTTAACCGCAGGACATGACACCGCATCATCTAGGTATATTGACGCAAAGAAATCTTTACAATTTGCTCCCTTACTACATTACAATACGGCGAAAATATAACTGACTGGTTTATCGTACTCGCTCGCAAGGTTTGTCACACTTTCGGTAAGCCAGCATTACCAGTTTTCAAGTATAAGTGAAATTGTTCTTCAGTAGGTACTCTTGTGAAGGAAATGCTAAAATAACTTTGTATCCGTTTGCCAGCCTGATTACGATCAGTTTAACTCATAAATAAGCCAATGTTTCTGATTCTATTCTATTCTGATCATTCATAGTTTACTGGAAATGTAGATAAGGCTTCTTTTACTTGCTTCTTCATTCTGTGCCATTTTCTTAGTTGTGGAAGTATGGCAATGGCATCTCGCTACAGTCTTTCTTTCTACAGATAGAGTTCTCCTATTCTTTGACCAATCAATGTTTTTAATTTGAATGTTAAACCGACAAATCATTATTTATTAATCATCTTGAATAGATAGTTGATTATTGATTAATAAATTAATCAACTTCATAATAATTTTGGGATAAGTGTATACTGTGAGAGGCAGAAGTTACTTACTAAGTACTTATCGAAATTACTGTCAGAGCATCTCGCGGGCATTAATATGCACTGCGTGTTACTATGAAAAAACAATATTAAATCGAGCTGTTTCAATCTTGGTCTTCGTTCAAATCTTGCTAAATTAAATTCAGGACAGCTTCAATTGCAATTAAAGGTGAAATGAAAATGGTTCCATTTCATTTGGATTTACGCACCGGTCGAATGCGTTCCGTCGCACGTAACCCAAACGATACTTACTAGAAATGCGGAACATACAACTATTTGTTCGTAGACGTTATTGTATAAGCGTTTGTGGCAACGCTAAACGCGTGTTATTTTCGACTTACAACATTTTGCTGTATCCTAAATTACGTACGTGATGACAATACAAAGGTACATTAGGTTTGAAAGCGTGCTGTATGTATACGTAAAAATCTGTTTTACGCAACTAGTCTGAAGCGGGTTAACATTAGCTGTTATTCTTAAAGTGTGTCTTTACGTATCTCCAGGCGTCCGGAGATATATAAAGCCCTCTTTTCCCTGAGCCTCGAGCCTACATATACTAAGCCTGTCACCGAGGCACGCCAAAATCAATATTTTACCTATTACATTTCATAAACGCGTATTATGTCGTTTCAAAGGTTGAGTAAGGAACCCAACAAAACTCTGAAAACGCATTGTAGATTTTGTTTTAATTCATTTTATAGCAGCATTGAATAATAATACTCGTGTTAATAATTTTGAAATCAGGTAAACCAGGCGGACATTCGCGATTGACACTACATCGGATAAAAACTTAGATAACGGTTACAGTTCGTTTTGTTTAGCATTAGAAAGAACTTGCAAGAAGGTAAGCGATTTTGACATGTCTTTTAATTGAAAAACGCTTTTTAAAATTCAAAAACTATTACTTATGAAAGCAGAAGAATATAAATGATCGTATTAGATTCATAATTGTTACATATTTGCCGCAACTTATTTTTAAAATGTGTTTTTCAATTAAAAGTCGCTTCAAGACTGTTTACCTAATTTCTAATGCTAAAAAAAACGAACTATAGCATTTTACAAAACGTGACTGACAGATCCAAATCAAAATTTACCCTAAATTTAGACTTGTATCCGTAGAGTGAAGTATTAGGAATATTAGGATAAGCATTTGTGTAGGTAATTCAATTTAGTAAACAACATTCTAATTCTTCTGCAAATTGGGTTAAAGGTCAGACCACACCGCACGCGTAAAGCATCACAACTTCAACTCCTTGCGCTTTGCTTCCTTTGCGAACTCTTAAAAATGCATATAGAGCAGTCAACGCAAGGTGCTCACAAATATCTTAACACGCCTTTATTGGCAACGCGTTAGAGTGAGAGTTCAGTTTAGATAAGTATTTTTGAGCACCTCGGTCGCTCCGATATATTTGACAGGCAAGCTTAACTGACGATCGGTGATCCTTATGTCTTTGCAATAATAAATAATTAAAACCCTGATTATCGATGTTTCTTAATTTTCGGCCATCACAAGTGATATCTACTCTCGCTTCATTGTTTAATTCTATTTAGAATATTGTACTGGTGAATTTTTCCCTTACTCACTACTTTTCCTATGAATGCAAGTATTTGCGTTTTACCACGTCTGTCTAAGGGCTACTCCACATTAGCGTCTTTTGAGCGTCGACGTCTAGTCAGCGCTACGGAAAATGACGTCGCTGTGCAGTTGACGACGCTTGGGAGACGATAGTGTGGGGTGACTCTAACAGGTCAGCGAATACAATTGGCCGCAGATAAATCCGATTCATTTCATTCAATCGTACCCAGAGAGCGTCAGGTATCTCTCCAGCTCAATGAACAGTTCCAGTAATATATTCTATAGTAGACCGCCAAGCGTCATCAGCCCGACATCTGTTCGCCACAGGCACACTATACCTGCCGGTTTTGCGGTCGTGGTTGCCGCTCCCGTATTGCCTTATACAGCCATGAAAAACGTTGTCGCCCTGCCTGATACTGTATAGTCTGCAATAGACTGAAAGGCCTATGATGATGAGACCGCGAGACTTTGTCCTTCTGCTGCAAGCCGTTGGGCAAGCGCGTTTCGGTCGCCACTCGCAAACAATGAACTCATCATCTGTGGAAGCAATATTAATTGCTGTCGTTCGCGCACGTGAGCTGTGTTTGATAAGGGTCCTGCTGGCTTGCTTAGTGTTGTGTAATTTGTCATTTACTTGGCCTGTTCCAAACGCTTACAGATCCAACACTTTTGAGAAACCACCTTAAGCGCGAGCGACTTACGCATAGGTTGTTTAAAGATTAGAGATTACAAGTTAAACTGGTGACCGATGGACGTGCTCTTGGTATCCGTTAGGAATCCCCGGCCTTGTCTTGACGTGTCCCAAGATTGTCCACTTTTGTATAATACGCAAATAAACGCTAATTACGCTGTGGGATTGTAATTTCACGTAAATTAATGATGTTGTGGGTTTTTTTTAATGAGTGTATGAACTCTGGGTTTGTTTGTTTGGAACAAATAGGCAGTAAATTTGGGTTTGTCCGTCTATCTATAACGTTAATGAACTAGATTACTCACTGCATGATCGATTGGTAAAACTAGTGAGTATTCTAAGAAATAGTGTTGTATGAAATACCCGCTAATTTCCCGGATATAAACTGGTAAAATTACTATCCATAGTTAAGCGAATGAAGTGTTAAAACTCTGGTTCTAATATATTCTAACAGAAGTCTTGTAACGAAGCACGATTTAAAGTTTACCTATTCCTAGCTATTTACTGAACTCTTGAACACGACTGCATCAGTGTTTTCAATTTATTTTCGCATCCTCTTTGCTCATTTTATATACATATTAATAATATTATAGGCTCAGCTTTTAAATATATAATATAATGAAATACCTAAACAACGCCTGGTTCGGACGTGTGTGAAGCCTCTCACCGCTTTAAAAAAGTTAGTGAATATTAGGCTAAATGTCAGCCTAGTGTCATCACCAACACGATTAGAATTAGGTAACTTAATGGGAGCATTCCTTAATCAAACTTCAACCGAATAAATACGTATGCGTTTTATTCAGAGCATGACGGGTGCATATTTGGCAACCCGTATAATAGCGGTGCAATGCTCACCGTAGACTCGCAGTATGTGCATTGGGTGCATTATAACATTGCGATGTATCCGCGAAATCGTACGGCCAATGCCAGCTAATGACTGTAGTGCAGTCGGAAGAGAAACCAATACTATTACATTTGTAAAATAAAAGTACTTAAGCATTGTTTGTGAAATTAAGATATAATTTTCAGTTTGATATACAAACTTAGTACAGTCGCATAAGCAAAGCATTATAAAGTAGATATTCAGTGATAAATATAACAAAATCGTGCTTAATTCAATACAAACTGTTAATTTGTAAGAGTTGGGTACTTTGTAAGAGTACATGCAGGGTTATATTTCATGCTTACCTCGACATTAGACACTGCCAGTCCCTTGGTTCTAAATACATCAAAGTTTAAGTCATGAAAGGTAAAGTCATTTTTTTCTTCAAATTAAGCCACGCATTTATTATTAATGTTAAATTATGTCACGGCTTAGACCGATTTATTGATAATTTATTTAATATTCACCCTAAAATCATTTATTTTATATAGAATTTGGCGTGTTCACGTATACGACCTTGTTCCGCTCGTTTTGTAATACTCATTAATGTTTGAAATGGTTGATTCTAGAATCCGTAAATTATAGTGGTATTGTTTCCTTAGCTGTGTCTGCGTGTTGCCTACATGTTAAGCCTTTGTGACTAATTAGAAGCTGTACTTTAATCACCTTTAGGCCGGTTGTACACGGTGACTTTTTGTAGTAATCGCTACATAATCTTTAGGGAATGTTTTTATAACAACAGTTCCTCCTACTCACCTACAATTCGGTATCGTCTTGGGTCGTCCCATTCGTTTTTCGTCAAGTTCTTAAATTAGTCATATTCCGCTTTCGTCACTCATTCTACATTCGTCACAATCGTCAGTGGCTTTCAATGTAGAATGAGTGACGAAAGCAGAATAGGACTAATTTAAGAACTTGACGAAAAATGCATGGGACGACCCAAGACGATACCTCCAATTCACACAACTTTACAAGTTTCAATGAGTTACTTTATATTTTAACCATTTTAAATGACAGATTAAATGATTAATAGTCAATTGAGCCTTGTAGCGCGTTTACGAATAAATTACACCACAAATCGTTGCATTAATCACAAGCTTATAAAATTACAAATAAACTAAAACTAGTGACTAATTCCATTCTCTCAAACTCAGTCATCACAAAAGTATTTCCGATTACTAAGTAACAAAGCAATTCATTTAAATTAGAAATGAGGAAAGTAAAAGCGAATTGTCAATGGTGCTCACGGCGTTAATTTTAGTCATCATCTCAACCCATAAGACGTCCACTGCTGAACATAGGCCTCCCCCTTTTTTGGGGGGTGAATGCCATAATCGTCACGCTTGGCAGGCGGGTTGGCGATCGCAGTCGAGTACACCGAATTTGAGGGACGCTGCTGCCCGATTAAATACAACCCCGTTAATTTTAGTGTTCCGTGCAAAACTTTGTTCACGGAACACTTATGGGATCACTTCGGTCTTAAAAAGAGCTTATAATATATATTCGGGAGTGGCTATGTATGTAATTATCTAGGAAATGCTATATACGGTAAATTGAGTTGCTTTCCTCATTAATAATATGCATTTATGAGATAAACTTTTTTATGAACAAAAAAAATGAATTGTCTTTATTGTGAATGCATGAAGCAAAACAATAAACACGTGATGAATTGTTTAGTTTTTATAAAAAAGAACAGTCTTATCTTTGATATTTACAAACGTTTTTGTAATTGATTATAATGTAACGAGTTTTTTTCACAGTATTGTCACATTTTAACATAAAAAAGTATGACATCTATTGTATTGTATGGGCTGGACAACTCAGTTTCAGACTGAAACTTATTATGATAGTTAATAATTACATATTTATTTGATACAATTTGATGTTTAAGCGTAATATACTAGGTTCAATTTACTATTTTGTCATACGGACAGCATGCATGTATTGCATGTATGTTTGACTGTTTGTGTCATATGTATGTTCCACCGTAGCATTAAAACTACTTAGCTTACCCTATTTTACAAGCTTTTATTTACTTTCACCTGACCGTTGTCTGTCGGTCTGTAATCAAATCTTGCAAGTTAAATTTGATCCACTTCCCGTCGTAAGTCGGGTGACAATGCAATATTATGGTGTCATCGAGCTGATCTGATGATGGAGACAGGAACTATGTGATAAAACAACGAAACCTAATTGTGTTTGAGGTTTTTAGAATTGTTTCGTTGAGTATTAGTTGCCTGTGGAAAGAAAAGTACAGTCAGCGATAAAAGCTTGTACCAAAAATGAAATTTTTGCCAAAAACTTATTAATGATTGAGGTGTCAACATATTCGCTTGATTGTCAGAGTTACACGTTAAAGCTTTTTCCACAGGTTTTAAGGTATCAAGGTTCCAACAGTAAGGTGCAGGGGGGCAATTTCGTCATAAACGAATAGTAAAGAAAAGCTGGGTACAATTTATTAAACTTTTTACTTGCTGGTTCTCTACATCATATCATGTGTATTACCATCACTACGCGTCCAATGTTGTAAGTTCTTAAGGGGCCCACTGATTAACAGTCCGCCGGACGGTATCGGCCTGTCAGTTGTTGGGAACTGTCAAAATTTTGTTCTAACTGACAGGCCGATACCGTCCGGCGGACTGTTAATCAGTGGGCCCCTTTAGCTTCCTGCCCAAAAGGTTGTCTGGAACTCTGGAAGCGATCGGTTCTTAGCGATAAGACCGCCTGTTGTTACCTAGTTTTTAACTGAATTTCATTTTCTGACTATTTTTAACTATATGGTACACAATAAAGTGTTACTTACTTACATTTTTATCATAAATATTAAATAACTTTGCAAAACTTTTGGACATGTATGGCATTTATAAATACTAATTTTAAGTAGTACGTGATCGCCATAACGGGGTTCGGACGCGGACTCGCAACGAAGATGAGTTTCACTTTCTTAAACAGGATGTTTTTTATCTCAACAACTTCTTTTTATGGTACACTTTTACAACATGCTAATACGATGATACATCCAACAGATATTTACTTGTTTTATATTTGATGACTAATATCTTACTCCAAATGTATTTTTTTTCTTTCTTTCAAATATTTACTTTACATGTGAAAAGTTTTTGTCGCTCTAGACTCTAGATTGATCGAAGGCTAGATGCGCAGAAAATGTAGTCTGCCAATAAGTTTAGTAAATGTAGGGCATCCCATTGAAATACTAAAAATAGTTACAGATGTAGTGCATAATTCTGTTCCATCATATTTTCTCGGAAACGTTCGTATTTGTCATGCTCCTTTATGGCTACCATCAGTTTGGCATTGACATAAACGCTATCGTGAACGTAATTTACTTTCTATGCATCTCGCTCGTACTGACATATTAGTCCGAAAGAGATTATAGAAAGTAAATTACGTTAACGATAGCGTTTATGTCAATGCCAAACTGATGGTAGCCGTACTTCAGTCAACCCCAGTGTTTTTTGTACTGACACTGACTGAAATAACAAGTGACGTGAAAATACAATGGAAAATAATTATGCACTGCATCTGTAAAGCTTTTGCTATTTAATAAAGGCTTTAACTTTCATCAGCTTTATAAATTCGCGATAGACCCGGTTTTAAATGTTTCATCTTGTCTAGCCCCCCTGGTATTATAGTTTGAATCGTTTGCAAATAAGCAATGCCAATATACGGTGTTTAGCCTGTCGCACGCGCGGGAGCCGCAATTACCCGCATTCGGGTCGAAGACGCGGGTCACGGATCAAGGCCGGCGGTTACACGCGCGTGACACCGAGCGATGACAGGTGCAGTGCTTGTGGCACGGTTGTGACGGTTGACCTAGGACATTCTTATCTCAGAAGAACTGTCAATTGTGTGGGCGACATTTGGCGACTGCTCGCCTGAAAGCAAACTACCTATTGATTTTATTCTTGTTCAGTTGTTTTGTTAGGTCAAATCTTTTAATTGGATTTTGCTCTTTTGCTCAATTTAGCGACGTAACTGTTGTCAGTTGACATAATTGTATAAAAACACATGGGATTGGGCCCTGTTTGAGATAAACACTAACTTTTTATATATATTTTTTGATTTACCTAAATCTGCAATGTCATTTGGATAATAGAAACGATTCAGTTAATTCGTTTTTGAACACTGCGAACAATAGTGAATTATTCATAAAGAAAAACAAAAAGACCCGCGTGCAAAGATTCCAAAAGTAAAGATAGGCCCATATAAAACCCGATCCAATGCTAATAAAAACCGATAAATGCTCATAAAATATAACTGTCATTTTTATAAAGTTGTTGCTTAAGGCTCATTTTTCAGGGCAAAAACGATAAAAAGTATAAAGTACCGAGAGAAATAACCCATTTATCCCCCGTGTCAAAGATATGATCTTTACATCATGATTCATGATTGAGCCGTGCTATTATAGTTCTTATTGCTTTTACTTAAGACTTTTGTCTCACTTATTACAAAGTTCAAGTACGTTCGAGTAAGTACGATGCACTATGGAAGTAGAGACAGGGACTTACCCGCTTGCTCAAGTACTATTTATAATTTATATTTCCATACTTCGCTGACTTATTTTATTGTATGGCATCGAAAATTAACATGACCCTTAAGTAGCTTTATCAGATACATCAGATGCATATGCAGCACGGCTCCATATCCATGCCTACGCATACACGTACGCCGGTAGTAATGTATGGAATTATATGTGAGATGGCGCATCGCTGGCGTTGCGTTCGCAATATGATGCGTAACACGTATTATTGTGGGGTGGTTCGGTCTTATACGAAGCGAATTCAATAGGCATCGCATACAGTTTCACATACGCATCAGCCACAAGTCTTCATTCGCTTGCCCTTATCCCAGTCACCTGGGGTCGGCGCAGCATGTCTTTATCTTCCATCCCTCTCTATCGCCCATCATCTCATTAATTTGCGTTCGTTTCATAATCATCTCTCACACAGTCCATCCTTCTATAACGCATCAGCAACAAGTATAACATGATTTACCTTCCATATTATCTTTTACCGGCCCACCGTACAAGGAAAATTGGCAATCGGATTGGAATCAACGGTATTAGAAAATAAAGTTGAATTTGTTTTGTATTAAAATCGAACGAAACAAAATAAAAGCAACTCTATTCCATTTCACTAAGATTTAAATTTCATTGGAGGTCATTTGTACTAGTATTAGGACATTAACCCCAAGAGGTTATGCTCCTATTCGACCTTGCATGTTTAGAAACGATTTACTCTAAGATATACACTGATATTGACCCCTTTCGACCCAGATATAGCGTAAACGCGTACACTTAGGAACGCCCATGATCTACACGCAACACCGATGTTTACTGTCATTCAATACTGATATTACTAATTTGTCTGTCAATACGGCATAAAGGTGCTATTAGATATCGTTTTCATTGTCAAAGTTTAAGTAGTGCCTTTTGCCTCAGAACTAGCGTTGAAAATGTCTAATGATTTTTTTGAGAATTTATGAAATTTTAGTTTTTTTTCCGTTTATTTCGGATTTTTAAAGAAAAAAACCAACCGACTGATAAGCGTAATGACACAACTGTGACAACTGAACTGAACTGACACTGACACCGATCCGATGTCAAATGTCACCAGTATTAAGAAAAATAACCGATTGAAACCTGTTTAAATAGCTTTTTTCGTTTTATTCGGAGAAAAATGAAGTGGTAAATCTCATGGGTTTTTTCCGTAAACATCCGAAAAAAACGAGTCGTTTGGAAAAAAACGGGATTTTTCCGGAAATTTTCAACGCTACGCAACACCGATGTTTACTGTCATTCAATACTGATATTACTAATTTGTCTGTCAATACGGCATAAAGGTGCTATTAGATATCGTTTTCATTGTCAAAGTTTAAGTAGTGCCTTTTGCCTAAGAACGTATTAGTGTCAGCTCGGAATGTAGCGTTCAAAATTATTTTATAACGTTTAATAATTGTGTGATACACTTACGAGGACCAAAAAAAGTTTAGTCTTGAATTACACATACAATTTTAGCTTTTAAAGACTTACAAGTTTTTACTAAATAAAGTTGAACACTACTCTTTTTCTGATTTGTGTTTTGAATTCAAAAAAAGTGTTCAAATTTCTTTACAAAAAACTGTAGTTTATCAACTTGAAATAAAATGGCCCAATTACTTTAGGTATTCCACTATCTAGGCAATATTAGCGTTCTGGTTAATTACAAAATATTATTTTATGAGCGCAAACGACGAGCGACATTAAATATAACGATAATGATGTTAAATGATAGATTGTGATATTAGTAATGCTTGTGTAATACGCGAGTATGAAATTTCATATTGATGCGAGCTACGAAATTGTATCTTGCACAGAGCACCACGAAATGGCTTCACATTATCGTGTGTATTATAAATATTATAATAATGTATAATAATCAATAGCCACGGTAGTCAAAACTTGGTTAATATTATAAATTACATTGAAAACATCGTGATAAACTGCTAACCTACATCGAGATATACTAACATACTATAGATTTTTACTCCAATATCATAGTCTGAGGATGAAAAAATAAAAAATAAAAACCAGTTTATCTACACGGTTACCGTGTTTAAATTGAAAGTATACGCCGCCAGCGCGTTGATGTCTTTTGCTAGCGCGACGATTCGGTATCGCTGTAGGTACTTACTAAAGTTGCTTTATTATGGATAACTTCATTTAAATATCTACTTAATAGTACTTTATTGGATAACTAGCAACTGTCTGCGTCTACATGGTAATGACAGCATGAAATACTGCGCCAAAAGAAGGGGTCATCCATTAATTACATCACACGTTTAGGGGGAGGGAGGGGGTCAAGAAAATGTGACATATATTGTGACATGGGGGAGGGGGGAGACACAAACTTTGTGACGTCACTTTAACTTCATCAGTAACCGAAAATTTATTTAAATTATTTTATTCGCTGGTACATTTAAATAACAAGTTTTTAAAACGATAATCGTTTTTATTCGTTTAATTTTCTTTCCTAAGCAGTTTTGGGTTATAAAATTACTAATATTTATATCGTCAAAAATATTTTGATAAAATATTAATAATACTTAGGTACTTACTTAATTCGATTTGGCGAATTCGTAGAAAAAATGTGACGTCACACTAGGGGGGGAGGGGTTTGCCAAATGTGACCAAGTGTGACAAGGAGGGGGGGAGGGGTCAAAAAACCTAGAAATTCGTGTGACGTAATTAATGGATGACCCCGAATCTATAGAATTCGCGTATCTTATCTCGACTGATATTTATTTTTGTTAAGGTAATAGAGAACTATATATACTTTTGACGCGTAGTCTGATTTTGATGCTGACTGTACTCATTAATGGCACTCCCATAACTAACTTCTTTTGCCCTGTTTTAGAGAATTTTACCCAGGCTGTAAACTCTTAACAGCAACACTCTTAACCGTCCATCGGTGGACCTTATGCCTTTTGTAATAAGGGCCACGATAGACAGTTAACACTGTTGGCTATGATATGCAACAATCCATTCAAATACGTTTAGTCGTGCCGTGCCTTTGATGGCTCCTCTACACGATGGGCCAACGCCGGCCACTCCAAGGGACGCATTTATGCGTTAGAGGGAGCAAGTGATATTGCTATCTCATTCTACCGCATGGCTGCGTCCCATAGAATGGCCGGCGTCGGCCCATAGTGTAGAGTTTTTTTTTTTTTTTTTTTTAACATAGAATTTAGAGTCGGCCGGACTAGTCCGGCCCTATTTCTCAATACCCAAAGAGGAACAATTTTTACAGTTAGCAGCAACCTGAGAGCTAACTGTTTATACAATGTAATCTAGTCTGTATTCTAACTCTAATCTGTACATAAATTAGCTTAAAACTATATTTATAGAATTTACTAACAATTGAAAGTATATTTACAAACAAATAATCAATTAAGTTATATTTGTAGAATTTTACAAGCGTATTTACAAAACAAAGCACATATTTACATAATTAATTCAATAATTATTGAAGTTTTCTGAAGCTAATACATTTTTTTGCGGTAGTAATTCATGCCTTGTTATCTTATTATTATTTAAGCAATGAATTTAGTTACTATGAGGCTACTAATATACCACAGGCACACCTCTATTACCTCTAGTTTGTGACTTGTACATTCAACAGCAGAAGTTGCTAAACGGGCGAGGTGTTCAAAACGATCTTGATGCGACTTTATTGTTAAGAGAATAAGAGCGTGTCAAGGTAATTTTGAACACCTCGCCCGCTTAGTAACTTCTGCTGCTGACTGTACAAGCCTCAGATTTCACACCGGTCATAGTTTATTTCTCACAACATACTTAATTATATCTAAATCGTGCGAACTCCACACATTCTGTTATAATCGAGCATCTTTAAGATTACAGTCCGACCTCCGCCACGCTCAGTACACATTTAGGCGAGCTTAATAATAATAGCTCTGATCTATGGTGCTAATTATTTAACGGCCTTGTCACAGACTATGTACCTACTCAGACACCACATTATCAAGCGTTTACAAAGAGCTCGAGGTCACACATAGGTGCGATTTCACTTGTGAAATGCGCCCAGGCACCCAGGTCGTCATCATCATTATATCAGCCAGAGGACGTCCACTGCTGGACATAGGCCTCCCCCAAAGAGTGCCACAATGACCGGTCTTGCGCCACCCGCATCCAGCGGACTCCCGCGACCTTTACCAGGTCATCGGTCCACCTTGTGGGGGGTCTACCCACGCTGCGCCTTCCGGTACGTGGTCGCCACTCGAGAACCTTTCCGCCCCAACGGCCATCGGTTCTACGGGCAATGTGCCCCGCCCACTGCCACATAATTAAGTTGAGCGAATAGAATCAGGCGTTACTTTGCGGAAATTCTAATTAAAACCAAAACATTACTTTGCTTTGGTTAGCACTGATTGACTAGCACGTTATCTTTTCGCGGATTAGCAAAGTAATATTTTGGTTTTAATTAAGTTTAGCGATTCTGAAATAGCCGTCGCGCTCCCATACTTACACGGAATCGTCGTCCTCTATACTGTAGTGTCGTCCCTTTTAAACCAACCTAAGAAAACGGGACGACACTACAGTATTGCCATTTTTTATTTCTACTCTTTTTTGTCAGACTGTATGTGTGGTGACCTCGATTGTCGTATGTCCGTCTAGTGAATGAGGTGGTCTGTGGACCTTATACAGCACTCTGACCATTTATAGCTCTTATATCTTTGAAATAAGGTCCAAGAATTGTCAGTGTAACATTATATGGCACTAGACGTATTGAAGGCTTACGAAATATGAAAAATATGATGTAAAGGTCGCGACATTGGATGTCATCCTCCGTGCTTTGAACGAGCGCCTTTCGAATAGTGGACAATAAGATAAAGAAACGACATATAGAGCCACCCCACACTAGCGTCTTCCGTGCGTCGGCGTCTAGCCAGCGCTATGGAAAATGGCGTCGCTGCGCAGCTGCGTCAACGTTGCGTCGAGTAGCAGCCATAGAGTTGACTAGACGCCGACACTCGAGAGACGGGGGAGGGGGTGGCCCCTATAGGAAATTGGCAGCTAAATCTACGAGAGCCCTATTACAATATACAAATACATTTTTTTTCACAGCAATAACAAAGAAACAGTAGGTACCAGTGGCGGCGCGTCTAGATTATTCGTAGGCAAGCCGTAGCTAAGTTGCCCTTCCTTTTCTTCATAAGTTTAAAGAAAATGGCCCAAGGGCCTGAATATCAGACAAGCCGATGGGAATCGTTTTCTATGGACGCTCCGCCACTGGTAGGTACACAAATTACAAGCATATAAATTGAAGTCTGACCGCTAAAGAACGATTCCTTCCGCAACCTTTGGAGTCTACAGCCTACTCGAAAGTTTTAAAGTCTGCATTTGATTTGAGTTTTTATTTTACTTCTTGTGCATATCGCTATACTGCGAGTAATATCAAATTAAGGTGAAATATTAAAAGTTCGAAAACGCTCTAATTATCAAGTCGCAGATAATCAATCGAAATTGGATGTTCGCGGTAGACCTATTGAAAACTTTTGAATACATTTTTATTCGTCAAAATTAAAGCAAACAGGACACCGACAAATATTAAACAAGTAGGGTGTTTAATTAATCGTTGCACAACATACTTATATGTTAGTACAAATGGCGGACATTATGCCTTAAGACTTTTTCTACCAGTTAACAAAGTTTAGGTGCAGGGTTTTATTGGGTTAATCGATGTACAACTTCTGATCATGATTAGCAAATAAACATGTACCAATAATGTAAGCACATAAATCCATTTCCGTGCCCATGCGCATTTTTCAGGCCAATTCGAACGTGCACCTGACATCAAACCGATATTTCAATGAACACAACACACGATATAATTTCATTGTTTTTTTTTACCTTAAATTCCGACGTACACGTCCATGTACGTACGTGGGCGTATTAGGGTAGTTTAGTGGTGTTTTATTTATATCTCCGTTGACATTTGCTGGGACGTCAGTGTTTCCGTGACCAAAGCTGGTAATTCATCTGAAACGTCGGAATTTAAGGTAAAAACAATGAAATTATATCGCGGTAGGTAGACCCGTGTGTGTAATTAACTAATTAAATACATATGTGTACAAAACGCGAGAGTTTAGTGTTATACTAAATCTATGTTCCAATATCATTAAAATATCGGTTTGTTTGTCAGGTGCATATTCGAATTGGCCTGTTTGTAAAGGGTCGGGTTGCCGTTGACCCATATTCGGAACCGGTTCCGACTAGTTTTGAGAGTGGATTCTTCGTCAGGCCGTGTTAGATAATTGGGCACGTATTATGAATTAAAGCCCATGCACAGCGAGGTTCCTCCGTATAATTAAATAGCCTCGTAAGTAATAAAAGAAAGTTCTAAATTCAAAAGCGCAAAAATTGGCTTGGGTCTTACGAGGGTAGTTTTGCTTACAGTTGCATACAGAATTACAGGCGTACTTCTTCTTCCTCGCGTTATTCCGGCATGTCGCCACGGCTCATGAGAGCCTATGGTCCGCTTGACAACTAGAATCCCATGATATAACGTAGGCACTAGTTTTTACGAAAGCGACCACCAGCGAAAGCTGCCATCTGACCTTTCAACCCAGAGGGTAAACTAGGCCTTATTGGGATTAGTCCGGTTTCCTCACGATGTTTTCCTTCACCGAAAAGCGACTGGTAAATATCAAATGATATTTCGTACATAAGTTCCGAAAAACTCATTGGTACGAGCCGGGGTTTGAACTCGCGACCTCCAGATTGCAAGTCGCACGCTCTCATCGCTAGGCCATCCGCGCTTAAATTACAGGCGTACTTATGATTTTAATAACAGGTTATGTATTGATTAGATGACAACGGTTTCACTCACTTGAATTTTTAGTCGCTAAACGTTGTCTCACGAAAGTTTATGTTATTAGGCCAAGCAATAAGAAGTTATAGAGGGAAATGCTAGGAACACAATTTTTGACTACGTAACTTTGTTTGGACTAGTTAGGAGGTGAACATATCAAAAGTCCCCGGCCGTAGCCCCGGTGCTGGGGGGTAGAGGGCGGAAAGAAGGTCTCATTTTTCGGTTTTTCACTTATATCTTGGAAATTTTGCGTCTTAGCGACATGACTACTAAGACAAACCAAAAGCTGATAAAATTTGTTACAAGTTTTATTCGGTCAAGTTTTTCGATATCTTGAATAGTTTTTGAGATATCCGCTCTTGAAAGTTTATTTAGGGCTTTCAATTTTATCTTGATATCTACATTAGTGACGCTGCTAGACCGTGTTTGGTATCATTTTCGTATAAATCGGGGGTGCTGAATTCAGTTTTGGTATCACATTGACACCATTCCTAAGAAAAAACATATAAACTTTGAACAAATACCTTTTTTTTTAAATTCCTCTTCACGCTTAAACCGCTCAACCGATTTAATTGAAATTTGGTATACAGATATTTCGAGTCCCAAGACAGGACATAAGATACTTTTTATCTCAATAATCATCCTTTAAAGTTGTGAAATGGAGTATGGGGGGAATTCAACTTCGTCGACGAAACTGAATTCCTGAGGTTAATACTGCTCAAGGTAAGGTTTGAAGTCATGTTTGGTATCACTTTCATCTAAATCACAGATGTATTCCGTCCTAAATTTCATCTAAACCGGTTCAGCGGTTATTGACTCCCCATACAAACTTCCACCCCACTTTTCACACCCTCAAAAGATGCTTTTGGTTATAAAAACTATCCTATGTCGTGTGTCGAGATTTAAACTATTTCTATACCAAATTTCAACGAAATTGGTTCAGCGGTTTAAGCGTGAAGAGGGATTTAAAAAAATATTTATTTTTAAATTTTGGTTTTACTTCGGAATGGTGTCAATGTGATACCATAACTGAATTCAGCACCCCCAATTTATACGAAAATGATACCAAACATGGCCTAACAGCTTCACTGACGTAGATATCAAGATAAAATTAAAATCCCTAAATAAACTTTCAAGAGCGGGTATCTCAAAAACTATTCATGATATCGAAAAACTTGACAGGATAAAACTTGTAACTAATTTTATCAGCTTTCGGATTGTCTTAGTAGTCATGTCGCTAAGACGCAAAGTTTCCAAGATATCAATGAAAAACCGAAAAATTCGACCTTCTTACCCCCCTCTACCCCCCAGCAGCGGGGCTACAGCCGGGGACTTTTGATATGTTCACCTCCTAACTAGTCCAATCAAAGTTACGGAGTCAAAAATTGTGTTCCTAGCATTTCCCTCTACAACGTTTTTTGAGCATTCATTTCTTGACCTATATGGATCTGATCTAATCCGTAAAGAGGAAACTGACATTTTTAGGCCTCCTAGCCTAATCAGTTCAGTCAACTGTAAAAATATGGGTGCACAAATCACCTCAAAAATATGTCTTATGACAGCGAATAAAGAACTATGGGACATATTTTTGAATAAGTTGGCTATACATATATTTTTACAGTTGACTGTATCTAAGTATCCTGTAATTTGCTGTATTGTTATTTAAAACCTGATACTTACGAGTACATACAATGTATGAATAATGATATTAATGATGTAAGTATATCGTAATTTATATGACTATATGGTCATATGCGGCAAAAAAGTAAAGAAATAATTACATATTCGAATTGGGAATCTCACCATTTTTAGGAATTCGGTTACAAACGTGCAGTATTTTGACAGGTTAAACCAATTTTCATACAAGTATGTAGTAATAAGTACCTTTGGTTCATATAACAATCGCAATTAAAATAATTGTCTTGATGATGGTGGGTACATGATCCTTACCCGATTCTCGTTATGCACAACTGTCAATCTTCCGACACGATGACATTTTGATTGACAGTGTATTATACAGTCAGCAGCAGAGGTTGCTAAGCGGGTCAGGTGTTCAAAATGATCTTGACGCGACTTTATTGTTAAGAGAATAAGAGCGTGTCAAGGTAATTTTGAACATCTCGCCCGCTTAGCAACTTTTGCTGCTGGTGCTGACTGCACGAAGTTTACTGCCTTGATGGTTTCTAATTTCGCGTAGGTGTTAATTGTTTTAAAGATAAATCAAGATAAGCTAATTATGATACGAAATTTAAATAAATAACTGAATAATACATTTAAATAATAATTATGATTAGGTTTTTAAATATATAATTGAATAATAAATTTGGTTTTGATCGTTTCGTTATCGTATTTACGCGTGCCTATTAATTTGAATTAATTATTTTAATATATATTAAAATTTATGATTTGTAAATGTAGGTTATTTATTTCAACGGAAGATATGAATTAACATTTTAGATGACCCCGATTTCATGAAGTTTATGTTATTCAGTGATTAGTCCAACATTGCCAGACATACCCTTTTAGTTTTTGTTCGGTATTAAATGCTTTACGCTCTTTAGTATATTTGGTTTCTACATTTACGAAACCAATGACATGTAAAATTAATGTCACTTTTTCGATTCAATCTTGTACTAAAAGCACGATATTTAATAAAGATTATCATCAGAGTTCGGACAATTTATCGCAAAAATAAATATTGTATGGAACATGATACAATTTTTTTAACAATTTTGAACTGCAGTTTTTGAGTATAATCTGGAAATTTTATAAAGATACTGTGTACATAATATGAGTTTAATAAATCTTGTCCTATTTTGAGATATAAGTGATTTTTGATGGCTTTGCGATGATCACTGAGCGGCTACCGCGAAAACCGAAATTCGCAAATTGCGGGGATCTTTCTCTTTTACTCCAATGAAGGCGTAATTAGAGTGACAGAGAAAAATCCCCGCATCTTGCGAACTTCGATTTTCGCGGTTATAGCCCTGATTATCATGGTAGATCGTTCAGACAAGCTATCATCTATTGTCATCCACATCCAAATTAGCATGCAACCGCCGATTGCATCCGTTAACCGATCCACGTACGCCCCACTCGTCATTCCCCAGAACGTGTCGATCGGTTCACTTCTATTTTAAGAGACGATGAGCGCAAACTCACTTTCTATCGTGTTTTAATTGTTATGTGCGCGGACGCATGCAATTTTACGTGCGGCAATGTTGTTCGTCATTTACATTGCCCGCTATTTTTTATGAGTAGGCAGGGTTGACAATGTTAGCGTATATTAATAAGTCAAAATTATGACGAGTAAAATGAGTATACATAACAAATACAAAGATATATATTACTTTCAAACAATTGCAATTTCATTTTGGTGGCTTTATTTATCTTCATATTAGCTGTTATCAAGTTTAGGTATTACTGTATATATTTTAGCTGCAGCGCTTTTTGTAACCTGGACCTTTAAGTTATGTTATTATAGTTAATTTTTTCTTGCCTCATTAGATTACCTAGCTAGACGATGCTATACCCTCGGAGAGGCTATACCTAATTACATAATATATAACTTGTAGCAGATATTCAAAACACTGAAATTATATGATATAAACAAGTTTAAAAAAAAATTGTTACCTCTGCTTGCAGCCCTGAAATGCGATTACGGTTAATTGGAAATTCTGTTTCAACCGAATTGTGTAGACCAGTTGTACATTTGCGTGCTACATGTACTTACACATGTAAAACACCATCGGCTACACAGTATTGACCAATCTTACACCTTATTACATCGTGATAAGGCTTCTAATTGTTTCGTCTTTACATCAATTAACATTTTCGATTGATATTCTTGAAGCGGCCGATGATTGAACGGAGAATATAAGATTCGTAACGTGGCTTATGATTTCGTATTTAGTTGGATAACTGCGCGTAAGCCTCTGGTTTCACTGTGTTACGCGAATTTTATTATGGAACACAGCACGTCAGTACACTCTGCTCCGGGAGAATTAGTACTTATCAATAGAATAATCGTTTACGATTTTTTCAGTATTCATTCAGTATTCATTTATTTCTTGCTTCCATGGTACATTTTTAGGTGGTATTTACATTTCTTATGGTATCACATGGACCCTCAATAGGGTCTAGCAAACACAAGTACATACATAATTCAATTAAGTTACAGGTACTTAATACATCTCTAACATAACTCTAGTGACTTTTACAAACTTATAACTAACACGTTGATAATTTTACGCAAAGTCAGATTGACGCGTTGACAACGCGTTAGGTTTTATGTTAAAGAAGTAGTGCATTTAGGACGTGGTCATAAAAAAACAAATCTACATGTATGTAACTTGCCCAAAATAACGAAACGTCTGTAGTCTTGTCTTCTATTTAAAACCATTTTGTTAAATATACTTGTTTACTTGTGTTGTGACCATCCATAGGTACCTAGTATCGCTTTGGTATTTCTTGTTATGTGATTCCTAACCGTTGCTTTTAACTTACCTACACTAACCTTTGCGTATAGGGATCAAACTAATGTACCAGTTCTTTTTCCATAACATAACATTTAACTAACCGCTCGAAATCCTAACATTGTAGTTTATTAAAACAAAGAACCCAACAAGTCATGCTCACTGTACTTTCAACGTGGTCTGATCGATTATGCAGAATAATGTACACGTGTGGCATGGCATCGTTAATAATTTAACAGAGCGTTTCGTGCGTGGGTTTCAAACCCTTGAAACGATCCGCGAACTGATGAATTGGAAGTAATGTGTTCATTGCGTTCGTTCAGCCAGCAGCAGAAGTAACTAAGCGGGTGAGGTGTTCAAAATTATCTACACGCACTCTTATTCTCTTTGCAATAAAGTCGTGTTCAGTTCATTTTGACACCTTACCCCTAGCAACTTCTGTTGCTGACTGTTGGTCGTGTAAATGAAAGGTGATGTGCGCATTCAAACACACGGTATTTACATAATAACATAGACACGCTCTATTTGTCGGTTTTGCATAGACAACGGTGAACTGTAAAATTATGCACTAATTTGTTTCACACAACGAAGTGCAAATTTTCACAGCTGGTATAGTGTTGACGGTGTTGTCGTTACATACACTAATTGGGAATTAATGTTTTTCTTTGTCTTGTCAAGATTCAGCGTTATTAGCTTCTTTATCTTCTAAGTATGCTTATGTTTTACCTGTAAGTAGTTACCTAATTTGCTAATATAAAAAAAAACTAACCGGTTTTTTTGCTGTCTGTTGCGAATTACTTCATCAGCATTTTTTTACTCTTACCGGTTGTAACCTAAATGATTTATTATTATCGTTTGTTACTACATACTTTCTCAAACTTTCTGAATTTTACAGTCAAAGGGGAAACTAGGCTTCATTGGTATTAGCGGATCTTTCTATGAAACAAAATTTAATGAATTTGAGTTGTTTTATTATTAGTATTACACACTTCACGCAGTTGCCAGGAGCTAACCAAGATGACAATCGTTGACAGAGAACAGTAACCGAAACTTAAATAGTGCATAGTCCCGTGTCTTTTTATAGCGTCTGCCATCAGCAGACATCGTAAATTTTATAGCATTTTTGGTGCAACGGAGTGGTTTTAACGGAATTGGTATAGATAGTTCCAACTGAAATGGTAAATTAAGGTTTATATTAACTTAATTAACGCTACTTAATCATTAGGGTAGAAATTGTTTATACCAATTCCGTTAACACCACTCCGCTGCACCGAAAATGCATAAAAAAATACGATTTCTGCTCATCAGTCATCACGATACATTATTACTTTTAGCATATGGCGATTTTGGCAATGTACGATTATCATTTTGGCGATGCCCCCTGAAGTTGACCTTTCGGCTTCGTCTTGACTATATGACATAATCGGAAGTGTAGGTAATAAGAATCATAACAATGTTAATAATTTCGTCAAATATGTTTTCTGCCAAATACGTATTAGACAAATTTTGGCACACGTGACATGGCTACATCTTTTGCACTGATTTTCAAAAAGGATGCTTTTCTTTGACTAAAACCTTTGATTAATATTTTGAAAATTGTATTAATTAAATACTACTAACCTCTTTAAGAATTTAATAATATATAACAAAGTGTGAGACAACGTTTTAATCAAAGTTCTTCCTAAAGTTTCATTTGCGATTGCTGTACTCGTAGAAGTATCTACATCTTGTTCGAATCCCATCAGTTTCAAAAGGCTATCATATTAGGTATTCATTTTAATGTATTCGCTGCGTGTTTTTATCATAGGTATTCCTCGCTACTATCAGATACCTAATATATACCATATCCCTTTTGGGCGGCGCTTTGGTCACGCACAGAACGAGGTACCTACTTAGAGTCAGACTAAGACAAGTTGATAGCACACGCAGTGCAAGTGTTATTTATACGTCATAATTTCATAGAAAAATAAACGCTTAAAATAGCACTTGCACTGCGAATGCTATCAAAATCGTTGCAGAGTCCTTGGTCTAGAGATCTTGGTCTAACTCTACCTTCTTTTATTACAAGCTTTTATTTACTTTCACCTGACCGTTGTCTGTCTGTATGTCTGTCTGTAATCAAATCTTGCAAGTTAAATTTGATCCACTTCCCGGTTTCCGATTGAGCTGAAATTTTGCATACGTACGTAAGTCGGGTGACAATGCAATATTATGATGTTATGGAGCTGATCTGATGATAGAGACCAGAGGTGGCCATAGAAACTCTGTCATGAAACAAGGCAACCTAATTGTGTTTGGGGTTTTTAGAATTGTCTCGATGAGTATTAGTTGCCCGTGGAATGAAAAGTACAGTCAGCGATAAAAGCTTGTACCAAAAATGTTTTTTTTTGCCAAAAACTTTTACCAAAGTGCACCTAAGCTAGTTACTATGAACAATAAGTAATCGATCGTAACAAACGAATAACTATGAAGTATGAACTGAACCACATTGCAATCAAGGACGACCGGTCCAGATGGCCTACCGCGAACCACGTTCGATGTGTTGCCTCCCTGTCACAGTTACGTACGAATTAACAAGTGCAACAGAGAGGCAGCACGTCGAACGTGGTTCGCGGTAGGCCCTCAGATCGCGTGAGGAAAGCTGTGTGCCCCGTGCACCGACTGCACCGTTACGGTGCCGCGTGGACCACGTAACGGACGGTTCCTATACTTATTGCTAGTTAGTAGTAAAAATTATTATTTCTTCTACTCTGTCGTATCGCTCTTGACAGAGCCGTCGTGGTCACGTCGAGGCGGACACAGCTCGTCGCACGATCTCCCGCCATCTCTCCCTGTTGGCAGACTGTCTGGCACAGTCAGATACGCGGTTTCCCACTGCGGATTTTATTTGGTCAGTCCAGCGCATAGGTGATCTGCCGCGCGATCTGGTTCCCTCCACTGTTCCTTGTACGACTAGTCGCTCTATGGAGAGATTACTACATTAACATTTTATGACAGCTATTGTCAACACTAGAGTCTGTTCAGAAAGAGAAGAGTCATGGAATGTATTGGGATACGTTCCACGACTCTTCTATTTCCAAACAGACTCTAATGGCTCCTCTACATGATGGGCCAGCGCCGGCCACTCCAAGGGACGCATTTATGCGTTAGAGGGAGCAAATGATATTGCTATCTCATTCTACCGCATGGCTGCGTCCCTTGGAGTGGCCGGCGCTGGTCCATCGTGTAGAGGAGCCATAACATCTGTGAATTCAGACCGGACCATAACGGAGTAGCATGATATTTGAAGTGTTCCTTGACTCCTCATGGATTGATTGCCACCTTCTTTCAATTCTTCTTCTTCCTGGCGTTATCCCGGCATTTTGCCACGGCTCATGGGAGCCTGGGGTCCGCTTGACAACTAATCCCATGATTTGACGTAGGGACTAGTTTTTACGAAAGCGACTGCCATCTGACCTTCCAACCCAGAGGGGAAACTAGGCCTTATTGGGATTAGTCCGGTTTCCTCACGATGTTTTCCTTCACCGAAAAGCGACTGGCAAATATCAAATGATATTCCGTACATAAGTTCCGAAAAACCCATTGGTACGAGCTGGGGTTTGAACCCGCGACCTCCGGATTGAAAGTCGCACGCTCTTACCGCTAGGCCACCAGCGCTTCCTTCTTTCAATTCTGACAAACATAAAATCATTAACATGCTGAGTCTATACATAAATAATATTCGGTCTACATAATTATAAATAATGTAGCCTTCAGGTTTGCACTAATATGGTACTGTTTGTACTGACATGATTTATGTTAGTGAATATTTTAATAAGTTTGCACGTGTTTCACGGTTACTTATTTGTAAATTATTATAACTATTTAACTAACATATCCATAATAAAAGGTCATTCCTGTTATGAAACTCAATTATCCATTATTAGACCTTTTGCACTAAAATGTAAAAGAATACAGGAATTCCTGTTGCAGTATGCAATTGTTATCACTATGTAACAATTTTATGAAGGCCAAGGCGATATAAATTATATCATATTACATCATTGGAATATATCTGTTAGTCACAGCTTTGCTTACCTACTTAGTGGAACTATGTCACTAAAATGGCAGTACCAAGAAGTTATTATCAATATAATAAGGACTTATTATCGTGTAAATAGTATTTTTGTTGAGGTGAAGTCGTTACAGTAGGTTGCGCCACCCACAATAAACGAACTAATTAATTTCAAATGGCCGTCAAAGGTTGTATCTACACTACAGTAAGGCCCTGGTCTCCTATAAACGCCATCGGCCGCTTACAGCGTCTGCGTCACGATGCTTACTATAGAGATGTACTGTTGTGGTCTGTTTTAGACGTCGACGTCAGCGTCTTTTTTGTTCAAAAACGTTGACGCTGACTCCAGACGCCGCGTACAGCATAAAATAGGAGACCAGGGCCTAACAAACAGCGCGCAGCGTAGTTATACCGGGTGTGGCCTGTAACACGAGCAAATAATTAAAACATAGATTGTACTCCTCAAAAGGTGACACTTTTATTCAACAACTTTAAAAATTATGAAGTATTTAGACTCGCTATTTTTCATACAAAATAAATATTAGCTCAATGGATGCCATCGCCACGTCATATCATTGTGATTGACGTTGCTTGTCACGCTTTAAAGATAACAAAATTCGCAATAGATTGCGTCTTAAGCCGACCACTGACTAACAGGCCGCCGGACGGTACGATATCCGCCTGTCAGTTAGAACAAAAATTTGACAGCTCCAAACAACTGACCGGCCGATATCGTCCGGCGGACTGTTAGTCAGTGGTCGGCTTTAGAATAAACTTTAAAGTGTATTAAAAATCAAACCAATAGTTATTTTTAAAAGTCGCTGAACAAATGTTGGTCAGTATGAGGAGTACAGTCTACAGTTTAATTTTTTGCTCATATTACAGGCCACACCCGGTATACGCTTGTGCGTTGAATGGGTATGTACTGTATGATACTGTACAACTTTAAAAGATCAATAAGGCAAACAAGGACAGTAGATATTAGACCAGTGCCCTGTTTATTAAAAGCTTGTAACTTCTAATATCGATGTCACTTATTGTATTACAAGTTACAAGCTTTTGAGAAACGGGCCCCTGCTGTGGTGACCACTGAAGCTGCATCACTGAATTTTAATAACTCATCAGTTATTTGGTTCTGTATATAAATTCATCATCATCATCTCAGCCATAAGACGTCCACTGCTGAACATAGGCCTCCCCCATTTTTGGGGGGTGAATGCCATAATCGCCACGCTTGGCAGGCGGGTTGGCGATCGCAGTTGAGTACACCGAATTTGAGGGACGCTGCTGCCCGTCCACCGGTGGTCTTGGACGTGGTTTAAGGACATACCCGGGTCCTGAACGTAGTTTAATGACATACCCGGGTCCAGGACATACCCGGGTCCAAGACATACCCGCGTCCATGCGGGGTATATAAATTACATAGCTGGAATGTTGCTCGTAAAAGCTCTTTCTCATTGAAATTGTAATAAGGACTGTTCAGTTTACTAAGCGGACACTCTTACACCTCTTTTAATCGGCGAATTTAAAATCAATTGACGTACAGCTCATAACAATATAATTAACAATCCCTCATTTATCAATTGCTACATATTTGTTCCCATAATAGTCAAATATTTTTCCCGAAGGACCGAACAAATTTGGAACATAGCAAGTTAGTTCTGCAATAAGGATGCACAGGCTAGTATTCACTGCGAAAAATCGTAAATATGTACAAATTTTCCAAGTTAAACGTGAATAAAATAATTAAAACATTTGCAGAGCATCATATGCTTGAAGATTTTACAAAATCCCGGCACAGAAGCGGCCCGGCCAATCCAGAAACAAAAGTATTGTCATGCGGCTGTTAAAATCAATAAATTACTTATCGGTTCGCGAAATTTCTAAGACAGCAGGCGTTAGAGTAGGCACAGATTAAAATATAAGAAGTATGTACAATAAATGGACCCATAGAAAGAAAAAAATGGACAAAAGAATTACAGAGCAGCGAAAGCAATCGAAAAAAAGAAGCGTCAAACTGTACTACATTTTACATTAAGATAAATTTCGTAGCATTTTAATGGACAACGGAAAATGCGTAAAATGTTGCTGTAGTACGTTACCAATGGCCCTGATGCTAGCATGCCGTTGTAGAAGATCATATATTCGACGAGGAGAGTAACATCAAAATTGACCAATTCATGAAGAAAGTCCTTGTCTGGCAGGCAATTGGTTCCTGTGGCCTTAAAAAGTTTGTTCTATTTTGCGACATGAACTTTGGTTGCGACATTTACAGAAAATAATGCATCTAATAACGAGTACTTTCCGTCTATCAGACGCATAATGTCACCTCTTCATTTCGGCCTGATTTGGCAAGTGCCCACTATGCTGGTCAGAAAGTGAAGCTACTGAATTTG
Organism: Cydia fagiglandana; assembly: GCF_963556715.1. NCBI lineage: Eukaryota > Metazoa > Arthropoda > Insecta > Lepidoptera > Tortricidae > Cydia > Cydia fagiglandana. Next base: position 18,818,033 of record NC_085936.1, on the reverse strand, counting down.
AAAAACATTGATTTCGTTCAAAAACAAGTAAAATCATCTAATTGCCCGGAGCTCCACTCCATCGAGTGGCACTAGACCAATGTGAAGATGCACTTAAAAAAGGGTAGATGAGAAGCTAAAACATTGAAAGAATTCAAACGAATGTTGTTTACAACTTGTCAAAAAGTGTCAAAAATTGATGTGCAGGCACTTGAACGGCGCAACCGTGTAAAAGTACGAAAATCTTACCGATGTTATTATATTATACTATATTTACATTAAAATGTTTTGCGTTGGTTTCCGTTTTTATTATATTTATCTAAATAAAGCGATTCCAGAATTAGAAAAATGTAATTTATACTTTTTTGTGTGTCCGCTTAATAAAATGAACAGTCCTTAATTTCTAGACCTGCATATCGCCGTGTTGAGTATGTAGGCTGGGTAATGCGGATGTCGACTAAACTTAACCCCAGCGAACCGATAAATAACTTGTTATTCAAGGAGGAATGGCATGTTTCGTGACCTTTAACTGTCACTCAGTGGTTTCATATACAATTATCAGACATCGTACATTTTATAACATTTTTGGTGCAGCGGAGTGGTGCTAGCGGAATTGGTATAGATAATTACAACTGAAATAGTAATTTTAAGGTTAATATTAGCGTACTTAACGCTAATTAATCATTAGGGTTGAAATTGTTTATACCAATTCCGTTAACACCACTCCGCCGCACCGAAAATGCTATAAAATTTACGATGTCAGACAATTATACATGAATAGGCTTTTACTTTACTTTACTTACTAGGCATTGCATTGACACTGTAGACAACTTTATCTATTTGAGATCGACCACAAACAATAAAGGAAGCTGTGTCCCGGAGATCAAGCGTAGATTAGCCATGGCGAAATACGCGATGACACGCCTTCAGAACATCTGGAAAAATCGGGGTATAAGCTATAAGACCAAATTTGGCTTAGTCAGAGCCTTAATAATGCCTATCTTTCTCTATGGAGTAGAGACGTGGACAATCCGATCAAGAGACAGACAGAGAATAAATGCGTTCGATACGTGGTGCTGGAGGCGAATGCTACGAATACCGTGGACGGCATAACGCACAAATGTGTCTATTCTCTTACAACTTGGCATCAAGACTCGGCTGTCCACCATATGTCTGCAACGCATACTGTCATATTTCGGTCACGCGAAGAGAGGATAGCAATCTGGAAAAATTGGTCATTGTTGGCAATACCGAAGGCAAGAGAACACGAGGCCGATCGCCAACACGTTGGTCTGACCAAATAAAGGAAGCCACCGCCTCTTCCAAGCTACATCAAGTAGTGAGGGCTACTTTGGACCGCAACCGATGAAGACAGATTGTTTATTTGAGGGGTTCCAGTGACCACGATCCTCAGTAATGAGGGACCGACCAGAGAGAGGCTTACTTTAGACACGTTACTGTTTGCGTACTCGTGAAATAAAACTGTAACCCCAATACATCCCCTTGGGAATGATTTCTTGTATAACACTATTCTATATGCTTGGATCGTTCATAATCTAGGTTTTAAACTAGCCAGAAGTTTTAGTAATGTAGTTGAGAACCAAACATACAAAGTAACATTCACATTTAGAATATAATTTTACTAAGATTCTGTGACATTAGCTATGACTTACGTATAGTTTGCACTATTGCGCTGTAATTGATTTTTCTCGTTTCCTACCAGCTTGTTTACGCTTTGAGCTGCATGCGTGCATACGTGCGTCGGTTTTGCAACGCCCGGTTGGGGCCCATCGGCTGCACTCACCTGCAGTTGCATAAACGCATTGCGAAATGCGTATCGCGGTCACTGCCGCCGCCGCATAGCTAAGGGCACTCGCCGCACCCTTCGCTACTAAACTTTGCTACCGTATTGGTTGCTGCGGTTGTTATTAGTACTTTACTATTTACATGCTGTCAACCGATATGATCGAACTTAATTTTAGCTCTAGTTCCTTTCTCTCGTGATTTTATAATAAAAATTCGCAGAAAATGACCGCTTTTTCGCACCTTGACATTGAACAAGATTGTTGCTTTTGACATACTTCTGTTCTTGCCGTTTATGTTTCAAGTACGATTTTGAAGTAGTCGCAAGTTCAAGTGGAAAACTTTGTCTTTTACGGATACCTATAGTATTTCTCGTCCACGTTATTAATTGGCAATCAGCCTGTCAGTTAATCGCAAAAGGTAATAGTGGCGAATAACTGACAGGCTGGTATCGTCCGATGAACTGGTAATCTGCGGGCCCCTTAACATCATTTTTTTATAAAATATTTGTGATTAAACAGAATTAGAAGTTAAACGTCTAATTGTGAAATAATTTTTTATACAATATAATTTTTACAATGCATTTATGTAATTCAATAACTTAACAGAGACACAAGTAGCATTTGCAAACGAATCTATTTAGAGATTTCAGAGCGCGATGAGTCCAAAATTACCCACTTAGTTTAACTAAGCATATGCCTACACAGTTCGTCTTTCTTCTAATTTATGTAGCTCATTAGAACATAATGTGATTCTTTGAGCTTACAACTAGAATTTGAGAACATAGTCTATTTTGATGCTAATTTAGCTACCGCGTTTCGTTTTACCGCAATTGAGAGGTGTTTTGCTATCACGAAATTGTTTGAAAACTTTGTATGCGTTATTTGCGCGTAACAGTCCCACGTCATAAATACGGTAGTCGTGACGTTTTAGTGAGCTTTTATCTGCACTGTACACACGTAAACTCATTTTGTAATAGTCATAAGAGTAAAGAATCGTAGAGAGGGAAAGCTAAGGAAACATTATTATGATAAAACTTCGTAATAACAAGTATACTTTTAGTTCTCAGGATGCTTGAAGGTATCCAATTTGCTCTAACAGCTGTTAACTAGTTGCTAGTCGATAAGTTCTAATAAAATGTCCTCCTTGGAAAGTTTTTTTTAATAATGTAGTAGGCTAGAACCGGTCACAAAAACGAATCTGTCTTCGTTCGTCAGAATCAGCTTGTTAGTTTTGACGTCCTGCAAGAGAGTCTACCAGCTGGTTCCACCGCAGAACACACGAAAGTTGTGTGTGCTCCCCTACCTTAGCAATCTTAGGATACTATAAAATAATCCATCCTGTAATCCGGTAACAATAATACTCCGGGGACAAATGTTACTCGTCCGCAGGAATTACCCACCATAACCCTGCACGTGTCCCCTGGGTGGTGCTAAATGAGTAACGCCTTCTAAAGGCAACAAGACAATTACAGGAAACCAGAATGATAAATGCTAAGGCGATCAGATCCGATCAGAGATAAGAAGCGCTCTGCTCAAAGCCAAGCCTTCGGACAAGGGATGGGGTTGGAAAGATTCTCCACTCTGCGAATGCGGGCAGGAAGAGCAGACCACTCACCATATAATCCAACTCTGTCCCCTTCACTTGTATTCTAGACCACCTGAAGATTTGAACTCAGTCACGCCTGAATTGGTTGGCTTAGCGACCTCAAAGCTTTGTCCTTCTTTGTGCATGTCATACGTGTAAATAAGCAATCATAGGATACTATAAAATAATCCTACCTGTAATCCGGTAACAATAATACTTATGATATTGTAATTGTTCCAGCGCGTGACCACATGCGGGCCGGCGTGCGGGTCGGCGGGCGCGAGCGCGCCCAGCGTGGCCGGCGTCGCGCGCCGCCTCGCCTCCAGCTTGCAGAGCACATCCACAGGCTCGCTGCCAGACTACGGCACACAGATCGTCGACCCCTACCGCTTGCTGGAGGACGACCTTAATGGCATATACGAGGACATACGATCGGTAAGTACACCCAGCACTGTAAGCTTAGGGTTGCCATAAAAATCCGGACATCACCCTAAAAATCCGGAAATTTCTTGTAGCAGAGATTTGGCGTAGCTTGAACGACGCCCCGGCGGCGCGCTGTTCTCTGTGGTGTACTGTATCGTGGATCTACTTTTCCCTTTCCCTTCGCCCGATCCCGTAGCCCCCTCCCCGGGCCCGCATTATATTTATATAAGGTCATTCCTAAAAATCCGGACAAAGGGTCAAAAATTCGGACAAATCCGGACGTATGGCAACCCTATGTAAGCTCCACTTCGAACGGAATTTAGCAGAGAACTGTGTAGACGTTTCATAAGGCTCCTAGGCCTAGGCTAGGCTAGGCCGCCTCCAGCCTACAAATCATACCTACAGGCAGGCGTGGCTCACTCCACGATATCGTCGCTTTGCAACAAGTTTATAAAATATATATGTATGTTACTCTGTAAGGTATTTGTAATATGGACTTTGTTGCCTACATTTTAAATAAATAAGCCGCGCGTGGCGCTGTCGGTCATATCCACGTCCTATCTGTCCTAATCGTAACAGACGCGTTTTGTTAGAGAGTGAATCTTCTTTCCTAGTACTATTATTTATTCTGTGCTATATGTAAAGTATAAGTATTAGGGTCAACTATCGCCTTCTGTATTAAAGATTCGAGGATACTTATATCATCGGTGAATAACAACCAGCAATATCTAATGGTACAGACTTAGTATCTTCACCGCACTACGAGTTTGTTGACGTTTCGTAAGTTTCCAGGCATGTGGAAATAAAGCTTGTGCAAATCTGTGAATATTAGCTAAAAGCAAAGTGCGAGGGGGAACTAAAAACTATGATGCTCATAATAATATTATCTGGTGTGAAAAATGTGCTAATTACAACGTTTGATCAATCGTCAAAGCCAGTTTAAAAGTGCAGTAAAAATGGATCGAGCATTATTTAATTTTAACTGATTATTAATTATCTTATAAAAACTGATTATTAATTATCTTATAAAAATTTTAAAGAATATTTAGTTGTAAATTAGGCTTGGTGCCTGGTACAATAATATTTTATTAAATTAAATCACTTTAAATATTACTTTCAGTCATACTTCCGTTACATTTATTGTTATACTACCTAACATCGAAATCCTTTTAAAATGTTCCGATTTTATGATAGGCAATGATTCTGACTTTCGTCTTTACGACGCCTTTTTATTAGTGCTCCGTACGAAACCTTGTTCAGGGAGCAGTTATGGGATCATTTCGGTTTTGGAAATCGTTTATTTGCGTTTTTTGGTTTAGAACTACTCTTTGTCTGCCGTTAGTTCAAAACCTTCTTTACATTCTTCACCTAGTCCTATACTCGTACTAAATATTTCTTTGTGGACATAACTTTACGCCAATGACCTTGAGATTGACTTACGAAAGCCGTTTTCGTCATGCTTTTTAATCTTTTTATCTTGTTCTTCTCAATTGGCCTTTATCCGAATAAAAGAACCAACAGTACCCGTTCTCGTATCAAAAAGTTTTTTTTTTACATTAATAAGCCGAGAGTACTCCATATCCGTATCTTGTTAAGTAGACGACTAAATTTGTAAGTGTTAGAACGATGACGTTTAGCAAACAAAATAATTTTGAGACTCATTGTTTAATGTTCTCAAGCTGCTAATTCGGAGTATAACGCCCATGCGAAAATGTTTTCCTATTGGCTTAACGATTCACCATGAACTTTGATATTTTAATGGGTATTAAGTACTTACAAACCTCTTCATTTTCTAGGCTTTTGTGGCAAATAATAGGGACGATCGTTTATATTTAAATAGAACCTTTTTTGGAAGCTTATGGGCACTACTTTGAAAAAAAAAAAGAACTCGTATCTTGTTCTGTCAATCAAAAGAACATTGTTGTATCTATGTATGGGATGCATAAAGACTTACGGCGCGATTCGGGAAGTGAATTAGAGATCCACTAGATATGAAATAGTAAAGATATGTGATGTTCCACAGTAAAAGGTACCATTTCCCCGGCTGAATATTGGAGCGGCGTTAATAATAGCGTAAGCGTCAGCTGCCATAAGGTACCTTTTGCCGTGGAACGTCACGTATCTTTACTATTTCATATCTAGTGCATCTCTAATTCATTTCCCGAATTGCGCCGTTATTGCCTTTCAACTTTGAGTAGCAGTGTGAGATACGAGATTTTTTCAAAGGAGTACCGTTATGCCCTGGAGCGGTATCCGAATTTCCGTAACTCGCTCCAACCCCTGTGCGAGACACCCAACTGCTCTGCATACTCTTTTGCTCTGACTCAAAACCTACGATTTTCATACATATACGAACTACGTAAATTAACAGTCATCACTAATCCCGCCAAAATCATCTTGCGACATGCGTAGACCTGTAGGTAGTTCAGAATATTTCAGAAGGGCTACCGCGAAAACCGAAATTCGCAAATTGCGGGGATCTTTCTCTTTTACTCCAATGACGGCGTAATTAGAGTGACAGAGAAAAATGCCCGCAATTTGCGAACTTCGATTTTCGCGGTTATAGCCCAGATACTTACATATGTGGCCGAAGGAAGCGAAATGTCACCCGCCCCTCGACACCGTCATAGTCGTCATACACCCACCTAAACACAAACTCATTCCCCGATCAAACGGTTTTCCTATGCCAACTGTACCGTTAATTTAAAAACACTGTCAATGCCTTTTCGATCACAACAAAAGCACACTTATCGCTTCATATTTTCATAACACAATTAAAAAGTTTGATCGTGGCGAGCGTTGTCCATTGATCGGCAAGTGTGTCAAAGTCACGACGCGTTAGCGCGGGCGTGGATTGTGCAATTCGCGCATCACTGATAATTATTTTGGTTTACGAAGTACCTACTTACGATATGATTGAGTGTGACCTGACACACGTGCGTAGAATAGACATATATTTAAGTAGTTCATTTAGTATGGCCCAGCTATTTGAATAATGGGCCCGTATATTGCAGTTCATTTTAAGTAAGGCGGGAAATGTATAGTATTGGTTTTCCCTCTTAAGTTATACATATTTTCTTTGACCTTAGGCCTTGGTCGACAGTTGACACCGTAGGTATACGCTGCATACAGCGATTGTATAGGACATTGTATAGGACGACCTCAAATGTATGGTCTAGGAGGACCTTAGGTAGTTTGAAGATGAACTTGACATTTCTGTAAGAATTTTAATTTTATTATATTAGAATCAAAGAAATATTACATTTGCTAAAAACAGCAAGCACTCCAGTTGCAATAGCAAAGACTGGGTCGTTATGTTTTCCATATTACATACCTACCATATACCATAATTATAATACTATAGTGACGTCATAAACTCCATTTAGAAAGTAAATGCGGCGTCTTTATAACCTTTAATAGCGTCCCACTGACCTAATTCTAGTATAAATCCTTCAATTAATTTTAGTCATTAGTAATTGGAACACAGTTGCTTTTGTTTTGTTTCATTGGATTTTAAAACGACTCGAATTTAATTCTATTTTTTAATACCTCTTTAATTCATATTTGACTGCAATTTTTTATTGTATGATGGGCCGATAGAAGCTAAACGTGTCTGTGCACGGTAGCGCCGTGACCTATCGCGTGTGTATGTACTGACTCGACTGCCTAACCTAACGTATCTTTGCTTTGCGGTCACTTATTGCCTTATTTGTTCATTGCTTTTGTAGTTGTTAAAAATTAGCGCACGTAATGGTTATGCAAATTATGTAGGTATATTAAATGTGTCAACAGTTGCCAAGTTTCCCTATTTCATGACGTACTATTTTAACCAATCAATTTGCAATACAGACGTTTTATTGAACTAGTTATAATTATATTTATCGAAGAATAGTTAGAAGTAAAGATATGTTTGTTTACATGAGGTGAACTTTATAATCAGAACACAAGTTCTTTGACATGCCATGAATTATTTGTGCAATGCTCTCTGTAGGCCGGTTACTGTTAGAACTTATAACATTTATTTACTTCTAACTTAGAAGTAAAGAAAAGAAATACATCTAAGTAAGAAGTAATTTTACTGTCTTGTCTCTATGTGATCAAATTCAAATTTTCACTACTTTGAAAAAAAAACTCGCATCTCACACTGCTACTCAAAGTTGAAACGCAGTAACTCTGTATGCATCCCATACATAGTTACCACATTTTTATTTTTATTGACAGAATACGAGAGCTTTTTTAAGTAGTGACGAAATGTATGGACATGCTCTCAAAACAATAATCAATGTGTAAATCGGGCCTAGTAACTAATTCACAGATAACACTATGATGGTAGGGTAGGCTTCTCATAAAACACTTGAAGATTGAGTGAAACTGAAAAGTGCTGTTATGAATCGTACGACGGATAACGTACGATATTTCTAATCCTAAACAATCGGTACAAGCAATTGGACACCCAAAGAGCCTCGCTTGCCTACTTTCCGTTTGGAAAACCCGTCAGAAACCGGGCGGCGTTTCTACGCGTTTCCTACTTTGCTAGGATACCAGTTATTTATTTTCACGCCGCAAGTGGATAAATAGTAAAAGTACTGGTATTGCGGATTCAATGTCGACACGCCGAGAAATTACTTAACTAATCCTGTTAATTGAAATTGTATTCGTTAACGCCGTTGTATTATTTAGTAATGCAATAAGGTAGTAAATTACTTATGATTTATTTATTTTAAGAAAGCCTATAGTTCCTAAAATAATGATAATATAATATTAATATATTGTTTACCAAGGATATAACAATTTTCTACCTAATTTAAAAGCTATAAAGCATTCGGGGAATAAAAAAAAGACGCTTGAAGTTCTTAACAATATCCTAGGTGTATCTGATTAAAATTAAGAATCTAAAGCGAAACTAATAATTTAGGATTTTAAAAAAGTAGTTGGTGTTACCATGTTTGTAGAATTGCGGAATTATTGTACGTTTACTTCTTAGAAGTAGATAGACAAAATGTGAATAATGTGATAATACAAATGGCCTTTATTTATAATATTGCCACAATGACTAGATTTCTTCAGTTATGCAAACATAGTATATCAACGGTTTTTAGAGTTCCATACCCAGAGGAACCCATTACTAAAACTCCGCTATCCGTCCGTCCGTCCGTCTGTCTGTCACCAGGCTGTAACTCATAAACCGTGATAGCTAGACAGTTAAAATTTTCAGAGATGATGTAGTTTTGTTGCCGCTATAAAAACAAATACTAAAACCAAATTAAACTAATTATTTAAGTGGGGCTCCCATACAACAAACGTGATTATTGCCGTTTTTTGCGTAATTGTACGGAACCTTTCGTGCGCGAGTCCGACTCGCACTTGGCCGGTTTTTCTAGAAGGTTAGTGCTTTGATTAGAGTGTACACGTTATTCTAGTATAATATATACCAAGAGCAACATTCGTTGACATTGAATGCTCTGAATTAGACATATGTTGTTACTTATTTACTGATACTCACCAAGATACTTGTACCTAATTTTGCTAATAAATAACCGAAACAGTTTTGAATGATTCACGGTTAGTTTTACTAGTAGACTTATAATAATCGGTTACGGTTCATATCCCGATCGATATGTTGGCGGCCGATCGTAAGATCAGGTAGATCGTAATATTCCTGTGTAATGTTTTGACGATAGTTCGTTAGGTTGCTTCAGATGCCCGAAGGGCAAGCTGCCCAGAAATAGGAGCCCCGTACGCGGGGCTCCGTTGACTAAGGGAACGAGTCAAAGGTTTTCACGTTTCACGATATGCCTATGAATTTTACGATATGCCTGATCTTACGATCGGCCGCCGACAGATATAAGTCTAGAATAACCGGTTAAAATTTATCAATTAAACTATGGCATGGCGTCTAATGCACACCATAATTTGCTACCGTTGGCATCCTCGATGTCATACAAACGTCATAGCGCGTGTAATACTAGTTCTATATGTATTCAAGGTCAATAGAAATTGCCAAATTTATAAACAAAGCTACAGCCAAATATATAGCAGATTGAAAACTGATGTGAGTGTAATACACAATTGAAATAATGATGCGATTTTTTGACGCGATAACGTCTTATACATAAATCGATGAACACCGGTAGTAGCATGCACGAAAAAGTGTCACGTTGTGGACAGATCTCCATGGTAACATTACGGCCAAAGTAAGTAAGTATTTTTCAAAAAAAAAATAAAACTACAAATAAAATAATAAATTAACACTATGATAGACTTGGTAGGAGATCCAAGAGCCAAGCTGTCCCGACATTATACCGAAGATATCCCGGACATCAGTCTGTACGAGATTAGGATGGCCCTGAAGCAGCTTAAGAACAACAAGGCGCCGGGCAAAGACGGAATCACTTCAGAGCTTCTGAGAGCGGGTGGAACACCGGTACTTAAAGTCCCCCAGAAGCTCTTTAATTCCGTCTTGTGCGAGGGCAAAACGCCTGAAACATGGAATATAGGCGAGGTGGTGCTGTTTTTCAAAAAAGGTGATAACAGCCTATTGAAGAACTACAGACCCATCACGCTTCTGAGCCATGTCTATAAGCTGTTTTCAAGGGTCATCACGAACCGTCTCGAACACAGACTTGATGACTTCCATTCTCCCGAACAAGCCGGGTTTCGAAAAGGCTATAGTACCATAGACCACATACATACGCTGCGGCAAGTTATACAGAAGACCGAAGAGTATAACTTACCATTATGCTTAGCGTTTGTGGACTATGAGAAAGCCTTCGATTCGGTGGAAACATGGGCGGTGCTTGAGTCTCTTCAGCGATGCCATATTGACTATCGGTACATCGAAGTGTTGAAGTATTTGTATAGTAACGCCACCATGTCGGTCCGAGTACAGGAGCAGAGCACGAAGGCGATTCCATTGCAAAGAGGCGTAAGGCAGGGAGACGTTATCTCTCCGAAACTGTTTACTGCCGTAATGGAAGACACCTTCAAGCTCCTGGAATGGCAAGGACTTGGCATCAACATCAACGGCGAATACATCACTCACCTTCGGTTTGCCGACGATATCGTAGTCATGGCAAAGTCGATGGAGGAACTCAGCATGATGCTCGATGACCTCAACCGAGTTTCACAACGGGTGGGCTTGAAAATGAACATGGACAAGACGAAACTTATGTCAAATGCCAATGTTGTGCCCATCCCAGTCTCTGTTGGGAACTCGGTACTCGAAGTTGTTGACTCGTACATCTACCTAGGACAAGTAGTCCAATTAGGTAGGTCCAACTTCGAGAAGGAGGTCAACCGCCGAATCCAACTCGGTTGGGCAGCGTTCGGGAAACTACGTAATGTCTTTTCGTCCGACATACCTCAGTGCCTCAAGACGAAAGTCTTTAATCAATGTGTGTTACCAGCGATGACTTACGGCTCCGAAACGTGGTCTTTCACTATCGGCCTCATCTCAAAATTCAAAGTCGCTCAACGAGCTATGGAGAGGGCTATGCTCGGAGTTTCTCTGCGTGATCGAATCAGAAATGAGGAGATCCGTAGACGAACTAAAGTCACCGACATAGCTCACCGGATTAGCAAGCTGAAGTGGCAATGGGCAGGCCACATTGCGCGCAGAGAAGATGGCCGATGGGGTCGAAAAGTGCTCGAGTGGAGACCACGGACTAGCAAACGCAGCGTAGGACGTCCACCCACAAGATGGACGGACGACCTTGTTAAAGCCGCCGGAAGACGCTGGATGCGGGTGGCTTCCAACCGGTACGAATGGAGGTCCAAGGGGGAGGCCTATGTTCAGCAGTGGACGTCTTATGGCTGAGATGATGATGATGATGATGATGATGATGATAGACTTACGCCAGACACAATTAATAAGAACAATGGGATAACGCATATAGACGTCTAATATCCACCAAGGTGTTAAGGAAACTTTCATTTTGGAGACGGAAAATATCGATCCCCATACAAAAGTATGAGAATTTTCCGCAATTATTCAATGTGGTAATTTCGCAGTTTTGTAAACTTTCCGACGGCAATCAGTAATCACATAGCTATTAAACGATCTGACCCTTTGGACCTTTACAACGATTAATTTCCTTTAGTCACGGGACTAGCAAATTCTTAAGGGCCTACCTGCGGTTTTCATCAATTTATGACAAGGTTTGAATCGTATCTCCTACTTTTGCACTACAGACAGATATATTTATAAGACAAATCGTTTACCGGATTTTACATACATACATACATACATACATATAATCACGCCTATTTCCCGGAGGGGTAGGCAGAGACCACGGATTTCCACTTGCTACGATCCTGACATACCTCTTTCGCTTCCTTCACATTCATAACATTCCTCATACACGCTCGCCGGTTTAGGGTACCGGATTTTAAAAGAAATTAATATTTTTTTTTTTATATTTTTTAACATTATCGAAAAAAAAACCACTTTTTTTCGTATCTAAATTGCTGTGAAGGATCTTGCATATACGAAATCTACATATTTGGGCTCGTCTTTGACGTCTCGTAAAACGTGTCTAGGGTTACAATTTTATACGAATTAACGCAAAACCAGAAAACCAGTTATTTAACCTAAATTTTTTCTACTTTGATGCCAAATATCTCGTAGACAATGAACTTGGGATATTGCTTAAAGCCGTTGTTGTTAATATGATAATTAATAAGTTACAAAGTACTTTAAAATACTAAGGGAGTCAGATCGAACGTCATTGGCGATCGTCAATGGCGTGAGCACTGTGAGCAGCCTCTTAACTACGCAGCAAACATAAACCCAAATACTTTGGCGATGTGGTCAATCGTCAGGCGAGTCTTTCTTACAAAATTTTATATTTGAATTGTTAATTGTGCGAACCCATCATGGTCGTGATTCTAACCGCAGGCGAGACAAATGGTTAGTTAAACCAACATATTATATTGTTTTTTTTTTACTAGCCTATACGAGTGTCCCACTACTCCCCCAGCTGGGCAAAGGCCTCCCCTCTTTCCCGGCATTTGGTCCTACAAGGTATATTAATAATTGATACTCTTAAATTAAAAGTTAAACTTTTTCTCACATCCCTCAACTTAACTGGTAGGTCCAGTTAAGTTGAGGGATGTGAGAAAAAGTTTAACTTTTATTTTTACTTTCATCATCAGTATTTAAGAGCTATGCTCTTGTCGGTGGAGTAATCGCCACTCTTCTTTTTGCTGGGCCAGCCTTTTAATTCCCTCGTACGACACGACATAAACTTTTTCTTTTATTTGGCTGAGATATGTGAGCCTGGGCCTTCCTCTGCCTCTTTTCCCCTCAATCTTGCCCTCCAGGATGTTTAAAAAGAATCTGTCGTGCCGTATCAAGTGGCCAACCATCTTGCCCCTTCTGTTAGCTATTGTGTCTAACAGGCATCTCTTCTCTCCTGCCATGCTCAGGACCTCTTCGTTCGTCTTCCTTTCTGTCCAGCTAATCCTTAGTATCCTCCGCCAACACCACATTTCAAAGGCCTCCAATCGCTCTCTGTCCCGTTGATTTTTACTTTAATCAACTGAAAATTAAAATCTGAAAGTACACTGTCAATTTTTTTAGATGCACTTTTTATTGCAGTTGTATGAGGATTATGCGGAAGTATAAAGACAAAAAAAATTTTACCCGATCATATTAATTCAAAATTTTTGTGTCATATGGATAACTTCATTGTTAGCTTAGCACGTCGCTGTTTAGAGTGTTCGTTGAAAAGTTCTTAAAAGGATAGATAGGAAAGGAAAAGGATAATAAAATGAATATTTATACACATTTGATATTTGATACGCATACTTGCTCTCCAAGTTGCTCATTCAAAAACTTGTAGTGTAACCTATGTATTCATGACTTTCAAGGTTGCTTTACAATGCCACCCCAAAATTTAACTCGTTTGCCTTCGACCAATGGGAATACGTCCAGAGCTTCGACACCGCGTATTAGGCAAAGGCACAGTTCGCGTTTCATATTGACCTTGAATATATATATGTTATTTAATATTTAAATGACCTATGGGCACGGCAGATTATGCTGATTAAACATACTCCACAATAGGAAACATCAGTAGATAATTTAGTAATCTGTGGACGGTTTTTTGGTCTCCCACTTTATTGTCCTTTGGACTCTATTTCTGTGACTAAACCCTGTGTTTTACTGTTTATTGTCCCAAATAAATTGAAACTTAATATTTATGTATTGTGAAGATTACCTACCTTTATCGAGATAAAAGAGGAAGAAGGGAAGACCAAGGAGAGCGTACAGGAATCAAATAAAGAAAAACCGTAACGTCGTTGGCAGAGGACCGCCAAACATGGAAATTGCTCAACCGACAAGAGTCTTGCTCTTAAATATAATGATGATGAGATGAGATTGGTAAGGGCCACTTGCACCATCCAGGGTTAGCCACTAACTCTCAAGATAACCGTTAACACAGGGTTAAATTGTACTCGTACTGTTTAAGTTCGGGTTTAGTGGTTAACCCTAGACTGCGCAAGTGGTTCTAATACTATACAATTCCTGATTAATGAGAGATTTTGTATGATGTGTCCGCGACACTTAGACTTGGTCAGTGTGTCAGTTTTCTGCCTTATTTAATGTTTGATTATATATATTCGATGGCAATAAATCTGATGTGAAGTGCCGTACCAAAATGTTGTTTTAAAAATTAAACCTTAGTCTCATAGTTACCTGCTGCGTAAACCAGAAATATTTAAAGCGATAGAATTGCGCAAGTATTCTATTATATTCTTAGGCACTGGTCCCACCGCGAGCTAGTAAGCTATGAGCTATCGGCTATAAACACGAACAAAAGATAAGCACTCCCGTGTAAATAAAAGAGACACGGCGATATTTATAGTTACTCGCCCAGCGGTGAGCTATAAATATCGCCGTGTCTCTTTTATTTACACGGGAGTGCTTATCTTTTGTTCGTGTTTATAGCCGATAGCTCATAGCTTACTAGCTCGCGGTGGGACCAGTGCCTTATAGCCGTAGCTCGCGTCGTTTAACCCAATACAATGCACATTTAGATGTAATTTAAATTTGTTGCTCCCATAACCTTACACGGTGGTTAAACACAATAAAATTGGTATGCATGTACAATACAGACTTAGTAGATTCTCGCAATCTCCGTTGGCAAGGTCGGGAGATGACACTTATGTCTGGTTGCATCAAATTGCGATTTGCGACATGATCACAGATCTCTTACTTACTAGACGCAGCGTGCAATACGCGGTCACGCTTGGCCGCTTCCATACTTATTTAATATACGGGTGTCCCAGAATTCGACGTCAAGCCGTAAACGGATGATAGACCAAGTCATAACAGTTATCATAAAAATACAAAAAAAAAATCCAACTCATGTTTTTTAAAAATTATGGTCACTTTAAAAATTCACTAAAAAATCCACACCCTGTAATAGTTCTTTAACTCTTGTTACTACAAATTCCATAATTTATTCTGATTTTTTTATTATTGTGTAATCTTGAATAATTACAGGGTGCGTCGAATTCAAAGGGACACCCTGTATTATGATAATAGCTGCTGATATAGCGTGATCGCTCATTTCAGTTTCAATTACATTTACCACCTGTAATAATTTACACTAAGCTAATACTTAGGGCATACTTACTGAAAATTCCTGGACTGGCCGCTTAGAAAAAATAAGTCTTCTCATATATCAGAATCCAGAAAGTAGAAACTTTCAGTATGGCCCACGTATTAAGTTTCAGGAATTAACATCGTCTTCGTGCATTCATTGGCCTCATTGCACTACACTTACCTCTTTATAAATAGGCACTTCACCTAATATACGATTATTCAAAATCATATATTAATGTGCAGTCATATTAGGGTGCAGTGCGAAAAAATCGTGAGGCACTAATGAACACAACGACCTTTACTAACATCAAAGACATATGTAACTTCGTATAAGATGAATAAAGTCTAAGAAACAAGTGTTACGTAAACAAACTTTTGTACGGAACACTAAAAAACGTGCCTCGGAAATCAAGAAATATTCATTCTCGGATAGATGGCGCACACACCTTTAGCCTATTCTCGGCTAGTGGCGTGACGACACCGTTTCAATTTTAACACATAGACACAAAAGAGATAGGTACAGAAATCAACCTACATACAAAGCGCGCTCGAGCAACGCACACATAGACACTGCTCACGGACACGATATCTCGGACCAGTTGGGACCAGTGCGAGCGCGAGTGCCATCCGCTTGAGACACGCGTCTGTGAACTTTTTTGTGCAATAATGGAGAAACAAAACAAAAAGTTATTATAACTGTACAGTGGACGGTTGTTTAAATTCAACATTAACAGGTGAATTGTCGTTTTTTAAGCTACCAGTGGTTTCAGAGAGAATGCGTATGCGAATTTATTACATTGTACATGAGAATGCGAATTAATTACACTTTCAAATATAATAATCGTGCATTTCGCCAATCTCGAAATCATCGCAAGATATTTTCTGTGGCAAATTTGTAATATAACAATGACATTAAAATGAAAATACCTATTTGAGTTATTAATGTTATTATTAATTTATATTTCCATTCTTCCCGTTTCATCCTCAACAATAAATCTAACAACTAGATACGAGATACGATACGATGGATACGAGTGCCACTACGACAATAGTTTTTTGTGCATAAGTCATAGTTCGCAACAATCGCAACCCTAGAGCGACCGCCGAGCGTAGGTATGAAAAGTAAAGTACATACATGTGATTGACTTCTGTACTTATCTGTTTTGTGACATAGATATCAGTGAATGAACATGGGTCAAGATGATATAAAAATAATAAAATCATTTATCCATATATATTCATTTTTTTGATAAGTTTATACGTGTTTATTTTGAGTTATAGTCGTGGGTCGATAGATGGCAGTAAATTTACAGTGACTACAACATTTACTATGACAGGACCCCTCTATACTATCTATTCTTTTTGCTAATAATGGCTGTTGAATCATTAAATGTAGTAGGAGACATCATAGTTCTGCTAATCTAGCAGCTTATTACTTAAGAATAAAAGAGCCTATCTTCAGTGAACAAGTTTTCGTATTAGCTGGCAACGGGACACAGAAGGCGCCAAATCTATGACCGTATATTAGCATTTTTTGCCACAACGGAATCATTATTGAGCTTCGTGGACGCTTGGTTTCACGGACACGGAGTTACGGACGGACACGGACGTTAATATAGTGTGTTACGCCTTACCACATACACATTATACACCTATACATTACACATACACATACATTACACACCTTTACACACACCATACACATACACCTACACTGTGTGACATTATAGACCTATACTCCAACCAAATATGTAGTTTCATTTAACGTCCAACACTACATTAATACGTCGGAGTCTTTTCGAATCAATCTATCGTCGTCTAAAAATACTTGTTTCATTACATTATTCACTTACTCACTCGTGAAACTTTGTCGCAGGTACATATTTTCACGTATGATTCGTGACATTACCTGCCTGTAAACAATAGTACAAAGCTGAATGGTAATGATCAATAATTATTCAAAATACTGACTGTTAAATCCAATGAACTGTTGCATATGTAAATTGCACTAATGCAGTTCACGACAAACTCATGGACCACATCTTACCATACAAATCAATAAAACTTAAAATGTAGGTAATTATTTTCATTTGTAACTGTTAATTTAACTTTCGTAACCCATTTTAACTTTCGTCCGCGAATTTTACACGCACAGTCAAAGTCAAATTAACGGCTCGATTCGGAAAATGAATTAGATTTCTACTAGACTTCATCAAGTTACGATATGGATAATTTAAAGATATTTGTAAGATAGATACGTAAAATTTGACGTTTCCGCGATTCTGTAGGTCCTCTTGAACGATTTCGACAAGTTATGACTTAGATATCCAAGTCACATCTAGTCGATATCTAATGTAGATCTAGTTGATCTCTAAATCGTCTCTAGATCTTGTGATTATCTCGAAATCCGAATAGGCCTGTTAGTTACCTACCCATTTTGTATTTTGTTTATAGCAGGAAGGTAGGAGGCAGAAGTGTATTATACTTATTATACTGTATAATGAAGTTTCACACATCGTAGCTTTGTCGTAGCAAGGCCTACGATACCGTAGCACAATGCGTAACCATATGATCATATGAGCGACTTACAATACGATCCTACATACGGGCCGATTCGAACAATCTTATCTATAGTCACAGCGGTAAGATACTGATGTGTCAATGTGAAAAGTAAACGTTTTGGTTGAAGAAATGTCACTTTGGACACTGAGAAATCGGTATCGCACTGTTGTGATTTGATATTAGTAATAAACACTTCTGCACTGTCATATAAAATGTGCGCACTGAGGCGTCTACTTACTGCCCGATTCGAACTTTAAGATATGTCAATTAATAGATCTAGAAACGATATGGATTAGATGTGTCAGTGCCAAAAGTGACGTTTTTGATTAAAGAAACGTCACATTTCACACTGACATCCAATCCATATCGTTAAGTACTAGATCTATTAACTGTCGTATCTTAAAGTTCGAATCGGGCCGTTAATCCGTCAAATCGAACTCATGGTTAGACTATTCATAGTAGGGTCACACCTCAAATGTTTTCGATATTATTCTTTACCGCGATGGCTTAGGCGCGAAACTATTGAAAGCCTTAAGACGAAACGGGAGCTGAGCTAAAAGTCAATTTTGAGATTTCAAGCTGAATATACCCGTCGCTCTGACGGGGCGTAACCGCGGCGTGAGAGACTGTATTTGTATGTGTAATGCACGCACACAGACGCGTGCGGTGCGCCCGTACTCGCGCTGGCGCGCACCTCACTGATTGCAATTTGCATTGCCACTTTTTGTTACTGCTACTACTAAGTAGGGTAATTCGCCAGTAACTGGCCACTTTTAATAACTGGCCGCCCTAAACTAAAAATGAATCCTATTCACCTATAAACTGAATTCATTTTAGTATAAGGTTTCAATAACTTCAATAACTGGCCACTTTATACTAAAATTAATTCTATTTATAGGTGAATATAATTCATTTTTGGTTTGGGGTGGCCACTGACGAATTACCCTATTGCGATTGAACTTTTTTACTTACCCGGCTTACGTTTACGGAACTCGATATCGAATAGGGTAATTCGCCAGTAACTGGCCGCCCTAAACTAAAAATGAATTCTATTCACCTCTATACAGAATTCATTTTAGTAGGTATAAGGTTTCAATAACTGGCCACCTTATACTAAAATGAATTCTATTTATAGGTGAATAGAATTCATTTTTGGTTTGGCGTGGCCAGTTACTAATAGTGGCCTGTTACTGGCGAATTACCCTATTTATGTACTTAGTGGTTAATACTAGTATCAAGTTTTTTTTTTTTCGATAATGCTCAGAAACGAAGTATAGACATGACAAATATAAATATTAACGTCTTCGTAAGGCAGCATTGGACATTCTATAGAGTAAGAGTAAGTGTATGAAAGAACCAATTCAGCTAGAACTAGGGAATGCCAGAGATGTGAAAAATACTTTATAAAAAGTATTTAAATACAAAATACAAATACTTCCTTGATAATACTATTTCAAATGCAAAATACAAAATAGTTTTTGAATTTGTATTTAAATACAAAATACGAAATAGGTATTTTCAAAATACTTTTTAAAAATACAAATACTTTGCGATAAAAGGTACTCTGAGTAGTGAATACATAGTCTGAATTAAAAAGTATTACTCGGAATTTCCGAGTTGAAAAGACTCTTTATTCTTTGAAATCAATCCTCTATCTAAAGTGCAAATTTCTAGTTGTTTGCTAATATTAACCGGTCAACCGGTAGGATGTAGGTATGGATGATGGTTTTTAATGTTTTACAGCTAGTATATAATGTCTCTCGTTAGTGTGGTGAAAACGTCTCGTTTGTGTTTCACCAGGAGAAAAGTTTGTTCTCCTCTCGTGCCTTGAATCCCTCGCAACACTTAAGATTCCAATTTTTAACCACTCGCTACGCTTGTGGTCATGTGCGACGTTACTAAACAGATTCAACAGTTCCATGTTAAAAGAATGAGGGAGTTGCCAGGATTGTAACATCAGAACTATCAGAAGAGATTATAACTCCTACCTACTATAAAGTATTTTGTATTTTGAAAATAGAAAATAGGTCCCAAAAACTATTTCAAATAAAATACAAAATAGTTTTCTTCAAAAGGTATTTAAATACAAAAATACAAAATACAAAATAGGTATTTTGCATTTTGTATTTGCATTTTAAATACAAGTATTTCAAATAAGTCACATCTCTGGGGAATGCTATCTAGATCTCGCAATTTCGAGATCTCGCTAGATCTCGCACGTATTTTCGAAATTTAACCTAGTTGACAGGAAATCTCGATATATGCAATCTCGGTCGAGATCTCGATTAATATATTCGAGATCTCGAACAAGACTGAAAGTGAAATACTTTGTTTTAAGTAATATATGACCTCAGATTCATGTTGTTCAGGCAGTGCTATTATGTGTCCGGCTTTAGCTCTATTATTGTTACGCAGTTTCTAAGTAAAGGTAAATAGTGGTTTAACATCGATAGCATTTCATAGAAGTAAAGTAAAAATTAAAATTGATTTTATGTTAAATATTTAATTTGTTGTTGTTATTTTCAAAATATAACATGAGGTACCTTAAATAAGTAGTATGTCGGCGGCATATCGTAAAATCGTAATCCTTGGCGTATCATGAAACGCCACCATTTCCTGATCTAATATTAACCCAGGCATATCACGATCTTCCTTATGAAAGAGACGGCAGATCCATCAGAGCAATGCATTCTTTGATATTCCTAGCTTCATAGCGGGCGCATTGTAAAATAATTGATCGAGAAATCATATACATATTTTCAATGATTTTGTAAATGACTACAGTTATGACTACGGTTATTAGAAACCAATTATAGTATGTTTAATATTCGTTCTAATGGTATGCATCACCAATTGGTCAGTAAAATAGAACCCGAGAAATAATGATCAGTTGAGGTCGGTCGCCCGCCATTTACGTGACGGAACAAAATTCATCATTATTTTGTTATATGTATAATATCATACAGTACCGGTCAAAAGTTTAAGTTCACTCTGTAAATTCGGTTAAATGAAGCTATAACACAATGTACTAATAAAAGTATTTAATAATCTTTTATTACATAATAAATTAAAGGTAATTCTCTAATTTAAAACCACAATTAAATAAAAAAGATCAGTTTTTGCCAACTTTAGACTCTTCAAAATATCCGCCTTTTGCTTTCAATGCTGCCATACACACTTTCGGCATTCGCGTAATTAGTTTTTGCAGTGTTGATGTCGAAATTTTATTCCAACAAATGTATAGGTATTCCCAAAGCTGTTCTTTATTAGTTGGCCGCATTTTTCTCACACTCCTGTCCAATTCATCCCATAACAACTCAATCGGATTGAGGTCGGGCGATTGAGGAGGCCAATCCATATATTATAATTCTTTTTGGTTCTCTTTGGATGAAATGTAGTTTTTGCACAACTTCGACGTATGCTTGGGATCGTTGTCTTGTTGGAAAACAAAACCTCTGCCTACAATCCGTTTTCCAGATGGAAAAGCGTGACGTTGCAAAATGTTATGATACATTTTCTTATCCATTATGCCATTGACTCTCACGAGATCACCAACTTTATCACCCGCAAAGCATCCCCAGACCATAACTGATCCTCCACCGTGCTTCACTGTTGGCATCACGCATTGCTTTATCATTCGTTCGCCTACTTGTCGTCGAACATATTGACGACGTCTCCCTCCAAAAATTTCAAACTTCGATTCGTCAGAAAATAAAACTTTAGACCACTGTTCAGACGTCCAGTTTTTGTGTTTCTGGGCCCATTTCAACCTCTTAACTTTATTCTGACTACGTAACAAGGGTTTTTTGGCAGCAATACGACCTTTTAGACCATAGTTTCGCAGACGCCGTTGCACTGTCGAAACCGATACTCGCTGTTCTCGGGTGGCGTTGAGTTCTTCGCAAATTTCTGGAGCAGTTAGAGTACGTTGGCGTTTGCTCTGCACGCAAATAAATTGGTCTTCGCTTTTAGACGTGACTTTTGGCCTACCTGATCGAGATCGACTGCAATTAAGACCGGTTTTTTGTTTTCGTTTCAAAGTACTCAGGACAGCGGTTTGAGAAACCTTCATTTTTTCAGCGATTTTCCGCGTCGTGTAGCCCTCATTTGACAGAGTTACAATAACAGCACGAGTTTCGACACTAAAATCGGCTTTGCGACCCATTTTAAATGATTTCTAACTTCACGAAATCTCATAGGAAATACGGAACAAAAATATTAAATGGATCAAATTTTCCGAATAACATAAAACGATTCCTCCAAGAGGTATTTTTATTGTTATTTGGTAGTCGTGGAAACAATTAAACGTTTGAAATTCAAAACATATTCTATATTTGAACATAATTAAATATGATAACCTTATTTCGCAGAGTGAACTTAAACTTTTGACCGGTACTGTACATCAATAAAACTTATGTTTTTGGAAAGCTAATGAAATTTTTCGTATATTTTATAATAACATTAATTGCGGTAAAGTTATAATTTATTGAGTTAGACGCATGTTTTGTCAGTACTTATGCCATCCATGCACGGTAAAAAATCATATATTTTAAATATTTTGTAAATGACTACAGTCATGACTACGGTTATTATAAAACAATAATTGCACGTTTAATACTCTTTCAAACGACATCTCACACGAACCGATCGGTCCCATAGGACTAAAGACGTGAACAAATATCAATGCTGGTCGGCCGCCCACTTTTTCCTTCCTTTTTTTCGACACGTCCCCCCCCCCCCTCCATAAAATAAAAACCGGTTTATTCATATTCTGGAGACCACGAGGAACACGTCCATACCAGTTTTAGGTATTTAGAAGAGATGTCGACGAAAATCGTGAAGGAGACGACTTTTGTTTAATTTGCCTATAGACTATAGGAATATCAGAATATCACACCTTGAGGTTTGCGCAAAATGGCTGGTGTTCGCTAGGCAGATCATGAAATGTCGGCGTTTCATTATATTCCTAGGAATATCTCGATACGCCCGATTTTATGATGTCTATATCTATGGAATTCTTAGAGATTATTGATTAAAATAACACATTTTTAGTTACTTTGTCAAATTCGATCTCGTCGAGATATTAATCTCGATCCCGAAAATCTGACTGTCGAGATCTCGAAACACCCAATCTCGATTCGGATTTTTCGTGCGAGATCTCGA
Organism: Cydia fagiglandana; assembly: GCF_963556715.1. NCBI lineage: Eukaryota > Metazoa > Arthropoda > Insecta > Lepidoptera > Tortricidae > Cydia > Cydia fagiglandana. Next base: position 18,794,905 of record NC_085936.1, on the reverse strand, counting down.
ATCGCCAATCTTGGTGCGAGATTGCATTCCCTAGTTAGGACAGGACCTTAAATTGCTCGACGATTACGGAGCGTGACTGTACCTAAAAATTTTGTAAACCCATAGGCCATAACCATGCAATAACATATTTTTGATTTTGATTTCTAATTTGAAATATTAGAATCAAAAAGTTCAAAATAGATTGTACCTATGTAACTACAAAAATGTGTTCCCTCTCAACGCAAAACCCCTTGTGTCTTAGGAGGATCTAGATATTTTCACACAAGACGGTTTATCGATAACTTCTTACATCACTAGATTATCGACATTAAATGTCGACTATTGCCCATCACTTTTCTAGCTGTGTACGTATTTAGAAACTTGACTCCACCCCTAAAATTAGTGCGATACGGACAACTGCAGCTGAGGCGAAAAATCCTGCGTAAAAATGACAAAAATCGAGGTTTCGTAGTCCTCTTTTTCCTCCTCCAAAACTTAACCAATCGTAACCAAATTTGGAAATCTAAATGATTATGAAATTATCTGTGTCGGACCGTTTTGCTTTTTTGGCTAATTGATATCAGTTTTGAATACCACGCCTCTCATTGCGGCATAGTCAATTAGGCCATTTTGGCCATTTTTGAAGGGCTCTAGCGCCTTAAAAAACAAAAATATCAAAAAAAGCAAAACGGTCCGACACAGATATTGACATTATTAATCTGTGTTGAAAAAATCATTGCTCTAGCTTCAAAAACCACGGAGGAAAACGAGGACTACGTTTGTATGGAGAAATGACCACTCCTGTTGGCTCTTAAGTGGTTCTTAAAAAGATTATAAAGATCATGGTCGTTGAGTGATGGGTATATTATTAATATTATCATGTCGGTATTTGGCTTGTACTTTTATGTTGAGCATTTGGGATCGCAATCTCAGTTTGAAAACTTTTGTATTGCACGTCCATTAAAGTTTAAATTGGCCTGTCGGGGACGATAATTGGTAATTGATCAAGCGTGCTTGATTATATTTTGGTTTTGACACTGGTTTTGACGAATTATGTAGTTGTATGGACTTAACCCTGAAAACTGTGTACATTAGTTTTATGTCTGTATATGATTAATTGATTAGATGAATAAGTTTGTCGGCGATTGTATTTATTGTACTTATTAAGTAAGAAAGGAAAAGCAAATAATATATACATTAAATACATTACAAACACACAAGTTAATTTCCTTTATTTAATTTGACGCGGCTCGTATAGTACGTCGGTTCCTCTCTCTGCGGCCCTGACCACCGGCAGTATTTCTATATTTTACTTTTATATTCTTATCATAAACTACCTAAGCCGAGACTAAAAATTAATAAAGCGAATTCGATTAATAATTGATTTTATATTATTTTATTTATATGAGCCTAGGGTGTCCCACTGCTGGGCAATGGCCTCCCTCCTCCCTTTCCACGTACTCGTATCCCGGCCCTGACCCGTCTCCCAAGTCCCACCACTTCCTGTCAAAGGCCTCGTGGTCATCTCGCCAACGCCGTCGAGGTTTGCCGCGACCTAGGGTTCGATTTTGATAATAATTGATTTATTTCTTTTTTTCTACAGGAATTGGAACGGAACACCAACCAGAGCGAACTGAACACCATAGCTACATACTACTTTGACGGACAGGGCAAGGCGCTAAGGCCGATGGTCGCGATCCTAATGGCGCGGGCCGTCAACTACCACGTATATGGTGAAAACAGGTACGCCACTCTTGATAGTCTTGAAAAATAGGTAGGCCACTCTTGATCCCACTGCGGCGAATGGAACGCTGGGGCATTCCAGATATGTCGCGTACGTGACGCTATTTTAACACTTCTGATAAAGCCGATATTTTACATGATAATAATGTTTGAAAATTAAGTTTTACATTTCAATGGTATACAGGGTGGCCAAAAAATAACTGCATTCCCGTTGCCAGGGAGGTGTTGCCATATACGTGTCACGTCCCTGACAATTAGACTTTGTGGAGTGTCGCCGCTACGCTTGCATGCGGGTAGCGAAGTAGCGTGGTTATGTACCCACCGTCCCACCAATATAAATATTGAATCATGAAAGTTCCGGAGTCCCAATGCTCGACACGTGAATGCCCAATAGTTACCTGTGGCCTATCCCACAAAACTTACAATTACAATTTTACAAGTGTCAAGTTACAAGTTTGTAATAATACAAATGTGCGTACCACAAGTAACAAATTTGTAGTGGAAAATTCTTACAAATATGTAAATTGTATCACAAGTCTACAATTTGTTGTATCACAAAACTTTACATACGCTACATATCTTTTCCGGAAAATGTACAAATTTGTAGCTGACAATTGTTTTGTGCTACATTAAATTGTAGTAATAATTATACATATATGTAGAATTGTACCTACAAGTTAACAATTCTCTAAACGTGTGTCGCACCCTCTTCCTACAATTGCTACTATACGAATACTAGTAATTGCAGTAGTATCTTTATCATATTTAGCGATTCCAACCCTTTGTATATATACCTACGATGAAATATTTAGTTCAAGTAGCAGTCATAGTGATCCTAAGTAGGTGTCATGAATTTCATATATACCTACATATATAATCCCAATTTTACCTAGCTTTAATTTAATTTACGAAATACTCATATACTTATACTGGACAAAAAATACGTATACTCAAATTGAGCTTATCTTCGTACGCCTTTTCCAATTTTGCCACATAGTGTCCCTTAAGTATTTCCAATCTTTCTCCATTATTCCTAAATCATTTAATTTTTGCGCTTTTTCCTTCCATTTGTTTTACATAGTGTGCGTCAATTTATCACTAAATTTACTAAAGTTTTTGTTTTCATTTGTGAGGTTTATAATATAATGTTCAGTTTAGCTTGCAAATCCATTGTAATGTCAGTTGGTATGTAAATGCTCGTAGATAGATCAAGATCACTATATAAATATAATTGATGTAATTCTTGCGTATTGCGTATAAAGTGAAACTACCTTCAACATTAAAGAAGCAAAATAAATTGTTACATATTTGTAGTTGTAACATTACAATTTTTCGCTTGTATATTTATAAATCAACAATTCTACAATTATGTAGCTGTCGTGACATACCTTTATTCTTTGTGATACGCTTTAGCAATAATGACATATTTGTATACTGCAGACTTGTAATGAATACATATTTGTAATTATTGTGGTACATTTTTTTGTTTACAATTTAACAATTTTGTCGAATTGTACACTTGTAAAGTTTTGTGGGATAGGGCACTGTTATCACCACTGTTGCTAATGTTGTAAGTTAAAATACGTATATAATATGTAGTGAGACAGTGACGAGCAGTCAGACGTCTACTTTAATGTGAATAGGTTATAATTATGTACGTGTTTTGGGACGAGTTTCCTAGCAGACGAGTAGGTATATATATTTTCATTGGCATTTAGTCAGACAGCTAAACATTTCCATAATTCGCCGCGTGAATCACTTACAGCCGGACCAGACGTTGAAAAAAAAAAGCCTACCTATTTATAAATTTATAATATTTAATCATTCAAGACTTAGACTAAACCTACATGAATTCATTATAAACCTGTCCGAGAGTGTCTTTGAAAGTTAAAAAATTGACTAGTTGTCGATATAATATGACAGCGCATTTTATTTACTATAATCATCATTTGCTTGCCTTTTCCCATTCACTTCGTTTCGGCGCAACATTTGACTGTCTTATTCTTCCGTACTTCATGCATCATGTCATAAGTCACCCGTTTTATTCTTCATGTCATCTCTCTAACGCTACGTCTTACGTAGGCAAACAACGCGCGAACGCGGCGCGGCGCGGCGCGGCGAAAGCGGCCGCCGCCGCGCCGCGCCGCGCCGCGCCGCCTGACATTCGCGTGCAAATCGCGCCGCACCGCGTTCGCAACGAGATCGCTTACGTAGGACACTTCTATGGGCATCAAAGGATTGATTTCGCCGCGCCGCGCCGCGCCGCGTTCGCGCGTTGTTCGCCTACGTAAGACGTAGCGTAACAGTCCATGTTTTTCCTTGGGGGTCGTTTCGTCTTACATCCGTCCAACTTCACCCCTTAGAGCATTTAATAGCTGCACTGAGAGAAAAGTACAACAAAAATACACTTAGAATTACAAAAATAAACTTAATCCGGGGACAAGGAGAGTTAACTAATAGGAACAAATTGACTTTTGCAATTTCTATTATTTCTTGCAATTTCTATTATCTGTTTGTTGAAATTATATTTGGGATTACTGAGCTGTTTGTAGAGATAAATAAACTTTACAGAAATAGTGAAACGTCCATAATTATTACTAAAACTTCTTTTTTTCCCCCAGTACAGAACTGTTTTTTAATTCCTGGTGATGATTTTTCTCTCAGTGTGGTATCGCCTTTAAGAGCTTACCCCTCTGCCGAAAAACTTGCACAATTGTGCAAACTTTTGTATGGACTGACATGGCTGTTTGTACGTTACGTACAAATCATGTAGACATAGCAATACGTTTGACGTTCCCTCCCCCGCAAAAATCGGCAGGCTGTTTCGTAAAGAAAATGACAGCGATGACAACTCCAGTTACTAAAATGGGTACTATTAAAATACAAATTTATTCAGAGACCATACTTTTATATCCGCAAACGCAGGCTTCGTCAGGCAGTCAGTTACTAAATGCTCTAAGTTCATCCCTAATACCTTTCCAGTCACATGACTCAATTACTATACGTGTTACCTAACTCAAACGTGCGACATGCATCTGCGAGTGATGTAAAAACCGGGCAAGTGCGAGTCGGACTCGCGCACGAAGGGTTCCGTACCATAACGCAAAAAAAAACAAAAAAAAAAGCAAAAAAAACGGTCACCCATCCAAGTACTGACCACTCCCGACGTTGCTTAACTTTGGTCAAAAATCACGTTTGTTGTATGGGAGCCCCATTTAAATCTTTATTTTATTCTGTTTTTAGTATTTGTTGTTATAGCGGCAACAGAAATACATCATCTGTGAAAATTTTAACTGTCTAGCTATCACGGTTCGTGAGATACAGCCTGGTGACAGACAGACGGACAGACGGACGGACAGCGAAGTCTTAGTAATAGGGTCTCGTTTTACCCTTTGGGTACGGAACCCTAAACATGAGACCAAATTGAGAAGGTCACTATCGAGATAATTTGAATAATGTACACCTGTTGCTAACCCATTATACGTCGATTTCATCTTTTGTTGTAGGTTTTCCCACTATTTTTGTAGACAAGTTGACATTTAACTGTGGCTTCTATGAACCCGGCATTCGCTTAATATATTCCTGTTTGACAAGTTTAAGTAAATCGTTATTCGGCCCTCTCGAAAAGGATTAAGTCTACGTTTAACTGTGGAATGTAAGTAGACTGGTTCATTACGTGATGACTTAATTAATAATAAAACTCGGTATTTCATTTTATTGTAGAACTAAGTTCAAAGTATTGCGAACCGAAGGTAGCCATGGCAAACCCCTTGTCCTTATGAAACGTATACATTGCATGTTATAAAGTAAATGATATGGTTTATGAGATCACGTACGTCGTACATTTGCATATATTCAGTAGTAATTATGCGTTCAGCTGCAAAATTCGCTGCGCGCTTGTTCACACTTAGGCCGAGGAACCTCCAATAGGTCACGAAAATGAACAGCTCACAGCGAATCGCATCAATTGCATGGCGCTGGCAACCACCTGCTCATATGGCGAGGATCAGCGTCGCGCGAATTTCTTCAGTTTATTTTTACGTGACACTCAACAAATTGTTGATGAGCGACCAAAATGAAATGTCCACACATCGATAATGATGACCTTTCAGATCAGCCCACTCTTATTAGGGTTCCGTACCAATAAGGTGTTTATAATACTGATAGTGCCTAATATAAAGATATGTGTCAAATTAGCGGTCACCGGATACATTAGTCTGGCTTTGATAAGTAGTATATTTTTATCCGCCTGCACTATAGCAGTACTATGTCCGCATACTAATTCAAGATGCTATGTTTAATCTCGATTCTTGTCGTACTCTATCGCATTCCATTAGTTTTCCATGAATGGTGGTTTGATCGTCTTTGTCAATGAAAACCTATTACAGCGAGGATAAGATTCTTAATCAAGTTTTCTTAAAATAAAGTGAACAGTCTATAAATGCAGATATGTCAATATTTATTTCGATGGTCAAACTTAGAACTGGTCTAATAATTGGGTTGTGACCTAGAGTCAAATCAACCACTTTTCATAAAACTTCAAGTGTCAAAGCGAATAGCCTTTATGAAGTTATTAAGGCTCCACCACCATTCTGCGGCACTCTCCGATACAGTCAGCAGCAGAAGTTGCTAAGCGGGCCAGGTGTTCAAAATTACCTTACCAATAAAGACGCGTTAAGATAATTTTGAACACCTACATAAATAATTGTACCACACACTAGTGGAACCCGCCTGAAGAGAGACACGCGGATACATCACCACGTCCTAAGGTGAAAGAAAACACCTGCTTACTATTAGTTTTTGCTAATTTAGCATTTAGGGTTAGCACTGATTGACTAGCACGTTATCTTTTACGCGGATAAGCAAAGTAATATTTTGGTTTTAATTAATTTAAAACTCTATAAAAGCGCAATTACACTTACTGTGATATATCAGCGTATTTTTGTCCTCGGTACAGCAAATAGCAGCCTACCCTGTACTTGTGCTGTGTGTACCTAGATAATGACTAATGAGCATGTAAAATTATGTCATTAACGCAGTTCAAGTAAATATGACATCCAGCTAACCGTGCACCGCAGTTTGACACTGGCCCCAATAAACTAATGACTGACGGCGCGATTCGGGAAATTAATTAGACATTCACTAGATATGAAATAGTAAAGATACGGCAAAAGGTACCTTTGCCCTGGCTGAATATTGGAGCGGCGTTAATAATAGCGTAAACGCCAGCCTCCACAAGGTACCTTTTGCCGTGGAACGTCACATATCTTTACTATATCGTATCTAGTGAATATCCACTTCATTTCCCGAATCGCGCCGTGAGTGTAGTTTACTCACGTCTGGTCGGCGACTAATTGCATGAAGACGAATCTCTAGCTGTTCGCTCACTAATGTAAAGCGTAGCGAAGCGATTGTTTTTTTTATCCTATTAGAACCTTTAGTTGCTCGTGCGTATACAACGAAATATTCTCCCTATTCTTAATTTTTTTTTTTAATTATGAATGGGCTTACTCATGGCCACAGACTAGCCGAGGCGTAGACGTGGCCTACGATGGAGCGAGCTCGCCCAGAAGGTGCCTGTTCACTCTTGATTTGAAGGTTGCCGGGTTATAAGAACACGGAAATATAGACGCCGGCAAGGAATTCCATTCCTTGGCAGTGCGCATAAGGAAAGTAGAAGCAAAGCGCTTCGTGCGAATTGGTGGAATATCTACCATGTAAGGATGGAAACCGGCCGTGCGTCTAAAAGTCCGATGGTAGAATGGGGACGGTGGAATAAGCTCGTGTAGCTCTTGGGCACACTCCCCGAAGTGCAACCTGTAGAATACCGACAGGCTGGCGACTTTCCGCCGATGGGCCAAAGACTGAAGCTTAGCCGTTAATATAAAGACGCAGCCATATTTAGCGTACGAGTATGTACTTACTTACCATAGCGAAGTTGCGAGCATTTAGCACGTAGCAAGCTTTTATATTTTTTTTACTTTTTATGGCGGGCCGCTTACAAATCAAACAGAGTTTCTTGGAACGTGTATAGGAATGGATAGTACATTATTTGTTATTTAGCTTTGCGGAGAAATGAAGCAAAATATTATGACGATACCAAAATCTGGGTGCGTGTGATTGACTTTGAGTATTAATTAGAAGATCGGACAGAACTTAGAAGACGCTTTTGTAAAAATCGGTCTTTGCGCCAATTTTTGGGATTCGGTTGCCAAACGGATTTTAGACAACCGGGAAAACGTTAATCCGCATGACAAATTGTGCATTATGTTTTAGTTTGTTCAATATGAATATTTTTCGCTATTAACTCGACATATCTTTGAGCGAATCGACGATAACTATGTATATTCATTTACATCGTACACACTTGCCGCAAGGTTTATTGTTTAATATAATTAATAATTGAATGAGTATGACTGATGCTACGAGTATATCTCACGAAAATTATAAGTCACGTTTACAGATGATTACAAAGTTGAAGTAATCGATCCTCGAGCAACATTGCCCGCGGCGTGGAATCTAACGTTTTAACTAGTAATAAACTGAAACAGAAAATTATACAATTCCGACAGAAAATTAGTTCAATCCAATCTACTTCTGCCCTTGAAACAAATGAATCGAAGCGTGGAATTGAATGGAAACGTAATATTTTGTACCAATAATATTTTAATACCAGAGCATAGCACAAAGGGTACAACCAACATTCATTGGGCCCAGTTGACCTAACCATTTGGTGGCAATACTGGTGAGGTGAAGACTTTATGACAGTAGCTTCCGTGAAATGAGTACAGTCAACGGTAAAAATATGGGTGTAGACAACTTACTCAAAAATATGTTCCATAGTTCTTAATTCACTGACATAAGAGTTATGGGACATATTTTTGAAATGATTTGTACACCCATATTTTTACCGTTGACTGTACTACAGCTATTAAAATAAAATTAGTTGTATCAAAATTATTCGACAAAAATTTACCAGACGGAGCGTATTCGTTAAACGACACGCAGGAATAAGAGGACAGAAACGTGTCTAAGAAGTCTGTAATCATTAAAATGATAACAAATAATCTATGTAAAATTGTACTTGATGAGGCCTTGTTTTCATACTAAAATATATCAAATAGACTAGATCTATCATAAAATCTCTAAACGAGGTTCCGAGTGGACGCTGCGTCTACGTTACACCACTCTCCCATTAAGCCATTGCCCAACCGTTTGCCAATAGTTCACAGTTGCGTTCGGTCATCTGGCGGTCGCCGTTCAAGGTCTTGCATGCCCTTGAATTTTTGCATATCATCTTCATTTTGTAAACTTCGTTGAAATACAGTCAAGGAATTGGATTTCTGTGCCACTGCGTATTATACCGTAAAATATGCCTACTTTGCTCCCCACTGGGTAACTCACGCTCGTAAATAGCTAGGCAGATTACGGCATGGATAGTTATAGGTGATGGTCTCTGGTCTACTTTAAGTGTCCATAATATATATCACAATTCTTTTCTTATAGACGGTCGTTTCGCATTGACCTTAAGCAAGATCAGTGTTTTCGTAATATACTATGAACAGTTCGATACCGGTTCAGGTGAATCGAGCCTACATAAAATATGCTAGTATTTGTAACACTGGGTCTAGCGAAACTATCTGGCAGGATGTTGCGTGTGAGTACCAAGGTCGTAACATAATCAATTGACGTAACAGTTCACTTATAAATTATGGATTATCATTTTTTTACTTACGTAACTGTTCTGCGCCTACGACCTACGGTCACGAGATACCCATCTAATTTATTTGCGAATATCAATCGCAGTTTATTGCGAAATTTCTCAACTAATGTGCAGTGGTACAGTCGCCATCAGATATATTGGAGCGGCTAAGGTGCTCACAAATATCTGAACACGCCTCTATTGTCAGGGCGTTAGAGTGCGTGTTCAGATATTGTGAACACCTTGGCCGCCCCGATATAATTATCTGATGGCGACTGTACTATAGACCGACCGCTTAAATGAGTCCTCGCCTGCGCAGCACGGGGGCGACGGGGTAGGGCGACTAAGGGTGGCGGGGAAGGTGCGGGCGCCGTACGCCTGCCTCCTGTTGGTCGGTCTATAGGTACATGTGAACTTGCCAACTTGTATTGCAGATATAGAGTAGATAACATTGAAACAAAGATCGAACTCGATTAGGTAATGAATATTCGACTTTAATTATATCGATTGCCTCACCATGGTCAAACATTTCTCCGGCTAAGCTATCAATATTCGACTACTAAATTAATCGGAAAATACGTTGCTATTTCGATCAGAAATGTAAAAACCCGTCATAAAGTAGACGACCGAGGGGCTCGTCACTGTCCCAGTACATGTCATCTTTAAACTTAAGTCATTGCCAATAGACAAAGAGCCAGCAGGGTGTCGTCTATAGGGAATTAGCATGTCGAGCACTAGAACGAAATTAGACTACCATGCGGTCAGGATAACGGGCATAACTTTCGTAAAATGACCTTAATAACCGGTTTATCGACAAAAAATCTGTTAGGCGAACCCTACACGCAAGATCCAAATTGTGATCTGTCAATTATATTGACGGATCACAATATTTATTGACGTGTAGGGTAGTGTATTGACGGATCACAATATTTTGCTGGATTTCCGGTAATGCTTGAAATCTGATCCTAGATCCTGGATCGTGATATTTATCTTGCGTGTAGTGTCGCGTTTGATATTTATCGCGTCAGTATTTTTTCTCTGTCTAGAGTGCATCACGTCTGCCTCGTATAAATAACGCTTTGTACTGAGGCGATCCGTATAGGGTGTAGGGTGTGCTGTGATCCGGTCCAAGATACATAATAAATATCATGATAAATATCACAATATTTATTGACGTGTAGGGTTCGCCTTAGCATAGCGCGCCACAAACTACACGTTAGGGGGAGGGGATGGGACGCTAGTGTGCGTAAAGCACCATGCTCAAAAGGTATCATACTACATTCATTGAAAGCTGGCTATAAATTGTAAAAAAAAAAATTTGACCGAATCATATTTGCATTTTTTGAACTAAGATTTTTACTTTCCCACAGTGCACTACTGGCATCACAGCGACAGGTCGCGATGATAAGCGAGATGATCCACTCGGCGTCGCTGATACACGATGACGTCATCGACCAGAGCGACTTCCGGCGCGGCAAGCCCTCAGTCAACGTATTATGGAATCACAAGAAGGTACGTCAAGTTGCTGCTGACATCGATGTGACAGTCATACATTGCACTGCTGGTACAATAGGTCGCGATCAGCGAGATAAGCCATTTTCAGCGCAACAAACCCTAATGCAGTGTTCGATGGAATCACAGGTTTAGGTTTAGGGGCTCCCCACGCCAATGACCTTCGATCTGAATCTCTTGGTTTTCTAATATGTTTTGTAGCTTATCATATTAACACCAACGGCTTTTAGCATGTTCCATATTTACTTCAAAGTTCATTGTGTTCGAGATATTTGGCATCAAAATTGAACAATTTCAGGCCAAAAACTGGCTTTCTGGCCATAACTTTTGTGTTAGTTTAAAATTAAAATCCTAGACACGTTTTTCGGGACGTCAAAGGCGAACCCAAATATGTAGAGTTCGTATATGTAAGATCCTTCACAGCAGTCTAGTTACGAAAAAAGTGTGTTTAGACAATGTTTAAAAAATCAATAAAAAAATAAGTATTTATTTCTTTCAAAATCCGGTAGACAAAAATGGAGATAAAAGATTGAAGAACCGATAGCCGTTTGTCTTATAATTCTACATGTAGTACAAAAGTAGGAGATACGATTTAAAACTTGTCAAAAATCGATAAAAACCTCGGGTAGCCCCTTATACATTTGTATGTTATCACACAGTGCACTGCTATCATCACAGCGACTAGCTGCGATGATCAGCTTATACAAGTACATAAAGGTAAGATAATTTCATAAATGTTTTTCATTTGTGCAGTTCTATAATTGTGAAATTCGGGAACTTCCATAAATTCTAGCAATTTTGAAAGCGTATTTTTCCGAAATGTCAGGCTGTTTCTTTTCCTAGCCTATTTGAGTGTCCCACTGCTGGGCAAAGGCCTCTCCTCTTAATTTCCACGACTCCCGATCAGGCTGTTACCAGTAATTAAATTCAAAAGATTTTATTCACAACTTTGCATACTTCTTACACATCATTTGCATAGAATTTTTGTAATTTGCCATTATTTCTCGAACCTTATGATATTACAAACTAGCTTGAAACAGAATACCTATTCAACTCCATTAATTCATGTTGAAAGCTACTTGCTTACGGCGCCGTGGGGATTCGCCTGCGAATAAAATTACAGTCAAATAAAATATTTATGTTAATCCTTTAAAGGCTTTCCGAGACGCAGTCGCTACAAACACTTATTTATTTCAGCTGGACCGCGTGCATTTTAATTCTGCATTATTCAAATTTGCTCTGTACGCCGTTCGAATACTATTCCGCGGATAGGAATCTTAACTAGCGTATAGAATGAATAAGTAAATGTATTGTCGTGTTCTTTCATCCGGATTTTCCTTGAAAACTGCGCCTTGCGTGAGCAATAGGCGTTATTTATTTTCTTTTTTTCGCATGTTGTGATGTGACATAGCGATTTTTTTAGATGACAAACCCATGTCCTTTCTTCAGTTAATTATCTATGTCATGTAGGAAACTTGAACGATTCGACAATTTACAAAATGTGATTGTTGTAGGTCTGCGTGTTCTTAAAAAATCATACATAATTATTAATTACCTACATTAACTAAATCTTAATGAAATCTAAATATTTTGTGACTATTAAGATTATTACTAGTTTTTATGTCTTTAAGCTTGAGAAATACCACTCTGAGGTGTGCAACATTTACGGTTCATTCTGCAAATGTTAGATTTCTTTCGAACGCGTTTTGTGTTAGAAATGCCCTTCTTTATGCTTCTCACGGCTTATGTAGATATTTCTATGATTAATACGTGTACGTACATGTATAAACAGCTCACTCTGGAATTTATAAAGGACTTTTATTGTTTTATGATACGTTTACTAAGCTCAGAGCAGAATGAGGTATTGAATACGAATCGTTTTATTTATGGATGTGACGGGAGTTACCGCATACGATGATATCTCATGCAGATAGGCGTAAAACCCGAGTATACGTGAACACATAGCGTAATGAACTTGTAACGATATAAACGCCTTTGAATATGCCTGATAGGCGACGCTGAATCACGGACTGTATATGAATAATCGGAAGCTTACGCAAATAGTACTAATAACTGTCTTAGCTGATCAATAATGGACCTTATCTTATTGCAATAAAGTTTACGTATTGTCAATTATAAATGTAGACGATGGTACTTTACCCCAAGAGTTTCCAACCAGTGTGAACAGTTAAAAATAACTGAAGGGCACAATTACAATCTTATCTAAATATCATCAGGAAACGCACATGAAGGTTGGGATACTCAAACAAGTTATGTGTTACTATTATTAATAAGTTTAAGAACAATGTAGAAGTACATACATAATTTGTCATTCTATGGAACTTGCTAACTATGTAAACAAAAGTCACTAGTAAATTTACATTTAGAGACAATTTTAATATGGCGGTTTGTTTACATACGAGTACAGTCAGGAAGTTCCATAGAATGACCCTTTATAATATTATTAGATTAGACGTAAATCCCTCACCAAATCAAGTAGCACAGTCTTTAAGCAGACTAAACATTTCAAGTGTCCATATTTTACGGCAATGTCTTACTGTCTGATGAAAAGTAACTACTTACGGTTTGTTTACTTTCGACATTGTAAAAAGAAGAAAACATATCTGCTACGAAAACAGTAGGCGACGTTTTATGCTGTAGATACTTTTTGATTAATTGTGTAGATATGTACTCGTTAAATACCTATAAATAACAATATTCGCATCGAGTTTCTTTTTTACAATAACGACATTAAATTTATAAAGCTGACCTTTAACGAAGAAAAGTAGCACTACCTACGTTCTCTGTTTTAACTCGCAGTTCATTTAAATTGATGAGATTCGTCACTTTAGCCCGGTGATTGAGATTTATGAGGCGTACAGGCCAATTCGAACGTACACTAATATCAAATTGACATCTTACCAATATTGTTCAGTTATCGTGCATTTTGCTCGTTCTTGGGTCTTTCTTTTCGTTTTCTTGTTTTTGACCACTCTGTCACGCTTCTATGTTTGTCCTTTATCAAATTAATAAAAGAAGTTGAGTTGAGTGCTATTGCATGTCTTTCGTCTTCTAGCTGTAGATTATACTGCTCTGCTAAGCCAAAGAGCGCTATCTCAAAAGAAAATTCATTGCTAACTTATACTTTAGTTTCTGAGAATTGATGATACTGAGAATTCCATTTTCAACATCATTTGTTTTTGAAATAGCGCTATTCGGCTTAGGAGGGCAGTATAATTATCATCAGAAAAATTTAAAAATAATTTCACCCTATACAAAAAACTCCATTCCGTCACATTTTTGGGGATAAAATACAACACAACGAAAAGAATTTTGACCCACTTGTCCGTAAATTAGCGCGGGCGAGACACACGATAGCTAATTAAGATGATTTTTTTTAAATATTATAGGACAATTTTACACAGATCAGCCTAGTCCCACAGTAAGCTCAATAAGGCTTGTGTTGTGAGTACTAGACTAGATTTAAATATCATTCTGATTTCAGCGTACATTCGAATTGGCCTGATAGGTTTTGGGCGGGCCGTATTGGCACATCATTAATATGCCCAGCGCGTCGTGGTCATTGATGAAACGATGGGACGCCTGTCTGCGAATTTACCGAACGCTGTTGCTAGGTTGCCGGCTCTTAATTAGGTATGTGTCATTCGCGGGCAAAAGGCATTCGTACTCAAATGCGCAATGCAAAATTCCATTAAGTATAATACTTCAGATTTCTGAAAAGATCACTTTAGGTTGTTGGTATTAATTAACGTAAAAAGTCACTCAAGTCACTGGTTCTGTTGATTTGTTTCTAGCTTATTCATAAAATTTGAGATGTATTATTTGATTTATTAGCTTAAATGAAATCATTTATCTTTTTGTAAATCCATGATCTAAGCGGAATAGGATAAACTTATTATATAGTTCGTTTTTTTAGCATTAGAAATAAGGTAAACAATCTTGATGTGTCTTTTAATTGAAAAACACATTTTAAAAATAAGTTACGGCAAATACTTATGTAACAATTATGAATCTAATACGATAATTTATATTCTTTTGCTTTCATAAGTAATAGTTTTTGATTTTTAAAAAGCGTTTTTCAATTAAAAGACATGTCAAGATCGCTTACCTTCTTGCAAGTTCTTTCTAATGCTAAAAAAAATCGAACTATAACTAAATCAATATCAATTAACATTTCTGAATAAAGGCATTAGTTATCCCATCAGGTTTTTTTATTGGAAATTTAAATTCAATTTAACTTGCGACGGGACATATTATAAAAAAACGGTATTCAATTTAAATTATATAGGAACGTAAACTTCACAATAATAGTGCCCATAGGCGTGATAACTTCGCTCAAACCGTTTGAATAGCGTTCTCATTCGCCTATAATAGGGTATTGTGACTCTAAACATCACAAGTCGTAACTTCAATTTGGGTCGCGATCGTGAAAAATCTGGGTTAAGATCACGCCATTCAAAACGCGGCTCATTGAAGTCTCGGTGCCGGGCCTTCGGCGGTTTTATTCAAAGCACTTTCTATACTTTTAATTAAACAATGCTACTGGGAATTCGCTCACACACTAACAGAAAAACCGTTGTTACTAATTACTCCCGAAAGTACGGAGCTTGAATTATAGCTGTTTATTATATCGGAGGATTGGAAAGGGAGAGGGGAGGCCTTTGCCCAGGGGGCCGATTTTTGAATTCCGATCGCTCGATTTCGACATTCGAAAATCGGTGGAAAACGGTGAAATGCTAATTTTTTAAATACGAGCGATAGAAATTGGGAATCGAATGGTATTGACCACTCGTTTTCAATTCTATTAGTAGAATTTAAATGCCTAATAGGAGAGATATTATTGTACGAAATACACGAAATCGAGCGGTCGAAATTCAAAAATCGGGCCCCAGCAGTGGGACACACACATAGGCTAATAAAAAAAAAATATCGGTCAAAATCGCCCTTACGTTTGTTGGTAGGGTCTTTGCTTTGTATGATCAGCTTTTCTACTGCCGCAGGGTTCATTCACGAATAACGTTACTAATCATGCAGTCATTTATGTTTAGTATACAATACACACGTGGTATCATAAATATTGTTTGAAAAGAAAGAAATGATATGAGTTGCGTGACGTCACATTAATTTAAAATTAAAGACTTGAAAAGAAATACAGACTACTTAAGACTGATATTTTTTGGGTTATTGTATGTTAATCTTTTTTGATTGTTTATAGTTTTTACGATAAAATATTTTATAGTTAATAGAACAAGCCAGTTTTTAAATTATAGTAATTATAAATTTAAATCGACTGACATTATACGACTTTTTGCTTATTGTATGTTAATTATTTTAATTTACTCTCTTCTTAGAAAAATACATGATGAGTGCATATTATGTATGACATTGAGAGAGAGGGTTGACTCAAATATAAAATGAGAACGGACCCTTAATACCAACCTCCTTGTACCAAAAATAACATGCGTTACCAACCTTACATGTATTGGCTTTAGCAATATTGATTTTAAGCTCAAGATCCGTACCACATTACATATTTACCCATTTGTTATTTAAATATTGAACTGTCGACCTATGTGTGGCGTATTCAATTTCATTTTTAGTCCCATAGAAAGCGATTTTTGCACTGACGTATTAGTTAGCCAGTCACACTCGTACGTTTGCCAATTGACGTCGCTGTTGAATATTTAATCAACGTGTAATAACTTTTACTTTCTCGTTAGGTATCATTAACCGTGCAACGAATTATTTGGCCCGATTTTATTTGAAAAGAAAGTTGTAAATGTGACGCCGGCAGTAGGTTCTTAGGTCACAGGTTATTGCCCCAATCTGGGGGAAACAAGAAATATTATGAGCTGTGGGAAGTAGAGCGCGTCGTCACCGGCGGCGGGCTATCTCGTGTTTGTAATCGAATTTGATCTACTCTCCCTTTCTCTCTCGCCGGCGCACGAGTGAGACAGGTGGTGTCCGCGTGTTTATTGAACGTACTGTAACCTTCTAAGAGCGGCGTCTCAGACGGGCCTCGTACCTACGAAAGCTGTGCGTCCCCCGGTGAAAGTGCCCCGCGGCCACACTCTTCAACAGTTTTTGGTGTAGCCGCACCTTCCAATCATCGTATATATACGGATAATTATACAGATTGCTGTGTTTACGACTGTTAATCCAGTAAAGAGGTACTTAGTCCATGGAACAGTAAACTTAATTATAATTGCTTAGTTTATTTCTTAATCTAATTTCAACATAAGGACAAACTTGGACATTTTCCAGCAATTCCATGTAATTAGCAAATCAACGAGCGTTAAGAGCTTGCGCCAGAAATTAAATTGTTCTTTCGGCACTCCCATTTCTTAAGAAATACCATCAATGCAACAATGCTCGTCCATATTAAACGTGAATACTTGAATATGTAATCCCCCACGTGTCTCCAAAACAGAAGTCGTACGGAGGTACGTTGAGACACGATCGTTATGCAATCTGTCCCTCTTGAAAGGAATATACATATTTGTTAAACCTATTATAGCCATTAGTTTCGTCAAGGTGATTTTCGTAAGCAACCGTGGCACTAAGTGTATGCTTGTAATTCATATCATGGTTACTACGACAAATGTAGAATTAGGAAGAAAATGCGAATCCGATGCGCTGCTTCCACCGGTGATGCAAACAAAGGAATGCCACGGTAGGAATACAGATGGAGCGGCCAACAAAGTCAAAGCTAGTTTTTAAAGCTATAAAGGTTCATTTATTCAACTTGTACGCGCTACGCGTTCCATACGTCCTTCACAGATTAAATGATCAGTAATGCCCCGCGGTTATACCTTCCGGTGATCTCCGATGTAAGATCTTTGGTCAACGATCAAATATAATGTGGTTTCTATAAATTAGATGTATAAACCCACTTCTCCGTTTTATGTAGGTTGCATGTTGAGTAATTTGACTCGACCTTTACTATTGAGTGAGACGTATGTGATTATCATATAGCATGTTATTTACTCACGTGCTGTAAACTGTATTCACGGCATTTAAATTAATGTCAAATATTTAGCTAAAGCTTGAATTTAATGTTCTATAATAAAATTGTTAAATTAAGTACAATTAGATGAAGTGGGCAAAAATGTCTGACACGACTGTTTGAGAAGCCATAAAGCATGTCATATTTGAAGACATTATTGCAGATGATTATTAAATATTTAATATTAAAACACAGAAGTCAGAGACCTTTTCGATTGCCAAAAGCTAAAATGTGGTAAAACGAATGTCTAATACATTCCTGGTACAGGCCCAAATACCGTCAAAGCGGTTTTGGCCGATACAAGTCTCATTAGAAATTGGGTTTCGTTCTCCTTGTCATTTGACAAAGACGAGAGAAACTTTAATCTTATAAACGAACATGACTGTGTGAAAGATTTACAAGGTTAAAATATGAACAGAAAGAAATACAGAGCCATAAATCTTTTATTTCTCAGGCTCCTTTACCCGTCGTCCACGTGTCGCAATATTTGCGACTACCAAGTTCGGTCTAGCGGATGTTTTATCAGTTCGCTCACAAGTTCATCCAATAACCTGTATTTGAGTTATGTCATCCAAATACACAAATGTTGATTCTGATGTAGGCAGTTCCTCCCAGAGTAGGTACGTACGTAAATACATATACATGTCATGTACGTAAATGGCATCGTTAACAAGGTGTGTCTGTTTGCCTATCGGCTTATTCGTTTATGACATTGTTACTATGCCTGGGCAAGCATTGTGTACTCTCCTCGTTATGTCACAGCGGAATTATATTTACTCTTGTCAGAGTGGTTGTTAGTCGTCTTCCTCGAGTCTTAATGCGCCTTTTTGCGAGACTTCTTCATTCTCGATTTTGTAAGATCTTTCTATCAGTTTTGGTCATCGTTCATTTTCTTGTTCTTCTTCCTAGCCTTATCCTATTTACTTGGGATCGGCTCTCCTTATATGACGTCGCCAGAAGCGTCTATCCTGGGTCGTCTCTGGTGGTATTCTTTTTACTTTAAGGTTCTTTTTCATGTTGTCTTGGGCCTTCATCGTTCATTTTATTCGTCAAAATATTATGATATTTAAATTAAAAATTGTAATACAGTCATCGACCTACACGCATAATAAGCATGCTCTATATAAAGATGCGTGCGCGCACAATAGCCAAGGTTGAAGAAGAATACTACGTCAGTATCGAATTGGCGATTCCTATCGTTGAGACCATTGTTCAGAATATGTCGCGATACTTATTGTTCCAACAGCTATGCGGCAGAATAGCGAGTTTAAATGAGCCGTATACGCGGTATGAATTTTTATACATTTTTGCATTTGTTGCGCGTAAGTGATACTTTGTAACGTGTTCGAAGGAAAGTGCGGATCTCTCGGCGATTTCTATATTATGTGTATCTCGTTTCGACCTCCGCGCGCGTCAGGTGTCGATCTTTCTTTACGTTGTCTCTACTCGTATCTGACGCAAGGTTTTGACCGCGCCCTTTTCGTCCAGCGGATATCCGTATACATTTACGAGTGAATTAGCACTTACATAATTCGTGTGTTCTCATATTTTCATTGATTACTCAACATCAATGATCTATTGCGAAGGCAAACCGGCTTATTTTACGACAAGATTACATTAGTAGTCATTGATAGTTTTAATCTTTTCACTAAGATGCAATATTAGGATAATGAAACGTTTTCTAATTAGGTTTCCAACATAGTGTAGCAATTTGTCATTGTCTAATTATTAACGCTTTCTGTTATTGAGCTTAGACCGCTGTCGATCTGTATTCTATAGGCCTAGGTGAACAGATATCATCTAGGTGGCAGTATGATGTAAGAAGTTCAACAAAAAGCTATTGAGATTACATGTCGCTTGGTCTCAGTCGGAAGGACACGTAACCGAGTCCGTCAGCCACGGTGGCAGCTTTCTCCGAGTTTCGGCGTCATCAGTCACTGATGCGTCAGGTGATGCGGGAGCCAGGGTCACTGAACCTTACTCGTACGATCCGGCTTAACTGACGTAATTTACCATTCAGATTGATTCAATAAGCGCTGCAGGTCAAAGAGATTTCAGTCAAGCACATTTTCTTGACAGTAAAGTGCATCGGGGCAATTAATTAATGTGTACCAAACAAAATAATACTTCATACTTACAAAGAAGCAACGTTTCTTTTTCACAAGAATCTTAAACTCACATGTTGGGTTTTTGCTCGGAACTTTTGCTTTTAAACAGGTTTTACTTATATTTGTTGAAAACTTTCGACAGTTTACGCAAAGCGCCGCCTTTTTAAGTGTATGTAAACTCTACATTTAAATGATTTTGTACAAATTACACGTTTCTGCTTCTTCCAAGCTGGTGAATGAAGTTGTCACCCAACGTTCAATTATCCACGAACCGATTATTACTCAATCCATGTAAGGTGTCTTATTATCGAAAATAATCAGCAGTTGGCCAGAACAATACCAAGAATTTTGACGTGAGCTTTACAAATGTCAAGTTACGTAAACCCAGCCCATCGTCCGTTCCGAATCATCTTCAAGCGAGTATTTTTATCACGAATAACAACTGGACAATGTCGCGATGCGACTTAAACTTGCAAATGGGATAAAAACGCAGTGATAAAATTGCTGATTTGTTAACCAATACTCAGACAGTTCATTCATTTTATAACGCCAAATTAACATAATATGCAATTCGTATAATTGCAGAGGTAAATTGCTTTTTACACCTGCCGAGATGACGAATGGACCAGCATTCTTTCGATGTTGCTAAAGCCCCATTCAGGGAACTCGTCTGCTGACTGCCCTTTCCTCGCGTATTGACCAGTTTTTTAATCGCGAATAATGCGGAGTTTTCCCTGGGCCTTCATTATAGTGATTACTAATTATATGAGTGTGGCCATTTAAGTAAAAATCACGTTTTATTACCCCACTAATTTGACTCGTGGAATTTTGAGTTGCGCCGTAGTTTAAAATGATATAATAACAATGTACTTTTCCTCGTTTTTATTGGCTTCCTTTCTACTTTGTTACACTTGCTTATACGTGAATGGGATGCTTTATTCACACCGTGGTGAGATTAATTTTTCAAATTAGCTAAAAAATTCTCTGACAATGCCTCATATCAACTAAAAGTAGGTAACTAGATACTCTCACTGACAATGCGCCATTTAAGTCAATAATTTTGCTATATAATTGCTACTAGCGCTATAAAAAACCTATCGTCAAACTGTCAGTAAAACGACTGACCAGTATTGAAAATTAAACTGATTGCTCTTTATTTCTGCAGTCACCGCGGGAATATAAATTTCCTACTTATATACAAAGTTGCGACTCTAAAGGCCTGTGCACACCGGCTGCGTGTGCGTGACGTGCACGTGCGCGTGCGGCGTTGTAGTATACAGATCCTTATGAGAGACGGCACACCGCTTGCATGACGTGTGCGTGTGCGGCTCCAACATTTTAGCGCACGCACACGCGCACGTCACGCACACGCAAGCCGGTATGGCTCGGCCTTAATACTCGTAGTTGCCGCGCGTTGATGTCTAAAGCGCGTGCGACACCCCGCGCCCGCGCCAGCTCGAAGCCTAGGCTTATCTCTATCACTGCGCAATTTTATTAACATAATATCTTGCATCACTCTATTAACATAATTCGTCTTAATGAAGAACGAAAGGACTTTCCATTATGTCTTTGTCATTCTGCGACCGGTCGGTCGTCGAAAGCAAAATTCGTTCAACACTTTCGACCGTTCATATAAAGAGTGCAAAGCAAGAACTGGTCGCAGTATACCTAACTGTACACGCCGAGAAGTGGGTCGGACGCGCGGCCGAGGGCCGTCACCTCGTAACTTGTTATCCTACCCTAAACTAATATTCATTTTCTGAATATTTTAAAATCGTTGCAACACAACTGCTTATAATTGGGACAGTGTCAGCTACAATTCTTTATAAAGATAAAACCAAAGTTCAAGATAATAACAACTAAAATGCCGTTGGAAATAAACCGCGTTAAAATAACATATAGTTTTTAAATCTGACGATTAGAAGATTCTTAATACTACACAATCGAATATGGATATTAATTACTAATTAGTCTCGCTGACTCGTTCGATTTTTGGTCAATGAACTGAAACTTTCACCCATCCGTATGCATGAATCGAATCGATTTAAAAAACGTAACAAATTACTGTATGACAGTATAACAACACGGTAAAATTCGATTGTGAAAGTACGAGGTGTCGTATTGATGTTTACGTAGTTCTTTAAACACAAAAATCCTTGATTGAAGTGAACGACACCGTGTCAAGGTCGCTGCTCGTCTTCGACTTTCACTGCTAGGCGTTAATACGCGCCTACAATGTCATTAGGATTTTAAAACATATTGCTATTGATTCATTAGAGATTAACATTCAACCGGTATCGTTTGTAACCGGAATTTTAGCGGTACGTGTGCATAGCATACATACCCCTCCGTTCAGCCGGAGAATTTACTCAAACGCACGATTGACGCATCCAAATGATATTAAAAACTTATTAGACACGTGCGCACGCTCGCTCTCATACTCACTCATATAAGTAAGAAAGCGATGAATTGATATCAACATTGAATTGGTATTACATTGGTATCGAAATTGATTAGTGAATACGTGTTGGTTGGTGTCGAAACGATGCCCCACTCGTCGATCATTAATCGCCACTAGAGGTGGGTTTCGCAACCGATCGGACCATGGCCACGCGCGCGGTACGAAATACTTCGATAAAACGATATTTGATCACATCTACTCTTATCGATCGTATGGACATTATGTCTAGCTTAAAAATATCATTTAACGTTAAACTAAGCTCCATTTTTTTTAATGCGACTAAATAAGTTTTTTATGTCAATGATAGAATTTCATTTCCTGTTAGAACACAACAGCTAGCTCTATTTTATATCAGCAATTGTATAGTTTTATATTCAATTTTATTCTGTTACCAAGTCTTTTCAATGATTTTGTGTATGACAAGACTGCCGAATCGGTGAAAAAAGTCTTACAAATTCATATGGATTTGCGTAGAACTCTCAATAAGGACATTGGGGTAGGCGGTAGGTATTTTTATGTGAGCCAACTCAAACCAGGACAGAAATTCCAACCGCACCACGAATTCAAATGATATGTAAACAAACCACATATTTCGCCGGCGATGGGTCAAGGTAGATCGGTTCCACAAACTGGACATTCTTTTTCGACAGGCTGGCTGTTTTTTGTTCTTAAATTTAAACGGTAAATCACGGTATATAAATCGCGTATATAATTCATATCGACCGTTTTGTGACGTTACAGTTACATGAACTTGTACTGTATTGTTCTAATTTTAATTTTTCTGTACCACTGTGTTAAGTATTCATGAAATTAAGCATTGATTGCCTTTAAAAACATATTGTTAAGGCACTCCTTTAAATGTTTCACACTGGCGCTTTGCCTGCTTCATGACATATCAACCAGTTTTTGTTGAGTAGTTACAACGCGAAAGTAGATTTTGACTCCAGCGAAAAACACGACAGTAGAAGGAGAACCAGTCTCTACCAGGTTACTACGCAGAACACAAACGAGTTAACAAACTTCTTTGCCGACACTCCCTCTTAGGTCTTCCCGTTTACGGTCAGGCATATTTCACACCTGTATCGGATGGCTCTTAAATTCTTCAGTTAAGATCCACGTTCCGACAGCAGGGAGGGGATAAGGGGAGTCAAGGCCGACCGGGTGACACACATCCCGCGCCACATTCACCTTCCGTCCGCCGCCACCGCCACCTGCCGGTCACCACTGTCAAGGCTGCCTTGCGAAACCTGCCACTAAAACATAATGATGGACAGTCTTTAATACCAGAATCATGACGAAATCCCACACCAAGTAACCTTCAAACCGGCTAGTCTTGCAGAAAAATCGCTACTGAAAATAAAAAACAAAAATACTGCACCGTTTTTCCCGCGCCGCCTCGACTACCGGGGTGATTGCCACTAAATCGCCTTGAGGTTCGATTGAAATGATTTCTCAACTGCCACTTTATACGGCCCTTAATAATGAGCATTATTATTATAATGCTTATACCCGAGTCAGAACATTTTATGCCAATAAACAATTATACATACCTACGTCTAAATGTTAAGTGTATTACGGAATAGAAACTTCAACGCGTTCAGAATTAAGTCCATGTGAAATCGTAGAGATTTTTCTGGTAAATTATTCATGTGGCTCGCGTTGGGGGGACTTTCGACGCGTTCTTGAGAAAGCCTTTCACTCTTATCATGGGAGACACACTTTTAAATTTACCTACAAGCTCCAGTTGCGATATGATATGTGATATGATGTACCCACGTTTGTTAACTAGCCCTTTTGCATAGGTGAGAACTAGAACAGTAATGATACAAATGTTAAGTAGATGACGATTGATGATCTTATCGAGGTACAGTCTAGGGTGGGTCGATTTTGTAAAAATAATATTTTTAATGCTGGGTACGTTTAAAAAGTTGCGTTTTGGTCTGTTTAGCATCAGAAAAATAATCAAAAAAAAAACCTATATAACTTTTAGCCCTCTACCATGGCTTCAATATTTCTAAATTATATATTTTTCGACGTTTTTATTTTTGTATCTAAAATGTGTCCGAAAGCTTTTTTATTTAATTTTATAGTTTATTCATTCATTGCGAGTATCGGAACGTACATTACAATGGTCTTTTTTTTAAATCATAGACAAAAGTAAGCTTTCTTGCGTCAAAACTGTCAACTCAATTTTCGCGTTACCCGCCAATTTGTTCATAAATTTGTCAAATAGTTGTTTTCATAACTCATTAATAGTTTTTAAGTAAAAATAAATAAAACCAAGTGAAAATCTTATTAAACATTTAGAAAACCCTATAATAATTCAACTTTATTCAAGTTTTGTTCATAAATATGAGTGCTAAGCAATCTACCGTCAAAACACGAAGTGAAGTTACTTGCCCTTTGTTTGGACCACCTTCAGATCTTAACGTGAAACTTTTACCGACGATATCAGACACTATTAAGTATATACTTATCGTAAGACACCGTATGCAAGATCTTAATTCCGGAAAACAACCGTCAATAACCCATGTTTTTGCTTGTGTGAGCTGCGACATCGAGAAGATCTGGGCTTCCGCTTCTATTCCTACTGTAAGTCCCAAGAGAATAAAGGAGTTGTTAAAAAAGTATTACGACGAATACTTAAAGGTAATACGGTACCCTAAAAGTAAAATAAACGACAACTATAGGGATAAGTTGACGAGCTTTAAAAACGGCTGTTTAACGCAACTTTTCGACATTGCAGCTTGCAAGTGCACGATTGTACTGAGGACCGATTATTGTTCCTGTGCTAAACAAAATAAAGTACCAGTCATCGAACAAAAATTTCTACTAGATCAACGATCTCACAGACAAATGATTATAGCTGGTGTAGACAAAATTCAGACTCAAAAAAATTGCTCAAAAATTGAAAGACAGCAAAAGTTGCAGAACCGTATGATGGATTTTTATAACTCTCAACCAGGTCTAAGCTCCAACCGAAAAATAGCACGTACTTCGCTTGCTTCACATACTGATTCGAATGCCATCATAGATACTCCATCTGTAATATCACTGCCGAAGACTGATACACCTTATAACACCCTAAGATTGCCAGAACTGGCGAAGACGTGTGATCGGTACGGAATTTCAAATCGATCCGGAGCTGCAATCGCAACTGCTGTGCTGCAAGACGTAGGACTTATATCTCACGACGACAAAAACTTAGTAGTGGATAAAAACAAACTATGGCGGGCTCGAAATAACGAAAGATGTAACTTGCAGGAGAATATGAGTCATGATCAATTGGAAGCGATTTATTTTGACGGCAGGAAGGACAAAACCTTGCTTATCGAAAATTCGAATGGTCGCTCCTATCGTAGACTTACTGTGGAAGAACATATATCGCTTATAAGTGAACCAGGCTCTTTATACTTAGGACACACGACACCACGAACAGGAACTGGCAAAGAAATTTGCAATTCAATCGTTGAATACTGTCAAAGCCACGAAATCGACTTAAATGAATTAAAATGTATAGGTTGTGATGGGACTGCCACGAATACTGGGTGGAAAGCAGGAGTTATTAGATTAACTGAGTTGAAGTTGCAAAAACCATTACAGTGGCTTGTATGCCAACTCCATGCCAATGAGTTGCCTTTACGACACTTATTTTGTCAGCTGGATGGAGGCACAAGTGGACCTAGAGAGTACTCGGGGCCCATAGGAAAAGCTCTAGAAACCTATTAGTATTATTTATAAACTGCGTGTAAAAAAGTACGCAGCTATTACTAGTGGTATTACTGATATAGACCAAAATGTCCTAAAATCTTTAAGTACGGACCAAAAGTATTTGTACGAAATGTGTTGTGCTGTGTCGACGGGAACTTGTAGTGCAGAACTCGCAAATAGACAACCTGGAAAGATGGCTCATTCTCGTTGGCTTACCACAGCAAATCGTATATTACGATATTATATTGGATGTGAGAAACCGTCGAATAAATTGAAAATTCTAACAGAATACATTGTCAAAGTGTACGCACCGGTCTGGTTTGAAATAAAGAAAAAATCGTCGTGTATTTATGGAGCCCACCACGTATTTAATTTAATACGTTTAACTAGATCATTCGGTGACGATGTGAGGTCTATTATTGATCCAGTAATCCAGAGGAATGCTTTTTTTGCTCACCCTGAAAACATACTGGTGGCTATGATATCGGATGAGAGAAAATCTGTGAGAGAACTTGCTCTAAGAAAAATTTTACAAGCAAGACGACAGCCAATCACTGGTTCTGTCAGAGTGTTTAAATTGCCTCAGCTCAATTTTAATGCAACTGATTATATAGACATGATAATCTGGGCTGAGTGTCAAGTTACACCTCCGCCGATTATGAGCCATGTGTCTGAGGAGGATTTGCAGAAGATGATAGATGACGTCTCGCTAGCTCGAGATGTCGTTTTCTCTAAGTTTCCCTGTCACACGCAAGCAGTAGAACGGTGCATAAAACTTGTAACGGAAGCATCGATTACGGTGGCTTCAAAAAATGCACGGGATGGACTTATTCGGACCAAACTGAAATCCAGATCTGTAATGCCATCTTTTGACAATAAGGCACAATACAACTGCTAATTTAGTTAAAATTCAAGTTTTTCAACACTAAAACTTTCGACATTATGCATTTATTTTGTAACAAAAATGGCTTATTTATAAATAATTAGACTATGTTTTATACAATACATGTGGTTTTTATTATTTAGTACTACAAAAAAATATAAATAATCATACACGAAACTGACGTCGAATATTTCAATAATTTAAAACTTTGAGCAGCTGTAGAGGGCTAAATCATATAACGAATCAACATTTTTTTAACTGAATATAAGAGCTTAAACAAAATAGCAACTTTTTAGACCCCCCCAGGTACGATTTACGCAAAAAAATATTTTTTCATACAATATCGGCCCACCCTCTGGTACACCCACGAAGTACAACTTGGGCCAATTAAACTTACTACTTAGAATACGATATAATTTGGATGTAATTGAGTATTTGCTCGGGAACAATAGCTTAATTATACATATACAGCTCGTAGCGGCTCGAAAACTATAGGCATAAGTACCTACTGAAAGTACTGATGCTCACTTTTAAAATACATTTACTTTACCGAGTATGCGATCTCAAAACCACTAGATTTGTAGGAATTACTTCTACTAGTACTACCAACAAACCGGTCGTGTAAGTCTTAATTTACATATGTACGATTGTACGTTACATATCTTTTATCAAACATGAAACAATATTTTGATTGAATAACATAATGATAGCATAAAAAGCCAATTTTCCGCATCGCGGTAGTCTCGCTCGAGTGATCTCTCCATTACTATCGCTATGCCTCATGCTTTTGATAACTGTTAAATTTTACTTAGCCGACTACTGTCTCATTAAATTTCACGCACATATTATAATTACTAGCAATACTTTTCTACATAAATGTGATAATTTGAACGTTAACTATTTATTTTCTTTTAGAGTACGATTCTTTGCATAGAACGACTATCAAACAAGACCGCAATCATCAAAAATATGCAGTATTAGTAATATATACTGAATGAACTTTGTCTCGAAGCGTTGTCGTGATTATCGCTCGAACCAGAAGCGATAAAAACGCGACAAAGTGTACTACAAGCCAATAAATACCAAATGCAAAGACCTATAACCGTCACTAAACTTATTTAATCGCGTTGATAATCAGCGGTCACAACAGGACCTTAAAAAAGCTGCAAGCTCCAATTTCACATGTGTAGTGTATCCCGACAACAATATAAATTTATGTTTGACGAATGACGAGAGGCTAAAATGACCAGAGTTGCTGGTATGACTTTTAAATCGTGGTTCGATTCTCAGTATTGGCGGAAGGACTGATAAGTTTTACAAGGCCCAGGTCACAGGGATACCGTGCCGGCGTGCCGCGCTTCCCGTGCGCGTAACGGACGCTTTTTTAGCCCGGATAGTCGCCGCAGAAAGTGTGTTAATGCGTGCACGATTTGCGCAACCAACCGCGCGCGATGCGCCAGCGCCTCCCGTGACCGATCCGTTATATTGCCAGTGCTGTACCGAATCAAACCGCTTTGCTGTGCTAAGTACTAATTAATAGGACATATGTGCCAAAATTAGCAGAGTTAATAGCGGTCTGGATATCACTGTTTACAGCGATTATGTAGCCAGGATACTGGCCCTGTCTCTTTTCTTTACAACACACTCCCTTGAATTGGTTATTTTTGAAAACAGAATTAAATATAACAAAGTAACCCTGTTCTCATCGAATAGTAAATGATGATAATATACCTATTTGATTCAAAGGATTAAGAATAAAAGTTTATTTTTTGCCTTAAAAGGATCTTAATCTTTTTTTTCCTTTTATTTTGCCCGTGAGAATTAGTGTTGAATCTTAACTGTTCCAGACTCTCTCTTTTTTTTTTAATTCTAATTCAATTGTTTCTATTGTTTTCTTTATATTGATGTGCTTTTTGTGGTTATTATTATACCTGTACCTAATCCGTTATACCGAGCGCTGCAGTTAAACAGTTTTCCAAATGCCGGAGATATGCGTAACTCGGCAGACTTTCTGTGTGCGATGCCTACTGCGTCTGCAACTGTCATTCGCTATTCAATGTAGCAGTCAAACTAATTAGTATTTACAACGACCACTTTTACGGTCCACCTTGTACAGTAACATTCGGTTTCTAATCAAATTGTACCGCTGCTTCAATGTCTCTTTAATTGTGGTAGTTTAATACTTTACAATGTCACTTGACCGTTTATTTATATAGGTTATGATGTCATCCGGAACATGTATGCATTACGGCTTTACATTGTTTTCTTATGTAATTATCAGTCTTCGTGCGTGTATGCGGATTTCCAGCTCTATTTAATGATAAAATTGAGACTTAATCGATTCATTGGCTTAATTGTATTTTCCTCAGTCAAACTAGAAAAAGAAAACATCGTTCTCAATTAGTCTAATCCAGTGAGCACTGTCATTAACCAATAAATTACCTATTATTCATCTCCGAGTCACTTTCAAAATCAGTTTTAATGAGCTTGTTAGTAAAAAAAAGTGTAATATATTTTGCCATGACATCGTTATGGCAGTGAACACTAAAGATCCATACGGGAGTTCAAAATTGCATGTCGTTTCGCGTGTAGCTAATATGCTTCCTTATTTTGTATTGTTCTGACCTTTAGTGCGAAAAATTTATGTATAAATTTATTATTTAGCTTTGCAGGTGGGCAGGTTTTAGCGTTTACTTAAGGTTCGAAACACATTGTTTGTATACCTTAATAGTTCTGACATTTTTGTTATTTTCAATGTAAATTCGTGAAGTACCTAATGGAATGAACATTATTTGTAACACCTTACTCTAGTAATGATACTGTGTACAGATATTAGCAAAATGTATAATTATCTAACGAATAATGAATAAGGATAACCTTCTTAATCGCGAATGACGTGACGATTAAAAATGTTGAATGAGCTTTGTAACGATACTAATAGTTCCGAGTAATTATAGGTATAAATAAACTGTGAATAAATTTTATACGAATTATTAATTAATTACCTTTATCCTTTAGGTCTTAAAGAAAAAGTAGGCCAAACAATCTTCGGCTCGGTCCCCGGGTATCGATGCTCAGTCACTAATGCTTAACTCCCTATTAAGTTCATTGATAAGTACCCAGTAAAAGTCACCAGCTTAGTAATTCCAACGTTGACGGCGATCCCCAGGCGCCGCGTGGGTGCGACCGGCCACCCGATGTAGGCTAACAAGTGTCCAGTGAGCTAATGAGTCCCAGGCCGTGCCAGCTGCGCCGTCGGAAGCGGCAGCGAAACGCCATTAGTATGCCGCCGCATCACCGACTTTCTCGACATTCCTGATACCAGCGGAGAAATGAGCGACCACGAAACGCAACGCGAATAAAGCGTTAACGTTTTGACGTGTTTTACGTCGTTTATGACATTTTTAGTGTTGCAAAGTTGGAGTTTAAAGGAATGATGAAAGAACATTGATATTTTTGGGTGCTAAATTTATGGAAAGAAGTTGCTAGATGGCTTCCAAAGTTGCTAAAAATCTGGAACTTAATTTGCTTTGTTGGTAAACAAGCGAATTTTTGACTGTCTGCTGTTTTGATAGTTAAAGAAAAAAGTAGCTCAGGACAGTCTTTTTCCCGTCATCATTCTTACAAATGATGTTTGGCGGAAAAGAGACTACGAACACAATACATATTTAATTCTTGAAAAACGTATTATTGCATTCTGTTTTTATAATCATTATACCCATTACATCCATTCCCCGGTTGACATATAAATTAGCTATTTATTACGCATATATAGCAGTACATTCGCGACAGTCGCAACCATTATAAAAACTTAAATAATACAAATATAAATAAAATTGCAATTTACGTGTCTACCTTTCTTGAATGTCGTTGCTATGTGGACGAGAGATCGATTATCATCCCGGAAAACTAGTATTGCCTGAACGGAGCCCCTGACATTGCCTTAATTTTATTTTTATTTTATCGTGCGGTACTTAAAATAATTGGCAGGCATACTACTTAATTTATTAACATATATTCGCCGTCAGATATCTCTGTAATGCCCTCAATTACAAAACATGATCGAGTGTTAAAAAAGTCAAAATAAAAC
Organism: Cydia fagiglandana; assembly: GCF_963556715.1. Taxonomy (NCBI): domain Eukaryota; kingdom Metazoa; phylum Arthropoda; class Insecta; order Lepidoptera; family Tortricidae; genus Cydia; species Cydia fagiglandana. Next base: position 18,763,689 of record NC_085936.1, on the reverse strand, counting down.
TTGGAGTGCAGTAGGCGGTTAGCAATAATATAAAGTTATTCCTGCTTGCTCGTTGACATTTATAAGATAAACTTTATTTTATCCTTATTTACGCAGGCCCTTACAATGCGGCCCTTACAAAGCAATCGATTACTTTTAAAAATTCCCCGTCATATTGTTTAAAGTTTTTGCATTCTATTTTTTAGTCTTGCCGTCAACTTCTGTTTTTAAGATGGTGCACTTAAGCAGACTCGCTATAATATTTGGTTTCCTGTAAGATAAGTCTCCGACAATTTTAGTTGACCTTTTGTTAAATTAGGCGTTGCAATTTCCGTATACATTAAATCTAAGCATTGATAGAGCTCACTGTGAGGTAAATTATGATTTTGTTGCTAAAAATACCTGCTTGCATGCAAGGGCATTAAATTGACTTATGTGGGTCTCAGAATTCAAATTATTGTTACCAACAATACCAACAAAATGCATTGCCATTTATGCGAACGAGCATAGAAGGCCAAGCTCAGCAATCAATGTGCTTAAATAACCAGGAGTCTATTGTTTGTTTCTGTTATTTTCAACATGACATGCCGCAGAAAATGATCAAATGACAAGTGGAATTTCGTCATATTTTGAAGCTGTGTAGAGTTCTGAGAAAAATAAATAGGTTTACTGCAGAATTTTTACGAAATTGTTGTGAGACAATCGTCCAAATTGTAGAGACTAGTTTAAAATGAACTTTATCTCTGGTTAGTCGGATTGACAAAACCGTGCGTAAACTTTGTCTAAGAGTCAATATAGACAATATTATTGACACATGCGGTTAGAAAATCCGGGTACTGTCTAGAAGTTTCTACGGAACTCACTCATTTCGCAAGTCTTAACTTTTAGATGATGATATTAGTTCATGTTCTAGTATTTCTACTGTGGTATGGCGCGAAGTGTCGAGGTTCCATACAAAGTTATGATGTCGCGCCTTTTTCTACCGACATATTGGTTTTCCAGCCTATACAGGGTGATTCCGGGGTCGTGGAGCAAGCGATCAAGGCATGATACACAAGCCCATACTGAACAACTTTTACTATGGGACCAACTCCGAAATCGCGAAAAAAAAAATTGGTAGTTTCATACATTTCGGCCGATCACATGTTGTCGTGTTCTATGGGAAGGCCATTTTTTTTTCGCGATTTCGGATTTGGTCCCATAGTAAAGCCAGCGATCAAGGCATAATACAGTGATCGGCCGAAATGTATGAAACTACCAATGTGATCGGCCGAAATGTATGAAACTACCAATTTTTTTTTCGCGATTTCGGAGTTGGTCCCATAGTAAAAGTTGTTCAGTATGGGCTTGTCTATCATGCCTTGATCGCTTGCTCCACGACCCCGGAATCACCCTGTATAATCTATAACTAGTAAACAATATCGCCATATTTTTGATCGTAACATATCTGTGGGAAGTGACAATTCTTGCGACTCACTTTGACCACTGCTCTCCCCACCGATCCTGGCGGCGTAGCCAAGATGCCAATCGCTTATGCTCCGTAGCGGTCGAAACGCAACTGTCACTGTCGCTCTAATATGGAAGAGTGATGGAGAGACAAAGTTTTTCGTTGTCGAAGCGATAGCGATTGTAACCTTGGCTAGGCCGGCTGAGCCTTTTAGCCTGAGCCTGTAGTGTCTCGGTAACTTCATTAAGCGTGTATTATGCAATAATATTTAATGTGTGTATGTGTTGGTTCCAGGTCGCGATGGCCGGCGACTTCATCCTCGCTGTGGCGTCGATGATGATAGCTCGCCTGCGCAGCGATGACGTCACACTTGTGCTTAGCCAGGTATGACCACTTTATCTTCACAAACCTAAGGCTGATTTAGACAGCGCGCGAACTCGCATGCGATTTTAGTTAGATCGCGGACTGTTGGTTACGTTCAATTCAACCGACCGACAAAACCCGTAATGTAATGAAACTCGCATGCGAGTTCTTGCATCGTCTAAATAAGCCCTAAGGCTGATTTAGAGGATGCGAGAACTCTTTATACCATTGCGGATTTTGAATCGGCCGGTTGAATTGGGCAGTCCGCAATGTACCTAACTAAAATCGCATGCAAGTTCGCGCGCCGTCGCCGTAAATCAGCTTTATGAGACTTGTTAAATAATAATTTTTATGTACTGAATAGAATCAGGCGTTACTTTGCGGAAATCCATATTAATTCAAACTAAAATATTACTTGCTAATCCGCGATATTATTTTGCTATTGCGCGCGCTTTGCTTTTCGCGGATTATTAAAGTAATATTTTAGTTTGAATTTTTATGTACGTTTTTAAAAGGTTTTCTTAACGGCGCCTTGTTATAGAGGTTATAATGAAAACATAAGATAGACTACGAACTATTCTTTGTAACCAGATCACTGATTTTTACCATATAAGACGCACGAATTGTTTCGTAAGCGTGATATTGACATTAAACTATGTAGGTGATACTGCACTTTGCTCTATAATATACTATAATTAGCCTACTTCGTGCGAAATATAATTAGTTTATCAAATAGGTACCTACATATTTTATTTATAACATACTTCATTTTAGTTTATATGCATCTTTCTTGTACAATCGTGTTCTTATAACTATTATAATTAAGTTCTACATTGTTTGTATCATTGCTATATTTCATTAAAAGTATATATGTCTAGTTCAAAATAATTACTACGAGAACAAAAGATTGCACTTAATTTGTTTCAGCCTTGTTCTGTATGAATGATAATGCTTTAAATTGGCGCTCATACATTATTGATGGCTTAGTGTGGCTATTTTGAAGATTTTTCTTGATTGCACTATGTGTACTACTATGAGTATTTGTCTTTCGAATGGCATTTCAGTTTTCTAAACACTGTCGTTTGTTACGACTGTTTCGCAAACGTAAATTAATTACTGCAATTAAAATGCAAACCATGAAACTAATTAAATTGCGTAAACCTATAATGTTTGTTGACCAAAAAATAGACAGTGGGTACGTTATGGTATGCATCGATGGCATGGATATAAGTATAGGTGTCTTAAGAAACAATAAAATAATAAATGTTATGTGTCAAACAAAAAAACGCGAAGTTCGAAATTTGTATGAGAAATTGACATTTTTCAAATTTGCCGCCTTTTTCTAGTGACAGAATTGGTTTGCCAGACTATAGCTGCTCTTAATCTCTGTACAAAGTTGCGTTAACAGTTGTGCATAGCGCCATCTATCTGATTTCCTATAGTAAAAGTAGTAGTATACAACATTGCCTACGTAGTCCGAAAGGAACCACATCGGCTACCTGTGTAACATGTATCTTGCCCTCTAGTGTGTTCTTAGTGAATCACTAGATGTCGCTCTAATTAGTTATTTCTTTTGTACATGTAACAATTTTACATAGTTTAATGTTTGATGCCAATGTACTCTTAACTCTATTCTGAGAGCTGTATCCTTGAGTGATAACACGCGAGGGGAGGAGATATATCGTGACTGTAGCCACAGAGCGGACATGGCACGGAACTTGTTTTACTGTGCGCAACATGTCTGTGTAACTTCATCAATGTGTGTGTAACTTCCTTAGGAAAGTCAGTCGAAAATATTTTGGTGTAATGTAACTATAGCAACAAAAAGTTTATTATTTCAAGAAAAAACTTGTGACTTGTGACATGACCCAATACACTGGCTTTGAACTTTGCGTCATCGCGATGCTAATAAGACTGAGATCCTATCGATCTGTAGGCAATCTGTCGCCACGGGGTGAATAAAATTCCATTCAGGATGGAGTGGAGCCTGTCCATTCTGTAAGAAATAATGTTAACTTGCATTAGCAGCGCCATCTATCTGACCTTTTATATACTTTATAGAGCCCTAGATAGCGTATGATAATCGATATGTGATGCATCCAAGGGTATGTAGTTCCACACACAGTCCATAGGTGGCGCTGTAATTACATAATAATAATTAATTTTGGATAGCGAATTTGTAATGTACTCATATCACTTTCCCAATATATGTCATAAAAAGCACACGCTTGTTTTGACTTCAACTCATGATCCTCCGACCTCCGCCCATGTGTCATCAAATAATATGAATTAATTGTCCTGTGCTGTAGCAGGCGTAGCTCACTCCGCGATTTCGTCGCTTTGCTTAGGTAGCTAAAAGTACATCCGTTCCACACCAATTTTGGTGGCTAGCCATAAGCCGCGCGTGGCGCTGTCGCCACCTAGCGGCCATATCTGTCCTGATCGTAACAGACGCGTGTTGTTAGAGAGTGAGTCTTCTGTACCTAGTACTATTTTTTATTCTGTGGCTGTAGATAACATAGATGCGGTGTTATTCCAGGTGGTGACAGACCTGGTACAAGGCGAGTTCATGCAATTGGGCAGCAAGGAGACAGAGAACGAACGGTTCGCACATTACCTCACCAAGACTTACAGGAAAACAGCCTCGCTCATCGCCAACTCCGTCAAAGCGGTAAGTATTATCGTAGGTATTATATCACCATCATCATCATTATATCAGCCAGAGGACGTCCACTGCTGCTTATAGGCCTTGGTCACAGAGTGCCACAAAGACCGGACTTGCGCCACCAGCATCCAGCGGACTCCCGCGACCTTTACCGGGTCATCAGTCCACCTTGTGGGGGGTCTACCCATATCCTGTTGTCCTCAGCCTGTTTTCATCCCACTGACCACCACAACAGACTTCTCATTAATAAAAGATGGACCGTTCTGTGATTTATATATTGGACAGTCGCCATCAGATATATCGGAGCGGCCAAGGTGTTCACAATATCTGAACAAGCACTCTAACGCCTTGACAATAGAGGCGTGTTCAGATATTTGTGAACACCTTGGCCGCTCCGATATATCTGATGGCGACTGGACATAGAAACTATTCGTTGGTTCAATGGTTTCGAAGATGAACGTACGCAACAGGAAATCAAGAATCGTGTAAAGTGGAGGATAGACAGTAGGGATGCGGATCCAGAGGGTCTTGTGTCACTACTACTAGCTCCATCTGTGTTACTACTGGATGAAGTAGTACTAACTACTACTACTACACTACTACTAGCTTCATCCACAAGCCACCAAGTACTAGCTCATAAAGCAGCATTAATCTTAAAGCTACTGAAGAAGAAAACTGTTCATAGTTTTTTGTGCATTACCAGGCGTGGCTCACTCCGCGATTTCGTCGCTTTGCTACAGGTAGCTAAAAGTACATCAGTTCGACCCCAACTTTGGGGTTTGCCATAAGCCGCGCGTGGCGCTGTCGCCACCTAGCGGCCATATCTGTGCTGATCGTGACAGACGCGTTTTGTTAGAGAGTGAGTCTTCTGTACCTAGTACTATTATTTATTCTGTGGCATTACTTAATAACGCTTAAGGAAATAACGAAGAATTTGGAAAGTTTGTGTCTTGAGGAAAAAAAAAATTAGCAAATAAGCTACAAGGGCACTTTACACGTCAAGATGCATTTTACATACAACCAATAAAGATTAAACGGTGACTTCGGTTTTTTTGTGGCTTTTTTGGTAAGCAACTGGCAAATTAATAGTCTGTGGTATTTTCGTATTCTCTGTTTAATACTCTTCCTTCAGTGGTCACAAAAGGAAATGGTCACTTTGATAAACGCCATGGTGGTCCTTTTCAATGGAATGGAAGGGATTCCTGAAACGCGATCTAAATTAGCTTTTATCGGAATGCTGTACACAATTATCTATGCATAGATCATATTTATCTTACAAATCTAAAAAGCCATTGATTATCGTTTGCTCCATTTGTATTTGTTAGAAAGAAATCAATTAATTTTGAACAGGTTTGCTGAGTTTTACGAATAAGATAGATACTTTAAATCTGTAATTACAGTAGTTAATGTTACCACATATGTTGTCCCAGGTGGCCCTGCTAAGCGGCGCGGACGAGAGCACATGCGAGCTAGCGTTCCAGTACGGCCGCAACATCGGGCTGTCCTTCCAGCTGGTGGACGACATGCTGGACTTCGTGTCCAGCGCGCAGGCCATGGGCAAGCCCACGGCCGCCGACCTCAAGCTCGGGTTGGCTACTGCGCCCGTTCTCTTCGCTTGCGAAAAGGTAATTTCGTATGTTAGTCTCGCAAAAACGCGAAGTGACTCTTTGTGTGTGATTGAGTGGGTTTTGGAATAACTTAAATTAAGAATTGGGCTCGGTAATTGAGTTGCGTGAATTCTTAAACTTTTTTTGAATAATTTTACGGTTCGGTATGCACTCGTTTTTAATCATTCGCGCGACAAGTGAGTTCTAAACCGTAAAATTATTCAATGTCAGTATGTCTCACAACAGTTTAAAGTAGACTTTTTTTTCTCGTTTCCACTGCCGGATAAAGCTTCCCCTCTGTTCGGACATATGGTACATATGGTTCGGTATGTAATACACGATCGATATTTGCAGTACCCGGAGCTGAACCCGATGATAATGCGGCGCTTCGGCGAGCCGGGCGACGTGGAGAAGGCGTTCGAGCTCGTGCACCAGTCGCGGGGGCTCGAGCAGACGCGCTTCCTCGCGCGCAAGCACGGGCTCGAGGCCGCCAGGCTCGCGCAGGACCTCGCCGACTCCGTCTACCAGAAGGCGCTAGTGCTCACCACCGACCTAGTGCTCAACCGGATCAAATAACCCCACGCTACCCCGCCAGCGTGACAGTTTTCATAGTAGTCTTTGGACCGTCCGGAACCTAAGAGTACTTTAAAAACGGCGAGCGTCCGCTCGCGTTTCGGCTTCGGTTTTCCGAGTAGTCTTTGGCCGTCCCCTGAGAGTACTCCGAAAAGGGGCCGGGCCTCGAAACGCGTTGTGCGCGTTTTAAACGCGACTCGAGCCTCGAGCGGGCCTCCCGCGGAGTGAACGTGGACCGTTGGAAGCCGACATACGGCTAGATATTATCGAAGATATTTTTACGTCGACTTACCGCGATGCGCCCTGATAAATTATTCTATATAGCGAATTATATTCAGTATACATTACCTATACATTATTAGTATTTAGAATGTACTGTCATACTGGAACGGTCGATCGGCGATCGACGTCGAAACTTATCTTTTTTTATATTATTTTTGTATGTATATATTATACATTATACCCTTCTGTATGTAAGAGTACCTATGTATCTCTCACTTGTGTGACCTGATTTATTTTAAGATAGTTTTCTATGAAAATATTTAACACCGTAAACTATCTGCGACAATATGACATTGTTAGAAGTGAGTGTGTGTGACTTGTTACCAAATACGGTTGTACATAATGTGAATGCTCAATGTTTTGAATACGATTATGTTTCACGAAAACACACTGTTTTTTATTGCCGCGATATTGTACAGTACGTTATGTTTGTTGTAGAACGCTTGACTGTTTCATTCCCCTAGTTCTTATTTGTGCAATTTTCTTCTCCGGTAGCGTAGGGTGAAGGTACTGGAACCGCTAGGTCTGCATCACAAACATTTCAGTAGGACTCGTTCGAACGTCTGTTACGATTGCCGTCCAATCCTTTCGCTGTTATATATTATACTGTGTAAATACTGAGAGTCATTGGATAAGTTACCCGTTTTATCTTCAAAACCAATTACCTCAATTTCTTAGTGTGCATACTAGAATACGTGTACACTGTATGTTCGATTTAGTATTAAATTGTAAGCTTCATCCGGCCGCACGGTAACATATAGGCAAATTTGTCTTGTTTAAATGGTATTCGCTACTTAGATTAAATATTCTGTAAATAATGCAACTGAGTATCACTCAGTGCTAGTGGGTTTGTTATTTTGAGGTTATAAATAACCCACGGGCACAGGAGCGCAGTATTTTATAAATCTTCAGTAGGTTCTTGTTAGTTAACAAAATATTAGTCACTTAAAGAAGTAACAGTAGTGTAAGGCCGACATGATGACTTAAATAAGAAACGGGCGCGGCGACGCATGATGTCCTTTGCGCCCATAAGTATAGATGTATAAGATAGACGGAGGCAGAAATATGTTACTGAAATGAACAATTAGATCCCGAACATTGTAATATTTTTTAATAAAAGTGAAACATTTAAAGACTATTTGTCTATATGGATTTAAAATCTTCGGCCTAATTTTATTAAAAACGCACATGGCTGGACTAAATAATTTTTGATGTTCCATTTTATTAAAATTATAATATTGCGTAAGCAGATAAATTTCTGTTTAATATAAAATATTACATATTGTAATCATTAGCGATATTAAAATTATATGTTGCAATGTTAATTTGTTAATCTAAAATTATTAGTGAAATAATTTTAGTCATTATGTCAGCGAATACGATAAACGAATATGGAGTTGTATGTTTTTTGTACATTATAACGGGAGTCAATGAACTTTATTTATAATATTGTAGATGTGTACGTAGTTAAAACCGTTTGTAAATATGAATACTCTGTAAAATGAAAATCATGAATAATTTTTATTATAAACATTAGTTACAGAATATTGTTTTATTTATTGGAACAATTGAAATCTAATAATAAAGGATAGGTTATGTTGTGACAGTCCTGTGCGGCTACCGCGAAAACCGAAATTCGCAAATTGCGGGGATCTTTCTCTTTTACTCCAATGAAGGCGTAATTAGATTGACAGAGAAAATGAGAAGTGAGAGAAATCCCCGCAATTGACGATTTTCGGTTTGGCGGTAGCCCTACTGAACTGTTGTTGATGAGGGTTTCCGCGATCGAGTTTTTCACTAGATGACAGCACCGTGGCGAGAGGTCTAGCTGTCATAATCCACCAATCATGTTTAACCATGTTTTTTTTTATTGGTGGATTTTGACAGCAGCTGTAAAAAAGACCTCTCGTCACGGTGCTGCCATCTACTGAAAATCTCGATCGTGAAAACCCTCATTGGTGAGTTGATAGGATAACTAAGGGCAACATAACTAACGTTTACGTTGTCATTGACTACGCATTAGTGTCACATGCACTGTCACTGGCACAAATCAAAAACGTAAAAAGCTTTCAGGGTGGTAGGTACCAGGGGCCCATTGATTAATAGTCCGCCGGACGGTATCGGCTTGTCAGTTGTTTGAAACTGTCAAAATTTTGTTCTAACTGACAGGCCGATACCGTCCGGCGGACTGATAATCAGTGGGCCCCTTAAACTTGGCAAAGGCCCGTGAGGCCGCCACTACATTCCGTAAATATATAAACAGCTGTTAACTGACTGTATGAGGAAGAATTCACAATTTACTAAATAAATTGTTGCAGCGGACAATTTTATCAAACTAGAATATCAATAAAACTCTTTGAGAACCACTTATTCCGTAGTAAATAATTGCCACTGTTAACCGTGATTTAGTTAGTACCTACTTAGTATCTCAATACATATTGCAAGTATCAGAGCTATTAAATACGCACAGCATTAATATACCTTCCCTAATTTAAAATTAAAATTGTAAATATCTCATGATGTCATGGACTGTCTGCGTTTATCGCATAAAACAACCGCTTTTAACTTGTTTATTTTAAATGGCAAAAGTAGTAGATAATCCTTTTTAGTCCGTTTCTATCTGGAATACCAATTGTGCATTTGCAGTGCATAATGCATATTGTATGCATACCGTTTAAAGGTGGATATAAACTACTTAGCGTAGGGTTACCAGATACAAATTTAGAATTCCCTGACAAAATTCCTGATTTTCGAATATTTTTCCTGACATTCATATTTTTAACGACGACGAGGACGGGGGAGGGGGGTCTAGCCGTCAACGCCGATACGATTCGATTCGATTTCTAAAACATCTATGTATGTATGCTCGAGTAAAGATTTGTTAATTAATAATTACGAAGTTATATCTCATTTATTATTTTTTTACAATGTTTTTGGATTAATTTAAGTAAATAATAATGTACTTTATAAAAAAATCTATCAATTCAAAAAAATCCTGACTATTTCGTGTTCCGTCCCCATTCCTGACAAGAGGCTTAAATTCCTGACATGTCAGGAAAATTCCTGTCATCAGGTAACCCTAACTTAGCGTGTATTTTTAATATTTTTATTATAATTATAACCGCAAATTGAAACGAGATGGTGAGTTCAGTGCTGCACAGCAATTTTATAAGAATATTTTAGTTTGGTCTTAAGTAACAAAATGATACATTAGTGTGTTGAAATATTTTACAAGGAATAATAAATGTAAATTAATTTTGATCTGTACTATGTATCTTTAGGATTAGTATATGTAGTCGTATTAAAAATACACGCTGTATTCGTATACCTATATCCTTATATTTCCTAAGAGTATCGACAGGTAGGCCTGTCGTGGGGACTCGGCATTAGATTTCGTTTCGATAGCGAACGGCCTTGCCAAATAATCCAGATACATGAACTCGTACGTTTTACTGCCGCGAAATATGCAGGAATAGTGAGTACGAATGCAATGATACCGTTGCGAGTGGCCTCGATCGATGCTCGCGCCCGGCACCGCTAGCTCGGCCTGAGCCTACTGAAAAATTACATGAAGTCCTGGTCTGGCGTTCCTTTTGCTTAGCAAACACTGGCTTGGTCGGGCCGGTAAACGGGTGTTTGGTATCTAGATGCAAAGAAAATTACTGTTTACACGAAATTTGCCATAGGTACTGTATATGGCTAAAAATGTTCAAGAATACCACAGCTATATCATCTTAAAGCTTTGCATCTAAATAAGTAGTTATTATACACCCAATATACTGTCGTTGTTCTTTAAGGCGTTGGAAATAATAACCCTCTTCATATTTCAGTGACAGAATATACCTCTGTACTCCATAAAAACTTGTTTGAAACCTTATTACAATGCAGCAAAATCGAAATCACCTTGAAGAAGTTTATGAGCAACGTGTTACTAGTGTTACTACTGTAATGTTCAGTGTGTAGTTGTGTACCTACTCATATTCCGCTTAGAGACGCCTATATTCAACTTAGCGGCAAGCACTACGTTCATTTGTTTGCTCAATGAGTTTAAAATGTCGAGGGGATATTTAAAACTTAACGTTTTTACGCTGATAAAATCAATCTAACCCGCGCTTTCCTACTATTTTCAAAGATAACAATGATTTTATTTTAATTAATTATACTCTTTGGTTAAGTTTTTTTAGAATGTCTCTAGTCAAGTAGGTACCTACTTATAGGTACCTATTTTACTATAGGTACCTACCTATCGTAAAATAGTTAACTTAGATATTATAATAATTAATTAATTAAATTTGAATTAGGTATAAGAACTATTGTGGTGTGGGTATAAGAACGTTTGTACTGAATGCTTAAACTGATATTAATATTTGCTTGTGGTCATGAATACAAAGAAGCCAGAATAAAATCCGATTCATAGCGCGCCATCGCCGTATGTAAATTCGCGACTGTACGAGATATATTAGCAATGATGGTTTGATTACTTATCGATTAACAATAAACTATCTGACCTTGCTGCTTTTTAAGGGTAATTTTTCCTCGGTCTTGTTAAGTCCAAGCACGCAAGGGTTATACAGACTTTCTGTTATAGGTAACGGAATATTTTATTAAGTATCTACATATATAGGTAGGTATTAGGTACATGTAGGTACTACCTTATTATCCATTATCCATAAGTCATCTTTACTATTTGCCCTTATCCGTTTCCTATTTTATTTTATTCGCTCTTCATGCGTGTATAGAATTCTATAGGGCCTTAGTTACCTGATAATGAAAATGATATTTAATTAAATTTAATTTGAATTACCTACACTAGGTATCGTGTTTTAGTTCAAGCGAATAGGTATTATTATTACTGGGTCGCTAGTATTTATACGGCTTCGCACGGGTTATTACACAAAACCATAATCAATTATACTAGTACTTCCTTAAGAATCACTCTATTGATAGGTGAAAACCACAAGAAAATCCGTTCAGTAGTTTTTACCTACATCGCGAACATACACACAAACAGATTTCTTTTATAATGTTTATATAGTGATTAGATAAGTACTCGTAATATCCTAAATAATCCTAAAACAATTGGGTGCTAATCGAAAATAGGTACCAAAAATTTGTATTTCGCGTTCGATAATTCTGGCAATTGAAATTCCTGGCAAATCGAATTCAAGCGAAAGATGAGCTAAGAGTTAAACCTACAGAAGTTCATATCGGGTATATTATACCCATCTAGCAATATGAGGGAGATACAAAACTTCTAATGATAACTGCATAACCCATATCCATACCGAACTATTTAGCTGACGTCTAGGTAGGTACAAGTATGAACACCCCTTTAGCGAGTCGCTCATAAGCCCATGTCGTTTAGCAATGGAATGACCTACTTATTTATGTTTTGCGTCTTTCAATTTCGCCGCTGAAAGCGCCAAGTTTGTATACGAGCCGCATTGTTGCCAGTGACGTGCAGGATGACTGGGAAAAACGTTTGCTTGTATATAGTCTATAGGCAAATAAAACAAAAGTCCTCTCCTTCACGATTTTCGTCGACATCTCTTCTAAATACCTAAAACTGGTATGGATGTGTTCCTCGTGGTCTCTAGAATACGAATTGACCGGTTTTAGTTTATGGAGGGGGGGACGTGTCGAAAAAAAGGGGGGGAAAGTGGGCGGCCGACCAGCATTGATATTTGTTCACATCTTGAGTCCTATGGGACCGATCGGTTCATGTAAGGTGTCGTCTGAAAGAGTATTAAACGTGCTATTATTGTTTCATAATAACCGTAGTCATAACTGTAGTCGTTTACAAAATATTTTAAAATATTTCATTTTTTACCGTGCATGTATGGCATAACTACTGACAAAACATGCGTCTAACTCAATAAATTATAACTTTACCGCAATTAATGTTATTACAAAATATACGAGAAATTTCATTAGCTTTCCAAAAACATATGTTTTATTGGTGTATGATATTATATAACCAAGTAATGATGTATTTTGTTCAGCATGGGTCACTACGCACCATCACGTAAATGGCGAGCGACCGACCTCAACTGTTCATTATTTCTCGGGTTCTATTTTACTGATCAATTGGTGATGGATACCATTAGAAAGAATCTTAAACGTACTATAATTGGTTTTCAATAACCGTAGTTATAACTATAGTCATTAACAAAATAATTGAAGATATATGATTTTTACCGTGTATGGACATAAGTACTGGTAAAACATGCTTCTAACTCAATAGACTATAACATTACCGCAATAAATGTTTTCAAAATATACGGGAAATTTTATGAGCTATCCAAAAATATAAGTTTTATTGCTGTATAATTTTGTATAACTAAGTAATCATGAATTTTGTTCAGCATGGGTACTGTGCACCGTCACGTAAATGGAGCCCGGCCATCGTTGAGTTTTCATTCTATTACCGGTGCTATTTCTGTGAATACTCGATTGTTTGAAATCTGAGGCCCAAAATTAACTAACCTATATTGCCTAAGAGGTTTGTTTAGTGACTGAAATAATTTGAGAAAGAGATAATGTAGTAAATATAGCGTGAATTTTTTAGAATATAATCAACAATTTTTTTATTAACATTTCAAAAATATTGTTTAGTTACCGTACAACTATAAACATATATGTATGCCAGGACCAATTTCGCCAAGCAAGCAAGCAACACACACGGCGCGACGAGCGCCTGATAGACCAGCAGCGTTCTATTATTGTTTGACAGTACATTTTGTAATGTAGGTATCCAAAATGTGAGGTTCTGT